>NC_141696.1:649600194-650800194 GCF_964263255.1 Lissotriton vulgaris | reverse complement strand
CAAAATCCCTAATGGACTTTTTTTTCGCCATAGGGATTATGATGTCGGTTTGAGACAGGCTTTCCAAGTCGGTGTTTCTGACATGGAAAGCCTGTCGGAAAGCGACTTTGGGGGCCCTAGTAGGGGCCCTTCCCTCCATAGCCTACAGTTGTGGGCCTGAGGGGCACCTATGGTGACCCACCAAAAATCCTTGCATTGTGTAGCAGGCACAGTGACACGGTGCAGGGATTTACACTAACTCTCATTTCTTTATGGGAGCTTGTGCTGCGGGCAGTTTCCGCACACCACACAAGCTCCCATAGAGAAACTGCATTGCAATTCAGTGCTCAGAACTTCCGACCTACGGTCTGGTGGTTCCCACACCAAGAAGGTGACACAGACCGACATCATAATAGGGCCCAAAATGTATTAGGGTGGTGGTGGACGTGCCTCTGACATTTGGCAGCAGACTAAAATCACTCTATTCATTAAGTTTGGATTTCACCAATGCACGGACTACGAGATTAAAATATTAATTCATGAAATGTTAAAAACTGTAGTAATGATTTATATAATGCAACAGTTAAAGAGACATTTGTGATACCAAATGCAAAGACATTTTGATATGTCTATGTTTTGTAGAATGAATAATAAATGAAGCACTTCACTACTCACTGGTGTGAAAGAGGAACAGTCATCTGCTCTACATAGCTTTGTCACACAATGCAGAAAGACTGTTGACATTTTCTGGTTTTTGTGTTTCACAAATCGAAAAACCTCAAAGGAAAACCGTCCCATCTGACTCTTGCCATTTTCAATAACAGTTGTCTGTGGATCCTTTTCACAGCTATGTCACATAGGAAAAACAGACCAAAAAAAGATTGTTTTAGTAAATGGTGGTAAACATTCTTTTCCAAGCTCAGTTTCTTCCACTTCAAAGAATATTGATGAGAAAGCATAAACACACATGTTGCTTTGTTATAGCTCATTCTGTTTCAGAATGGCACGCAGCTTTTAATTTGTAGTAAAAAGTAGCTTCCATATAAATTGATATTTTGGAAATTACCTTTGGTTTTAATATAAAAATCCCGCTGATGAATCTGTGTATGATCATGGGGGTCACTATGATGATCATCATAATAATATTAATAATAATAATAATAATACTAATAATAATAATAATAATAGAAATAGTAATAAGAACAACTTATTAACAGTAATAATTAAATTAGGTGTGTTTAATTAGCTCCTTTCAATGCTCATTCTGTTTGATCACTGTGATAAATTCAGACCTCATATATAACATTGAGTGTGGCTATCCCAAGACACATCATTATAAACTAATGAGTTAACCAGTTCACTGTCCGTGGACCTAGGTATCATACGGTGTAGAAAAACAGTTGGTCCTAGGACTCCTTTCAACATGCATTTAAGGCCAATAATGCTCATGGATTTAAGATCAAAAGCTGCAGTAATAAGTCAAGCAAGCAGTAAAATAGTTATGCACCTTAGGAAAAAGAATATGGTAACTACTGTATTTGTAAAAGGATGGTCTATTTTATTTATAGTACCAATATTAGAGGTAAAAACATTACCAAACATGAGATCATCAAGACGTTGCTCACAAAAGAAAAAGAGGGGAAAAGAGGGGAGCTCATGTGAGGTGAAGTTTGAGAAAAACATAGAATGGAGATAGTTCAACACGAATAACAATGATTTGATATGCTCAACTGGTTATAATATTAGCACCAGTTGGTTGTGGCCTGTCCAACACTCTCATTAGATCAAAATTCAAGGTAGTTCACAAGGAATGTGCCAGAGAAATATCATCTGTTCAACTAGAGGGATGAAGATATTGCTAGGTACAGGCCCTAGATAGGGGATGGATGTCGACGTTTCGGCGACTTAAAACCCAAAGGGTTGCTTTAACCTCTGCTTGTGGGTTATCGTCAGGACAGGGGTGAAGGAGGGGCAACCTATTCCAGGCGCAAGATGATGAAAGGCCCTGGTGACAGCTATCTTGATCGGGTAGTCTGCATCACAGTTGCAAATCCACAAATTGTGAGTTAATAACGTAGATTAATCTTAAAGTCAGGGAAATGAGAAAAATCTCGAACGACCATCCGACATGAAAAGCGGCAAGGCCCAAGACACATGTCTTCAATAGCGCAAGACTAATCCTTAATCAGTTGGCTGCTTTGGTAACCTTTGATAACTCTGGGCCAATTACACTCCCTGTGATGGAACAAAGTACATTGGGATATTTTATTTATTAACGTCCAATTGTACTTTCTGTGTGTAGTGTACTGCCAATGGGAAATCAATTGAGGATTCCAGAGTGAGCCTGAAGAAAAAAACTGATATCACATCCAATATATACACAAGTACAAAACCTAGTCAATAACGACTTAGGGGTTAGTGAATACAACATAATAATTCAGGACTCATTTGAGGCTTGCCAATAGTAATGATTATGCTTAAAATCTTTTAATTATGATCCAATGTAGTTACCCTACATTGGATCATCGTGGTGGTGCCAGCAGCTACAGTAATCCTAACTCTAATAATGTATATCTTAATTGCTACCTCTCAACACCTCTTTGTGGCTCATTGACCGAGCATTGTAGAGGTTCACACTGTCTATTTGCAAAAAAACGTAAGGTTTTCAAGGACAAATATTGACTAAACACTTTATCTATGAATAATAGAATATATTATATTATTATTATTATTATTATTATTATTATTATTATTATTATTATTATTATTATTATTATTATTATTATTATTATATTATAAAATATAGAATATTAAGTTCTTATCATAAACAATGCTGACTAACAAGCCAGTGGTGTTATTGTCATGATTTGCATGCAGCCTATGCAAAGCCAATGTTTTGCATACAAGAGGAAAGTATGGATGCAAAGCTGAAAAGGAAAACACATATATGAGAGGGCAATACTAGCAATTTCCCATAAAACCTCACCAATGCTAGAGATTGAGAGTTTTGACCTATTAATATTGCTTTCTTGATCACTTAGCAAAGAGATTAGGGGACTATTTCCCTACTAGTAGTGCAAGAGAGAACGACAGTCTCCTTGTTGAGTGATTTATATATTCATTGGGGGGCAGTGCTTGAGGCAGACTTGTTAATCTCTCACTAAAAGTGTAGAGCCCTTTCTTAATGTCAAGGGCAGGAGCATGATCTCTTTTTAGGACTCAATTATGAGTGTCTCGGAGTGGTTGATGATATTTATTGCACTTGATAACTACCAATACCTTGGAAATAGGAGTTTAACAAGTGCAATAAATATCACCTATTACAAGTTAAGTCCTGGAAATGAAGCATGTTGGAGAAGGCCCTTTTTGCAGTTATCCCCAAACATTTTGCTTAATCCTCCTATGTTTTCCTGACCTGCTGTTGTTGGTTTTAGGACTCTGGTCACTTTATCACTGCTGATCAGTGCTAAAGTGCATATGCTCTCTGGGTAAATTGTGTTATGGATTGGGATTTCCATGATTGGCATATTTGATTTACTTGTCAGTCCCTAGTAAAGTGCACTGAGTGTGCCAGGGGTTGTAAATCAAATCCTACTAGTGGACCGGCAGCACTGATTGTGCCAGCCACATAAGTATTCCTGAAAAGTAACTCAGACCTGCCACTGCAGAGTCTGCACGCAGTTTGTAACTGCCATGTCGACTTGGCAAGTGCACCCACTTGCCAGACCCTACCCTTCCATTTTCTTATATGTTACCCCTAAGGAAGGCCCAATGTACCCCTGTGGTCATGGTGAAGTGTATGTGAAAGGTAGGACATGCCCTGATGTGTGTGGCATGTCCTGATAGTAAAATACTGCCAATTTTGTTTTTCACTATTGAAACACTACAGGGCCCACAGGAAAGCATGGTAGTTAATTTATAACATATTATAAATATAACTTCCCATAGGGGCCAGATAGAAAAATAAAGTTAAGTATACCTGGACTCAGAATCTAAAGATGCATCTTTAGTAAAGGTGATTTTTACATTCTGTGTTTGAGAATACCACTTTTAGAAAGTAGGGATTTTCTTGCTTAGCCATCTTGTGTGCCTCTGCTAGGATTTGTATTGACTGTCTGGCTTTGGAGTGGCAGAGGTTAGGGAGGTGCATTCTCTCAGATGGCCACCGGGGGTGATGATGTGTGCCCTGCCTTTCATGAATGAGCCAGGGCTGGGCTTTATAGACCTGGGCTGCATTCAGAGTAGTGGGAGGAGTTTTCACTAGCACCTGAATAGGCCTAGTCTACATTTAGAGTGGTGGGAGGAGATTTCCCTTGCACCTGAATGGGCCCTGTCTGCCTCTGACAATGTTGTCTCTACCTCCTGCCAGGAAGCTGCACCAGAGAGAACAGAACTGGTTCTGGCTGGGCACAGACACTCTATGCCTGACAGGATAAAGGATTCTGGGCTATAAAAAGTGGGTCCTAAACCCCTAAACTTTAAAACTCTTTTGGCCCAAGAAGACTGCCAAGAAGAAGAGCTGGAGAAGCTGTGAGGAGAAACTACCACTTTGCGGAGTGCTTTGCTGTGTTGGCCTGCAGTGGCTGCTTTTGTCTTGGGCAGTGAAAGGGCTGGACTGGATTTTCTGCAATCTAATCTTGCGAGTTTCTCCAAGGGCTTGAAGTGGAGCTTTCCCCCTATTCAAGAAGTCTCAGGAACAGCAAAAACTTCAATTTCTTCTGCCCTCAGAACTGTGAACTGTGTGTTTTCTGCTGCAACAGAATACGAAGCAACCCGTTGCCGTCTACAACGCCGCTGCTGCCTCCATGTCCTGAAGGCACTACAGAGGCTCTGCCGCAACACCTCAGTGTGACCCTGGTCTCACCGACAATGCCTGCTGATGCTGCCATTGAGCTGCTGCTAGGACCACGACCTGTGGGCACTGCACTCCGCATCGCCTTGCTTCACGATGCAGCTTTCGTATTCCCGACTACACCGCTTCAGGCTGACATCGATGCCGCTGCTTGCACCGTGGTACGAGGGCACTGCTCCTAAGTTACACGATGCACCATCCTCACCCCGCAATGCAGCCTTGTCCTGCCGGCGCCATTGACTCCAGTTCATCAACTGAGACAGAGCTTCTACAACAACAATGACGCTGCCTGCACAATGACCTGCCAGCACCACATAGAGTACCACATCACTTGGCACAGCGGCCCTGGTCTCACCGATGATGCCATTTGACACCCCCACTGAGCCGCTGCTTGCACAGTGACCTGAGGGCATCAAACACCACACCAAGCACTTCACACTGCATCTTCCAACACCTGGCGATGCCAGCACTCCGCGAGGAGTTCGATCCGCAATGCGTGTGACCTCAAGGGCCCGATGACTCCTGCACGGAACCAACGCCTGCAGACGCCGTGCTTTCAGAAGTTCAACAAGAGGTTGCTGATTCCCTGCTTTTCTAAAGGTACTGTTTTTCTGGTTTTCCAGACATGTTAGCTTGTCAGCTAGAACTGTTTGGTTTTGTGTGTTCATGACACGTGATAGCCCCAGAGGGAGCTATTGACTTCAAGGAACAGTTTTTCAATGTTATTTTGATAACTGAAAATTTCTAAGTACTGTACTGTGAATTATTATCATTTTTGGTCTTGTCTTAAGTATATAACAATATTGGATATTTATCTAAACTGGTGTGGTGTCCTTTTGTAGTGCTTACACTGTATTACTGTTGGTTTTGTTCCAATGCTTTACACACTGCCTCTAAGATAAACCTGGCTGCTCGTGCCAAGCTACCAAGGGGGTGTGCAGGGGTTATTTTATCCTGACTAGAGAGAAGGGTCCATACTTAAACAAAGTTGCAAGCCCTTGCCATCCAGAGATCCTCATCTCTAACATTGATTGTCAGCAGTGAGGATAGGAATTCCATTCGCACTTGACTCACTGTGATTCGTGTGCAATACTACCCATCGCAGACCATTAGTTACCACATACTGTTTTTTCCTGTTTCCCTTTGGAACTCTGGTTAGTTGTTGCACCTGTGGGGTCTTGGCAAAATGGAAATCAACTTTTGGCACCTGTACATCTACAAGATGAGGGAACTAAAAGTATGTTGCAAAGAGAGGGGGCTACCTGTGAAGAGATCAACAAGGCAAAATCTTGAGGCAGACTTGCATAGCTATGAGGTACTACAATGGGAGGCAACACTATCAGATGACAGAGGAGGAGCTCCGTGAAAATTCCTTTGGGCACCAGTTATTTCTTGGAAGCTACCTGTTGTTGTGGGCGCTGTCATCTCCTGCCTGCTTCTTGCGCTGCTGTACCGGGCTTCGGGCTGTGTCTCCCGATCTCCCCCGTTGCCGCTTCCTCCATCTGTGCGGCCACCGAGGGGGGGACCACAGCCCCTAGAACGCACCGCGGGCATCGCCCCGCCCACCCATGGCCATTTCCGTGCCCGGAGGCGCTTAAAGCACAGGAGCTCCCTCGACGGAGTGGGAGCTCCGTGAAAATTCCTGTGGGCACCAGTTATTTCTTGGAAGCTACCTGTTCTTGTGGGCGCTGTCATCTCCTGCCTGCTTCTTGCGCTGCTGTACCGGGCTGTGGGCTGTGTCTCCCGGTCTCCCCCGCCACCGCATCCTCTATTTGTGCGGCCGCCGAGGGAGGGACCACAGCCCCCAGAATGCACCGTGGTCATCGCCCCGCCCACCCACGGCCATTTCCGCGCCCGGAGGCGCTTAAAGCACCGGAACTCCCTCTGCGTCGCAGGACGCGCGCGGGCGGCGCCGGGCTAAGCCCGGGCAAAGGGCGGGCCCTCTTAGGCCCTCAGAGGCCAGAGGAGGCTGGGCTGGGCCCACCTCTCTTCGACCCTTGGACTAACATTAGCTGACCCTTCTACAAGCGAGGTGTGAGACATTTCTTGGGCCGTTGATATTGAACAATTTACCTTAAAGAGATAATTGTTGATAGTAAGATTTAATATATTGTCATGGCTAAAACTAACCTTAAAGCGTGTACCGGGACTGTGGGTGTGGGGACTCTTGACGCCTACTTGAAATGTGCAGAATCTGCAGTGGCTAAAGAAATTGAGCTATTAGAGAGGAGTTTGTCCCTGGACCCACTTCAGCAAACAGTCTCTCCGTTACTAAATGCGTGTTGCCCTACCAGATTGTAAGGACCCCCATCAAGTTCCCAATGGGACAGTACTAGTTGATAGTTTATCTATTTCTTCCGCCCCTTCACCTGTAACTAGCCTTGTCCCTTCCCCTATGGTTACATGTACCAGGCAGTTATGGGTTAGGCCGGATACGTCGGCTACTTGCAGTAAAACTATATCAGGGAAAAGGAAGGCTAAGAACACCCCCAAAGGGAGTCGTCAACAGGCTAAACAGCCGGGGAGCATCAATTCCGAATCTGGGTTGGGTCGTAAGGGAACTAAAGCCTCCCATCAGGTTGCTGAGGACAGGGGTGCAGGAAGAAATGAATATACTGCTCCGGATGTAGAAAATAACAAGGGGGGGAAGATGTCTGACTTTATGAGACTTATGAATGAACGGCTCAGGCTATTTACCTCTCCACTAATGGATAAATTAGAGCAAATAGATGGCCGAGTTAACGTAATTGGAAAACATCTTAAAGACTACAAAAACCTAAGTTCGGGGTCCAATCCACCTGCAGTTCACTCTTTGAGTGCAGTCACAACCTCTGTTAATAATTTATTGGATTCCATGATCACCCCATTTCCCCAATCTGTACCACAAGCTGTAGCCCCGGTTGTAGTACTAAATATTTCATCTTTAGCCTCAGGAGCCATGGGAGTTACGCAGGGAGGGAAGCAAGGTCCTTGGGTCCAGTGGGGAGATTAAGCCTTCAGGCATCGCCCCCTAAAAGAGAGCTGCCATTGCATCTACCAGCAGAGGCATGCCCTTACACGATAATCCTGGCCAATGTCCCAAAAATCCAGGATGGCCACAACGAACATTGGACCTCATTAAAAAATAAAGCCCTTCACTACCTGTCAATAAAACAGTGTTAGGTGATCACCTGTATAACAATTTCAAAATGATAAGAAGAGTGCCTTGGGTGGGCAAGGCTAAGAAAAGTTTGGAAGGTGATTGCGTTGTCATATGTTTTAGGTCCCCGAGATGGTTGATGACATATTGAGGCAGGCCGGGTCAGTTACAATACATCATGAGTATGTAAACGTACTCCCATTGGGATTTTTTTATCCCCCTCACAATATTGGGGCAGCGCATAGAGACCCATTAAAGGGGAAAGGGCCATATAAATTCTCTGTACCAGTTTTGAATAGATTTGATACTTTTTGAAATCTGGGAGATAACGAGTGACTAGGTTCCCCCAAAGTTACCCTTACCTCTGTCACTCCATTTATAGCCCTTAGTTCGGACTCACAAGTAAGCAAAACTTGTCTCTTAGACGGGGTGGCACAACCAGCTATGGGTGCAAGTATCAAGCTTGCAACCTGGAACATTGCTGGCCTTAAAAATAAAGTAGATGACCCGATCTGGAGAGAATTTATAGGTGGGGCTGATATTATCGGGCTGCAAGAAACATGGGATACAGGGAAGATTTTTAGCTTAGATGGTTATTCTAACCACTTTATTACTGCAGTAGTATCCAATATGGGGAGGGCGAAGGGTGGGCTGGTTACACTAATCCTGGCTACCATTCCTGGCATCAATACCCAATTAGACACAGGATCACCACACTGCTTGGCAGTACAAATTGCTTGCAGTGGGGTGGGCAGCATCTTAATTATTAATTTTTATAATTTGTATGATAGAGTCATCACGACTGATCATCTGGCCACGTTAAATCTTTTTTTGGCAGATTACAAAGAGGTCAATAAAAGCCAATGTTTCTTCATAGTTCTGGGCGATTTTAATATTCATGGCTGCCCGGAAAATGTCTGGCATTAGATCAATTAGGCCCCATAGAGCAAGGGGATACCCATTTTGAGCACGCTGCAAAAGGAGATTTCCTTGAAAAAATTCTGGCAGATAACGGTTTAATGCTCCTATCTATGGTGGATGAGGAGATACCTACTTTTAAAGGGAATGGAAGGCATTCAGTTGTTGACTACATCTTTATTAGCTCCACGCTGGGGGACAAGATCCAAGGGTACTCAGTGGGCTGGTCACATTTTAGTGACCATAACCCAGTGGTTCTTAGTATCACGGACCTGATCAAAAAAGCCATAGATAGGCCATAATAGGACGGATACGTTTGATATCCGCCCGACAGACCAGGCCCGAAGAATAAGATGGAGCAGAGTTGTACCTGGAGACTTTTCTAATAACCTATTAACTAAAGTAGGAACTGAGCTGCACACGTGTATGAATGTGCAAGCAGGGACCAAGGAGGTTCTAGAGGCTTATTCAAAAATCTGTACCCAGGTCGCAGCCGATCTTAGATGACCAGGTAAAGCGGAGGACCCTGCTGGGATGGGCTGGTTTGACCAAAACTGTTCATCAGCTAATCAAAAGCTGATTGCCGCCCTGAAATGTAAACCAGTGGATAAGGCCGTTGTGGCCTCATTAAGGAAAGCCTATAAAAACGCACTGGAAGTCAGAAGATGGGAAATTAGGGAAGCGGCCTGGGAAGAATTAACCTCTATAGATGTCCTTAAGAACAGCTCCAAATTCTGGGATGTTGTAAATAAACCCTTTTTACATGATCCTTGTAATGACCAATTGGATTGTGGCATTCAGGAACAGGTGTGGTGCTCTCATTTTAAGTCAGTTTATGAAGGGGAAAACTCAGGGGAGTTGATTATACCTACCCCTATTGTGGATCCCTATACTTTAGTGGTTACTGAGACAGAGGTGGCAGACATCATCAGGAAGATGACAAGTAACAAGGCTCCGGGTCCTGATGGATTTCCAGCCGACCTCTTTAAATCAGACGTCAAGACCTGGTCTAGAGTTTTAACCAATGTTTTTAATAGGGTATTAAATCAGGTATTCCGGGTACCAGGTCTGAATCCGTCATTGTACCCAACTTCAAGTAAGGAAATAGAGGGGAACCTAGCTGTTATTGGCCGATCTCTCTCATTGATTCTGCCGTGAAAGTGCTAGGTCGGGTGGTCTTAGGTAAACTCACAGATTGGTTGGCTGAAACAAACACCCTTTCAGGCCTACAATTTGGGTTTAGGAAAGGACGAGGCACTATAGATCAAAGTCTTAATCTCCAACTATTAATTGGGAAACACACAATTGCCAACAGGGGCACACTATATTTAGCCTTCATGGACCTTTCCTCGGCCTTTGACCGTGTGAATAGGTCCAAATTATGGGGGTTGCTTCTTAAGCTTGGCATTGAAAAAAATATTGTGTATTTCCTTGCTGACCTGCACAGGGACCTCTCGGCCACAGTCAGATATGACCGTTTGGGTAATTGTACGGGTAAGATTGGGATCACTAATGGGGTTTGGCAGGGCTGTATTTTAGCCCCCCTACTCTTTACCCTCTACATTAACGACCTAGGTACTGTTTTAACTGAGGTGTGCAAGGATATACCGAGGGCAGGCAAGCGTTCCATTCCGGCATTACTTTATGCGGATGATGCCGCTCTTATAGCACGCACAGCAGTAGGGCTGCAATGTCTTTTAAATTAATTTGCTGATTTTATGAAAGCGCTGGATCTCAGTGTGAATTTTTTGAAATCGCATGTAATGATTGTGGGCAGTAAACCTAAAAGAATTAAGACTTTGCACTGCGAAGGGAATGTTCTGTCTAGGGTTTCAAGATTTACATATTTAGGGGTTATTTTTGCCAATAAGTCTACATGGTTGCCCCAACTGGCTGCAAAACATAATGCCTTTGCTAGGTCTATCTTGGCTGTCTTGGGTTTTGCCCGCAAACTGGAGGGGGAAGCCGTTGCATGCTGAGTTGAAGATATATGATGCCAAATGTATTTCATTAGCTCTGTACGGAGCTGATTTGTGGGGTTTTAAAAAAATAAAGGCCATGCAGGAGGCAGAGGATAAGTTTTTGAAATCCATCTCATCCGTCCCCCAGTCAACCTCCGGCTACATCGCTCATCAAGAGTGTGGGGTAGAATACCTAATTGATCGTATAGCCATAGCCCCGCTATTAAAATGGATCTTAATTTGGCTGAACCCCAAACTGGAGTTGAACCATGAGATTCTCAGGGATTGTCTAGCCCTTGAGCATGGCAACTCCATCCCCTGGCTGAACTATGTTAAAAAACTAGCAGTTAAACTGGGTCGCCCAGAATTGTTTGATCAGCCGAATAAACTATTGAAGGGGTATTTGAAATGGGTGAAAGACACATACAAGCTGATGGCATGTCTGGCCAGAGAAGACAAGGAGCTGGGTAAACCAACAGTAAGGGCTCAGCAGCTGTTAATAACCTCAAGTGAAAAAGAACCCTATTTAAGAATTGTTAATAATACTAATCATCGATTATTATTGACAAAGTTCAGATTGAACAAATTCCATCTTCTTCTTACAGAACGCCCAGGTTGAACTAAGGAGATAGATCTGGAGATTTGTTCTTGTGATGGATTTTCCATTATGGACACTGTGCACTTTATCTTCTTTTGTGAACATCTTCGCCCCATTCGCAAAAGGTTCATTATTCCTCTTATTATAGACAAGGGCTTTAGACAAGTTAAACCTGCCCTTTTGTATCTACAGCTGTTGTCTAATATTTGGGAGATTTTTAACATAGCGAATTTCTTGACAATAGCTATGAGACTCAAGAGGAAAATTAAGTGGACCTACTGTACATAGCGGTGAACTTATGAACTGTGATCGAGCGCTTTGTCTCTTTTTTAAAATTGTTCTTCGCGTTTTAATGGTCTTTTTATATGATATTTGTAGATATTCTCCCTTACCTATATCGTTAGTGCATGTTTTTACATATGATAATGTACTGTATGGATTGCTAATTTGCACAATTTTCTTTTGTATTTAATTGTGGTTTTGACTTTTGATGTTTAGTATACTTTTATGGTTTTTGCTATGAACGCAATAAAGTACTTTTGACTGACTGACTGAGGAGGAATCTGAGGGGGAGGATCCCCAGCCAGAATACCAAGAGGGCAGTGGCCGAGAGGAGAAAGTGTTCGGGGAAAGAGTGACTCACGAAGAGAGGAATCGGAGTCATGCTTGTGACCGGAGGCTGATGCATTTAGACGGGGAGTGCGAAGAGATGGAGCGAGCCTTAGCTGAAGAGAAAAAGTGTGCAGCTCATGAAGTGAGCTTGGCTGGGTTGGAGGTGGAAACCAGCCCAGATGGTGACAGCAAAACTGTTAGGTCCAGTACTAAGGGTGAGGTACACACACACACAGATTTAGTGCCGTGCTTCAAGGAGGGGGTTGACATGCACCAGGGGGTTCAGGATTGTGAGGCTACTCCAGTGATGCACAGTCTCCCTGAGGTGGATTGGGGAACTAGTACAGGGGATCATATTCCTGGTAGTGGGAGGGACACTCTACTGACTCTACTAGATGAGGGGTGCAGGGAGATGGGGTTCCCCCATGAAAGAAGCACTGGTAAGTGAGTATGGAGACCAACCAGAAGAGTATGGGTTGAGGGACAGCAACAGTCAGACACTGTCTCACCCGCCTTGTGAGAATGATGTGGTGTACTTTTATGGGGCACTGAATGGTTGGGTGAAGGGTAGTTTGGCTAACACCTGTGTGGGGCTGTGTGATTCAATTGTTGGAGAGCATATTTTAAGTCCCTGTTTTTCAGAGCTATGCCAACACCCGGTGGATTGTGAGTTCTCTGACCACAGGTAGCTTGCACTGGAGGCAGACCTTTTGGTAGATTCCAAAGAATATGGAAACGCATCTGGGATGATCATGAAGGAGGTGGCTTGGGTATTCCCTGACCAGGTGAGGTAGGGGAGGTTGGTAGTGACCTAGATAGGTCTCAGTGTAGTGGGATGGGTGAGATGTCCCACGTCCTGTCTCTGAGGAGAGGGAACGGGTGTGGGCTGAGTCCCAAGGTGCCCAAGACCCCATCCCAGGGCCTGGTAGGTTCCATGAGGGAACACCAGGAGTGGAGCCTAGTCTATAACCAGTGTCCATTCTCTGAGGGGGATCCCAAGGTGTCAGGGGAGCTGGGGGGTACAGCTGTAACTGGCGTGTCACCGGTTCTGGTGACTGGCAGAAAGGCTCCAATTTGGAGGGTGCATATGTCTAGAGAAATAGGTGAGGGGGGCTCTGTCTCCCATGAAGGAACCAGTGGGTCAGGGGTTACCAGCTCTGAGATCAGAGCACCACAGGAGTGACCCTGGGGATGCCACTTCTGGCCTGGGGGGTCTTCATGCTCTGTCAGGTGGACAGGAGGCTGGAGAACTGCGCCAGGTAGACTCTCGCACAGCTCATTAGGAGTGTGTTTATTTAGGAGGTTGGTGTACACCGCCTGAATTCCTGGTTTGCCAGGCCACGGTCCAGCCCAAGGGTAAAGACCCTGGTTTTAAGGTCCAGTTTCAGGGTTTCCCCCCTGACCTGGAGGAAGGGGCAACTGCTAACAGTACACCTTCGGTTTCTCTTCTAGGGGTGCTGCTCCAGGTGGGAGGTGGAGAGAGCCCAAAGGAGGAGGGTTGGGTGTGGGAGAGATCACCCCAGTCCTGTGTCCAGTCTCTGGGTACAGACCCTGAGCTGGCTGACCAGTTGCAGGATGTCATCCCTTAACTGGTGGGAGAATTGTACAGAACACCTGCCACTGGTGCCCTGACAATTCTGGAGTCAAGGGAGACAGCTCCTGGTGGAGGGATGGGCTGGGGGTCCAGTGTCAGAATTCCATAAGTAACTTGGCAGAAGGGATAATATTGAAAGGATGCCAGGCACCCGGGCTATAGCCCCATACCCACTGACACCACAGAGGATTAGGAGGCCTGGAAGGCTTAAGGCTTGCTCTCATCACTGACAGCTGTCAGTGGCCACTGTGGCTTGCCGTCCTGATAGACAGAGTTTCCCCTCAGAGGGGGACAGGAGTCACACCCTGGAGGTGGACTGGGCCACACCACTGTGTTGGCCTTGTGGGTACTGTCTGCCTGTTGGCGCACATCTGTGAGCAAAGTAAGTTTAGGTGCTGCACAGATGGGGCCCACAGGTGAGGAGACGGGTTCCCCATAGGTCATCTTAGTGGACCCTGAGAGAATGGATAGAGGGATCCAATTGGGTTCAGGGATGCATAGAATGGGAATAAAAGCCTGCAGTTGCGGGCCAGGTTCCATGTTCTATCTCCCCAAGCAGGGACACCCATCGAGGTATGGATTGGTCTACCCTGGCTTTAGGCTGGAAGGGGTTGTGTTGGAGATGGCCCTTTTTGCAGTGTTATCCCCAAACCTTTTGCTTCTTCCTCCTATTTTTCTCTGACCTGCTGTTGTTGGTTTTAGGACTCTGGGTACTATATCACTGCTGATCAGTGCTAAAGTGCATATGCTGTCTGGGTAAATTGTGTTATGGATTGGTGTTTCCATGATTGGCATATTTGATTTACTTGTCAGTCCCTAGTAAGGTGCACTGAGTGTGTCAAGGCCTGAAAATCAAATGCTACTAGTGTGAATCTCCACTTTCCAATGGTATCATTCCCTATTGAATCCCTGCTTGGGGATCTGCCCAGGAAGGTGAACCCCAAACAGGGATCCACCAACTAGGCACCAGGGAGGGGGGAGTGAACCCTTGGGCAAAGTCCTTTGCTACCCCTATTGAATAGCATATTCAGTCTTTCTGTGCTCCCCCAGGGAGGTAGAAAGCACCCTAGACACCAGGGATTCTTTTTATAGTCCAGAAGTGGGGGATGCCCAGATTGGGCATGCCTATGGCCCCATCAATTCCCCCCAAAAAGCAAAAGTCTTTTTGCCCCCCCCAGGAGGCAGATAGGTGCAATAGTCATTGATCTGCCCTCAAGGGGGCAGAAAGCCCACTAGACACCAGGGATTTTTTTTCATACATAGGGGTAGGTGCCAATGCACCTACCTCCAAAGAAAGTGCCACAGTCTTTCTGTTCCAGTTTCCAGTCCAGGGAAGACATGGCTTGGCAGTTCGGGCTGGACTGTTTCCATGAGGCACAGGGTCAGACTGATTTGCATATAGCCATGTCTGAACTGGGGTGGCAGAGTGGGCTAAAGAACGGTGATGGATTAAAGATCTTTTGACTGGGTGTGACTGTTTGATTGATTCAGATGCTCCGTCCATCACCACCCCCTTTCGTACCCCTTATAGATGGGGGCAGAAAGCCTGCTTGGCACCAGGGATTATGTTGTTTCAAATTTCATGTGGGGCTGCCCAGAAGTGGAATTTCACTGCCCCCACCCCACCTAAAAACATACCACTGGCTTTCTGCCCCCCAGGAGGCAGAATGGGGGCAATAGGCCCTGATCTGTCCCCCCGGGTGTACAGAGAGCCCAATAGTTGGGAGGTATTACACTGGTTTTTCTGTACATAGGGATGGGGCTGCCCAGAATGGGCACACTAATACCCCCCCCCCCCAAAAAAAAAGCCGCAATTTGTCTGCCCCCCTTGGGGCCATATCGAGGCAATAGTCCACTATCTGCCCCCACCAGGGTGGCTGAAAGCCCACTTGGCACTAACTTTTTTTGGGCATTGTTCTTAGCTGTGGATTTTGGGCCCTAGCACAGCCGGCATCTAGTGAAACCTAGAAAACCTGTACATTTAAAAAAAATAGACAACCAGGGGTATCCAGGATGGGGTGACGTATGTGCCTTTCACCAGGTTCTGTTACCCTGCATCCCTTGCAAACCTCTAACTTAGTTATAAAAACATTTTCCTCACATTTCTGTGATGGAAAGTTCTGGAATCTAAGGGGAGCAACACATTTCCACCAACCCAGCAGTCCCCCAAGTCTCCCGATAAAAATGGCACCTCACTTGTTTGGGTAGGCCTAGTACTTGTGATAGGAAATTGCCCAAAACACAACGTGTACACATCAAATCGTTCCAGTAAAAACTGACTATTTTTTTGCAATCTGCCTATATGTTGATTTTGGACCCCAGGTCTGCCAACATTCTAAGAAAACCTAGCAAACCTATACATGTTTTTAAAATATACACCAAGGAGAATCTAGAATGCGGTGACTTGTGTGGCTCTCATCAGATTCTGTTACCCAGAATCCCTTGCAAACATCAAACATAGTGATAAAAATATATGTTCCTCACATTTCTCTGATTGGAAGTTCTGGAATCTGCATGGATCCACAAACTTTCACCCACTCAAAATGTTGCAAAGTCTCACAATAATGATGGTACCTCACTTGTTTGGGTGCACCCAAAACCCAATATGAACACATCACATTTTTCCACAGAGAGCTGACGCTGTTTTTTGCAATGTGCCTATATGTGGATTTTGGGCTGTAGGTCAGCTGGCACTGAGGGAAACCGAGCAAAATGTTACATTTTTGTTAACTAGACACCCTGGAGAATCTATTATGGGGTGACTTGTGTGGTTTTCATTAGGTTTTGTTAGCCAGAATACCTTGCTTACCTCAAACTTTGGGAAAAAGAACACATTTTCAACATATTTCCGTGACTGAAGTTCTGGAATCGAAGGAGAGCAACAAAATTCCACCAACCCAGCATTTCTCCAAATGGTACCTCACTTGTGTGGGTAGGCCTAGTACCCATGACAGGAAACGGCCCAAATAATACTGTGGAGACTTCAAAATTATCCATTACATAAAGATCTTGTTTTGGGAGGGTGTCACCTGCATTTTTGATCTCAGGCTCGGCGGCCATCTAGGGAAACCTACCAATCCCAGACATTTCTTAAACTAGACACCTGGTGTCCAGGTAGGTGTGACTTGCATGGATTCCCTAATATTTTCCTATTCAGAATCCTCTACAAACCTCCGATTTAACTAAAAGAATCACATTTTTCTCACATTTCTGGGTGGGAAAATAATGGGATCACTGGGCTGACACAGATTTCCTACCAACCCTCATTCCCTGAGGTCTCCTAATAAAAATGGTACCTCACTGGTGTGGGTTGGCCTACTTCATGTGACAACCAAGGGCCTAAAAATATATTGTGGAGACATCAACATTATCGCAAAACAACCTGGTTTTGCAAGGGGTCACAGGCGTTTTTGTTCCTGGGCTCAGCGGCCATCTAGAGAAACCTATTAAATCCAGACATTTCTGAAAACTAGACATGCGGGGAGTCCAGGAATGTGTGGCTTGCATGGATTATTCAATGTTTTCCTACCCAGAATACCCTGTAAACCTACAATTCAGCTACAAAATCCCATCATCCTTACATTTCTGCATGGGATCACTGCACCAGCAAAAATGTCCTACCACCCAGTGTTCTTATTGGTCTCAAGATAAAAATTATACCACACTTGTGTGGGTGTCTAATGCTGTATCGCCTAAAAACGTAAAAAAAAAAATATAGTGCTTAGAGTTCGCTGTGCTATACCGTCAATCCATACGTTTATGGTCCTTCTCATTCACAGGTCCTTTCCCCACTCGCACAAGCGAGGCATTATTTTACTCGGAAGACTGAGAGGAATGCTGAGTGGTAGGACATTTGTGCCGCTGTGGTGATTCCAGCCAGAAATGTGAGGAAAATATGTTTTCATAGCTAACTTTGAGGTTTGTAGGGGATTCTGGGTAGGAAAACATTGGGGGATCCATGCAAGCCATACATCCCTGAGCTCGCCCGGGTGTCTTGTTTTCAGAAAGGACTGGGTTCGGTAGGTTTTCCTGTTGAACTCAGGACGTAAGTGGCCCCCGTGCAAAACCAGGTGGTTTTGTGATAGAGAATTTTGATGTCTCCACCACAAAATACATTTTGGGCCCTTCCCTGCCATGTGAACTTGGCCCGTCCACCCAAGTAAAGTACAATTTTTATCAGGAGACCTGGCGGAACGCTGGGTGATTGGAAATTTGTGTCAGCTTGGTAATCCCACAACATTCCAACACAGAAATGTGAGAATAGTTTTTCAGCTACATTTGAGGGTTGCAGAGGATGCTGGGTAGGAAAACGTTGGAAGATCCATGTGTGTCACACCTCACTGGACTTTCCTAAGTGTTTAGTTTTAAAAAATGTGTGGGTTTGGTAGGTTTGCCCGGATGGCTGCCAAGCCCGGGACAAAAAAACGCACTGCCAAGCCCGGGACAAAAAAACGCAGGTGCCTACATTGCAAAACCAGCTCATTTTGTGATAGATCATGTCTCTACAATATCCTATTTGGGCCTTTCCCTGCCGCGGGTACTTGTAACACCCACAAAAGTGAGGTACATTTTTATCAGGAGACTTGGGGGTACACTGGGTGGTAGGAAATTTGTGTTAGACCTGGGATCCCACAATTTTTCCACCCAGAAAAGTTAAGAAAATGTGATTTTTGTGAGCTAATTTTACGGTTCGAAGGGGATTCTGGGGAAGAAAATATGGGGGGATTAATGCTAGTAGCACAAGAAGGGTACAAAGTTCCCAGGCGTGAGTTTTAAGAGATCAAGAGTGCGTGCTGCAACTAGTAAAGAAGAAAGAGGAAAAAGGGAGGGAATTTCCCTCTTTGGAACTAAAACCCTCACACACCTGGCAAGCTAGATGTCATGCTTCATCATATGGGTTCTGCTCCTCGTCAGACTGGCGCTGCAATGTCTGACGGGCACCCATGAAGGGGCTCTTTATCGGAGATCTTTTGTTCCGGCCATATGGTGCATGTGGGATAGAGGGTAACTGAAGATGTAGTGATGAAGAGGTGGTGGATAAAAAAGGTGGGTCAGTCAACAAGGAATTTATTAGCGTGGCTGACACCCTTGGTTAAAAACAGCGGGAGGGGAGATATGTGCTGAGAAAAGTTCTCAGTAGGACATCTGCAACCCTCTAGTCAGGTCAACATGTTTCTTGCTCCAATGGCAATTCGTCAGGACCTAGGTGTTCAGTACTACACAGTGAAGAAAAGTGATTTACAACCTTATTTCAGGAGGTCAAAAAGGAGGCAGGCCGCCAGGTCCTGCTTTTGAAAGACGACCCTAAGTGATTAACTAAGGTGCCTCGTAGTCTGCTCTCGTGGGACCTGCGCCAATGGTCAGATACCGGATACGTGCACGGTCACAGCCGTCACAACCTACCCCCACGAGCCTGGTCAGGGCATCAGAGCGACTAGTGAAGCCAAGCCCGGGACAAAAAAACGCAGGTGCCCACATTGCAAAACCAACTCATTTTGTGATAGATCATGTCTCTACAATATACTATTTGGGCCTTTCCCTTCCGCGGGTACTTGTAACACCCACACAAGTGAGGTACATTTTTATCAGGAGACTTTGGGGTACACTGGGTGGTAGGAAATGTGTGTTAGACCTGGGATCCCACAATTTTTCCACCCAGTAAAGTGAAGAATTGTGATTTTTGTGAGCTAATTTTACGGTTTGAAGGGGATTATGGGTAAGAAAATATGGGGGGGATTAATGCTAGCCACACCTCCTTAGACACCCCTGGTAGTCTAGTTTTCAGAAATGTCTGGGCTTTGTAGATTTCCCTAAATGGCCGCCAAACCTTGTACCAAAAACGCAGATGCCCCCTATCTATCACAAAATGACCTGCTATCTATAGAAACCTACAAAACACACACATTTCTAAAAACTAGATACCCAGGAGAGTCCAGGGAGGTATGACATGCATGGATCCCCCTCCAGGGAAACCCACAAAGCCTGAGCACCTTTAGAATCCTCAATATGTCATGGATACCTTATGTGGACAAAAGGTTATAGAGGCCTAAGTGCAAACTACACCAAATAGCAAAAAAAAGGCTTAGCACTGGGAGCCCTAGCAGTGCAGGGGTAGTGAGCAAAATGGCACCAAAGGGGCACACATCCAATAAAGGGAACCAAAGATATACATTTGTAAAGGTTTAATTACATTTCACTGCCATAAAGCTCAACTTGTCACAAGAGCCCGGAACAGAAGTAAGGTTGAAGGCTGACCACGAAGGTGTGAGGATCAGGTAGGAGGACCAAGTTGGTCCTGGTCAGAGAGTTACTTTCTATCTTCTGAGAAGGTGGAGTCCTTAGCGATTCAAGGCAGTGGCTGGATCCAAAGATGTGGTCATCAACAACAAATTGTCAAAGAACAAGTTCTTGGTGAAGCTGTCAATGAAGGTTGGAAAAAACTCAGAGCGGGGGAATAGTGAGAGTTTGCACCCAGGAAGCTATCAATATCGATTGAGTGGTGCTTGTCATCAGGCTGTGTGAAGATTGCTACCTTCTATATCTTTTCTTGAAGTCGGGTTCCGTCAGTGGGACACAGTTGCAGGCTGAAGCTGGAGAGGATTCAATGGTAGTGGATTCCAGTTAGCATCTGGCCTGCTGAATTAGATTTGCTGCTGCGGAGACAAATGTAGCCAGAATTGTAGAAAAATCTGACCTACCAGCAATTAACTCTCACCAGATCTTTTGACATGGCAACATACCTTTTAGTGATCATTAAAAGTAAACAGGACCTTTTTACCCTGTGTTACTGGAGTGAGGACTACAGGCTCAATCATCATTTTAAAGGTTTTGCTGCTGTATGTGTAACTCATTATTGCCCTAAAGTATCAGGTAGATGTGGAGTGCTGTGAAGTGCAGAATTAGTGACTGCGCTGGATGTATGTGTGCCTGAGACAGTATAAGGATAGTGCAGTTTATGTGTGGTTAGTGAATGTTCTGGACGTATGCATGCCTGCGAGAAAAACAGTACATAAGAGCTGTAGTGCTGTGCAGTATGTTCAAAATGGGAGCATCTGCAGAGGGCATGTGTGCTTGCTTGAAGTACAATACATGAAGGGTAAGGTGTTGTGCAGTGCATACATGTATGTGTGTGCTGGCAGTGTGTGTGTGTGTTTGTAAAAGGCACACCCTGGTAAAATACAAAAAAAGCTATAGTATTTAGCAGTGCAGGCAGGTTGAATGTGTGAGTTAAATGTATGTGTGCTTGTATTGCGGTAACAGCACTGGAGATTAGGTGTGCTGTGAATATATACTGTGTGCAAATGTGGCTGAAATTGTACATTAGATTGAGGACCCTGGGCTCCATTTTCGGAAGCCTAGGCCTGCCTGGTGAAGACATGTGGATGAAAGGAATCGCCCCAGGAAGATTTAGGTATTGAAATAATCATGTGATCTGGGTGGGAAAGACACACGAGGAAAGGAGGAAAAGAGGAAAAGACTATCCCTTCAAAAGGCTGCTTTTTGGTTCAGTGATAAATCACAAGGAAGGGCCCGGGCACAACTCAGGAAGTAATGGGGCTGATAAGGGAGACATAAAGAGTAGGGCTGGGAGCTTGGGATTAACCTTCTGATGCACATGGCCCTGTGGCTGACATCCAAGTGTGAACTCTGATCACTCCCATGAACTGTGCTGTGGGTCAATCAGCTTCAAAGTCTTGCCTTCTGTGACAGACAGTCTTTCAAGAGGGAAGACGAAAAGGAAAAATGTACACTTCAAAAGATACAGAGCAGCAGGATAAAACTTCAAAGACTCAGACCGTAAATCACATTTTGGTGTCTGAAGTGGACTATAAGAAAGATATCCCAAACTTTAAGAATGGGAAGTCCTGCAAGACGTCTGCCTGTGGCCAGGGCTGGGGGTAAAGGCCTGCTAGTCACTCTTCTGGGTGTGGGGACATCACCCAGGGAACCGAGACCACCAGCGCTGGAGCATCAGTGCCTTCCTGCTTGCCAAAACTAGTGTTCCCTGTGAGAAAGAGAAGAGCATTGAAAGTAACAAAGTCCAATAGTAAGCCCTACAGAGAGGACTCCCTGGGCGAAGTGTGGGGAGTGCCACTGTGATCTGAGCAATGTATGGAACACTCAATCAATCAAAATTCCTTTATTCGGTTTTTGAAGGTACAAAAACCATAAAAGTTCATTATTAAAAATGAAATAAAACCATGGCTAAAATGTCATCTTCTAATTATAATAAATATTTTAAGACATTATACATTTTTATCAATGACAATACATAGTTAAAAGAACACAAGTGCATCATTGGAGTACAGAAAGATGGGAATCGACTAAGTTCTTACACAGTACATACAACATCAATCCTATTCTAATTTTTTTTTTTTAAACCTTTATTATGTAAAGAAAGAGACAGTTACAGACCTACAACCACGGAGGCTGGTCAGTCAAACACAACAACATCAACATCAAAGTACACAGCTCTTCAGTCGACAACCCAGGGGGTCCGGCAGCGATATCTCTTGGTCTTGTAAAAACAGGTGGTATAACTAGGATCAGTGAAAGGTTTCACATTTTATCTTTTATATAAATAAAACCAAAAACAAAACACAAAAAAGATCGAGGCATTGCCTCCCTCCCCAAGGCATTAGTATAAATATGTGCGGGCCTCACAGGACCCCCAAAACCCTGGGACTTCCACTTCTCTGGGACTTCAATTTGAAGTATGGACAGGGCCTTTCATTCAAACACTGCTTTGCTTTGTGGAAGCGAGAGCAGGAAATCTGCTCTTGCTTCCACCAAGCAAAGCAGATTGCTTTTGGACAAGGGGAGCTGCATATCAGCAGCTCCCCTTGTTCAAAAGCAATGCCGGCTCCCCCAGGAGGTGGGGAGCAGGCTGGGAGTGCGGGGCATTGGGGTTCCCCCCACAGTCCCCAACATGAGGCCGGGACCCAGGAATGGGGTCCCTAAAGCCAGGAGTGTCTAGGGAAGGAGGGCCACAATGTCCTCCTCCCATAATATATGTATTTATTTTTTAAGCAAGGCCAGGTCCCAAGGGATGGGGTCCCCAGGGACCATATTGGCCCAAGGAATGGAGGTCATGAGGCCCCCCTTCCATAATAATAATTAAATAAAAAAAGTTAAAAGAGGCAATGCCCCTAGGTATGGGGTCCCCCAAGGCTGACATCAGCCTTGGGAAGGGGGCCACGCAACCCCCTTTCCGTTTAAAAAAAAAAACAATTTTAAATGTCTCAGGGCCTCGGAGATTAGGTCCCCAGGGCCCACAACATATTAAGAGAAGGTGGGGCCACACAGCTTGACACATAAGAGCTGGTTGCTAGCATGCATCCCTGGCGCACCCCATGCTGTTTTGGTATTTTATCAGTTAATTTGCCTTGTGTGCCCCATCTAACCTGAGCATAATTGTTCTCATGGAGTCTGGCTATCAGAGTCACCAGTTCAATCGGGGCCCCTAGATTGAGCATTACTTCCCACAACAATTTACGTTGCACCAAGTCGAACTCAGCTCTTAAGTCGACAAATGCCACGTAAAGTTTTTCTTTTCTCAATAGCACGTATTTCCAAGTCAGTAGAGTAAATCAAAAAGCCTGGTCACATGTGCTAATTTTGGAGCGGAAGCCCGTTTGATAAGGGGACAGCACTTCCTTTGCATCCATCCAACTCTGGAGTTTATCCAGAACTTGACGGGCAACATTGTTTTGCAAGTTTTATATTAAACTGATTGGTCTGTAGTTGGATCCGACAGAAATATCACCCTTCTTGTGTTTAGTGATTATCTCAGCTCCCCGCCAAGTTGAAGGGATAACCCCTCCAGCCGATATGCAATGTGTTAGGGTGTTTATATAGGGAGCCCAAACCATAGGTTCGGCTTTATAAAGATTACCCGGTATTTGGTCAGGACCAGGGGCTTTTCCTGCCTTAAGTCTATTTATTCCTAAAACAGTCTCATCCAGACTAATGATCAGTACTGTGTTGATCTTTGGCATATCAGGGAAAATATCTGAATCAATTTGTTCATTATTTGCACTATGGATGCAATCGCCATCTGAGATCTTAGAATATAGGGTGGCAAAATACTCAACCCAAACCTCCGGCTGGATGTGACACCTAGGGGTGTTTGAGATATCCAAGTTGCCCATCGTGAGGGTGTGCCAAAACAGACGTTTATCTTTGCAATTAACTGCTAGTACAAGTTCCTGGCAGTTCTTGTCTGAGGATTCTCTTTTTGCTTTTGATATTGCAATTCTATATTTATTGCATGCTTGAACAACCCTGGATGGATTTTAGGTCTTTTTGGGTAGCTGGAGAGCACTCTTAGCGGATTTACATTTAGGGTTAAACCAACTATTCGTTCTTTTTACTGGCAGGTCTACCACTCAAACTTTCCTTTGTAACTACTACTTGAAGTGCTTCACCCTCTTCAACGTATACATGAGCCCCCTCGCGACCATCGCACGCCAACACAACCTCAACATCATCTCCTACGCTGACGACACTCAACTGATCCTCTCACTCACCAAAGACCCTAACACCGCCAAAACCAACCTACATGAAGGAATGAAAGAAGTAGCCGAGTGGATGAAGCACAGCCGTCTGAAACTGAATTCAGACAAAACAGAAGTCCTTATCTTAGGTACCTCCCCCTCCGCCTGGGACGACTCTTGGTGGCCTGAGGCCCTTGGAAAAGCACCCATTCCGACGGACCACGCACGGAACCTGGGCGTCATTCTGGACTCCTCACTCTCGATGACCAGACAAGTCAACGCTGTATCATCATCTTGCTTCAATATTCTTCACATGCTCAAAAAAACATTTCGCTGGATCCCCACCGAAACTAGGAAAACGGTCACCCACGCACTGGTTACAAGCCGCCTGGACTACGGAAACACCCTATACGCCGGTACAACCGCAAAACTTCAGAAAAAACTCCAATGCATCCAGAACGCATCAGCCAGACTCATACTAGACATCCCGCGTAAAGACCACATTTCCGGTCACCTGAAAAACCTCCACTGGCTCCCCGTCAATAAGAGGATAACATTCCGCCTCCTAACCCACGCACACAAAGCACTCTACGAACTTGGACCCGAATGCCTCAACACACGACTCTCCTTCTACACCCCCTCCCGCCAGCTACGTTCTTCCAACCAAGCCCTTGCTGCGGTACCCCG
The DNA here is from genome assembly GCF_964263255.1 of Lissotriton vulgaris. Taxonomy (NCBI): domain Eukaryota; kingdom Metazoa; phylum Chordata; class Amphibia; order Caudata; family Salamandridae; genus Lissotriton; species Lissotriton vulgaris. The sequence goes on along the minus strand of NC_141696.1, from coordinate 650,775,358 downwards.
CATCAACAAAACCACCATGGGAGGAAGATCCTTCTCCTACCTGGCGGCTAAAACCTGGAACTCACTTCCCATTCACCTTCGCCTCACTCAGAACCACCTAGCATTCAGAAAGCAACTTAAAACCTGGATTTTTGACATGTAATTCCCCACCCATTTTTCAAGCGCCTTGAGACCCTCTGGGTATGTAGCGTGCTATATAAATCAATTGAATTGAATTGAATTGAAATTGTGTATGGAGAGTATTGGGGTTGGTCCACTTAGCTGTTTGCCCTCCTGACTACTTGAAAACCTTGAGATAAACTGTACAAATAATTCATAAATCCTGGTATATAAAGAGCAATTGGTAAGTACATTGGGCCAGGTCACTCTTCTGTGATTGTTAGTTACAAGGGGTTCATCCACCCTGGACAAGCAGCCAGTTGGTTGTCTGCCCAGTTTGGAGCCCCTAATTTTTAGCAACAAGGGATCATGGTCGCTATCTGACCTTGGAGCTATTGTCCTATCCTCGATCAGTGAACAAATTCTGACATCAATGAGAAAGTAATCAATGACACTTGAGCTATTACCACATTTCAAGGTAAATTTCCTATTCTTATCAGAGAGGGTCCTCCCATCACAAGCCCTCATGAAGTAATGAAGGATACAGTCTTAGCCACAACAGAGATACTAACAGATTATATATTAGAATGAAAAGCATTATTGGTTGTAGAGAGTGTAGGGTGAATGTCTGCAATAATTGGTTAAGGTCCCTGCTTATTAATACAGGGTACAAAGTGAACCTCAGGTATTCCTCTGTCAGGTTGGGGATCGCCAGGTGACCGCGTACATTGAGAAGTGGAATTCCCCCCAAGACTTCAGTGTTGCTTTTAACATTTTGATTAGGCACTTTTGGGTCCACAGAAGCCAATTTTAAACTGGGCAATTTGGTTAATATTATTCTACATTGAACAACAGGATTGGGTGTGAGAAACAGTCAATATACATCTTCCAAGGACAGGAGTTTGTCAGATCTGTTATGTAACAGTAGGCTGAATTGATGGTGAGTATTAATGGTTATAGGTGATGAGGGGGCTGGTAGAGTTGGGTCCCTGGGGATAAAAATATGCTAAAGGCAGAACATGCATTCCTCTTGTTAGCATATAGTCGCTACCATGTCTGAATATGATCTCACGTATCAATTTTGGAGATTTAAAGGTAAGAAGAATGCAGTCCCCCAGGGAGTGTTTTCTCCCTTCTCACCACCCAGCCTACTCTTCTCACCATTTTAAACTCGCTAAACAATGCCTCTGTTAGTCCAGTTTTTGTCCTGAGCCACCAGAGAGCCTTGTTACTCAATGCATCCCATGATCTGTTTACCTGAGGTGTAAGAAGCGGTACATTTGCCGAAATTATAGTTAATTGCGTAGCTTCAGGGGGCAGACTCAGCCTAACCTCCTCCCTATCCCTATGAACTGCGGGCAAGTTAGATAACAAAGCAATGACACAGGGCTTTTCATGAGCAGGAGCTAGGTTATATATTAGACCAGTAGTTGTCTTAGGATCAGTGGCCCCTTTGTCTTAACTTGAGGAACTGGGGCTGAAGGATCACCATCTGATACTAAGCGATTGAAAGAGCAGTCAGTTCCATAGTCCATTATTATTATTTTTAACAGGCAAGATGGCGCCTGCACGCCAGGCGTACCTGTGAGGAGCTCCGTTTGGGCGATCCACTTAACTACCTTATTGGAGGTTCAGCGGCTTTACTTTGGCTGTTTTGTGCTGCTGCTGTCGTGCTGCGACGCCGGGGTCGAGTTTGGTGGAGTCGGAGTAGGCGCCCATGCAGCATGCAGCTTATGAAACTTCAGCATGTACCTGTCGGAGGAGCAGCGGCTCAGACGCTGGGAGACGGCCACTGTGAAGGAACGCGGCCAGGGAAAGCCGCGGCGAGTACGAGCAGGCGAACGCCAGGCAAGGCGGGGCAGCTGTGTGTGGTTCCAATGAGCCGTGGCCCAGGCGCTGGGAAGACGCCGAGTACGCAGAGTACGGGTGTGCAAACGCGGTCAGGCAAGCTAGAGCAGCTGTGTGGATCCAACGGCTAAACGATGTTTGGGAAACGAGAGACACCAGCACACACGATGGGAAATCGGTAGCTGAACAACGGCAAAAAAAAAAAACAAGATAAATATATACAAACAGAGACGCTACCAATTTTTTGCAGTTACAGGAGAGTAAAGTTTTCCAAACCGAGCAACACTGAGCTACAGCAAGGTGATGCGAAAACGGGGGGAAAAAGGGGCTGGTGATCACTCTATTCTCTCCTTTCTTTATGCAAAAAGACTTAAACAACTAGCTGAATCTACTAATACTGGCATTGATACTATTTAAAGGCGAATATACCATTGTACTGAGCCACTCTGCATATTGTTGTCGTCAACCTGGATTAAAAAGACATAAGTCATAAAGAGTTAAATCCTCCCGAGTATAAGCCCCACTCTGCTTTGCTTTGTGTGTGTACCCAGCTTATTCAATATGAGTCCTAAAACAGCCCGTGGAGGTAAAACAAGACCTACCAGTGAAAACCAGATTGGGACTCGGGCTGCCCTCGCGGCAAAGTCAAAACAAGATGGTAGCAATAATGACGCCGATGTTAGCCAAACTGGTACCCAAAAAATACCACAAATGTTCAATACTAAAGCAAAAACAACAATGGTCAAGACTTTGACAGCCGGAGTTGGGGGTAAAAAAAAAATAAGGCTATTGATGATTTGGGAGGTCTAGATGTTGATAACGATCAAGATAAGACTTTGGTGGGGGCACTTGAACAGCTAGTAGTCTCTCCAGTAACTTCCTCGGCTCACCCACCTCCACCTGCACCCGCACTTTCACCATCCGCATCACAAAATACTGTGGTTTGTGATTTCAAAGCTGCCATCTAAGGGGAAGTTGATGTTGAGCAGGACCCATGCCGAGCTGAAGGGGTAGAAGGTGAAGGTGATCCTATCAGCAGCAAAGACAGTGAATTTTATTCACTTTCAGAACATTCCGAGGGCTCCGATCTGGAGGAGGATTTAGAGGATGAAGTGGAGACTTCTTCTCTGGAAAATACAAGCAAGGAAACGTCTGTTATTGCTACAGCAGATCTACATTTAGATGGAGATTGGAGCGAGGAAATCTCCAATGGAGACCCGACTATAGTAGATCAAGATCAAGATCAGGATCTAGCAGACTCTGCAGAACAAATTAGCTCTAGCCCTCGGTTTCCTAGCCAGGCACCAATAGATATTATGGTGAAAGCCATCTCAGATCAACAATTGGAGGTGAAAGCTGAGCATTTTAAAAAACCCACAATGCTTGTAAAAAACTTCAAAATACAGTGCGACGTCTGGCAAAATCATGCAATGATTTCACAGATAGAATGGTAGGAGCGGAAGGACGCATTTCTTCATTGGAAGATCAAGTAACACATATTAAAACTAATATCAATGATTTCAAGGGTCAGAAAGATGATGTGAACATAAAATTGGTTGATTTGGAGAATAGGTTACGCCGCAACAGTCTGCGAATTTTAGGTGTACCTGAAGGACGTGAGGGGCAAGACGTACGACAGTTTGTGGTCGAACTTTTTGAAGAAGCCTTTCCAGAGGTTAAAGACTGCCAGTGATCTCATGACATTCAGAGGGCACATCGATTTCCTTTTCGCAAGCAAACTTTACGGAGTACCCAAAGTAGTCAATATACTCGAGCCATTTTGATATCTTTAAATAATTTTCTGGCAAGACAAAAACTTTATGATCAAGCAAGACCTGATAAAAAGCGCTCTGGGAAGAGTATTTAATTTTTTGTATGCCCTGATTTCTGCCACGCCACCGTAGAAAATGGCTGGCGGTTGCGCCAGTTGATTGATCCATTTCAAATAAAGGGCGCTCAAGTTTTTCTGCTTCAACCATCTACACTAAAGATTGTATATAAGGGACAAAATCGATTCTTTACCGCTGAGTCTCCAACAAAAGAATATTTGAATTAGCTAGCATGAAGAGAATGTTATAAACTTTAGATAATTATTGTTTCTGTATGTGGTATAACTCATGCTTTTTTTTCCAGGTTAACGGATACGCCCAAACATGAGAGGGGCTCTCACATACATCAAGGGGGTGATAGGCCCCTTTGCCTTATTGTTGGGGGTGGGTCACAGGGGGTGGGGGGGCTGGTGTGCTGCGGGTGGGGTTGGGTGGGAACGGGGGGTGTGCTGGGGAGAAAAAGGGGAAAAATTCAGTCAAAGCCATAGAATATCCTGCTTAAATATATTGATTCTTTGTTGTTGGTGCAAAGGTGTAATGCAATTTTGTAATGAACCTATTTAGTTGTCATGGCTAGTTATAATTTGCGTATATGTTCATTTAATGTATGTGGCCATAACAATATTCATAAACGAAAACGTGTGATGCACAAGATCCGCCTAATTCAACCGGATATAATATGTCTCCAGGAGACGCATATACCTTGGGCAAATAGAAAAGTTTTGAACGATTTGGGGTATATAGTGTTTGCTGCCTCACAACAGTCTACTATGAATCGAGGAGTGGCCATATTGGGACGGCAGTCTATAGCAGCAACTGGGAAAATCAAAGTGGATAGTTTAGGACGCTGGGAAATTGCTGAATGTATCATAGGGAATGTTGTTGCTACGATATGTACAGTATATGGATCCAATATCGATGACACCGCAGTTATAGAATTCTTAAATGTAGAGCTGGCCTTATGGGGTACTCCATTATTTTTACTGGTGGACTTTGATATTCATGGGGAGCTGAACACCTGGGATACAAGGTTTAGTCGATACCAAGGTAGGAGGCCTAAGGTATTTAAGGAGTTACGTCAACTTTTACGTCAGCACGGGTTGATTGATGGGTGGCCTGTGGCGAATTCGAAGGATCCTGGTTTTACTTTTTTTTCTTCACCACATAAGAAATTTGTGCGTATAGATTACATTTTTGTACCTAGGCATATGGCATAAGGATCCCGAATGTCTGTTAAGCCACGTATTACATCTGACCATGCTCCGATTGTTATAGACATGCCCATACTTAAAATCCAGCGAATACAAAGGTCTTTTACATTTAATAAGAAATTTCTTTCAGATGAAACCTATTTGAAACAAGTTTTAGACTGGGCCCAGCAGTTTTTTGATCTTAATAGGGGGTTCTACGTCCTATGCAATGGTATGGGGCTGTTTTAAGGCAGTATTATGAGGTGAAACGTGTCGCTATGGCTGGAGTCTTCAGCAGAAAGGGAAAAACATAATGGCGCAACTATTACAAGATTTAATAAACGCGGAACATGATTTAATGCGCGATATTAGTTTACACCAAGACAGTAACGCCTCACAAGACAAAGTCGCTAAATACAAAGCTAAGATTAATGGTATTTGGAGCCAGGACATAGCACGCCAATATAAAAATCATTGTGCGGAAATATATGAATATGGGGAAAATGTGGGAAGATGCTTAGCTCAAAGAATGCGGGGGCGTCAGACTGCACAGCGTATAACTTCTATAGAAAATAGTCAGGGTATTTTTATTGAATCATCAGAGGGCATTCTTCAGGTATTTTATGAGTACTATACAGATCTTTATACCCAAGAAGATTTCTCTTTTGATTTACTTGATCATTATATAGATAAACTTGATGTAACTCAACTAGATTCTGTTCATCAGGAACAACTAGAGCTGCCAATTACAATGCAAGTACTTGAGACCTCCCTTAAAGAACTGGCCCTTGGGAAGGCCTCTGGCCCCGATAAACTTCTGTTAGAAATACACCATGTGCTATTTTCTATTATTAAAGATGATATGTTGGCGACGTTTATAGAAGCCCAAAATGGGAATCCACCACCATCATGGGATGATGCAAGTATAACTGTATTTAGGAAAAAAGATAAGCCTTCGCATCTTCCTGGGTCATATCGACCTATCTCACTTATCAATGTCGATGCGAAATTGTACTCTAAAATTCTTGCAAATCGGCTAATTCAAGTCATACCTGCTCTTGTCTCTGAACAACAGCATGGCTTCCTTCCAGGTCGTGGTACGATCAATCCTATACACTGTGTTATTGCAACGTTAGACTATGCTACCGCAAATCATCTGAACGTTGGATTGGTGTTTTTAGACGCCGAAAAAGCGTTGGGCATTTTTATGGGCGATCTTGGGAAAAATGGGGTTTGGACCACGATTTATATTTGCTCTACAAGTCATGTATAGACATCCAAGGGCCAAGGTATGTGTGTCGGGGCAAGAGTCAACTGCAGTTAATATGACACGGGGCACAGAGCAGGGGTGCCCCTGCTCACCTCTCTTATTTGCCATGTACTTAGAACCACTTTTAAAGACGCTGATGTCATCCCAACATATACAATCCATGGTTTTGCCCGGGGGTAATATACGTGTGTTAGCTTATGCTGACGAGGTCGCGGTCATAACATCTGATCCAGAATCTGCATTACGTGAAATTGAAAACGTGACTCGCGAATTTGGTACTGTGTCAGGGTACAAACTCAATATTCAGAAGACACAGGTTATATGCTCAGCAGGACTATGCATCAATGATAGCCGGGTTACCCCGGAGGCCAAATATTTGGGCATCAAAATTAGATTGTCACTTCAACAGTTAACTATGGTGAACTGGTCAGATATATTGCAATTGGTTAGAAATAAACTAGAGAAAATTGAATGTTTACACCTGTCATTAGTTGGGAGACGCAATGTTTTAAAAATGTCCATCTTACCAAAAGTTTTATACTATTTTCGGGCAATACCAATGGAGATACCTGCATTACAACTGAGGAAATTACAATCTATAACTGATCGATTCGTATGGAGTTGGAAATATGCACGAAGGGCGTCCAAATATATAACATTGCCAATTTTAAGTGGGGGATGGGGAGTTCCAAATTTTGCACTATATTACCTGGCATGTCTTATGCAAAATATTAAATATTTTGCACTTGGTGGAACCCCACCTACATTTGAAAGCCCAGATATCTTTTCTCTCTTACTTGGCCCACAATCTCGGCAAATGTTGCTTTGTTTTTTAGAACCCAGTTACTATAAAAGAACTAGATTCAAATTAGTATTGTCCGCCTTCAAAGGATGGCGGTCTATACGGAAGCTTATCTCTTTGGGACCTATTAATTTTTATACCCCCTGTAATTCTATAGAATTGCTTCCACCAATATTTAGGGATCGCACTGAGTGTATATGGCGGGAAAAGGGCATGATATCTATAGGTAATATGGTTAAAGATGGTACAATTGCTTCATTTCAGGAGCTAAAAGATATATATATATAGCCTTTCCCAGCATGACTTTTTTAAGTATTTGCAAATACGCAATGTTATTCTTAAACATCCAAATGCTTTACCGCTTTGTCATAATGACTTTATTGAAATACTTAAAAAACCATCACGTATAGGGACTATATATAATTATTTGTTAAATCTACAGCAGGATGATATTGATCAGCAGGAATCTAAATGGTGTATAAGATTAGGCACATAGGTAGTACCCTTTCAAGAATCAATCTATATAGCCGATACAATTATTTTATTTGCCAATTTATATTCACAGCATTACAAAACCTTATTTAATCTCTAGCATACACCATTTAAAATGCTAAAATTAGGTAATGCTAATAATGGGAAATGTTACAGGTGTCAATCTGATTTGGCAGATATTGTACATATTTTTTCAGACTGCCCAATATTAAAACCTTTTTTGTATCCATAGAATTTTTTTTAGCATATATCACAAAGTCTGATGTGATAATCTCAAGAGAGATGATTATTTTTGGTTTATCTAATGAAAATAATCTGTTTCCAGGTTATCAGAAAAACAGATATGTTCTATTTATGGCTATGGCGGTAGCTCGCCTATGTATATCTTCAATGTGGTTGAAGCCTGAAACACCTACATATGAAATGTGGCGAGCAAAGTTTTATAATGTTTTTTATTTAGAATTTAATCTTTATCGGATCAAATCAGTCAGGAAAATGCAAAAGGGGTACAAAATCTGGCAGGTAATGATAGACCATCTAGATCCCTAAGAATTACCACTCCCTTGGTTAAATGTGATAATCTGCTGTTTAGATAGTATTTTTTGATATTAATATTGCTCCTATTGTTTGTTTCTTATTTTCCCTTATTTTTAATCATCTATGTTAAATATCTGCACCACAAATCTGTGTGTTGGTACATTGATTTTGCTATGATATAATGGTTTAATATGCTTTTTTGTCTTTATGGCTTTGAACTGAACCAATAAAAAAAAATATATATATATATTATTTTTAAAATATCCTTGATAACCATTAACCTAGCCAGTACTTGTTCTAAAGAAACTATTGCTTCAGTAAGAGGTGCTGCAGCACCCATTCTCTCCCCAACAGACTGTGGAAGCCCATTAGGGCTAATCTTTTTGCTAAAAATTGAGTCCAATTGGTCTAGACGACCCCTGGGAGGGCCAAGGCTATTATCAATCCGTTCTTATAATTGCGCGCAAACTGATTCCATAGTAGCCCCCCCCCCAATCCAACGCAGTATGAACAAGAGCGTTGCACACTGAAGGTGCAACATCAGTTTGTGTGCCAATAGTGCGATTTTGGAGCACCTTGGGATTATTTCGGTGGATCCGCTTCTGCTGTTTGAATTTTAGGATGCCTGCCCCTCCCTTCGCTTCCCTGCAAGCTATCTTGGCTTGTCCTCACTGTCCTCAGTATCCTTGGTAAGAGGAGTAATAGTTTGCAACCTTGTTGCTATCATCAATCCAGACTCCAAGTCCGTAGGGGGAGTGTTAGATTTCGGAGGGGGCTGATGCTGGCTAGGGATGAAGGGAGGCGAGCGGATTAAAGATGCATCTCCCGGGCCAATGGGGCCTACAGATAAGCGCCTCTGCAAGGATACAGGGTCTAACAATAGGCGACGCTCAGTTAGTTCAATCTCATGTTAAATCATAGATTCCGCCCTCACAATGAAAGCATCCAATGTGCCTGCCTCTCTCTTGCATTTAGTCACTATGGATAGCACCTCAGAGCAGCGTCATATAATGCAATTCACTAGCATAATGGAAGGAAAAAATAAAATAAAAAATAACAGCTCGGGGGAATAAGCAGTAAAAAATGTGGTTCCAAAGGAGAGGTGCTGAATACTGGACAACCATAGTACAGCACAGTTAGTGAGGAGAAAGAGTAAAAGCAAAAGGTAATATCAGATTTGTATCAGTACCTTGTGGCTGCAAACCAGGATCAGCTACTACAGGGGTTAGAGGGATTGCCCCTCCCAGCCTTTTCTGGGCGAGGGCAAGCAAGGATGGGCCCGGCCTTGGCCCGGGCTTCGTGCGCACGCGTCCAATCGCCGCAGAGACACTGACATCGCTTAGGGAGCCAGTAATGATGATTCCTCCCCCTGGCAATCAGCTGGAGGTGGTGGCAAGCATTGCACCCTGGGACATGGAGTCCTTCCCAGGGTGTTGCTGTGCTTGGGGTCTAAAGATGAAGGTGCTGGGCAGGCTGGGGAGATTTCCCTGGAGCTCTGGGACGACGGTCCTACCATTGAAAGCCTGACACGATGCCTCTCCCCTCTTTGCTTGATTGCGCGTACTCTATTTGGCAGGGGAACTGAACCCTTGAAACCAAAACATAAATGTACATACTGGTTAGAAGCAGCCCAGCATAAATGAGAAGGTCTTCTCCACTGCAGGGTTAAATCCAAGGCACTGGAAATCATAGCAAACGTAGAAGTGGCCACGCTGCACAATTCTCCAAGCCACTCACCGGCTCCTGGTGCGCTTCAGCCCAAAATCAGCAAGGAAAATAAGAAACAGTTTCGAGCCTCACAGCGGCTCGACACAGCAAAGTACAACGTATTAATAGCCGGTTCGGAAGGTTAAGCTCATGTTTTGTGTTATATCAAGCAATTTTAAGTAAAGGATACCATATTTCCAGAAAACCTCATGTCTATGGGAACACCACTCACCACCAGCAGTTATAGTTACTTGAACTGACTATCAATCAGTCAAACAGGATTTTTAAAGGACTGCTTATCACCATCACCCAGGAGAGTATGCAGGTGCCAGGGGATATTATTCTGCTGGGCATCATCAGTCAAACTGTAACTTATGCCCCACAATACACTGCTTAAGAACTCACATATTATATCACTCATTACATGGTCAGTGACATCACTCATAACATCACTGATGACATCTCAAATTACATCATTGATGACATCATTTACATAATCACTCATACCCTCTGTCATCCCCATAAAACCTCTTATACACCCACACAACCACTCACAAACCCATTTACAGACCCATACTAGTACTTACACATCCACTCACTCACTTATTTGTACATGCACTCACACACCCATTCACTCAATCATACAGCCACTCACAAAACCACTCACTCACACAATTACACACACACCACTTTATCCACCCATAGAACCACTCACAAAGCCACACACTCTTCCATACAGCTAATTTTACCCTTATGTATTCTACTACACAGCCACAAATAGAGCCACTCGCATACCTATGCAGCCACTCACTCAGCAGTGCAGCCACTCAAACACCCAGACATATAGATATAGAGCCGCTCATACACTTAGTTACTTACCCATTTACCTACTTATGCACTCTCACTCACCCATTGAAGCACTAACACAACCACTCACTCACCCACACATAAACTCACATTCCCGCTCACTTAGTTATACAGATACTAACACATGTACTCAATCATCTATACAGTCACTGATACAAGCACACACTCACCCATACAGCTGCTCACTCACTCACTCATACAGTCAATAACATACCTACTCACTCGTCCACACAGAGACTCTTTCAGTCAGTCACTCACCCATACAGCTACTCACACACCCACTCACTCACACAGGCAGCCACTCACTCACCAGTACAGCTAATCATACAGCTACTCCCTCCCCCATAGATCTACTCACACAACCACTAATTCACCCATAAAGCTTCTCACACATAAAGCCAAATACACACCCCCACTCACTCATCAAAACAGCTTCTGATAGAGTCAGTTGCTCAAACAAACAACCACTCATGCACCAACTAGCTCACCAAACAATGGATAACATATGTGAGAAATAGTATCACTCATCAGTTCAACAGAAAGAATGGTAACTTAACTTAAGCAGTAGCTTAGTAACTACATTTAACTCTCAGAATTGTTTTTGAAACACTTTCACTCACAGGAGGATGTATTACTGATGTTATCAGTGACGTCATGTGAGATGTCATGAGTGATGTCACTAATCATGTCATGAGTGATGTAATATGTGAGGACATAAGCAGTGTACTGCGGGACATGAGTTATAGTTAGCTCAGGTAACTAACTGCTGAATTTCACTGGTTTTGTACTGGTGAAATCATCTAGGATTAACTTATAACTCTAGAAGTTACACATCATTTTGTATGTGTTCTCCTCTGGTGGATATTAGTTCTGCAAGTGTAATTAGATGTATTTTGCCAGGTAAATCACCTCTCACACATGTGTGGATTACCTTTTTTATGAGTTATTTACTTATACATCATCATCATCAATAGGCTTTATTTTGATAATACATGTCATAAAAGCAATAGAAAAACACATCCAAAACATTTATAAATAAGTGATTAAAATGTGCATAGTATAAAATCAGCCGTAGTATGAAATCCTTAGCATCACAAAATACATGGACCAATATAAATAAGGGTCATTGTACTTTTACTATCACAAACAGTAAAGCATGCCATAAGAATGGGTATATTAGTATTAAAAGTCTATTTGATAATTAAATACTGTAAAATGGTTAACAGAGGACCATCATAAATATTTGAGCATAACAGCTGAACTGGTCCAAAGTACACTAACTAAAAAGTTGCACTAAAATCATTGGGCACACTTGGAAGTTATTTCAATAATTTCTTATGCCTTAAAGCCCACATCCAGCCAAAATATTTGGCAACAGAGCAAGAAAAAAATGGGCGGGCTAGGTCAACAGGATTCTCAAAGCAGTTGAGCTATTTCGGATCTCCAGAGACTTGCATGTAGGGTTCGTGATTTCTTGCAAGGGGCTACATTTGCCGGCAAGGCAAACAAAACATGGGAGGTAGTTTCCCTGCAAATAAGACAGGAAGAATACTGATCATATGAGCTTGAGTGTCCTTTATTTGTAAATGATTTTAGAGTAAGAGATCTAAATCTAAATTGAAAATATAATTTCCTATCAAAAGGAATAGATATAATGTCACAATATGTTTCCAGGGAGGACCAACATTTTAGAATTCCAGGAATCTCCCCATCAAGGATAAGCTTTCCTCTGTGTTCATCTCATCTAGGGAAACTGCTGTCTAGTAATGCTCTTTCAGTTTATCTACTGAAAGTGTGGAGGCATTATTGGGGTTTTCTCAAAGATCTTTCATTCCAATATAAATCAATGTTTTTTTAAAGTTTTGGAGCCAGTCCATTTTTAGTGAGCGATTAGCATCCCTTACTCCCCGCAAGTCAATGGCATAGTTGGCAAGCTCTGGGGTCGACCGCAGCCTACGCCAATAGAGTAATGGATGGAGTCTAACTTTTCTAGTGACCGATTCTCTTCCTAAGTCTAGCATTAGAACATTTTAGGTAGTACTTTTAGGATGGTGCATCAAATTCCTCAAGAATTTGTTTTCGGGTCGTGTAAGGGAACCTTTATTAGAAATAATTATGGGACATAATTCTCAGCCATAGAGAACTGAGCCCAGAACCTTAGAGTCATATATCTGTAAAACTGGGATAATGTACTTTGTAAAAGAACAGTTGAATTCCTTTAGTAGTACACCTGAGATTTGATGGAGTTTAAAGGCCACAAATTCAATTTGAGGATTCCAGCACATGGTTGAAGCCATTGTAATGCCCAAGTAACTAAAGACCACAGTTCTATGAAAGGGCTTGTCCCCCAGCCAGATCCTACCCGTAAAGGATTTTTGCTGCTCAAATGACATAAACGTTGGCTATTCAGAATTTATTACAAGGTGTCACTCCCTACAGAAATCCTCAAAATGATACAATGCATATTCTAATCCATTAGGGGATTTTGATATTAGGACCGTATCTTCTGCAAACATTAAAATAGATATTTTTGAGCTGACAAGTGATGGGGTATCAGTAGGTAAACAGGAAAGGAACTGGATGATACCGTTTAGGAATAATAACAACAGTGTAGGGGCGAACATGTACCCTTTGAGAACCCCATTGCCAATGGGGATATGGTTGTTTAGTCCACCCTGAACGCACCAGTGGACCTGGGCAAAGTTATCTTCATGTAATCGAATTATAAGAATTAGCAAGTCATGAGGAAAACCTATGTCGGATAAGACCAGCCAGAGCTTATTACGAGGAACTAAATTGAAGGGGGACTTAAGGTCAACAAAATCAGCATACATGCTACCCATGCCTATGACTACAGTCAGCCACTATGAAAGTAAACAATGAAAAGCTTGGTCAATGGTGCTTACTCGCACATGGAAGCCTGCCTGCAGGGGTGAGAGAATATCATTTTCAGCTATCCACATCTGTAATTTAGCCAATGCAAGGTGCGCAAAAATTCTTTGAACAGAATCAACTTGGCTTATAGGCCAGTAATTGCCTGGCAGAGATTTGTCACCTTTTTTGAATAAAGGAACTAGTTTGCCCCCCTTCTCCCTTCCCCCACCCGACATGAGTCCGGAATCTGAGCACCACAGGCTAAGGTATTTGCCAAATCCACATATAACGTGTCCAGTTTTCTTTATCCTGAAGGAACTAGTAAATGAAAATACTATCTGAGTCAGGCTTCCTGCCACCAATGACTGCATCTAAGGCTGCTGATACATCGGCTAGATAAAATAATTGCTTTCTCTGAACCAAGAGACACATCTCAAGCAGAACGCAAGGCTCATCTACCCCTGAATACAAAAGTGTAAACTGATCTACCCTCACTTCATGGGCGATAAAATCTGAGGGCACGCCATATTCCCACGATTACACCACTTCACAAGAGACCAGACCTATGCTGGATTTTTACCCGAGCAAGCTAGTTCAAGCTCTAACCATCTATTGTTATCCAACTCTCTTTTTCCCTGAGACTAGGTGGCTTCATATAGTATCCTTGCTGAATGGATCATTGGATGATCTTTAGCTTTAATGGCAGATATCAATTTGTTACACTTCTAAAACTCATGCACATGTCATATGTCCCATATATCTCTCAATCTTCCCTGAAAAACAGGCTCGCTGAGCATTTGCAATTGACTGGTTAAACACAGCACGTACCTTAAAAACAGATCATACCTAAGTTCTTCATTAGGAAATCCAGACGGCGTGGTATAACAATAGTCCATCAATACATTCCATCTGCATTATGAATAGACATGTATTAGCCACACAATATTTGATATTTAAGTTAATTTAGTTGCTAGCTTAAAGCTGTCACTTTGATATACTTGTTGTCAGTATAAAAGAGTTTGTAAGCATTACATTTGATGAGTGGTTTACGGGATGAATTGCTCTGGTGAGAGCCATGGTTTACTGAGCTAGCTATAACAAGGGGATTTCGGCTGTTTTCATTTTAATGTGATAATGATAACTCATCCTTACCTTTGTTTTTCTAAGTGAATTTCAAATGTTTTATACATAAGATAAATGATTACAAACATTACTCACAATAACTTCATACTAACTGTGATTCCTTTAGATAGAAAGGTAAAATGCCTTTTACATGTCTGCATGTCATTGGTAAGTGTGCTTTGTGAGATGATGAGTGATTATATCTCTGTATAATGATACAGCATCCCCCTGTTCGGCATAGACTTCAGCTGTGTACAACGGCCATTGAGTGCAGGGCCCTTAAACTGCATCAGGCCCTGTGCAAACCCACCTTATAGCTAACTACTGCTGCATGTAGCATTCAGTTTTTTGAAACAGTAGTTTGACACATGCAGCCAACCACCAGCTGCACGTGCAACTTGTAAGTTAAATTCAAATTTTGATATCTCAACTTTTGTGCAAATGTATCATGTAGGATGAAGATTATTAGAAAATCATATATTTTTTGACTTCCCATTTAACTTTTCAACCCATGTCGGATTTGCATGCAACACGGATCTCTTCACTGAGCTTGAATAACTATCCCAATTAAAAATTAAAAATGGAAATTCCGATCTAATTTTATATTTGTCAAAGGGTACCAGTGTTATTACAAATGAACTAATTTTGCGCCGCTTTTATCCATGCCCTCTCAATTACACTGCATGAAATTAAAAAATCAAATTAATGTTAAAATGCTAAATTTCTATCAAAAGTGGATGCAGCTCTGCAATATGGCTTCAAACGTATGAACACAACAAATATTTGTTAAGCTTCTCATTTAAATTTGGGATATCATGGCAATCCGAAATCTCTGCAAAGTGCTTTGATTGAATGGAAATGTTCATACAGAATAATTAAACAGTGCAAAGATTATCAACAAATGGACACTTTGCTGACCCTCTTTAGCTATCCCCCCTCTTCGCGAATTTGCAAGAAACTAAAAAGAAATAAAGAGCTAGCTAAACATATCAAGTTCAAAACAACTTTATTTCGATTCATAACGAATCATAAAAAGCACGTAGACATAAAATACCTAATTAAGGGGTACAGATACATCGGGTTTCAATCGCTGTTTAAATAGAACAATTAAAATATTTACAAAATTTTAAAAAATGCAGAAATTTTTCAATAATTCCATCGGGTGTTGTCAAAAACTGTTAAGTTATCTATTTCCAGAACGTTTTTTAAGGCGAAAAGCAGCTACCAAGAAGTTAGCAACACTAAACATAGTTAGTGGTGAATCTAACTTTTTTAAGTAAAATAGGGCAGGCTTGATTTGAACGAACCCCTTGTTCTTAAGCAATGGAACAATATATTTTTTCCTGGGCAGATCATATATACCACAGAAGAACATAAAATGAGCAGTGTCCTGCAGAGAAAAACCGTCACATTTGCAGGCCGCTAAGTCCTCTGGCTTGGCCCATGCCTTCGAATCATTTAACAGAAAGTGAATCTGGTTAAGTCTTAGTTTGGTTAATAACCAGCGATGTAATGGAATAGACACTACTGTTAAATAAGGTTCAATGGCCGGTGTAGTTTTGGAAATATAGTGCTCCCTCACAGTGGGTTTCGCAAGCTCAAAGCTTTCCCGCTCCATTTCTCTCACTTTGGAAAAAGTCACTTTGAACCATTCAAGGTCGTTCTTAACGATGCAGTCTGGTTTATGGAAGAGATCTGGGCGGCCCAGGGAAGTTAGTGTTTTTTTAATATATGCTAGCCACGGGATATTTTTCATATTGTCCAGAAGTAGGCAGTCTCTCATAATTGTGTGATTCAGAGTTAAGTTGGAGTTCAGCCATGTTTTTAACCACATCAAGATAGGGGATTGTTTGATGATGTCACTGATGTACCCCTGGCCTAGTTCCATATGGACAGAGAAAGTGGATGTAGATTGAGGTAATCCAAGAATCATACGTAAAAATCTGTTTTCTTCCTTCTCTATTGATTCTATATTGTTGGAATAACCCCAGATGGAAGCCCCGTACCTTACTACTGAGATTGATTTCGCTCTGTAGAGTGCCAGCATTGCTTCCGTGGGCTTACCACCCAGACGTTTTGAGAAGCCGACAATGGCGGCTGCTTTTCTTTTCATGGCGTTGGTTTTGACAGATATTTGAGGTGCCCACGTGCCCTTATCGTCGTATACTACCCCCAGGTAGGTAAAAGTTCTCACATTGGAAATAGGAGTATTAGCACAGTAGAAGGTCTTCAAGTCCTTGTTTTTTCTGCCGCCTACAGCCATAACATGGGACTTGTCTGTGTTGATTTTTAAATCAAGGAAGGTCATAAAGGCATCGAAGGATGTCAATAGTCTTTGTAGCCCAAGAGGAGTACGTGCCACGAGCACCTCGTCGTCCGCGTAAAGGAGGACCGGGGTGGTCAGTCCGCCAAAACGCGGGACGTCGAGTGTTGCCAGCTCCAGTGTGGATTCAAGGTGGTTAATATAGAGTGTAAATAACATTGGGGCGAGGATACACCCCTGTCGCACCCCTCTGGTAGACTTGAATCCAGCTGTACAGGCTCCTTCCTGCGTCATCCTGATGGACGCTTCTAGGTCCCGATGAGCCTCAGCCAGAAAATGAACCAAGTTAGGGTCCATCCCCAGTTCCAAGAGGATGTCCCACAGCCTGGACCTATTCACTAGGTCGAAGGCTGTGGACAGGTCCATGAACCCTAGGTAGATTGATCCGCTGGATGCCACTGTGTATTTGCCTAGGATCAGATGTAGGTTGAGGCACTGGTCCTCCGTCCCTCTTCCCTTACGAAACCCGTATTGGGCATTTGATAAGATGTTATTACTGGCAGCCCACTCATCGATCCTTGCCAGTATCACTTTCCCCAAGATTTTGAAAGACGAGTCGATAAGTGAGATGGGGCGGTAGCACCTCGGGTCTCCCCTCTGGCCTTTCTTGAAGATTGGAATGATGGTGGCATGTGACCAGGAGACAGGCAAGCTATGTTTCATGGCGGCGTTGAAGACGTTGGTCAAGATGTTTGCCCAAAAAGAGACATTGGCCTTGAACATGTCGGCTGGGACGCCATCTGGGCCTGGCGCTTTCTTCCCTACTGTGTTGGTTATGGCTTTTTCAACTTCTACCATATTAAAGGAGAGTGCTGGCTTGAGGGAGTTAGATTTGAGGATAGTAGGTGTTTCGCATATTTGGTCACTCCCATAGATGATTTTAAAATGAGCTAACCAATCCTCCTCTCTGATGTTGGCCTCTAGAATATCATTAGCTTCTCCAGAAAACAGGGGATTGTTTATAATGGCCCAGAAGCTGGTACTGTCTCTTAAGGTGGCCTTTTCCATTAGTGAGGCCCATGCATCCTTTTTAAGAGCTTCTTTACGTTCATGAATGATATTGTAATATTCTTTTCTTAGTCTGGCAACTTCCCCTCTGTCCCTAGGTGATTTTTTTAGTTCATTCAGGAGACAAGTGTGTGCTTTCGAGCAGGCTTTGTTAAACCAGCTCTTGGTCGGTCGAGTCTTTTTCCTGGGTTTAACTGTAAGTTCATCAGAAATTAAAGCACACAAGGTATCAAAGGCGGTGATTACATCCTCCCCCTGTTTAGAGTTGTCTTGGCAGATGTCTAATTCATTGCGGGCTTTGCTGCTTGAAGAACAGTTTGTGTTGAAGAACTCAGTTGGAACTACTTTGGACCACTTCAGCCTTCTTCCTTGGTCCGTGGGCCGCACAGCCAGCTCGGGCATTTTTGTTGTTCCCTCCTTGAGTAGGCCCGCAGAGCTGGCAAGCTCAAGGATGACTGGGTTATGGTCACTGAACGCAGCCACAACTGCGTTGTAAAAGACGACCCAGCTTAAGAATCCAGGGGAAACAAAGATGTAGTCAATGATGGATTCAGAGTTTCTAGCACTGTATGTCATGACCCTTTCACTGTAGGCATTGAACCCCAGTTCGTAAAGGTCAGCGTTTGCAAGGAGGTTTTCTAGTGCCAGTCCTTTAGGGTTGTGTTCAAAGTGTTGGTAATCGCCTGAGGTAGGGCAGTCAGTGTCTTCAATGTGGCAGGAAAGCCTACAAAGATGCGTGTTAAAATCCCCCATAATTATAATGTGCAACAAAGTGGTTTGACGTTCTTTAAAATTAATCAAAAAAGACTGTAGAGAACAGAGATGCTCAGTGGAGTGTCCGTCTGCTACAGAATTATAAAAATTAATAAGGATGTATTTGTGACCATTGGCTAAGCTGATCTCTAGATACAAGAAGTTGGGGGAGTTAGTGGTTATTTGTTTAACAGTTCCCGCCAGTTGGACAGTAATCAGGATCATAAGGCCCCCTTTGTCCCTTCCACTGGGGGATCTAGTAGCTGGGACAAAGTAGGATGTGAACCCAGGAACCCAGAAATTGATGTTGCAGTCCCAGGTTTCTTGCAGGGCTATGATGTCATGTTGGTTCAGAAGGTTCAGCCAAACACTGTCCTCCCTTTTTGAGCGAAGGCCGGCTATATTCTAGCTTATGAGTTTAGGCCTTCTTCTGGGAACTCCTAAAGGGGGACAGTTCCCTGTAGATTGTCTGAGCATAGGGGTGTTGATGGCTGGGCGTCAGTTTTGTTCAACCGCCTGAGCCAAGGGCATGAATCTATTATGCAGGGTTAAAGGGCTATTAAGGGACATTGGAGTGTATGTGACCGCCTTATGATTACTCAACCAATTAATGGTGGACCAGCTATAGTCTGGTTCTGGTCGAGTGTTAACGGGATGAGAGGGCAAGCTGGGTGTCCTATCAAATCCCCTGCCTTGGTCTTAACCCAAGTTCGAGAAAGGGTGAGGTTTAGGTTTGGGATAGAAAAAGCCCAAGGGTACGGCACGGGGCCCAGCAGTTAAACCCTCTAGGGGTGAAGCATCCCAGAGTAATCTGCGGGCCTCTCCCGGATTATTGAAGTTGATTATCAAGCAATCTCCCTCAGTTGTTTTGTTAGTTCGCCCGATTCAGCCCACCCGCCGAACAGAGATAATGGCATTGGAAACTTCATTGTCTCCTGAGCAGGTCGAATTTGCCCAAGACTTAGCCCTGGCTAACAATTGGGGCGGATGTTCATGTTCACCTGACTTAAGTGGGGGAACATTTACCAAAATAGCTACAAAAGGGGCAGCCTCGGGAGGTAAGTTAATAAAAGGTTGACGAACAGGTTTGGGTGGGCTAGGTAGGTTCTGTTGACCTATAGTGACAGGAGCAGCAGGCTTATTTGTTACTCCTGTTAAACTAGGGATGACTATCGTGGTAGTTGCTGGTCCAGAGGGCAAGTTGGATGCAGCACTCCTGGCAGCTGGGGAATCTTCCCTTGGTCTTTTACTACCAAAGTTTGGTTGAGGACATTTAGTGCCTAGATCCGCCGGTATATTACCTTTAAAAACAAAAGTAGCTGGTTCTGCAGTTTTATGGCATACATTCAGGCGTTCACATTTCCTTAAGATGCCGTCGACGCACTGATGAAAGATGTCTATGATATCTGAGGCTATTTTTGTGAGTGTGTGGTAAATATTTGATTTACCGTCCTAATTTCTATGCAGGTAAGTACTTAATCAATAATAACTCAATCGGAAAGAAAAAGGCAGAGTCCGTGGTGTTAGAGTTCTTTGGGGTTTTATTCCTTAAAAAGGAATGGTTCTAGAACTGGATATCATGTTCCTGCAACCACAGGGGTTCAGGAAGGGATAGAGCAATATTTTATTGACAATACATAACTTATATACTTAATTCATATTATAGAAACCAATACAGTAGGCGTAACAGCTGAGAGAAACAAGATAACAGCATCCACGTGGTAGTGAAACGTAATTAGAAGGCGTGAACTAGGCGTGAACTAGGCGTGAACATAGAGGTGTGTGCTAGAAACGTCACAGATAGGTGTCACAAGTGGGTGGCAACAAAGCAGAATCTTGTAATGTCAGCAGAAATCTGAGGCC
The DNA here is from genome assembly GCF_964263255.1 of Lissotriton vulgaris. NCBI lineage: Eukaryota > Metazoa > Chordata > Amphibia > Caudata > Salamandridae > Lissotriton > Lissotriton vulgaris. Next base: position 650,754,774 of record NC_141696.1, on the reverse strand, counting down.
TGGATGCGCGCGCAGCTGCATGACGTGTGATTGACGTGGAAACTGGAGGGTGCAGGGGACTTGACATTTACACTGGCGGAAAGAGACAGAAGTCTGGCATGTCAGATCAACTCGTACTTCTATCATATCTGATATCTGATGTTTGGGAACCATATTATCTAAACGGAAAAGGTCTCTGGGGCAGAAGCTATTCTATACTGACTGTGAGTGCGTGTATAAGCGCCTAAGTGTCTACATGAGAATGCGAGGGGCATGGGCCTACCATGGTAACAGAGGCTATGAATCACTTGCATGGAGACAGTGAGCCCGGGCCCTTTGCTCTGCAGCTGGGGGAATGTTTACTTAAACTAGTAGGCAGGAATGCATTTTCGAGGAGCGGAACAGATAATTCGAAGGTTGAAGTCAGTCTTGGCAGGCAGCAGGCTGAGCTAAGCGCCATGAGCCGCACAGGGAGTAAGGCAGAAGTCACGGGTACAGAGACAGCCTGGGCTGAGGCTTTCAGAGTCAGAAGCCAGGAAAAAGGCTCGATGGCAGAATTCAGGGCCTACTTCGCCAGAGCTGAAAAACGTGTAAAGTACACTACAAAAAGACGTTGGCATAGCATACTTAGAAACAGAATATTCAACCCATTCAGGGTGGATCTGAAAGAGGACATGTTAACGTTGGACGCAAATGTATTTGCGTCTTCATAGCTGGCACAGGAGGGAAGTTACATGCACTTTAAGCTGGTACATGGAGACGGTGGGGTACACGCTAGGGAACATCACTTGACCATAAAATTTATATTTCCTCATTCCCTCCTTGTTCCCTACGGACCCTTCATGATATATCGATCCTCATAAATCGATCAGTCTGTTCTTGTAACATCATTTGTTCTTCTTTCTTTCTTTGACGTTTTGAGAGAAAACTGGAATGTTCAATGCACGATGTGGCACACAGTCCACAAATCGCTGGCCCACACTGTAGGCACAGGCAGCAACTGAATACTATGACAAGGGCAATGCCTAGGAAGGATAGGATCTTCCATCCCCAAGCGGTTAACGTTGTCCAGAACCAACCGGACCAAGTCCAGGTGCCTGGATTCTGATGTATCAAACTTGCAATCTTATGAAGACGTGTAATAGCTTTGTATACGGTTGGCGCGTTTTCTGGAATGAAAACACAGCAACTTGACCCGATGACCTTACAGGCTCCACCTCTATCTGCCAAGATGACGTCAATAACAAGACGATTTTGAAGGACAACAATCCGCATAGCAGACTGCTCCTCTGTTAAGTTACCTAAGGCAGAGGCAGTTTCATTCACTACTGCTTCAAGTGTTCTAGTTAATCTGCGTATTAGTTTACTATTTTGGACGGGGCCTGTGAAGAAAAAGAATCCTTTATTAAAATCTGTGTATTGCTCCCATGCCGTTTCTGTGTAGTCGACAATCGGGAGATCTCTTCGGAGTCTATTCTTTACTAGATTTGTATTTCTGTGATAATCAGGAGGAGCTAGAAAAACAGGGGGCAGAAGGAATGCAATATAATAGGTACCATCCCAATCTGGAGGCAAGCGTATGTATGCGGTATGGCCGCAAACAAAGTAGGAATGACGGGTAGCTCTAAAGGAAGATTTGCCTTGGTCACTGAATTCGACCACAGTAGTACATTTACTATGACCTAAGTGTACTGAACCTTTCTTACTAACACATAAATCACCAGTGACTGGTAATACTGACATAGCGGGGAGAACTGGTGCAGCCTTGGATTCGACAGTAAGAATCATAAGGTTAATTGTATAATTACCTAATCCATATACTTCATTTTCTAGATCAGTTCCTATTCTAGTGGGGAGTCCCTTCTTGTCAGGGTAACAGACATTAAGTAGAACTAAGTTCAAGTTTCCCCAAACCCAGCTCCCTTTGAAAACAGCGATATCAGGATCTAAGGAATTAATTATTCTAAACCATGCACCACAGGAGCCATTGTGAGTGAACGGGTACGGAAAGAGGGGCAGAACTCCCTTGTATTTCTGGTAGGGAGGGAGTCGGCCACATATCCAGCAGTTTGTAGCATTGTTAGTCTGATGGGAATGATGTAACATACTAATGAATGTGTTGTTGCGCAGCGCAAGTCTGTAAGAAAGTTCGTGGGGAGGTAATTCACTAAAAGAATGTTCAGCAGAAACATTGTAAGCAGATTGTTCACGCTTGAAAATAGGGTAGTATATGGGAAGCAATATACTAGCAACAATAATCAGAAGACTCAGAAAAAACATAATCAATAATGTCACTATACAGTGACTTCGGAGTGATTTGCAATATGTACGTTTCTTGAGTTGTCTCTCTCTCTCTCTATCTCGATCTAGGGGATACATGTCAGAAACTATTTAACCGATTCACCTAGGGGAGGACTTAAACAATTAAACTGTCTGACTTGCTAGATCGGAGTTTCATGCGGTATTCTTCTTGGGGAGTTTTCTCTTGTTTCGGAACTTTAAAGTCACTAGGTTCGATACAGTCTTTGGAAGGGGTGGACGAGTCCTTTTCTGGCATCAGTTCGTTACACTTCTTTATATGGCTTGTATGGATCCACCCCTTTCTGCCTTCTATTTTGATAGCGGTCCTCGTTGTAAGAAGGACGGTCTTCGGCTCTTTCCAGCGGGGCTCCAGCGGACTTTTCCTGTCGAAGTTCCTAATTAGGTCCAGATCTCTGGGACGGACATCATGCGGCTTTACAACAGTGTTGTCAGGGAAGGCTGCGGCAACCTGTGAATGACATGATTGGAGTGCAGACATCAAGGAGGCAAGGTAATCCGTCAGCATATTACAATCAACATCGGTAATTTTCTTAGGTATGGGCGTCCCCCACATATTCGGTGGTCTGCCAAAGACCACTTCATACGGGGATAGTCCTGATCTCGAGTGGGCGACCATCCTCATATAGAACAATGCAACTGGCAGGGCGACTATCCAGTCGACCCCTTTCTCTTTACATATTTTAGCAAGGCGGGTCTTTAGTGTCTGATTATGCCTCTCTACAAGGCCAGCGGCTTCGGGATGTCGGACACAATGGAATTTCCACTGATATCCTAGCAGCAAGGAAACTTGTTTCATTAATTCGGATGAGAATGGCTGTCCGTTATCTGAGTACACGACACGAGGCAAGCCGTATCGTGGGAAGAATTCTCGAACCAGCTGTCTGGCAGTGGTCGGAGCAGTGTAGACTGGGACTGGATATGCTTTGGTCCAACGGGAAAGTGCACAAACAATTACGAGGACATATTTGAATCCTCGACAACGGTCCATCTGGATATAATCCATCTGGAGGACTTCAAAAGGGTGATCGGGAGGATGGAATCCACCTTGCTCTACAGGGACGCTTTTACCTGGATTGAACTGACAACAGATCATGCAAGTGCGCACTTTCTGTTTTGCTGCTGCTCGTAAGTGTTTATTGCACCAGAGATTCTGCAAACTGTCTAACATCGCTTTCTCTCCTAGATGTGCTGGACTATGTGCTGTATTGATTATGACTTGAACCATAGAGTCAGGGAGAAACCATGTAGATTTTCCCTTCGTCATCCAACCTTGATCTGTCTGGATCCCTCCTAGTTCAGTCCATTTCTTTATTTCATCTGGAGTAGCATGTGTCTGAATATCGATTACATCTAGTGTGGGATCCCTGACTGTCATACAATGTGTCGGTACTATTGTCTTTGTCACGTCAGTTGTCTGGGTGTGAGTCAGTGCTGTATGTTTTGCTGTCTGGTCTGCCAGGTCGTTACCCTGGGAAACAGAATCTGTAACTTTAGTATGTGCTTTACACTTCATGATGGATATGCCTGAAGGCAGATGTATTGCTTCTAGCAGTGCTTGAATGAGGGGACCGTGTTGGATCTTGGCACCGTGAGAGGTCAAGAAACCTCGTTCTTGCCATAACATTCCGAAGTCGTGTACAACTCCGAACGCATAACGGGAATCAGTGTATATGTTAACATTTCTGTTCTTGGCCAGTATACAGGCTCGGGTCAGAGCAATAAGCTCTGCCGCTTGAGCGGACAGTGTGTCAATACGATGTGTTTCTTTAACTTCGGTTTCAGTGGTCACTGCATACGCGGCCACTAATTCTCCTGTACTTGTTCTCATACATGAACCATCCACGTAAAGTGTCAGGTCTGGATTTGTCAATGGAACATCGGTTAAGTCTCGTCGGGGCTTTGTTACTGCATTAATGATCTCTATACAATCATGCGGAGCTGGATCTGTCATAATTGAAGGTAACAATGTTGCGGGGTTTAGAATGCTGCAGCGTCTGATTTCTATGTGTGGCTGGAATAGTGTTAATTCATAACCTGTCAGTCGTGCTATAGTCAAGTGTTGAGTCTGAGTTCGGTTTAAAAGAACCTCTACAGAATGTGGAACTTGTACTGTTAATTGATGTCCTAATACAATTGAATCGCTCTGTCTGATTGCTAAGGCTGTTGCTGCTACTGACTTTAAGCATGCAGGGAGTGCCTGGGCTACAGAATCCAATGTACTTGAAAAATAAGCGCAAGGCTTATGTGAACCTGCTTGGTCTTGAGTGAGGACAGACAATGCTGTACCATCACGTTCTGTAACAAAAAGTGTAAAAGGTTTGCTGTAACATGGTGTCGCTAAAACTGGTGCTTGGCATAAGGCTTTCTTTAATTCTTCAAAGGCTTGTGTGTGTTCCTGAGTCCAAGGGAGGACAGTCGAAGTCGCTGCCTCCTGTGTTGTCAACTGAATAAGTGGTTTAGCTAGAAATGCATACTGAGGGATCCATTGTCTGCAGTACGAGGTGAGGCCTATAAAGGCCCGCACTTCCTTTTGTGTCTTGGGTTGTGACATATTTACAATTAACTGAATGCGATCAGGAGTGAGCTGTCTCCCCACTTTGGACAGCAAGTGACCCAAGTACACAACTTGCTGAACACAGAATTGTAGCTTCGAAGGAGACACCTTGTGTCCCTTGTCGGCCAGAAAATGTAACACTGTCAGTGATGCTTGTTCACATTCGGGCTCACTTCGTGCGGTGATCAACAGATCATCGACGTATTGCAGTAAAGCGGTGTTAACTGGCATTTGAATACAATCTAGTTGTCTTTTCAGTGCTTGACTATAGATGCTGGGGCTTTCTGTGAATCCTTGAGGTGCGCGGGAAAATTTGAAACTTCGTCCATTTAAACTGAATCCGAAGAGGTATTGGCTCTCTGGATCAATGGGTACACTAAAGAAGGCGTTCTTGAGGTCAATTACGGTAAAGAACGTTGCTTCAGAATCAATAGCAGTCAATAGGGAAGAGATATCGGGGACCACAGGGTACTGTGGTACAATGCATTTATTCAGTTCTCGTAAGTCAATCACCAGCCGATATACTGGCGGTGCATTGGGATCAGTACGTTTAAGAATCGGAATGATAGGGGAATTACAGATATTGGAGTCGGTCTCTACGACCACTCCTTGGGCAATGAGCTCTTCAATGATTTCCAGTAAAGCCACTACAGCATCGGGTGGTAACTTGTATTGTCTGATTCGGGGTAAAACAACTCCTGGCTTGAGTGTAACACGGTATGGTGTGATATGCATACAGCCTACATCAGTTGGGCCTTGTGCCCACAAGTGATCTGGTACATTTTTCAATCTGACATCAAACTCTCGTAATACATAGTGACCCTTGAAATCTCGCAGAAAGAGTCTAACTCCCTCCGGAGAACAACATATTACGGCTCCTAGAGCCTTCAATGTCTTTATTCCTAACAGATTTTCTGGACATGATTTCGTCAGTAACAGGTCTGTAACTCGTGATAATGGGCCCACAGCCAGGGGGACTGGTTCTGATACCTCATTTACAATAGGCTGTCCTGAAAAACCAAGGGAAACATTCTGTGAGCCTGAGAGGGGTGCCCCTGGGACTTCGTCATGGCTGATTGTTGTGCGGCTTGCCCCTGTGTCAATTAAAAACTTTCTGTCTTTTCCCAATACTTGACTGTGTACATAAGGACCCTCTTTATCTACAGGAATTTCAATAAGAGGCAAGCCCAACTCCCTCTCTAGGCTGTTTCATGTGTATCGTGGGTAATCGGGGTAAGCAGATTGGGCATACTGGTACATCTGTTGTGAAACTTGCTGAGTCGCGGCAATGGGCTGTGGCTGTGGTACCGCTACCGTCTGTGCTGTATGAGATGAAGCATGCATAGGCTGCGTATTCTGCATGGGCTGTACATTCTGTGAAGTCTGTTGCTGGTCCTGGTCTTGTCTTGGTGGATGCGGTCTTTCTTTAGTTTTACCTGTTGCTATGTTATGTTTCAGAACTGGACATTCATGTACGTAGTGACCTGGCTGCTTGCAATAGTTGCATGTCCCTTTAACGGGAGCTGCGGCGTGACCTGTCTGGGTCGTACCCTTTCTCTGGCTGTCGGCTGGAACTGATTGGGCCACTAACATTTTCATTTTCGTGTCTTTCATGCGTTTCTGTTCATGATCCTGTTCTTCTCTAATTCTGTTCTGATGGTATTGTAACATCTGTAACATCTGTGATGGCGTATTTGCTTGCCATGTACTCTCAACCTTGTATACACGGTTTTTAACTGCTAACAGGGAATTCTCCACTAACTTCGATACAAAAAGATGCGGGTACGACTCGCTACTTGGTTTAAGACCACTATTAATAATAAAACATTTCTCGAATCTTGAATAGAAGTCACTAGTATCTTCATCTTGCTTCTGTTTACAGGCCGAAATTGCGTCCCAATCTTCCTTTCTAGTTGTCAGTAATCTTGGCAGAACCTGTACTATCAAACCTGGTAATGCTTTAGTTTTCTCCCCAAGGCCTAGCCCTGGGGTACGTTTTTCCTCCTCGTCTTCTATTTCTGCCCATACAATCTTTTTGTCTCCCACCTCCCATTCTTTTTCTTTGAGTTTCTCGTAGATGCCCGTGGGCAGCAGTACCTTTAACATTTTCATGATATCTTCATATGTGTAATCCCCCATCAGTAACATGTCTTTAAGTTCTCTGTGAAAACCTGCAGGGTCTTTATCATGACACGGTACTAGTTTCTTCATTTCTAACAGTTCTAACTTGGTCAGAGGCGTGTGTACATACACACGTTTCAAGTTATGATCGGTACCCATAACTGGATGCACTTCTCGTAAGGGGTTCTGACTTTCAATGCCATGCAGACGCTCCATATGATACATTTTTCTTTCTGGGGGCGGATCGGGTACATATTCGGCACTTAAGAAAGTGTTGTATCTATGTCGTTGTTCTAGAATTATTTGTATTAACTTGGTACTTAGACCTTTCCATCTATCCATGAGTAGTGCTTCTAATGTATCGTGTAAGGGACCTGGATCAGAATGTTGGTTTCTGTATAACGTGAGGAGGTGCTGAATCATGTATACACCTGCTAATTTCTGCTCGTCTGGGGAAAGGTTCCGAAATGTCTGCGCTACTGTGTCATCATTGTATATGTTTGGATTGTCAGCCCATAATACTGCTGACCGGGCTAGTTCTTGTTCATCCATAGAATTGAGTACATGGTACCCCATTCGTTCTCGAAGCCTTTTATCAGTCTCTTGGAACTGATGTTCAGGAGAATTCGGTTTTGTTATGCCAGAGAGAAAAACTCTCTTGCTTTCTGGACGAATGCCTTTCCTAAGGTAAGTTCCCTTACCTACATACGCTATCGTGTCTGTAGTCTTTTCTTGTTCTTCAGGTTCTTCCTCCTCCTCGGAGGAAGCTTTTTCTTTCTCTTTTTCGTGTATTTCTATCACTGCTTTTCTTATTCTCTTGTACATACTGGCTATGCAACCCCCTTTATCATGTTTTCCTTCGGATATATTTTGGCCCCACTTGTTTAGTGCCTCCATTTCATCCTGTTCTGTCTCAGGCCTGTCTCGTTCTCTTATTAGGCAATTTATAAAAAAGCGTAGTATATATGCTTGAGTGTCAACTTTCTGATGCGCCATGGCATCCTTAATACTTTCGGGGTCTTCCCCAGTCTGGACAAAATGATATATTCTATCTAGGTGCTCTTTCATTCCTGAGAAAAACAGTAGATAATCTGTAGCATGTCGTAAGCGTAGTGATGCTATCATCATTCTATCGTCTTTGCCGGGTACTGGATCATATCTGCAAACTGAAAGCGGTTCTTTGAGTATGTCGAGACGGGGTAATTGGAGCGTAAAAGGGTTCTGCATATCCCTAAGGTGTAATCTGTGTGTTGGTGGCGGGGTCCGGTAACCCCCGGTCGCACCTCCTGAGGCGGAAGCTTGGACATTATCTCTCTGTGGAGTCTGTATCTGTACTTGAACTTGTCTTTTAGTAGGATCAGGTAGAAGCGGTTTTGGTATATCAATTTTAGGTGCGGGAAGTGGTGGAGGTGGAGGAACGATGGGCTGTCGAACGGGGAAACCTGGTTGCGGTAATGGCGGGATATGGTCTGGAGGCGGGTTGCCACCCCCGTCACCGTCAGTAGGTGGGACGCGGACAGGCAGATTAGTGTAAGCGGGTGCTACATCCTCTAGATAGGAATTCAGAAATATGTCTTTAGTGGTCCTGTGAGTTACTTTAGTTGGAACCAATGGTGGCAGCAGATTTTTCGGTATTTCTGAAGTGGCCTCAGGCGAACCCTCGGCCACGAGATACATGCCATTTACGAGATTGTTTCGTGCGCGGTCTATTTGCTCTGATTTTACTCGGATCCCTTCAGTAACTAATTCGTTTTCTTGGGCTTTATCTGATTCTTTAAGTCTGTCTTCTCTACGGAGTGCTTTTTCAGCACGCTTATGTGATTCCTTACGCCAAAACTCTATGGCGTCTTTCTGAGATTGTCTGGCTTTCTTTTTCCATAGTGCTTCCTCTACCTTCATGATGCACTCGGCATCCCATGTTCCGGTGACAGGCCATCTATGTCTTTCGTCTAGATGCTTAGTATAATTGGCCCATAAATCTAGATACAATATGGCATCTAAGCCATGCTTGTGATACATAAAATTTCCAGGAGTGTCCCTAGGGGGGATAGGAATTTCTTCCTCTAGTATCCCTTTCCTAGTTCCTATCTGCTTTAACTTGTTGAAAAACGGCATCTTGTTTACTTAGTACTGAATGCTCAATCCTTGCTACTTAATACTGAATACAGCTAGTTACACAAGAACACAATAATGCACATTAAAAACAGTCACACTCATACCACGACATTAATCACATGAAAGACATTTGAGACATATATGACTACCCCCCTATACTGGATATACTGCTAAACAGTACAGATACACTGTCTAAAACAGTGCAAGAACTTGAAATAACTGATATACTGCTAAACAGTACAGATACACTGTCTAAAACAGTGCAGACCGAATTTGTGTACCCAAACCCGTCTTGATACGTCCCAGCAATGGTACTCACCGGGAAGCACGGAAACAGAAGGCCTCGGAAAAACTCGACTGGACCGGACTGGACTCGACTTCGACTCGACACGTGGATATTTCGGAAACTGGTGGGCCTCTTGACACCTCGGACCTTGCTTCTTTCGGCTAGGCTCTGGTCGGGATCCTCCGCACTCCTCACCGCCTCGTCTGGGTGCTGATCGCAGTCTTCGTCACCTCCGTGGGCCAGAGGGAGATACAGGAAATCCTGCCAGTACGCGTAGTTTCCGTCTAACTGATGGCAGGGGACAGAGCTTGCAACGCACCAACCGGCGAGTGGGGTGGGGGAGGGGTCCCTATTCGGGCGCCAAAATATTGTGGTAAATATTTGATTTACCGTCCTAATTTCTATGCAGGTAAGTACTTAATCAATAATAACTCAATCGGAAAGAAAAAGGCAGAGTCCGTGGTGTTAGAGTTCTTTGGGGTTTTATTCCTTAAAAAGGAATGGTTCTAGAACTGGATATCATGTTCCTGCAACCACAGGGGTTCAGGAAGGGATAGAGCAATATTTTATTGACAATACATAACTTATATACTTAATTCATATTATAGAAACCAATACAGTAGGCGTAACAGCTGAGGGAAACAAGATAACAGCATCCACGTGGTAGTGAAACGTAATTAGAAGGCGTGAACTAGGCGTGAACTAGGCGTGAACATAGAGGTGTGTGCTAGAAACGTCACAGATAGGTGTCACAAGTGGGTGGCAACAAAGCAGAATCTTGTAATGTCAGCAGAAATCTGAGGCCTGGATGCGCGCGCAGCTGCATGACGTGTGATTGACGTGGAAACTGGAGGGTGCAGGGGACTTGACATTTACACTGGCGGAAAGAGACAGAAGTCTGGCATGTCAGATCAACTCGTACTTCTATCATATCTGATATCTGATGTTTGGGAACCATATTATCTAAACGGAAAAGGTCTCAGGGGCAGAAGCTATTCTATACTGACTGTGAGTGCGTGTATAAGCGCCTAAGTGTCTACATAAGAATGCGAGGGGCATGGGCCTACCATGGTAACAGAGGCTATGAATCACTTGCATGGAGACAGTGAGGCCGGGCCCTTTGCTCTGCAGCTGGGGGAATGTTTACTTAAACTAGTAGGCAGGAATGCATTTTCGAGGAGCGGAACAGATAATTCGAAGGTTGAAGTCAGTCTTGGCAGGCAGCAGGCTGAGCTAAGCGCCATGAGCCGCACAGGGAGTAAGGCAGAAGTCACGGGTACAGAGACAGCCTGGGCTGAGGCTTTCAGAGTCAGAAGCCAGGAAAAAGGCTCGGTGGCAGAATTCAGGGCCTACTTCGCCAGAGCTGAAAAACGTGTAAAGTACACTACAAAAAGACGTTGGCATAGCATACTTAGAAACGGAATATTCAACCCATTCAGGGTGGATCTGAAAGAGGACATGTTAACGTTGGACGCAAATGTATTTGCGTCTTCATAGCTGGCACAGGAGGGAAGTTACATGCACTTTAAGCTGGTACATGGAGACGGTGGGGTACACGCTAGGGAACATCACTTGACCATAAAATTTATATTTCCTCAGGTTCTATCTTGTCAGTGATGACTTTTTCCACCATGTCTCTGATAGCCTTTTCCAGTGAGCCCACCGTGCCCTTTCCTCCCTTGAGATTCTGCGTGTTCCTTTTTTTATACTGTCTTTTTGTCTGCTTTGTGCTTGATGTTCTGCATGCTCGGGCTGAGCTAGAGAGTTTGGGAGTAGCCCCATTAGAGTCAGCAGTAGTAGGGTGGGGAGGTAACGCAGACTCCTTAGGCGGGGCAATAACAATTTTTGGTTCAAGGGGAACAGATGTGATACCAGTTTGTGGATGGCTTGTACTCTCCTTGCTATTCAGCGATGGTTCTAGCCCCAGTTTGCGTTCAGTTCTTGCAATTTCAGTAGTCAACTTCCCCACCTCCGAGGTCAAAAAAGAGAGAATGCTATTGGATTTCCTGGGGGCTTTATCCTTGGGTGTACCACCTACAGTAGGGGAGGGTAGCTTTCTCTTACCCATTTTGAGCCTGAGTCCTGGATCCTGGATCCTGGGCGTAAGAGGGGTGGCCCGTCCCGTCCCTCGTCGTCCCTAGACGGCCACAGACGTCCCGCCTAAGCATGAGCGGATTTTGCGGATTGGCAATCCGCGAATTTGCGGATTTGCAAACTCGCAATCCGCAAAATCCGCGAATTCCCGCGAATTTGCGGATTTTTTTTTTTTTTTGTGTTCGCCCGTGTTTCTGCCAGTTCGCGAGGGTTTTTACAATTTCGCAATTTGCGAACTTACCTGTCGGGTCGCAAGTTTTGCGAACTTGTTGTTTCTACGTGTCCAACCTGTTTGGGACACTCTTCTTCATCACTGCCACTCTCTGTCACCACTGCCACTCTCTGACTACTCATGCCACCCTCTGGCCCACCCATGCCACCCTCTGTTTCATCACCACACCCTCTGGTTGTCCAGTGTACATTATTTTTGGCAAAGCAAAGCACACCTTCCCTGCCTCAAGTGACCTGAATTAATTTGGGGCTGATTAATGTGTCACAGAATATTTTTTTAGCTGGCACCTGCTTCCTTAGTGCGCCCTGATTAGTGATCTTTTGCACTTGCTAAGTGCTTTCATTGTTGCAAATTTAGTTACAACACCTGCCCTGCCCCAACTGACAATAATGAATTAGGGGCTGATTAATGGATTTTAACTTCCAGCCTGGCTCCTGCTTGTCTCCCTTAGCTGTAATTCAGGACCTTTGTGGCATATGTGTAACTATTCTGAGGTTCAGAGCAGGGTCACATAATAGTTGCAACTGGCAACTGAACTCTGGAGGGGCCCCTCAGGAAGCACTACAGGAAATGGCTACTAATGATGAGCCTGAACTTTTGAACCTGGTAAGTAGTTACTTTCAGTTTTGCTAAAATCGTATTTCTGCAATTTCGCACTTATTCGCGGGGCGCGAACTCACGCGAACAGTGCGAGCAGTGCGAGCAAAATCCGCTGCTCGCGGATTTGCGGATTTTTCAGGAAATTCGCAAATCTCGCGGATTGCGGATTTCCCGAAAATCCGCAAAATCCGCGAGCGGAACGGATTTTCCGCCCATGCCTAGTCCCGCCCTCTGCCCAGGATCCGCCCGGCGCCGTCCGCGCGCGTCCGCGACGCGGAGGAAGCTGTTCCCTTTTGTGCGCCTCCTGGCGCTTTCCACAGGAAGAGGAAGCGGTGATGATGCAGAGCAAGCTGGGAGCTGTAGTCCAGTCACAGCGTCAGGAACCCAGCGGCGCTGCGTGGTTGAACCTGGCAGGTTGGTGCAGCGTGCAGCATGCAGTGTAGCGCTATGACCCCTCCTGGAGCCGGTGTGCGCTAGTGATGTCCCCCGCTCCTCTGTGGGAGCTGTTCCCTTTTGTGCGCCTCCTGGCGCTTTCCACAGGAAGAGGAAGCGGTGATGATGCAGAGCAAGCTGGGAGCTGTAGTCCAGTCACAGCGTCAGGAACCCAGCGGCGCTGCGTGGTTGAGCCTGGCAGGTTGGTGCAGCGTGCAGCATGCAGTGTAGCGCTATGACCCCTCCTGGAGCCGGTGTGCGCTAGTGATGTCCCCCGCTCCTCTGTGGGAGCTGTTCCCTTTTGTGCGCCTCCTGGGGCTTTCCACAGGAAGAGGAAGCGGTGATGATGCAGAGCAAGCTGGGAGCTGTAGTCCAGTCACAGCGTCAGGAACCCAGCGGCGCTGCGTGGTTGAGCCTGGCAGGTTGGTGCAGCGTGCAGCATGCAGTGTAGCGCTATGACCCCTCCTGGAGCTGGTGTGCGCTAGTGATGTCCCCCTAAACATATAACAAATGTGTGAAAGGTTCGGGCAGATCTATGAAACTGTGCTAAATGTATTAACTCCCTCTGAACTTTAGCCCCGCCAATTCCCTCTTGTTGGATCTGCAGGAAATATTGGTTTCCTGCTCTGGGTTTAATTTGCTAACAGGCTGCCATGTTTCATCCATATTCATTAAACAGCACTGATCTTATTGGCACATGGAAACATTCTATCATCCCCTTTTACATTTGCTGCCCCTTATATAGCTTCATAAATCTTGCAATTGCCACAGAAGTCTAAACATGGGGATTTATCCAACATATCATGGATTTGCAAAATGACGCCACGGTGTTTAGTAAATAAACACTTTTTCTTTCACTAAGTTTACCTTTGTGAATCAGGCCCAGTGCTATGATGTAAAAACATTTTGTTCATTCATTGTGTATAAAAATAATTTGCAGTTCTCCATTAGCCAAATGTGATGCAAACCTAATGATTGTATTGGTAAATCATCAAGAGAAGGCTTAGAATAGCTGCCCCCTGGTATGCTTGACAGGCTGCTTTCAAGGTGCATTTTGCTCTTTGGAAGGCTGAGAGCTTTAGCAGTCTTACACAGACATAAGCAATCACGCCCCTCAGAGAGTGGAAGGCACACTCAACTGAGAGGCAGTCTTACACCCATCACAGACTATCAGTTATATACCATAAGGGTGTATATATTATACAGAGGTGTTTGCAACTTTGTAATAAAGCTTCACATGTGCTTCCCATTGAAAAAACATTTTTTGATTTGCCTATAACATTTGATGCTGTAAACGGATCTGCACCTAAACTGGCAATCGTTTGGTGTAGTCAGGTAATATCCAGCATGCAAGACTTGGTGTAGATCCATGTGTGAGGGTAGTTAAGGAAGGGGTATGAAAAGGTTGTGTTTTTTTCTTTTAAGCTTGCATAGGAAAAATTTCCATGTGCGTATAGCAAAAACACCTGAACAGATTCACCCCAAACTTGACTTGAAAGTAGAAATCTACTCAGAAAGTGTGCTTTCATTACTTTGGGGTAACATTAGTAAGTAGGTTTAAAGATGAGACAGTTTTAAAAAGTTGCAAGGTGGGCTTGAGAGTGATAATACTTTAGTATATGTCTGCCATTTCAAATCATTAGATACAACCAGGGGGGGTATGCCCAAATAAACCTCCTATACATGGGCATGGAACATCTAATAGATGAAATGCAAAGGACGATGTAGGGATGAATTGTTCTTTTATTTCCGTTTAAGGCACCATTAATTACCCTGACGTTTGCAATAATTTATGTGGCTACAAATAGGATTGATTCAATTAGATACACATACCATTGGGCACGTTTCTGGTACATCAATTGATATTACATAAATACATTTAAAAAAATAGTAATACATAGATACATTTCACAAACTAACATGCAAATGTACATATAAACAATATCTAGAATACCCTAATGATTACACATACTCGTGTCCACTCATAAATCTGAGTGATACACTCTGAGGTATCACACCTCTTTCTCATTTAATTCTGTGCGCATATAACCTTTAACCATGCTCAAATTGATTGGACTCCTCAATTATAGCTGTCGACGCGGTCGCGTTTCAGACATCAATTTTGTCTGGCTTCCTCAGGACAAGGGTACACAATATCTACAATAATAATTAGGGCTCCTGGTTTTATGGTATTTATTTTTTGTCCATTTCCGTCTGTATTTATCCATATTTATTTTTTGGCCATTTTATCTGTATTTATCCATATTTATTTTGTGTTTGCGTATAAAGTTGTAAAACTGTACATTTCCATATCTATTTAACTGACAGGCGCACACTCATACTTTGATGTCTGTCATGTTGTAGCTATTTAAGCTGCCAAATATTAAACAATACATACACTGGTAGATATTAGCACTATACCTTCGCACTATACCTTCGCAACCTGATTTACTGGAGCTGTTTGTTTAGTGCAGAGGGAGCACTGACCTGGAACTGCTGAACGCCGTATCCTTCCATCTCTGGGTGTGGGAGCTTGAGGAGCACCTGAGCACGGGACTCCAACTCCCAGGAGTCCGTGCCTGTCTACACCTGTGCCTAAGGTCCGCCCACCCGCCAACCGGCCCTACTTCACTGCTCGCGTTACCCGCTGGCACGGGTCCCGCTTCGCAACCTGATTAACTGGAGCTGTTTGTTTAGTGCAGAGGGAGCACTGACCTGGAACTGCTGAATGCCGTATCCTTCCATCTCTGGCTGTGGGGGCTTGAGGAGCACCTGAGCACGGGACTCCAACTCCCAGGAGTCCTTGCCTGTCTACACCTGTGCATAAGGCCCGCCCACCCGCCAATCGGCCCTACTTAACAGCTTGCAGTATACGCCGCGCGGAACGCGCGCGGGAACGAGCCGGGGCGAAGCCCGGGACATGGGCTCGACCGTCTGTGGCCGTCCGCGGCTGACCAAGGCTGGGCTGGGCCGCCCCTCTAACATGTGCCACAACTGATGGTTTACCGATAGATATTGGACGACTTGCTTTGCCCCTGTATCACTTACGAACTTGTTGTTGTTACAATGTTCAATCACAAACAACAAGAGAATATCTTTAACTATAACCAGTACAAAGCTCCGTAGGACTAGTGGTCAGGCAAAACAGCCCCCAACACCCTTCAGTGCTCCATGCAAAAGTATTAGCTGTGTCCTAAATAGGTAGTGTGATTAACAAGAGGAAAAAAGGAACCCTCAGGCACCCACACACGGTAGGTAGCCGTTTGTCTTCATTGGGTTCCTGTGGTTAGTGCGTGTGAAAATACATCAAACCAAATAAGTGCTAGTTAAAATGAGTATAGATCACTCCCTCAACCAACACTTTTAATGGAGAGGTGATTCGAAGTCAGTTAAAACCAAAGTGTATAATCGGACAAAAAAGAGTTAAGTAAGTTTGAACCCTATGTCCTTAAAAAGCGCTTCTTAAGTACAAAGGGTTCCTTTTTTCCTCTTGTTAATCACACTACCTATTTAGGACACAGCTAATTCTACGGAGCTTTGTACTGGTTATAGTTAAAGATATTCTCTTGTTGTTTGTGATTGTTTATTCCCAGGGGCGTGAGAGTATTTGCGTTGGCCCTTTCTCTCTTGTTGTTTATAAACGTTGTTACAATGTTTTCTGAGGTAAAGTGTCTTTCTCATGTCTATGACAACCCGTTCAGGGAAGGGTAAGCGGGGGGGGGGGTTATGTAACTGGTACACTGGATCAGTTTATCACTCGAGCTTTTTCTGTGCTCAAAAAGGAAATTTCATAACAGAGCGCCGTATCTCAACTGGACCCCTAAACCATAAACGTTCATCATTAGGACCTCTGGCATTGGCGGCCTCCCCTATAAACAATGTCGAGTTCTCTAATGGATCCACTCCTGAAAGAGTCTCCTCAAGACTAAGCTCCTTAAGGGATAGTCTGGGGAGGCTTAATGCCATAGAACCTCACAGGCAACTAGGTACCTCACCTGTGTTGGGCCCTGCTATATCTCTATCCTCTGAGGACCAGGTTCTATCCAGTATTTCTTTGATTCCTAAGGGCTCTCCGGTGCAACCAGAGTCAGCGGTTACCTCAGGAGTGAGAGTAGTACCCACCAAGAGGAAAAGAGATATAAGTGGATTAAGGGGTGGGTGTCCAAAAATTTTTAAGAAGTTCAGGGCAAAAGGTCCTAAGGGAAGAGAGAAACTTTTGGGGCAGGGGAGGACAGAACACTTTATGCGAACTAGAGGAGGTGGAATTACCCCGCTTAGCGGTCACTCTATGCATAGTCCAAGAGAGTTGGAGATTTTAAGTCCAAACCCAACCATTAGCATAGGCACTCTTCCCCACACCCCCCCTCTTGCTCAGATTGAAAAATTGATGAAATCCCTAATACTTCCTATACTTGAGAGGGCGAAGGTCTTGACGGAGAGACTGGATAGATTTGAACAATCCACTTTAGACAACTTTTTCTCCATTAAATCCCTAATTAAACTGCACTCCAAGAATAGGGAGGCTACATCAGATCCTAAGGAAAATCCTCGGGTGGATTGTATTCCTACTGAGATGAGGGCACCAATAGCTCCTAATGTAGATCTTGACCCAAATTTAGGAGCAAATGATGTAGTAGCAGTTCTGCCAACTCTTTCTGATATTCCAACTGGGTCACCCCCCAATTCGCAGACAGCCAAAGTGCAATCAAGTCACTGCCGTAGTTCATTTATGCACAGTCAGGCTTCAAATATCAGCAAGGAAGCTAGAGGGGGTCATAGACGTTCATCACCTGTACCTGTACAGAAATCTGTTCTGTCAACGCACGATCATATTACCTTCCTCATGTTAACTTGGCACCGGAATGCCTACCTTTCATATTTGTGCTCACTGGGGTCCCTCAACTGAAAGTTGGTAAACAAGAGTCATATACTGAGCTCAAAAACAGGACTATGTTTTGGTTAAACGAGAAGAAACCTCTTCCGGTCCACTTGATGGCCAAACTCTTCATGTTAGAAGGGTGAGTTGGGTTGGAAATAGGACAAAAGACATCTCTGGAGATTGCTTGTGGGTAATTTTAGGGATGCCAGGGTTACAAGGTACATCTGCAACTCTCAATATGAGCATAGTGGATCAGGTATCGCCACATATGACCTAAGTTATTTCCAATTGCAAGCAGTATACTTTCCTAATGTATGCCATTAGCCTCGGGGGGATGGGATAGAGGCTTTTATTCCAACTTTTATTATAACTACATGGCCCCTACTCCTAATGTACATTGAGACACACATGGAAAGAGTCGTGGATATTGACATGGCACACATTCCCTTCATTTTAGGTCATTATTTGAAGCACGTTTACCAGGTTGTAGCGAGCAGGGGAAATGTAGTGTGACATTGGGGGCATTGTATACTCCTGACAGTTTACTCCTGCCATGTGCCCCAAAAACTTCAGGTATGCAAGCTTCTGTCATTTTTTCCCCAGCGAGTAATCAGCGGCTTTCAAAGTCCGAGGGTATGCCACTGGAGACAAATTGGGCCCACTATGTCCGATACACAACCCATTGTTGGGCCAGCAGCAGTGGACTCTGATGTTAGGATCCTTAGTTGGAATATAGCGGGCATATCAAGAAAACTAGACCTTCCTAAGTGGAATACGCTTGTCGAATCTTTTGCGATATGTGTATTCCAAGAGACCTGGTGCAGGGAGCCCTGCCACAAAGTTGGTTATACTTCTTTCTTTGTACTGGCAATTCCGTCTCCTACAGGGAGAGGTCGCCCTTCAGGAGGTCTCCTCATATGGGTCTCAATCTCTCTTGGTTGGCGTATTAGGCAAAAAGAAATTATTTCGCCAGACCTGTTAGGGATTTCAGTTAGTGGTCCGAGGAGAGGGCGTACGTTGGAATTATTCAACATCTACGCTAGGGGCACTAAGGGTGGATCACCTTCTTCTATAATTTCTATTTTGGAAGGCAAACTCAGTCAGTGTAAAGATAGTATGTTTGTCTTGATCGCTGGGGACTTAAACTGTACATTTGAGCCCCTAGCAGCTGAGGACATTTTGGACTCCCTCGACCAGGATGCTAGGATGGGTATACCATCCTTAACAATCTCGCCCATAAAGAGATGGTCCCAACGGGCCATCCAGCTTAACACCCTAACCCTGGAATATGGACTGAGGACGGCAAATGGCAGAACAATCTCGGACCCTTCTGGAGCCCATACGTTCAATAGGATAGATCATTCTTCAAGAATAGATTATATTCTTCTGGATTTTAAGCTCTGGAGATTTTTGTTTGACATGAAAGTCCTCCCCACTGAGGTCAGTGACCATAACCCGCTCTCTTTGACTTTACACCCTCTGTGGTTATGTTCTAATGGCCAGTCGGAACCCCCAAAAGTATTGTCAACCTCTGAGGTTTGTGTGTCAAATTGTGGGAGACACCTTAAATGGTGAAAAGTTGCCATGGACGAGGGTAAGGTCCAAAACATAGGGGCACTTATGGCAGCTGCTGTGACCAAGCTGGATGGCACTACCTTGGATCCATCTAAACTCTCTGAACTCTTTTGCGACACTATTATTGCCTTGGGTAATTTATTTACAATATATAGTAAGGATTCTTCTGGAAGGGAGCGCAAGAGACCTGAGGGAAAATGGGGTTGGTATTCTAAGAAATGCAGGCAGATGAAAACTGCTCTCGTGAAAGCAATTAAACTTAGGTCCCCCGAGTTAATTAGGCGGGTAATGAAGGATTATAAAGCATCCATTAATGAAGCCAGGAAAGACTGGGAGGACCAGTACTTGCAAGATTTTTAAAAAGCAAGTGCGGGGAGGGATCCCAGTGGCTTTTGATAATTAGTAAGGGCTAGGAACAGGCCCAATAGTACCCTCATCACATGTAACATGGTTTGATCATTTTTTGCTTCTATATACCACTGACATGGATATTAGCCAGGGGCCATTTTTACCAGCTTTATTGGCCCTCCCTGGAGGGAGTGTAGTTGACCCCTTTACACCCAACGAAGTGATAAATGTAATAAAATCCTTAGTACCACATAAAGCAGCTGGCCCAGATGGGTTACCGGGGGATCTGCTCCATCTCAATCTTGATGAGTGGGGGATACTTATCTCAACTCTACTTAATACTATAAATAACAGTGCGACAATCCCAGACTCATGGAAGGGGGCAGAGGTCCTCCCGATCTTTAAAAAGGGGTGTCGGGACGACCCTGCCAACTACCGTCCGATAAGTTTAATTGATTCAACCCAGAAGGTTGCCGGTAAGGTGGTCCTTGGGAGAGTGTTGCAGTGGGCTGATGACAATAAAATTCTTTCGGATTATCAAGCAGGCTTTAGGACTGGCACAGGGACTATAGAGCAGGCCTTTAGATTATTACTTTTGTATTGGAAGGTGGTCGTACTAGGCAAAGGCAGTCTTTATCTCGCTTTTATCGACCTAAAGACTGCCTTTGACCTGGTGCCTCGGGATCGTCTGTGGGGGGTACTATCTGAAATGGGGATGCCCCCTTATATCTTGTCCTTATTGGTAAAGTTCCATACTGACAATTTTGCCAAGGTGAGGTAGGGTGTCCAGGGTCAGAAGACCAATCAAATTCCTGTGAATAGGGGTGTCCGCCAGGGTTGCGTCCTTGTCCCCACTCTGTTTTCCTTGTATGTGAACGGAGTGGTGAAGCATTTGTTGTCAAATCCATCTGACGCACCTTCCCTGGCGGGCAAGCGGATACCAACTCTCCTTTTGCCAGATGACACCCTCCTCATCTCTAAGACCCCTGTGGGCCTCCAGAGTCTATTGGATGGCTTTGAAACTTTTTGTGCCTGAAGAGGGCTCATAATCAACATGGACAAAACGAAATATTTGGTGTTGAACCCCCCAGGAATCTCGGGTGCCCTCCGGCTCTGAACCTTGTACCACTGGAAAGGATGGCGGAATTTGATTATTTAGGTAACCGCATTTCAGACAAAATGCAGTGGAACCTTCATATACAGAAGATGTTGTTGAGTTACAAAAGGGTAGTGGGGGCATTGTTAAAGGAGCAGCGTACCTCCACAACTAAACCTATAGCTCCGGTTATAGATATATATAAGGCGAGGGGAGTTAGCGCGGCCCTTTATGGGGCTGAACTCTGGGGTTGTCATAATCTAGACCAGCTAACTCGGTCCGAAAATAAATTCGTTAAAGACCTGCTGGCCCTTCCTCAGAGTACACCGACGCTACCTATCCTACTTGATATGGGGTGCCACTCGATTAAAGATCAGGCATTACTCTGTCCGCTATTATTATGGGCCAGCCTATGACGAGTCCCTGAACTAGACAATTATGCGGATGGGCTGTCGGAGTTACTGTCAATGTCAGGTTGGTCCAAAATCAAGTGGCTTAAATATGTAAAATCCTTGCTTGTAGAATTGGGGCTTGGGGATGCCTGGGTTTCTAGATCTGCCCCCCCCCCCCCAAAGCTGTACTCAACACCTTGTACTGGAGTTGGGTTTCCAGAAAATATTGTTCTGACCCTAAACGAAGTAGAACTACTGTTGAGTTCCTTAGGTTCAAAGACATACCATTGCAGGAACCTTATTTTGATATTATACTAAAGCCTTTTGATCGGGCCTTGTATTTTAAATTTAGGATAGGAACTCTACCAGTTGGTGAACTGACCGCACGATGGAAGATCCCTTCCCAAATCTCACCTTTTTGCCTATTTTGCATGACTAGAGTAGAGACTCTTGCCCAACTCCTTTTTGAATGTCCGGCATACAAAGCACCGAGAAAGAGCAGGCTCAATCCAATATGCAGAGAATTAGGCACTAGCCAACATGTTGTTGCAATGCACATTTTGAAGTCAGACACTCAGCCCTTGTCTGTGTGTGGTTTGTCTAAATTTTTAAGATGGATATGGTCCATTAGAACAAAAAGGCCTAATGAAATTGTTTAATCGTGGTCATTATAGTTAGACCTCTTTTAGAGCTTTTTACCTTAAATTATTGTGGAAATGTTAACTTATAAAAGTGTCTTGAATGTATAATATGATTGTCATATTTTTGTTTTGTTGTATTTTGTTCTGCTTTTAAAGATATGTTTTATCAAAATAAAGCCTTTCTACTACTACTACTACTAACATATTCCGTTATTTAAAGACATTTCATCCTGTTATTTAATTTCACGTGCTGTCCATCTGCTCAGCCACTGGCCTATAATCCATGATAAAAATCACGGAGAGTCACTTAAAAGAAGCACAATTTTCTGTATTTATCCACTTTTAAAGATAAATGCAGTCAGAAAACACATAGTTTTCTGCCTGTATTTATCTGTAAAAATCTGTAAAAACGGAAAACCGGGAGCCTTAATAATAATGGAAGCTTCCGATTACATATATACACATCTAGTATACAGATCTTTTTCTATCCCTTATTTGCTCACACAGTGCTCCGTGGTGGTGGTAACCAACCTCAATGCAGATATAACTGCAATACATAACAGTGAGAGGGAATGTGAACTACGTCCGACTATCCCTCAGAACAAGCCAAACTCTGTGTGTATTACAATCATATTGCTACATCTGTGCTCCCCAGGGGTAACTTAATAACACAGGGTCGTAATCTTAATAACTGGATTACTACCCCAACTCTCGGGGTCAACAAGAATCCACTTCAATGGGGATGAACACCCTCCACATTTCATGTTCCATGCTGGGTATGGAAACCTATAACAGTACCATAAATGCCAACAGGAATCAAAAAAGGTTATCCTTGGCTCTGTCTATACTCAAGATCGTCTTTCTGTTTGTACACGTGATTCACAGACATACAATTACCTGCAAGTACTCCCAGTACTTTCACTGATGGTCGTTTCCCTCAGGTTACTGGCCGTTCCTTTGCCTCTCTTCCTGAATAAAAGCACATGTATGTCACATGCCTGAAGTTCTCACTAACAGCAGTCTCTACATGCGAGTACTCTCGCACTCATATTCCCCAGCTGTGTTACCTGCCATAATGATCACAGCCACTCGATCTGGTGCTGTCTCTCGCCACCACAGCTGATGTGGTCAGGAGAGGCACTAAGTCCAAACGCTCATATGGTGTGTTTAAACCTCAGCAGACGTCGAGCACAGAAATAGAAGAATAACTCTGTCAAACCTCGCAGATAGCTTTTGGGTGCTCTAGGTTGCCTGTATTAGAAAACAGACTCCTTGAAGGCTCTATACTCGTTATACAAAAAGGTAACTAGCCTCACGTCTATGTGCAGTCCAAATAAGCTGTTTATACCCATACAGGTCTAACACTATAGACCCCCTAAAAATAAAGAAAGTCCAGAGCATTTATTTCAATACCACTATCCACATTGGCTCAACCTGATTAAACAGTGAAGGTGGAGTAGCATTCCACACTGCACAACCCTATTTAACTGCAAATGTATTGTGCAAAAGGAACACTTGTTACAATGGCCTCCTAATTTGGCACAGGGGAATGTATTTACAACCCCTGCTGAAAAGGCATTGTTAACTCAATATATATATATATATGTATATAAATATGTATTCTATTACTAGACCCCACATGAAAATATTAATCATAAGGAGCGATGAAGAAAATGTTACCTTCCGCGAGGTCCATCTAAATATACCTGGAGTGTATTGTGCTCAAGGTAACTAAAGTCTATTGACCTACAGCCTACTTTACGGTGTAAAAGGGGATGTATTGTTAACTCATGCTAATGTGGCAATGCTCACTCGATACACTACTGTATATTCGGGGCATCGTACATCTATATATGGTGCCTCAACCTCCCGGAACTCCATCGTTCACCTAAAGGTTCTGGTGCACTGTGTGTCAAATAAAAAGCCTTCCATTCTAACCATCATTCTATATACACATTCTACTATACAACCAAACATATGTAAAAAATGTTTAAAAAAAATAAACCAATCCATTTCTACCATATCCGTCACACTAAATATCAGAGCATACATTATTTACATAACATGGCAAGGGGAACCTACTTGTTTCCCACCTTTCATCAAGTTGTTAACCCAGACTCATATCTCCCTCTTACAGTTTATCTCCTCATGATTAATGCCCATAGTTCATAACGGTCATTTAGGCCCTCTGTGGCGGTATGATATCTCTCTCTTAACCGTGCATCTATACAGTTCAACATCATTTCTAGTTGTCCCCTGTTACATGCTTTCAATACTGCAAGTGCAGACCAGACAAGGTCATCCTCACTGTGACCGCACTCTATGTAGTGCTGCACCAGTGGTGCTCCTTGCGTTCTACATCTTATGCGGGATTTGTGTTGCAAAACCTGCATTTTTTCAGCTTGAGTTGTTTGTCCAATATATGACTTACCACAAGAGCAAGTCACTACATACACCACAATTTTGGTGTTACAATTTGAGAATGTCTGCATAGTGTGTCTCTTGTTATTAATCAGCACAAATTTTGAGTCATTCGTGAATGAACAAGCGATACATGTATTGCAACGATAATGTCCTACCAGTGTTGGTAAGCCTAGTAAACCTTTTACATCTTTTTTAATCAGTCGTTCCCTTGTTGCTTTTACTAAGTATTGTCTCAACTTTTTCCCTTTTCTAAATGAAAAGAGCAGTTTAGGCATATTCAAATGTTCAATAAGTCTCCAATTTCTCGAGATGATTTGTTACACCTTATTGGCTTTGGAGTTGAACGTGAGGACGCATGTAATTTGTTCCGTTTCTTCTTTTATTTTGGATGATAGCTAACATTTCCTTGGCATGTAACATGCCCTTTTCAGGGCGGCTATAAGGAATTTCTTGGGGCACCCTCTGCCAAACAGTTTGTGTTGTAAACTTTCCCCATTTTCAAAGTAGTCAACCTTATTGGAACAATTGCGACACATTCTTAAAAATTGCCGATAGGGCAAATTTTCCTTAAGGCTTCTAGGTTGACCTGACGTAAACTCTAAGAGCGTATTTCTATCGGTGGGTTTTGTATACAAACTCACTTCCAATGTACCCTTGTTATCAAAAATCCATACATCCGGGGAAATTAATCCGGACGTTACTTACGGACTTTGTGAACCTCAAGTCTGGGAGACGCATGTTCAACCATATGTGGAACCTTTCTAGCTCTTCCTGGTTCCCATTCCATATCAAAAATATATTGTCAATGAAGCGTACCCATCTATCCGTGTTTATTCTTAACTGTGCCGCCTCATTGAAGATTTATTGTCTTTCAAAATGATCCATAACTAGGTTGGCTATTTCTGGGGCGAAACAACACCCTATTGCCACACCCTTTATTTGCAAAAACAACTCATTTTTAAAAGAAAAAAAGTTATTCTTCAAGCAGGACTTTGCTGGCTCTAGTAGAAAGTCTGTGGGTACCTGGTGAAGTCTTACTCTTTGATCCAGAACCATCTCCATGACCATTAATGCCTCGTCCTGGGGAATGTTAGTGTACAAACTCTCGATGTCGAAGGAGACCAACAATTGTCGGTCCCCATCGAACACTGAGTGTTCAATTTTGAAAAAACAGTCCATTATATCTCTTACGTATGCCTGCGTAGCACTCACAAATGGTTTAAAAAACATGTCAATATATTTTGCCAGGGGTTCAAGTGTATACCCACAGGCAGAAATAATCGGTCGGCCTGACGGATTTTGGGCATTTTTGTATACTTTGGGCAGTACGTATATGGTGGGCACTTTTTGTGTTGTGAAGTTTAAATATTCATATTCCTTCTTACACAGGTAGCCACACTCCAAAGCTTCAGTGGTCAAATACAGTATTTTAGCTTTTAGATGCGGTGTAGGGCTGTCATAAATCATGCAATAGTGTGTGGGATTATTTAGTTGTTTCAAAATCTCTCTATCGTATTCTCCACTGTCCCACAACACAATTCCTCCTCCCTTGTGGGCATGTTTTATTACCGTAAGGATTACTCGCTAAGCTTTTTAGGGCTGTATGTTCATTTTTGGTAAAGTTGACCTGAAAGACAGATGTTTCTCATTCAATTTATCTATTTCCCACAGGATTTGGTTTTCAAACAGTAAGATCTCATCTGGAATAGTAGCGCTATCTAGACAGAAGGATGATTTTTTCTTGAGACCACTCACATTTATTTCTTGTGTCTTGCTCTGATTTACAAAAAAGACTCTCAACCTGATCTTACGTAAGAGTTGAAGGACTTCAGTTTTTGTATCAACCGGATCCTGTCCCACCAATGGAACGAATAGAAGGCCCTATTGTAAAACCCTTGTTTCCCATGGGGTGAGGGAATGCTTGGATGATTTATATAAATTGGCATTAATTTATCGTAGGGCTGGTCAGTCAGTTGTGTGTTGTGCACTACCGCTTGTACACTCTCTGGCGTGTTCGGAAAAAATTCTGCTCTTGTGGTGGTTTATGGATAGGGGCCTCCCATCCCTCTCTGAATCATCTGCCCCTGCATCCGCCTCAGACTAAAAAAGGGGGGGGGGACTTGGGTAATGGTAAAAGGGTTGGTTTGGTTGCTAATATGGCCTGGGTCCCTGGTCCGTGTCTAAGTATCTAAATAGGGTTTCTTACACACAATGGGTAGTCGAGTCCTCAGAAATGTAGCTTATGTTAACACAACTCTCCCTGTGGCAGTCTTAAGGTTAGAATTGGGCTTGAGAAGGGCCTTTGTTCACGGTCTTGCAGAGGTGGTATGTTGGGTTGCGTGGCTAACAAAAAGTGATGATGGCTCATTGAGGTCCTGTATAAAGAAAGACATTTTGGTTGGCTTAAAAGCAAATATAATAATCTACAGACATGTAGTAGCTGTTGCTGCAGATATCTTGCAACTAGACCCTAATTTGGTTCTCGATTTAATAATGCATCAATTAAGAGCCAGCTTAAAAGAAGCTACATGGTAGATAAGCTTTTGTCTTGATAAGGATGCATGTCTCAAAAAAGGTGTTGTCAAAATGTAATAGAATCCTTTTTGGTAAATAAAGTTCATCCTTAAATCTTCTGCAATGTGCCTCATGGGTTGAGATGTTTTTGGATTCTCTTGAGGCAGGGTATGGTCACACTCAATCCCCTCTTGGCTAAAGGGTATGGTACCACAGCGGATAGTAACTTGTGACAAAATGGTCTCCAAGATCTGAATCATGTCTTTTTTTTGTCTGCCTCACTATTTCATCATGATGCAGAAAATGGCTGAGACCTACATGTTTGCAACAGGACATTCGTTCAGCCTAAGCTGGTCTACATTCACTTTATGCACAACCAAATAAAATGTTTTGCTACAGAGGTTTTAACTTTTTTGCGTGTGTTTCAAAGTTGTATTAATGATGCTCTGTTTTGAACGAAGCTTTTGATGAAAACAATATCCAATCTATGAACCCGGCTCCTTCTCTACATTTTGCGCTTCCATCTTGTTGCTGAAAATGGTTGAGGCCAATTTGTATATAGTTGTCTACACCGCCTGCTCTAGAGGCACTATAGCCACTTTATGTACACTTCTGTGAAACATTTTGTTTTAGTATTGTGAAATTTTCTAATGTACATTTAAATTCTGGATCATTTTTAATGACATTTTAGCACTTGGATTTCATGTTGTGGTGGCTTTAATGTACTTTGCAGTACCAATTACACATATGCTTAGTTTGCTCATACTTCTTTGAATGCATTTATTTTGGCTAAATTTTATGTGGATCTCTTCAGAGTTCCGTAACATAAATAATAATAAACTCAAAACCTGAAACTACTGCCCCTTTCATGTAACATTTTCCCTGCATTAGTTTTCAGACCAGACTCCAGTTTCAATTTGTGTCAGTGACATGTGTTTGCTCTCAGTTGGTTACGTTTTCAATCAATGTGCTTCTTCTGAATGTTTTTTGTTTTTATTATCTTATCCTTTGTGTAGTAATCTTCTGTTATGTTATGTTATTTGCATTTGTAAAGCGCAATGGTTCCCCTGGTGCTAAGCTTAAACAGTTGAATCGCAGGAAGGCAGGCAGTCCCTAATTACAAAAGAGCATGTTTTCAATGCTCTTCTAAATGACATCAGGTTGGGGGAGGCTCTAATACGGAATGGGATATCACACCAGGTCTTAGATGTACAGCTGACAAAGCTTCTACCTCCCCAATTGACTTTTTTAGAGGGAGGTACTGTCATCGTCTTTGCTCCTCATGAATGGAGAGCTCTCCTTTGGATATACCAACGATGTCTCAGGTGCTCTGGTCCTGAAGGGCTTTGCAGGCATTACAAAGGGATTTAAACCTCACCCGTTGCCTTACTGGCAGCAAGTGAAGCTTTCTGATTTCTTTTCATACTGAGGTGAATTTAGGTATACCAGTAAGCAGCCTTGCTGCAGCAAAATTTGCTGCAATTGTAATTTCTTCATGTGTTGCTTTTGGATGTTCAGATAGAGGCCATTGAAATAATCCAATTTGGATAAAATAAGGGAGGGTACCACCATTCGTTGGCTATCCTGGGGCATGGAAGGTATTGTTTTCCTAATAATTCTAAGAGACTGGAAGGTAGCTGAGTTAACTGCATTTATCTGATATTTAAAATATAGCTTGTTATCTACAATTACTCCCAGATTATTTGCTTTGTGTACTGGCTTAGAGAGGGTGCCCAATTCCTCTGGGCACCACCCGGGTTCCCAGAAGTTGGCATTATTACCAAAAATGATGACCTACGTTTTGCTTGAATTTAAATTCAAACAACTCTGTGCCATCCACCTATTGACTGAACTCATGCAGTTGTGAACATCAAACCCCTCTCTGATTCCTGGACTGGCAGCAGAGATACCACAATTTGTGTGTCATCCGCATATAAGGTTAAATAAAAAACGAAAGAACTAATCCGACAGGCCAGCCTGGAAACATAAACATTAAAAAGGATGGTGTTAAGTGATAAACCCGGTGTCACACCACAGGGGAGAGAAAAGGTTTGGAGGAGAATTCCTGGAAGGCCACTGTTTGGATTCTATCAGTCAAAAAGGAGTGCAATTTTCCTCCCAGAATTTCCCTGGATACCGCAAGCTGACAAATGGTCCATCAAAAGATCATGATGGACCTTATCGAAGACTGCCGAGAGATTAGCATAATTAATGCTGAGTTCCCTCCCATGTCCAATTGCTTCCCTGATTTCTTCCGTAGATTTAATCAGGGCTGATTCAGAACTATGGCCTCACCTAAAGTCATATTTTGTTGAATTTATTCTATGATGTTCAGCCACTAAGCTGAGCATTCAAGGTTTTTTCTACCAGTTTTGCTGGCAGGTGAAGCTGGTGAATCGCTTGAAAGCTATTAGGATCCTTGGGGTCTAAATTCTGTTTTTTCAGCAATGGAAGGATTGATGCTTTCTTCCAGGCTTTGGGGCACTCCCCTGAGTTAAACTGGAAGGTAAGGGTGCCTGCAATGGGTTTAGTGGCTAATTTGATCCTCTATGCAGGACACGGAACGGAGAACCTGATCTGAAGGAAGAAAGTAGATCCAACGTAAGTTTGTTGGAGAGCCTAGCAAAAGATGTCATAACAGCTGATGTGTCTATTATTTTGGTTAGCCCAAGTAGATAGAATATCCATATTGCCGACAGAGGAAAAGCTAAAAGATGAAAAGATTTGCTCTACCTTCTGTAAAAAGAATTCTGTAATGTCCTCACAATGCTCATGGCTGCTAGGAATTGGACATGGGTAGACAGGAGGAGGCTAGTGTAGATAAACTCCTAAAGAGTTAATTAGTTGAACATTTGGCCATTGTTATCTGATTTGCGAAGAACGCTTTTTTTTTGTAATAAATAAAAGCTTTTGTATACCATGATGCTTTTTTTATAGTGCTCTTTTTCTATATCATTGTACTCATTTCTCCAAATGTGTTCTAGGCCTTTACCGATACGTTTTTGTTCCCTACGTTCCTCTGTGTACCAGGGAGCTGTTGGCTGGAAGTGTTTGGGAATTAGTGTTTCTTCTGGGGGTCAACGTCCTACATGCCGCCTCCGCCCACTCTGTGCAGCATGTGGTGGCCACCTCAATCTCCACAGGCAGCGGTCGAGCGGTAGAGATGAGGTAATCTTCAAGCTCAGTTCCCTTCATTTTATTCCAGATCTGCAATGCAATTGGGCTATTGGAAACCTCACGGTCACAGTGCCGGTCTGGAACAAACAGCTCAAACTAGATCGCTAAATGGTCATTCCAGGTAAGCGGCAATGACCCAGTAAAGGCCACCTGTGTATGGTTTGCAAAAAATGCCGTCCAGAGTATGACCTGCACCATAGGTAGGGCCAAGTACTCGCTGTGTTAGTTCAGAACTACTCATAACATCGAGCAGGGTAGCAGTGTCTATATTGGAAGACGATTCTAGATGAAAATTGAAATCCCCAAGTATGGTGTATGTATCGGAACAATGCTCATCCTATAATAAGGTCCTGACATTAGACAGAAGCAAGTTCCTTGGGACTGGTGGCCCATAGAGTAAAATGCCTTTGCAAGAGTGATGGTAGGAAAGAAGAAAAGAAAGGGCGTCCGAGGTGGAAGTAGAGACGGTTTAAAATGCTGTAGTTAACAAGCTATGATAAATGACGCTAGGCCCCCTCCTCTCCTGATGGGCCTGTTCTGCATATGACCAGATCGGGTCCCGAAGCAGCAACTGTCCTGGATTTGGTAACAAAACCCAATTTTATTTTATTAATCTCCATTAACTCAGCACATTCCGTGCTGTGTTTTTCCCACGATCTGGCATTTAGAAGTATGCATCGCAAAGTGTTAGTTTTATGGTGTACCGTTATCTAATGGTTTGTGTGGCCTATCAGGCTAGATTGGCCGATATTCAATCTTGGGAAGACAGATAAATGAGGCTGAATTCAGAGCCTCATAGAGAGTCATGCACATATAAGCAATGTCCTCACCTTTAGAGATCAGAGCATCTCATTTGGCACTGCAGTACCTAATGGTGGATAGATGTCTGGCTTGAGAGATGCAGGGGGGCTGGTGGTGAGCACGGCCCGAGCACTGACGGGCTTGCCTTTGGCGTGCCTTCCGCATGCCAGCGGCACACCCACTGCAAGCGGAAGCACTTCAGCCTTGTTCTCACAGTGACATCATATTAAGTAAGAAGTGGACTACACACTGTTCTTAAACTGGATTATTCCCTGAGGCAGCTTGAATCTGCAATAACTTTGTTTTCATCAAAGTCAAGTAGGTATAATCCAGAGAGTCTCTGAACAGTAGATAAAGCGAGATGGTTCATATCCTCCATGAAAACCTTGCTTCATATAGCTAATATTACAATACCTAAACAAAGTTCTTGTGATTTGTAGACAGGAACTGCAGAAGCCAGGCAAGGGGGAAACTGCTTACAACGCACATAGATAGTTTTCAACAGTAGACACTTTACATTGCACTTCAAAAGCTTTTAGGGCTCTTTTACTTTATCAAATTGTACTAGGGTGTTTTCTATGTCATTCTTTCTGGGGCTGGTACTGAATTTCACTATGAAGCTCATCATTGCACTATTTACTAGTCCTGTTCCAACATTTAAATTTCTTTGCAGAATTAATCTGCAATTGGTGTATAATCAGAATACCTTTCTGAGTACTGCAGACTGTGACACTGCATTTTTAATTGTGTCTACTCTCTTTTGGTGTCTTTAGTCCTACTGTGAAGTTCATGCCTTGATGCTTTGGTTGATCAATAGGCAGTATTTGGATGATTTCTTATTTTTCACACACAAGCATGGTACTTTTAAAAGTGCCACATTGTTGCAGAGTTGGTATCAAATACAATGGCTTAGTTCATTGCTTGCTCATTTAATCTCTTACAAGTGGATCACATATCTTGGGCCTATATAAGTACGTAACTAATCTAGAAGACAACTTTTGTTTGAAATGTTAATCTTTCAATGCAATATGTGCCTCATTTTGAATGAATAGTTCTGCAACTCATCATTTATGTCTATACAGGAAGTTTCACTTGCTTTTGAAGGGTCTTTGGAGATCTTTTTTCTGCCACTCTGGCTTAATTTTCGAGTTCCTGGTCTATCATTTTGAAATTATTCTGAAAACAAGATTTTCTGAATTTCCTTTTAGCATTCTGAATTGCTGTCTCACATGAATCATCTCTAACAGACCTTTTCTCAATGAGTTAAACAGCTGTAATTAAGCCATGAAATAGAATTATTTCTTCTCTATGCATTCCCAGCTTAAACGACAATAGTTAATTACGTTTGGCTTTGCGTTTCTTAGCAAACCGTTTTCACAACTTAATATGTAGTACCTTCCTGTGTCTGCATTTGGCACAACTCATCGTTGATAAATATTGTACTGTACCTTGTAGAGACATATATTTTCTATTAACTGAATTATTTGTAAGTAATAAGAATCAATCATGTGTAACTTCACAATATCCATATTATCTAGATCTAATACTGACGTTAGTTCAATGTCTTTGAATGACTTTAGTTCATATGTATGCCTGCCTCCTGGGCCACGTGGTAGCCAGACAATTGTTTTTGACTTTTAAGTAGGCCTCATATGCAGTGCACTCACTATGTGATACCATGCATGTGCCATAGCTGTGGAGCTTTTTGGTCAACGTTTTCTCTGAAGAAATTAATTCCACAGTTTGTTCTTTTTAGTTTTCTCTGACTTGGTAATATATTATATTACATACCTTGCAACGGCCATGGGGTTGTCAGCAAGAAATTGGAGTTTCACATGTCTAAAATGACTGGATTAGAATCATTAGTCTTTTTGTGGCCTCTTCCTGTAGCAATAAATATGTATTTTTAGGGGACTTTCTGGATACTCATGGCCTGACTGCAGTCATAACACTGTTTATGTTTCCTTTTTGCACCACTTTTTTTGGGAAGAAACATTGACATTTTTTGTAAACTTGCCCATTTGTCTGAAACTGCAACAATATTTTGCACATTTAAGTCTCTTGAATATTAATATTGTATTGCACATATCTTTGTTTTGAGACTC
Source organism: Lissotriton vulgaris (assembly GCF_964263255.1). Taxonomy (NCBI): domain Eukaryota; kingdom Metazoa; phylum Chordata; class Amphibia; order Caudata; family Salamandridae; genus Lissotriton; species Lissotriton vulgaris. Next base: position 650,722,087 of record NC_141696.1, on the reverse strand, counting down.
CGTTAAAAGTGTACATGTGAAACTGAACAACTAAATTCATAACGACTTCATCAGAACTGTTTCCAAATTTTTGAGCATCGTTAATCCATTGTATCATATGAATGAATGTGTGGGGCTCCGCTGGCTTAACATTTCTTCCACCAGAATGGTGGAAGTTTTTGTTGCACATAAAGTATAATATAGCGTGAATTTTCCTCTGAGGATACCTTCCAATATTTACATGATCTTGTTACCATCCTACTCCTTGAATGCTTTCATTTGCTTCTATGAAACCATCATGTAGCTCATCCCAGGCATAATATGCATAACTAATGGGTAAGAACCAAGTAGTGAGTCTAAGATTTCAAGATCTCTGAGCAAACACTTAACTTTATCATGCATTCAGTACCAGTATTCCTTAGTTGCATAATAGGTCGTAAAAATGTTAATTGAATTACTTTCAGGTGTTTCTTCCTTTTTTTTTGTCTTTGCAACATCAGTTCACTTGCAGACATCTTTTTAAATCTCAGTCCCACATTCAACAGTGATTTAACTAAATAGCTTGGATTTTCAATTTCACGCTCAAAATGAACATGGAAAAAATATCCCATGTACGATCTGCCACGTGCAGCCTGACAATACAATCAACAAGCTTGAAGTTCTGAAGCTGTAGTTACCAGAGGTCTATCATCAGCAGAAAAAAATAATAGGGAAACATCATCTCTCAAGAGATTTCTCCCAAACTCTAAGCTTACCTTCTTCTTGCTGCATTTGATACATTTCTGTTGTATCGATCTTTGATTCTCTTGACTCCTTAGGTAAATATTATAATGATCATGAATGTCCTCTTTCCTAATTTGATCGTTTTTCTAACTAAACTTTGTCTGTCGTCTTTTTTCTACATACTCTTAGAGATAATTGTGTTTTTTTCCTTTTCTAAACTAACCTCTTCTAAAAAACCTCTTGCCTTTTGTTGGCAAACCATTCACCATAACTTGACAACCTATTCTCCTTGTCTATGTATTTTCTTTCAAATCTATAGGTTGGTATATATCTGTTCCTTTAATTATCTAATTTGGAGATAGATTAGCTGTCTTTGGTTACATACGCCTTTCATCTTTCTGAAATCCAATCTGATCTCAGCCAATAGATGGACGCCTAAGGGTAACAATTGACTAGATTTGTTTCCCAGAAACTTTTTTAAAACTTTTTGTTTAGGTCTCCTTTCCTTATTTACTTTCTGAACCATGTGTAATGACAATCTTCACAAATATGATTTGGAATTAAATAACTTTCTCTATGAAACTTTTCATTATGTTCCTGGATTTGTGTGTCAGGTAGTGGATATCTTTCTCTTAAAATTCTCTTGCTACTGCTCCAAAACAGATTTGCTGAATACCAGTGGTTTGTCACTGTAAATCAGCAATGCAACCATAGTACATCCTTTAGTTCACCCAAATTCAAAGCTGCACTTTTAGCAATGCAGAGCCTAGGTATCATTTTCTGGATTTGTATAAAATGCACATATACTATTTGAATGTGATATAATGCAGTGGCGTCACTAGGGGGGTGCGGGCGGTGCCGACCGCACCGGGTGACACCGTCACATGGGGTGACACCGTGAGCCTCTGCTTTAAATAATCGTATTGCTTTGCTACATATCAGGAGGCGAAGAACCCAATTGTCCCTCGCTTCCTGATATGTAGCAAAGCAATACGATTATTTAAAGCAGAGGCTCATGGCGTCACATTGACGGAGTGTCACCCAACCCATTACCCGGCCGCATGCCAAGAATAATTATTAGGCTGCTGTAAGACGTCAGCGTCTGGACGTCAATGACGTTCAACTTCCAAACATCACTCACGCAAGGAGCGGCAGAATGCACCACTCCACTGAACCCAGGAGTACCGCGCGGTCGATCCCCACCTGGCCCCGCCAGAGGGTTTAGCTCCCCGGGCTCGGGGTTTGACCTGATTGTGCCCCAACACCATGGCTCACAGGCGGGGGCCTCCTAGACCGGCCGGGGCCCGCGGGACCTCGTGTGCAGACTGAGGTAAGGAACGTGCCTCTGTGCTGGATAATGAGCTCAAAGCAGGTGGTGAATTGAAATAATCTGTTTACGTGCGAACAGCCTCGGGTTTGACACTTTGCGCCCTGTCCAGTGGTGGTGGCTTTCTGACACAAACAGCCAAGGAACACTTTAGGAGTTTTGATAAAATAAGGTTAGGTGGCGATTGCGATCAACCGTTTATTTTTTATTTTACATGCAAATAATGAATTCCAACTTAATGTCTGGAGCAGGGATTGCCCAGGTTTTCGAACCGTTTTGAAAGCAAGAATTTCGAATCTGGAATATTTGAGAATGAGTCGGGTGAAGAGATGCCTTGAGTCACGGATCGATTCTTATAGAAATACAGCATCAAACGAGATTTGTGAACTTTTAAATGCAAGACTGGAGCAAGGAGACAAATAACAGGGATGGGCAGGAGGGAGAGAAAGAAGGGGCGAGAGGGAACGAATGAGAGAGAGACGGGGAGGGGCAGAGGCGAGTGAGAAGCAGGCAGCGAGTAGAAATGGTGAAGTGAGAACAATTAATAGACAGGGTTTGGAGACAAAGAGGAGAAAATGAGAAGAGAACGAGAAAAGTAGCAGAGGGAGAGGTAAGGGGAATACCATGTGGAGTTCCACTCAGTAAATCCAGCTAGGACCTCATAGTTATTGCACATCATTTGAGTATTAACTCAAAATTCCATGCTACTGGCGAGGTGTAACAGCACAGTACCAGTTTTATCGGGTTTGGAGTTAACAATGTGCCATCACCATGCAATTTTTGAACAAGGTCCATGTAGAATATTATAACAAAATGATCCCTTGGAATATGTGGCAGAAACGTATGTTTGTGAAAATTCTTTATAAGCATCTCAGCATGTAGAATCTTTGTATCAAAATTATTAGATTCTGCTATGAGCAAGAACATGGAGTCCATAGGTTGCTTGGTGGCAATCTTTGGTACTGGGGACCAAATTGTTGATGGGTGGTTTTTTATTTAATTTACACATGAACGTATTTCGGTTTTGGATGTGTTTTGTGTCATGTGGTTCAGTATATATTATTCAGGATGGGCTTTGTGGAGAAGTCTTATGGTGTTAGGAGGTTGAAAGTTAGTAATTTTGACATTCGTCCTATTTTTTTATGAGATGCTGTGATTTAGTTTATCATCTTTAGTGCTTCTCTCAAAATAAGAGTCCCTTTCCTTGGATTTTGCAAGAAAGTGGGTTGACAGAGAGTGGCATAATTCTTGGGAGAATGTCACTTTGGAATCAGTGCAGTCTGGGTTCTGATTTTTAAAAAAAAATAAGTAGTTCTCTATGTGGGTTGATTATTTCTGAGATGAGCTGAGAGAAGTGGGACAAAAGGGGGTGGTGATGGACGAAGCATCTGAATCAATCAAACACTCACACCCAGTCAAAAGATCTGGGTTTAATCCATCACCGTTCTTTAGCCCACTCTGCCACCCCAGTTCAGACATGGCTATATGCAAATCAGTCTGACCCTGTGCCTCATGGGAACAGTCCAGCCCGAAATACCAAGCCATGTCTTCCCTGGACCGGAAACAAGCTTCCGGGGACCGGTTTCTGGCATTCCAGCCGTCTTCAGCCCGGCGTGCTTGAATCCAGTGGCAAAGTGAGCAAGGGACTCACGTCTGAGCATACCCTGAGAGAGGTGGGACCATATGATTTTTTGATGGAGGCTTTGGTAACTTTTATCAGGAGTCCCAGGGCAATCAGAAGTTACTGCACCCAGTTTGTGTGAATCAGAGCTATTTACTAATTTCCACCCTAGATCTTATTCCTACTATTGTACCCAAAAGTGACTGCAAGTACATCCCTGTAGCACCTGACTCTCACGGCAGCAAAGTTAAGCAGTCCGAGGCTTACTTTAGAGGGTGGTGTGGGTTAGAAACTCAGCAAGCATCAAACAGCAGTTAATATATTGCTATCCAGGCACTACATTGGTTTATAAAAAAAATACCATTCATTATTTCTACTCACGCAACTAGGAATACTGAGAGTAATCAATAGAAGGCCACACATTAACTATGCAGGCCTCTTGGCGCTACAGAGTAAATGGAACTATTTACAATAAGGCGATCATTTTAGTTTGCTTAGTGGGCAGTGGGTTGAGACACAGAAAACTGTCTGGCAATAGTTGTATCAACACAGAGTTAGTGGTTATTAAAAGTGGCTTCAGGAAAGGCCTGAACCAGAGAATAATTAAATACGGTGGAAACCAGTGAACTAAGTTTAACGCCCAGTCGCAGAGTGAACCAAACTGCAGTCAAGTGAGTTTATATTGAGCAAATACAGGCACAAATGCTCGCAATATACAGGGGAGAACGCTGGACACTCAGATGAGCGCCCTGAAACTCGCGCAGGGTACCCCTAGGTAAACAGTGGAAATGGTGCAGACTAGAAGGCAAACCCGCTGATGGCACATGAGGTCCATGCGGTAAGTGGTGAGGGGGTGACACCATGAGTTATCCACACCGGGTGACACCAACCCTAGTGATGCCACTGATATAATGTACTATCACAAAACTAATGAGTGACCTGTCAAATTACCTAATTTATGTACTGCACATGAATATAAACTTTCTGAAACTTTAATTTTCTTTTTCTTAGAGCCCACTGTCTAGTCACTCAAACATCTGTGCAGTTTTAGCTTGCTCTTACTTTTAACATTACATAGAGTGAATCACTTCCACTGACATATGGCTTTGCATGGCTTTTCTGTAGTCATTATTGGCATAACTTCCATTTATTTTTTTATTTGTTATACTAAATGCCAGATCTATTATCCCATCTGTGTACTAATTCTTGTTCATTTTTCCCCCTTTTTGTTTGTGTTTTTTCTCTTTCTTTAGTAGACTTTCCACGACTCATCTCCTAAATATGCTTAGCCTTTACTGTTTTTATTCTATAATTTATAGCCACCAAACATTGTCTTCTTGTATTTCCTATCTTCATGGGTTCCTTGATGTCTTGTTTTTTTTCTCTTCATGTGCATCCTTCTTTAATATTTGTTTCCAAAGCTCTCAACTTACGTTTCCTTCTTTTGCCTCTCAATTCATGGATGTTTTCTTTAAATTGAGGACTTCATTCTGTTTCTAAATAACACATTGTTTGCTCTTTTCTTAAAGGTTTCTTTGTTTCACTGTTTTCACTCAGTGTGCTTTTTGTCTGCATATTTCAATCTCCTCAAATCTGAATGATGATATTTCTGGAAAATGGAATGATGTATCTTCTTTTATATCATATAAAAACTACAGGAACAACCTGAAGACCCATATGACCAGGAGTATTAATAGCTTTAATTATTAGTGTCCATATAGGATCCAATAATAAAAGAAATAAAATATTCCACTGTACCAACAGTGTATAGGTAATGCAATGAATATAATAAAGAGAGACATGAGAATTTAAAGAGATTGAGAAAATAAAGATTTGATGTAAACATTTGTAGTTAAGAGATAGTATATGCCATGAATAGTAGTACAAAACATAATCAATTAATAGAAAAAAATTAAAGAAACATACACTAGGTGTATAAAGTAGACACACAGTGCATATAGTGAAAGTGGCCCACAAATATGATCCCATATCCATACTAAAAACAAATATAGTAAAAACGTCAATAAAGTTAAATAAAGAGAGCACTAATAACTTATACAGATTGTAAAAAATACATGTAGTGCTCTACAGTATGTATCTTAGAAATGTCCAAAGTTCTAAATGGCTCTCTGTAGCTAAAATTGTGATACATCCCTCAAATAGCATGGCAATTGAAAATGCACTGAATGGTTTATGTTGAGTGTGTCAATATCCATGAAGGTGAACGTAAATGAGTGCTAAAATTAGTATTCTTGTCAAGGAGGTTGAAACTGTATTGGACACTGACTGACTATGTGTGCCTATACTAAGCATGGGCGAATTTTGCGAATCTCGCGTTCGCGAATTTTGCGGATTTGCGAACTCGCAATTCGCAAAATCCGCGAATTCTCGCGAATTTGCGGATTTTTTTTTTTGTGTTCGCGCGGGTTTCTACCAGTTCACGAGGGTTTTGTACAATTTCGCAAACGCGAACTTACTTGTCGGGTCGCAAGTTTCGCGAACTTGTTGTTTCTACGTGTCCAGCCTGTTTGGGACACTCTCTGTCACCATTGCCACTCTCTGACTACTCATGCCACCCTCTGGCCCACCCATGCCACCCTCTGTTTCATCACAGCACCCTCTGGTTGTCCAGTCAGTGTACATTATTGTGGCAAAGCAAGCACATCTTCCCTGCCTCAAGTGACCTGAATTAATTTGGGGCTGATTAATGTGTCACAGAATATTTTTTTAGCTGGCACCTGCTTCCTTAGTGCTTCCTGATTAGTGATCTTTTGCACTTGCTAAGTGCTTTCATTGTTGCAAAATTAGTTACAACACCTGCCCTGCCCCAACTGACAATAATGAATTAGGGGCTGATTAATGGATTTGAACTTCCAGCCTGGCTCCTGCTTGTCTCCCTTAGCTGTAATTCAGGACCTTTGTGGCATATGTGTAACTATTCTGAGGTTCAGAGCAGGGTCACATAATAGTTGCAACTGGCAACTGAACTCTGGAGGGGCCCCTCAGGAAGCACTACAGGAAATGGCTACTAATGATGAGCCTGAACTTTTGAACCTGGTAAGTAGTTTCAGTTTTGCTCAGATCGTATTTCTGCAATTTTGCACTTATTCGCGGGGCGCGAAGTTGTACTGGGAAGCCGCGAACTCACGCGAACAGTGCGAGCAAGCCATAAAATCCGCTGCTCGCGGATTTGCGGATTTTGCGGGAGATTCGCGAATCTCGCGGATTGCGAATTTACCGAAAATCCGCAAAATCCGCGAGCGAAACGGATTTTCCGCCCATGCTTAGCCTATACCCAACATGGGATAGTTTGTATGGCTAACAATTCTCCTGATGTTGTGTACTTCTGAGGCGTTCCCCATTACCTACACATTTAGGATGGCGTAAACTGAGTGCTTTGCGTCCCACCTCCTTCCAGACACCCTCACGGGATATGTCATCCATTAGACCAGCTAACTCTACAGTGCCACTACCACCCCCCTGTATTCTACAGGTGTGTAGGTAGTCTCTGGCAACCACTGAACATGACAACCCTGATTCCTAAGGGATTATGGAAAACAGTACAGTGCGTTTCGCTCAGACACTCATGCTTACTTTCTCTCAGAAAATACACAAGATGTCGATAAGGATGTTTCAATAAGTATTTATTGGTCCAGCGACATCCTTGTGGAAAACATATGTGCTGTGACAATCAGGAAACAGAAGCATGCAAAAGAGATTGCTAGTACCCATATAGTAAATAGTAGCTACATTTTTACCATAGTGATAATAAGATGAACATAATTAGTTGAGTTAAAAACAGTAGCACTTCCTAAAATGAGCACCCTAAGTGATTCGTCTAAATGTACCTACCTAACCTGGATGGTAGTTGTATATGTGTATTGCTATATGTGTCTTATTGTAAGGGACTCCATTGGTGAGTCCCTGTAAGGCCACAACAGGTGGAGCAGCGGGTCACGAGACAGCACCAAAGCGCTATTACTACTCAAGACCCCCTCCAGGGACTCATGGAGTTTACCTTCGAAATCCCAAGAGTACAACTCTAGAGGAAATCCTCCTCTTACAGTTAAAGCACCTTAGCGAGTGCTACACATTAGAATACATATACATTACATGTAGCTCCTTTATAAATCATATTTTCACATAGGTCCTGAAGAAAGCCAGATTTAGCACGAGGCCTGGCTGAAACTAGTTGACCACACAGGATGTGGAAGACCATAAGTCTCTCCAACCACATCCACTAGCCTTATTTTTAATCCTGCCAAGGGCCCACAAATTAAATAACCCTCTGGAAACAGGGACCATTAGGACAGTTTTTAAACCCCACTCTGAACACCATCACTGCACACTCACTCAACAATAAAACCTCTCCGCTGTAAGCAGTCAACGCAGCACACCTGAGGCACACTCGGTGCCTCGGGTGGGGCCCGATGATGAAGCATGCCACCAACTAGGTTGGTGCGTGAGGGCCTTCGTAAAAAACTAATATGTTTTTCTGACACACACTACATGAGCAAACACCAGTTCAGCAAGTTCCTTTTGATTTCCTAAGTGAAATAAGTTCCTTTCTGTATCTCTGTAAGAGATGCATTGTCTGAGGCTCTGATTCAGAGTTTGGCAGATAGGATACTTCATCACAAACATGAGGGATATCCTATCTATTTTATTGCAAGTGCAAAAAAATACTATGGCACTTGCAATAAGGCAGATGGGCTATCCGTCAGGTTTGTGGCTTATTACCCATGTGCCAAGCTCTAAATTAGGCCATATCTGTGCTTTTGCTACTTTAGGTATATACATTTCCTCGAGGGTACTCCTGGCAGCACCCATTAACCGAAAAAGCGGCTTACTCCTCAATGTGTGTCAGAGTAAGTACTGGTGTCTGTGTACATAGACCTGAGTAGGATATATGTTTCCTAAGCATGACTTAGCTAGTATAGGAGCAGTCTTATCCCTTAAAGTACCCCTAAATATACATATGAGAGAGTATCTGAGTATGGACACAAATTGGTCGCCCACTAATTGTCTTCTAATCACTAAGGATGTGTTTGTATTCCTATGCGTGACGCCAGAGTGTGCATCTAGGAGGGTAATACGGTATGTCATAATAAATGTATCCTATACAACTACTGATTAACTGTGCCTTTTTCACCATGTATGTGTTTGTGTGTGTGTATGTATCCTTGAGGTTACTGTTGAGTGTGTCTTAGTGAATGTCATTGTTCATGAGTTTAGGCCTATGTTGGACAGACATTACCTGAGTGTACATTTTCTACCACAAGTGTGTGCATAACACTGAGATTATCTCTGACTGTGTGTCCAAGTGTGTGCCAGTGTCCTTGATCAAGGTCCAGAGTCATACACCCACCTACTGAGTGTGCTTGGACCTGACCTGAACATCTGCTATTTAAGTGTGCCAATCCTTCAACTGATATGTTCATGCCCCTGTGTTTATCCCTGAGAGTGTGTCTGAGTGAGTGCTGTTCTCTGTGATCTTGGAACAGAGTTCATCACCCTGCCAAATACAGCTGAGCATACTCATATCCCTCATGGTACCATAGTAGTTTGTGCATGAGTAGGGCACTTACTGCTTTACATGACCCCTGGACCTGAACTGGACACCCACTATATAAGTGTGGGATTCTCTGTATGGGTGTGTGGATATACCATTGACAGAGGTCCTGGTTTACAAAAGGTCCTCTGTACTCATGGTGGAGGTCCTCAGTATAGGGGAATATCCACAATCAGGTGGAACCTCCACAATGAGAATCCTCCATGAATGTGGAGGCTCTTTGTGAAAAAGGCCCAGTCTGTCTGAGTCGATACTTCTGTCTATTAACTAGGGCCACAGTTGGATACTCACTGCATGAGTGCTCCTCATTTGAACACACATGACCTAAGTGTGCATGTTGATCAGGGTAGCCCTGATTGTGCATGAGGATAATAGCCCCTGTTTGTGATCTTAGACTGGATTTGAATATCTACTGCCTGATTGTGTGCTTGAACCTGAATTGAAACCCCAACTCCTAAGTATATCATTCCCTTTTTAGGTCTATGCATATATTTTCCCAGGGTACCCCTAAATCTGAATGAGTAATGCTTTCCATGAGCATTACTGTGCAGTTAGACCTGAGTTAAACACCCAGGGTCTCATTTACAACAGGCCTGCACCGCTAGAGTGTCACTTTTTATGATGCTTCAGTGCACAGGCCTCTCAATTATATCTATTAGGGAACGCAAAGCCACACTGTGAGGCTTTGCATAGCCTTATATGTAGTAGGACAACACAGCGTAAAGCACTGCATTGCCTTAGTCTACTTCAAGGAGGCATTCCATGAGCGTTGCTGGGAATTTTCCCAAGCAACATCCATGGGTTTTGACACATTCCAAGATTTACAACATAGAATAAATCAGGGAATGCATCAAAACCTTGCGCCTCCCAAGGAGTGGCTTAACGAGGAGAATGTTTACATTTCTTCTTTTTCCTCTTGACACATGTGCTGCATTCTGCATTCCCATGTGCTGCATTCTGCAGCACACATAGAATGAGGAAAAAGCCTCTTGTGATTGTCTTTGTTCAGGAAGGTGCCCCTTCCTACATGAAAACAATCATCCCAAAAGCACATACAACCTTGCACTTTGGTGCAAAGGTACCTGCATTGGTGCTGGCCTGCAAATTCTGAGCCAGCTCTGACAGAAAGGACAGGAATGCACTGTATCTTGTAAACATGGTGTATTCCTACCCTTTCAAATTGGCTTAGGGCAGTGTAGCAAGATGACTTGCACCACTGCCCTACACCAGTTCTTTGTAAAGGAGCCCCCCATTACCCAAGTATTTCCTTCCCACAATGAATCTGCGCGTATTCACTAGGGTACTATCATAGTTGTGGCTTACTGCCAGGTTTATATCTGGGTATTTATTGGAGGTGCACGCAGCCGAGTCACTGCGCCTGATGTGCAAAAAGGCACTCTTGGCCTCCGGCACTAATCTCTTGCACAAGGCACACAACACTATCTGGGATCGGGGGCAGCCAGGGACTGCATTGCCCATCAACCCTTGTACCAGGAGGCGCATTCAGCCGAGTCACCGTGCCGGAGACGCATAAAGGCACTCTTGTGCTCATGCAGTGCGGGAGCCCGCTACTCTTTTGCACAAGGCACACAGCACTTCTCGGAATGGGAGAAAGCCAGAGATTGCATTGCCCATCAACCCTTGCACTTGGGAGTGCATGCAGCCGAGTCACTGCACTGGAGGCCCAAAAAGGCACACCTGCACTACTCTTTTACACAAGGCACAAAGCACTTTCCGGGACCGGGGCAGTTGGGGACAGCATTGCCCCTCAACCCTTGCACCAGGAGGTGCACACAGCTGAGTCACCGCACCAGAGGCGCATAAAGGCACTCTTGGGCTCCAACAGCTCCTCTCAGGAGGCTAGGCTGGGCCAACCACCTTGGCGAATTGGTTTCTTCAGCTTGGGACTCAGGCATTAATCTCAGTTTCTGTAAAGCAGCACTAAAGTAAAGGTGTTGTTTTACTTATTCTTATATTTTGGCTTCCAATCTAAGATAAACTTTGTCTAAAATCATTTTGTTTAACATGGAGAAACTTAAACCTGCCTCTTGCCAAAAATAAGTGACCCCACTTTGGACAGTTGTGAGAAGTTGGCCTGACAAATGCTGTACACTAGTTATAGTGGGCACCTTGTACCAGTCCAAACAATCCCTGAGAGGTAATAGGTTACGGACAACCTTATTTGAAAGCTATCCTAGTGGGGACCTATGGAAACATGAAAATATGATATGGGCCCTGTATATTAATTCCATTAGTAACAAAATTGCCAGAGGTGCTCCAATCCCTGACACATCCGGTCCTGGTGCTTTCCCAGGTTTTATTGCCTTGATGGCTGCAACAGTGTCTGCCATACTAAACGATAGGGGTGTCACACTTAAATTCGATCCTACAACCTAATTGTCAAAGCTGTGCTCATTTTCTCTGCATGAATATAAAGTGGAAAAATGTGAGACCCACACATTTGCTTCTAAGAACATGTCCCTAGAAGTGGTTCCTTCTTCTTTTCCCCAAAATGAGGTCTGGTCTTTTAGTTTACAGGCTTCTAACAATTCGAACCAGACTTTTTCGTCCCAGCCTTTCTTTGCCCTTGCTATCATCCTCTTATAAAGTTTCCTTTTTTCTTTTAGGGTTGATGTATATTTACCCTTTATGGCTGCTATTAATTCCTTTTTGGCATGGCGACACATTTTGTCATACCATGGCCCACTTTTTAATAACTTATTTTGAACAGTATTTGTTCTTGTAATAGCTTTAGTTAGTATTTCTCTAAGACCCAATATCATATTTCCATGTACCTCTATTAGGGAGATTTTCTGTGCTGAGTCGTCAACCAAAGGGGACATTAACTTTACATAAAGCTCGTAGATTTTTTTTATGGTGCAATCATTTCCAATAACTACAGGACACTTGAGTGCTCTGCGTTTATTAGACAATAAAGGGTCAATACTCAAGCATTGAGAGGAAGATATCCCCTCCGAGGGCAACTTGGACAATATGTTTGTAAGAGTCAAATTGAGTGGATAATGGTCGCTCTCTATGCGATCTTCCACCACCAGATCTATGATCATCGGCTAGAGAGTTATTGAGACCATTATGTAATCCAAATGACTAACACAACTGCCTGCCTAAAGTTAGGTCTACTCGGGCAATCTGATGGCAAGCGACCATTACAGGCACGCAAGCCATATGCCACTGTCAGGCGGAGCAGCTGTGATGCAGCTTTTGAACAAGGTACTGTTGCATTGGTCTCGATTCCGGGGATATTATTAGCATTATCTTCTAGTTCAAAGATATTTTCCAGACCCGTTATGGGTTCAAACTTTCGATTGAAGTCTCCTCCTATAATCATCAAGGTCATGTGGTCAAGCCTAGAAATAATGTTATCTAGCTGTGCTATAGTCTCCGATTCCTTATCTGAGGACAGAGGTCTGCTATCAATATTTATAATGCAGATTTCTCTGTTATTGGTGTCTATGAACCTTATTCCTAAGATATCTGGGCTATTGCAATCAATTTGCTTAAAGTTAGTTCCTAGTGTGACCTTTATCCAAATGATCAGACCACCCGAAGGTCTTCCTCTATTCAGATTAGTTGTTGGTACACAAAAGGATCGATAGCCAATTTAAAAATATTTTTGGACACCCCATGGGCCTCATTTATGAAAAGTGACGCATCGCTGCGTGAAAACAGCGATGCGTCACTTTTCACTGCGCACTCCTTGCGACACCAATGATGCGTCATATTTAATGTATGACGCTTCATGTCGCAAGGAGTTACAGATACGTCAGTATTTCTGACGTATCTGTAAGCGCAAAAGTGACGCATTGCTGGAGTGTGTCACAAAAGTGACGCAACTCCAGCAATGCGTCCTTTCACATGGGGAAAGCCCCATATGAAAGGGCTTGCGTCAGTCTTACGCCTGCTGTGAGGCAGGCGCAAGATTTTGACGCAACAGCATCCTAAAAGTGACGTAGTGAAATCTCAAAGATTTCACTGCGTCACTATTACGAGGCTTTTTGCGGGGGGACGCCCCCTCTGCATACATTATACCTGACGCAGGTATAATGTGGCGCAGGGGTTTAAAAAGTGATGCATCTACCTAGATGCGTCCTTTTTTAAATATGGCGCAACAAGGCGCATATTTTACACCGCTGGTGCGTCACAAAAAGTGACGCACCGGCGGCGCAAAACTGACGCAAGGCCTCATAAATAAGGGCCCATGTTTCTTGGAATAATATGATGTCCCCCTTGTCAATATATTCATGCCATGTGGGGTCATTCAAATTTTTTCTTATGCCAGCAATATTCCAAGACTTTAATTTAACCTGGGTTTGGATCTTAGGACCAAGTATATTACTTTCCATGCTTGTTAATACATTAGATGCAAGGATTTTGGGATCATCATTTTCGATCAATTCGCGTTGGTTTAAATTTAGATCCTCAAGTGTGTTACCTTTATTTTTTCCTTCCCAAACAGTATTATCAGTCTTATCCTTTATATTTAAAGCTTTTGGGCTATTCTCTAAACTCCCCCTGTTAGCTGAATCACTATTCAAGCCATATCGAATCTGCTAGATTTCGGCACATAATTACCTTCTATGCTAGTTGCCATTGGGTTATAGCCTGACCTACTATTAGAGGCTGTATGTGTGTTCCTTTGGGAGTCGCCCATACTAGTTTTATCACCCGCCCCATTTAAGGCGCCCGCCCTTAGGACTACTGGGTTCCATCCTACCTCTCCCAGTCAGTCCACATCTTCTAACCTATATAGCTTGGTGAAACGATTGGTAATAGGTACAGAGAAATTATTAGTTAGCCTATCTCTCATCCCTTCCTGCGTGCTTCCTGAATAGTAGTGGGCCGGTTGTGACATACAGACTGGGTTGTAAAAGTAGCTTAAATCTTGTGTACCAATTCCGCTCAAGTCTTTAAAAAGTCGTTGGTCACAAATAAAACTCACTACAAGCTTGTCCCTGAAATTTACAATAATCGAGTCCCCAGAAATGTCTTTGGGTCTTCGGCCAACCCAGTTAACCCTTCTGGCAAACAAGACTTCCCCATTCATATCTCTTGGGAGTGGTCTTTTCTTGTTTAGCCAAAATGTAACTTTATTTTTAGTTCTTGGTAGGATTCGTTTTTTCCACTCTTTAGTTCGGGGACGCCGGTGAGTACAACAACGCAGGGGAGCGAATCTGGTGGTAGATTGACATTAACAAAGGGGATTTTAACACACTTATCATTATTATTTTTCGCTTTAGGTTGCTTGGGCTGTTTTGTTTCTCTATCTCTCACCTATATAGGTTACTACTAGGTTCATTTATCCCTTTACCAGGGACTATATTTGTTGATTTAGTGCTAATTAGAACATTTTGAGTCATAGTATCTGGATTTTGCACAGCTGTTGGATTAGTTGTAACTATGGGTGCCGTTACCAGTGCCATTGATGTATTTAATGAAGCCACGTCAGTTTTCGATCTTTCTTTTGCCTGTATTTTTATTAATGTTTTTAATGAGAAAAAGTTATCTAGGGTAGATTGTTCAAACCTCTCCAACCTTTCTTTAACTAATTTTATCCTCTCAAGGAGTGGGAGGATCAATGATCGTACAACTTGCTCTATCTGGGAGATGATTCCTCCAGATTGTTGAGAGGTAGGAGTAGGTTTGTTTGCCCCGCTAGTGTTTGGGGTCATTGGGCTATTAACTGGTGACGAGACTCCTGGCACTGTTATAACAGGATTCGTCAGCGTCCCTGCCTCCATAAGCATTGTCTTGGCAGTTTTAGGTATTTTTGAACTTCTCCCCTTTTGGGCATCCCCCATTCTTTTTCTCTTTATATTAGCTGTTTTGTTAACCCGTGTCTGAGGGTAAGTTGTTACAATTTTACATACTTCCTTGTTTACGGAAGCAGGCTCAACTAGCTGAGCTTAATAGACTATCTTCCTCATTAGTAGGTGGGTTTCTATTAGAGAGCCCTTCTAAAACGTTTGGGGAAGTTGCTAGCATTAGCGGCCCAAGTGATGAGCGTCTGGCATACATACGTTCTACGGGGAGACGCCGTTCGGTAATGGCAATCTCATGCTCGAGAACTGAAACTGCCCTAGTAATAAACTGGTCTAATATGCCACTCACCGATCCCCCCATCCCTGTTCTCTTCCCTTTACCTGTACGCATTGCAATTGAGGGTAAACCTGGACTATAAAACAGTGCTCAATAACTCATCAATATTTAGCAATATAGTATATCATAAGTAAGTATTGCACCTTACAGTTCTGGAAATGTTCGGGGGATGGCCTAGCCCAGCCTCTTCCGGCCTTGGACGGCCTAAGACGGCCCGCCCTTGTCCTGGGCTTTGCCTGACGCGTTCCGCGCGCATCCCGCGGCACGAGGGACCTAGCGCGGCTTTAGACGCCTCCTGGCGCATGAGTGTTGCGTCGGCAGCGTCTTCGCCGCGTGCGGAATGCTGGGGGTTGTAGTCCAGTGCCCTGGCCCTAGGAAGTGGGGCGCTGGCTCCTGTGGTACAGACGTTTTTATCAAGCAGCAATAAATATGTCCCAAAGATTCAGGGGTTCACGGTTAGCTTCTATGGGGAAAGTTGCGGTTGGAAAATTAAAGATTATGGACACTTAGGAGAGGACTTTGAGCAAACCCCTTTAGACTTAAGGGGTTATAGGGCCAACACCCATGGGAGCACCAGAGTACTCGAGTTACCTCACCCAGGGAAGCTGGGTGCATAGGTGTCTTTTGGTGTCGGGAATCGTCGCAGATTTCAATGGCGATCTGCGACAAAGTGCTGCTGCCATCGAGAAGGAATGTGTCGGGTGTGATCCAAGCCTGGATCGGAGATGAAAGGAACCTGAAAGCAGAAGAGACAGAGTCCGGGTCACTTGCCAGTGACCAGGGGCACAATAGATTAATGCTCACCGATGTCAGATGATTTCAGGTTGAAGAGGTGAAGATTGACTCTGCAGCCACGAGGACCAGGCAGTGTCAACGACAACCAGGAGTTGGATTTTAACTGTGCCACAAAGGATGTCGAGTGCTGCAGTGTTGGTGCCTAGATTGGACCCAACAAGCCTTGGCAACAGCAACTCACGCAGGAAGAGAAATGATGCTTCGATGCGGACCAGCAAGCTCTGAGGGACTCACCAAGTGGTGGAGAGTCAGCGCACGTCTGGAGAAACCAGGGAAATCCAATGAAAGTGAAAAGTTGTCTTCTCAGGGACCCACCAGTCAATGGACCAGGGATCACAAAGGTACCTAGAGACAAGAAACAAAAGCCCGTCTCATGGAAAACTTGCGGAGTGTAGGCCAGCAATCTTCAGTGGAAAAGGTGCTCGGGGTCTGGGCTACTAGTATCCCAATGCACATCCTCAAGGAACGTCGAGAAGCTAATGCACTTGCAAATGAGCACGTTTAAGGGGTTCCGGTTCCCCGGTACCCACGAGGGCTACGGGTCTCAGCATTGCTGGGGACTTGGGTCGGCTTCGGGTCAGTCTGGAAATCCACCTCCTGTGTTGCAAATACTTCGAAGTCCGACAGGAGCTTCGGAGATGCAAACCGGCCAGATGCGTCTTTGTTGCCTGCCAAGCAGGGAAGTAACTCCATTATTCCAAAGGAGATTCTTTAGTTATCTAGTCGTGATGATCATCGAAGAGCCAGGATTTCTGTAGCAGAATTTTGTCCAGGTGTATTCTTTAGTCCTGTAGTCAGGGGTTCCTTTCTTATACCCAAGGAAGGAGTTGGACATACTCTGGGGACCCACCTATGGGAGGGTCTGGAAAGAGGTGTGGCTACACCCATTTCCTTTGTCCAGTTTTATGCCAGAGCAGGGGCTGGTAGACCCTGCAACCGGTTTGAACTGGGCTATGCACAGGGACACCAAATGAGCCCCCAGTGCAGACTTGAAACCCCCCTTGGAGTACACCCACCCATTCCCAATATACTAAAGCCTGTCTGGGAGGTGGTTATACCTCCCTGTGACAGGAAACCTATTGTCCAGGCCTCCCCTGCCAGAGTTTCATCCAGCAGCAGGAGGCCAGACTCATGTGTGTGGCATCCATTTTGTGATGCCAGGGCTCTTTTAAACTGGTACTGCGTGTACTAGTGTGAACAGGTCTGTCCTTCTAGACCGGTGGAATCATACCCCCGACACCAGGACTGGCGGGGGGCATGATTCCAAAGTGTTTTTTCCAAAGGGATTTCCAAACCCACTCCTGAGGCGGAAGCCGAGAGGTGGAGGTACGATTTCTAAATAGCATTCTACTGGTTTTTAATATTGTTGTGGTGTCACTTATATTGCTGTGTTTTCTAATAGCGACTCAGAAACACAAAGCCTACCGCCCTCATTGCTCTTTGGGGCAGCAGACCAACGCTTCTTTCCATGCACAGCCGATCTGAACGCTGTTGCGCTTTCTGTTCACTTGAGCGGCCGCCATCATCACAGGCGTGCTCGCTGACCACGCCCCCTTGAGGCCACGCCCCCCGCCCAGCCTATAAATACGCTTAATAAACTAGCGTCCACTTTGATTTCCAAACCCACTCCTGAGGCGGAAGCCGGGAGGTGGAGGTACGATTTCTAAATAGCATTCTACTGGTTTTTAATATTGTTGTGGTGTCACTTATATTGCTGTGTTTTTAATAGCGACTCAGAAACACAAAGCCTACCGCCCTCATTGCTCTTTGGGGCAGCAGCCCAACGCTTCTTTCCACGCACAGCCGATCTGAACGCTGTTACGCTTTCTGTTCACTTGAGCGGCCGCCATCATCACAGGCGTGCTCGCTGACCACGCCCCCTTGAGGCCACGCCCCCCGCCCAGCCTATAAATACGCTGATAAACTAGCGTCCACTTTGATTTCCAAACCCACTCCTGAGGCGGAAGCCGGGAGGTGGAGGTACGATTTCTAAAGAGCATTCTACTGGTTTTTAATATTGTTGTGGTGTCACTTATATTGCTGTGTTTTTAATAGCGACTCAGAAACACAAAACCTACTGCCCTCATTGCTCTTTGGGGCAGCAGCCCAACGCTTCTTTCCACGCACAGCCGATCTAAACGCTGTTGCGCTTTCTGTTCACTTGAGCGGCCGCCATCATCACAGGCGTGCTTGCTGACCACGCCCCCTTGAGGTCACGCCCCCCCTTAGCTAGATATGTGCATGCACAGGAAGCGCAGCGGACGAGCGCAGCGGGAGCGCCGTTTGCGCGCCGAAGGCGCGCCTAAGGCAAGCCCGTCTGCGCCCGTCCGCGCCAAGTCCGCGACAGGCGCAGGAAACTTTGGCCTAAAGCCCCCCTTAGTAAGGTACCAGCCTAACGACCTGCACCATTTACGCAGGATGAGCAACTGCAATTGCAAACTAGATTTGAAGAACCTTAACGGTCCTTTCAGCTGTAAACTCTGCCGTTGGTCTTCCGACAGAGACCCAGCTAAGTCACTTACTCCCGTAACCAACCCTATGGATAACATACCGCACTTCAAAGGAGGGCTGATTAACGCTCGCTCCATGTGTCGGCACAGCCAAGACATAAGAGACCTTATCTTAAACTTAGACCTCGATTGCCTCCTGATAACGGAAACCTGGCTAACGGACGATAGCAACCCTGATCTAGCCATAGCCCTCCCCCAGGGCTTTTCCTTTTTTAGGCAAGACAGACTGAAGGGGAGAGGCGGAGGAGTTGCCATAGTACTCAGAAACAGCTTCAACTGCCACACATTCAACTTAGACCCACTCAAAGACATTGAAGGTCTTGGTTTCTCTATCAAACTTAACGAATCCTCGTCCTTCTCAGGGGGATTGATCTATCGCCCCCCTGGTAATGCCACCAGATTCCTGGACACGCTGAGTGACTCTTTGGGTCACCTCCTCATTAGATACCCACACTTCACTCTTGTTGGGGATTTTAATTTACACCTAGAGTCCAAAACCGACGTACAGGCCAACAACTTTTTACAGACCCTAGAAATTTTCAACCTTCATCAAAGAGTTACTCAGCCCACTCAATTACTAGGGCATACTCTTGATGGGGTATGCACTAACCTTCCCCTTCTAACAACCCTACCTCCTGTCCCTCAAATATGGACGGATCATAGTCTAATCCCATTCCATATTAAAACCTTACGCCTGCAAACTACCAGTAAACCCAGTTCACACTTGGATAACCTCGTCAACTGGAAAGAGATACAGGAAAACTTCGAGTCAAATCCTATTACCCAATCTCAGACCCCTAATCTCAACGGTGACGCCGAACATGACGCTAATCTCTTCCACAGCTGGATTTCTCAGGAAATTAGAGCATGTGAACCTCCCAAGCGCCCCCGAAGAACAGATAAAAAACCTAAGACCAATGCCCCCTGGTTCACCTCAGATCTAGCAAAAGCCCATCTTTCTTGCAGAAAAGCCGAACGCAATTGGCGTAGAACGTACGACACAGCAGACAGACTTTCATATATTCAGCTGAGGAAAATATATCATTCCAACATTAAAGCAGCTAAAAAAGTCTTTTATACGAACGCCATTAATGAGTCCAAACAGAAACAAAAAACATTGTTCTCGATAGTGAAGACGTTCACCCAGCCCAGGGCGTTACAGCCTGAAATTCCCCCATCTCAAGAGTTTTGTAACCAAATTGCCGACTTCTTTGAGGAGAAAATCGACGCCATCCAAAAAAAATTTCCTCCACCTCAAGTAACCCAGACTTCAAGCAAATCCGCCCAGAAAGTAATTCCAGTTGGAAGTCTAAAAAACTTCACACCAGTCAATCTAGATCAAACTAGAGAAGTTATCTTGGCATGCAAATCGGGATCACCCTCTGACCCCTGCCCCCCCAGAATTCTCCATCAACTCATTGACGTGGTGAACCCAATCATTAACAAGATAGTTAATTCCTCCCTTAGCACGGGAACTGTGCCTCGCTTATTGAAACAGGGAATAGTTAAGCCCCTGATGAAAAAATCCAATAAATCCCCTTCTGAGCTTACGAATCTCCGCCCAATATCGCTCCGCCCTGCTCTAGGAAAGATTACCAAACAAATGGTTTATAGAGAACTTAAAAGACATCTCGAAGTACACAACATACTCCACCCCCAACAATCAGGCTTTTGCCCCCATCACTCTACAGAAACAGCACTGATTGAATTAACAGACTCTATAAAGCTGCTGCAGGATCAGAAGAAGAAAGCCATCCTCATTCTCCTAGACCTCACAGCGGCGTTTGATACCATCTCGCATTCCATTCTGATTAGCAGACTGAAAGACATCGGTATCTCAGAGGTGGTTCTAGCATGGATAACGTCCTTTTTAACAGACAGATCGCAAACGATCGCCTTAGGTCCTTTCCTCTCCAAAGAAAAGAGGGTCTCATCAGGAGTCCCTCAGGGCTCCATCCTGAGCCCTCTTCTCTTCAATATTTACCTAATTCCACTCATATCTCTGATTGAGTCATTCGGCATACTTGTAACATCGTATGCCGATGATACACAACTCATTGTGCCCCTAGAGGAACACTCGACTAAGGCGGAGCAAAACCTCAAAAGCTGTCTGAAGGCTGTATTTCATTGGATGGATATAAACCATCTAAAATGCAATTCCAGCAAGACAGAGATCCTCCCAATGGGAAAAAATACCAACTTCTGTCCAGGCCTATGGTGGCCTGAAGATTCAGCTGCTCCCCCCAGACCGTAACAACTGCAAGGAATTTTGGAGTCCTGTTCGACACCGATTTGTCTTTCGACCAACACGTTAGGACTGTGGCTGGCTGATGTTTCGGAATCATAAAGTCTCTAAAAAAAAATTCGACTTCTTACCTATTGATTCCAGAAAAAATGTAGCAGTGGCCCTAGTTCTCGCATGCCTGGACTACTGCAACGGTCTTCTGGCTGGCGCCAAGAAAGCTACACTTAAAAAACTCCAAAGTGTACTCCACTCTGCAGCCAGATTAGTTTTGAAGCTGCCCAGAAAATCTTCAATATCCGCAGCTTTAAAATCTTTACACTGGCTCCCACTTCATGAAAGAATATTCTTCAAGATTCTCATTGTTGCATTCCGGGCATTTAATAACTCCGGCCCGAAATATCTCATCAAGCGGTTCCCCCACTACAACACTAGCAGATCCCTGCGCTCCTCTAATGACAATCTAATCCTTCCAGCAAGGTTCAATCTGAAAACCAATGGTGGCAAAACCTCAAATTACCTGGCCACCAAAGCCTGGAACCTCATGCCCAAAAACCTGAGGTCCCAAACTCAAGAAAAACATTTCAGGAAATTACTAAAAACCTGGATTTTTAATCTTCCCGATGACTACACCATGGCAGCCATCTAATTCTTCAACCTCTAGGAAGTCATTTGGATCTCCTACCAAGAAATCAGCGCCAAGATGCTCCTTCCGGAGCGACCGGAGCGCTCTATAAATACCCCCACAAATGACAAAATTACAAATTTTACACCAAACACAACATGTTTCTGTGCAGCCATTCCAAAGTTAGCATTTACCGTGAGGTTATAGTGAACTTAGGAGTATATGGTCTGGCTGCATCACAGAACAGCCCCAGAGAATAGATTCTAAAGGCTGTAGAGGGGCCCGGCTCATGCATTGTCACCCTCTCACACAAAACCCAGCACCATACCTTCAGGATTGATAAGGCCTGCCATAGGGGTGACTGATAGGTTTATATGTGTAGGGATTTAAGGTAGATATAGGTAACCTATATCTAAGGAAGGGGTGCGTGCACCACCTTACCCAGGCTGCAGTAACAGTCCTGTGGTGTCATTTTGGAAGGCTTTCCAGGGGTGGCATAATACATGCTGCAGCCCCTGGTAGGCCTCAGGGGTACCTATGCCCTTGGTGCCTAAGGTACCATAAACTAGGGACTTATAAGGGTACCCCAGAAACCAAACTAGAGTGTACCTAAAGTACTTGGAATCATTTGAGAGAGGAAGCAGCTAGGCGGGGTCCTGGATAGCAGGGACCCAGCCAGACTAAAGTAAATAAAACAGTGAAACATCAGCAAAAAGTGGGGCTAACCATAAGAAGCAGATCCTACTCTCCTACACATTCGTCCCCAAATACAGGGACATTACACTAACCTTGACCAGTTGAGTCTTCATGTTCTAAGTGGAAATATCTGGAAAGCCAATCTGTATTGGCCTGGATACTCCCAGGTCTATGTTCCACTGTATAGTCCATCCCCTGTAGAGAAATGGACCACCTCAGAAGTTTGGGGTTTTCACCCTTCATCTGTTTTAGCCATAATGGAGTTCATGGTCTGTTTGAACAGTGAAGTGAGTGCCAAACAAGTATGGCCTCAACTTCTTCAGAGCCCAAACCACAGCAAAGGCCTCCCTCTCAATAGCTAACCAACGTTTTTCTCTGGGAGTCAGATGTCTGCTAATAAAAGCTACTGGCTGGTCCTGACCTTCATAATTCAATTGTGATAACACAGCCCCTACCCCCAACTCAGATGCATCTGTTTGGACAATGACTTCTTTGGAGTAGTTAGGAATGAATGATTTTTTTTAATTTATATTGCACAGTTTCCTAAAACCATTTGCAATACATCTTGCATGCCAATAAAAAAAGGATTAAAAAAAGACGAGAACCTTCAAAAATACATAAATTGCAACAATAAATTCTAAAAGAAGACATTTGTATGCAACACTCTCAAAACAGTATATAAAAGACGATAAATGTTTAAGTATGTATGTCTATACATTTGGTAACTACTAAAATGATATCTTCACCGTCTGATTAATGGGGAAAGTTGGCTTATTAAACTGAGTTGGCTTTTATCTTGCCTAACCCCTCGTCTTCCATAAACCTATTTAGAACTTCAGCCATGTATTTCCAGAACCTGGCCAGGTCCGATGGAAGAGTGCAGGAGAAAAGTACTGAAACAGCTTCTTTTACTGTTCGAACCCCATGTCGTAACCAAATTTGTTTTAAAAGGATCTGTCGGGGCGACAGCATCGCAGGACAGCAGCAAATCATGTGTAGCAGAGATTCGTGTTTATAGTTACAGAGTCTACATCTTATTTCCTGTTCAAGGGACCTTCACCCGGGGTTTAGCTCTTTTATTTGAAGGGGCACTAATCTGGCCATATGATGTTTTAAGTGCTTTCCTTCCAAGTGCTTGACTGAGATAGGGCTGGAATTTATTCCCAATATATGATGGGTGGCCCTCTTCCTGTTACGAATTCTGCTAGGTCATTTATACGTGACAGATGAAAACATTATTTATGTATTGCATTTTTAATCGCCAGATAGTTTGTTGGTGCTTCCTTCCAATTTGCAATTGCCAGCCCCAAGGTTTCCACTGCTTTATCCTTGTAGCTTTGCCATGGGTTGATGGTCTCTCCGTAGATTGGTTTGAGCATACTTTTTAAACTTCTGGCTGGGGCTGTTAGAGTAGTTAGGACTTTGCAGAATGGGACCAGTGCACATGGCCTGCTTCAGGTCATTAAATGCCTTTTGACAGCTGACTGTCCACTGAACTTTCTTGGGCATTCTCTTTGAAGTTAAGTAATTCAGAGTGGTCACAATGCTATCCATAGCCATTGACAAATCTTCTGTAATTCCCAGTCAGGCCCAAGAAAGCTCTTACCTGAGTCTGGATAGTTGGAGCAACCCAGTGCATGATGGTCTGGATTTTGCTCTGTAATGGTTGAACCTGGCCTCCACCTACAAGGTGGCCCAGGTACATAACCTGACTCTGCCCTATCTGCCACTTAGTAGCCTTGATAGTTAGGCCTGATTTTTGTAGGGCCTCCAAAAGATTTCTCAGATGGACAAGGTGATCCTCCCAGGTGGATTTAAAGACTGATATCATCTATATCAGCTTATATCTTCATCTAATGCCTTTTTCATATTGTGTTGAGGGGGTACGCTAATGTCGTTTTGCTAATTTTAATTGTTGAATTGTTATGTAGTTTTTAATCCTATTGCGCCCTGCCCCTTCCAGGGACGTACTTGTTATCACCCGGGTGGCGCTGGTTCTACCTCCCCCACCCCCCCCCTCCATGGACTTCCAATTTATGGTCGTCCTTCGCTCTCCCTCACACCCTTCTCCTGTCTGACCCCGCAGCGTCCCCTTCGCTGCCCGCCTCTCACCCGTCTGAGACTTCGCCTTTCCAACTGCTTTCTCGGCGCTTTCGCCTTCCCGACTGCTTTGCTTCCTTTTCTCCGGTTTCCCGGAGCAAGCGCCGCTTGGAGGAAGGCACCTTAGCAACGCCCGCGTTGCGTGCCTTTCCTCCCAAGCGACTTTCCTCTCCCCGGCGGCTGAGCTCGAGCACTCCTCGGCAATTTTGCCAGTTGCTCCGCTCCAGCCGCCGGAGAGACTTACACGAAGAAGGTCCATTTTGAACAAGATTGACCCTAAATTAGGTGATATGGCTGAAAAAGAGCCCTCCCAAAACCCCAGGGGCCTCCTCTTCGGAGAGGACATTATCAAAGAAATTGGCAAATACGTTTCCACCTTCACCGCCCTCGACAGAGCCCAAAGTAACCTGAGGCGGGTGTTCAACAACAACCTTTTTGGCCAGGCCGGTAGAAGGGGTCGCTCTTCCGGCCGAGGCAACCAACAACCCTATTCATCCTTCAGAGGAACAGGCAGGGGCTTCTACCCCCCTAGACAACCCTTCTTTCCCCAGAGAGGAAGAGGCCCGAGAAACCGCTGCTCAAGAGGTTGAGGTACTCCCAACACCTCCAACTCTACAAGTAAGTACTACTCCTTCTTCTACCCCTCCCATAGTAGGGGGCAGGCTAAAACAGTTTTATCATGTTTGGGATTCAATTACCCAAGACCCATGGGTTTTAGAGACCGTCATGGGTTTCAAGATAGATTTCTTACAGATTCCCGTCCAGTCACACTTACCCTGCCCCTTTGTCCTCTCAGAAGATCAAGAAAAGATCGTGGAGGAAGAAATCGCTTCCATGCTCAAAAAGGACGCAATAGTGGAGGTTCCCTGGTCCGATGCCAGATTCATAAGCACACTGTTTCTCGTTCAGAAAAAGGACAAGGGTTGGAGACCCGTAATAAACCTTCGAGAAGTCAACAAATTCCTAGTTTATCGCCATTTCAAAATGGAGGGTATCCACCTCCTGAGGGATCTCCTTCTGGAAGGGGACTGGATGGCCAAGTTAGACCTGAAGGACGCTTACTTCACGATTCCCATGTACAAGGAAAATAAACCCTTCCTTCAATTTGCTTGGAAGGAACATCTCTACCAGTTCCAAGCTCTTCCCTTCGGCCTCTCTTCTGCCCCTTGGTGCTTTACCAAGATCATGAAGTGGGTCGTTACAATTCTAAGAGAGAGAGGTATCCGCCTCATCATTTACTTGGACGATATTCTTATCATGTCCCAATCCCATTCAGACCTCCTAAGAGATCTAGAAACCTCCATGAACCTGTTAGAGAGCCTAGGGTTCATCATCAACAGAGACAAATCCATCCTCTCTCCCTGCAGAACTATAGAATTCCTCGGCTTCACTCTAGACACCACAAAATGTCTCCTCCTTCTTCCGGCCAAGAAGATTGCCAAGATCCGGAAGGAAATCAGGTCCGTTCTGAAACAAGAGTCTTTAACTCTCCGCGAACTAGCCAGACTTCTTGGGCTCCTTTCTTCTTCCATCCAGGCTATTTTTCCCGGCCCTCTGAACTACCGTGCACTTCAGAGAATAAAGAGGAATGCTCTCAATTCAGGTCTGTGGTATGGGGACCTTGTCTCTCTGGATCCGGATGCGAGAACAGAGCTCTTTTGGTGGCTGGAGAACTTAGACGCCTGGAACGGCAAAGCTATCTTCGGCTCATCCCCGGATTTTGTCCTAGAATCAGACGCCAGTCTTCATGGCTGGGGTGCTCGTTTGGGGGACCAGGACACCGGTGGGGTTTGGACCCTATCGGAATCCTCCCAACACATAAATTTTCTGGAATTAACGTCTGGCTTATACGCTCTTATGAGCTTCAAACACTCCATCCAAGGGAGGTCCGTTGTTCTGAAGATGGACAACGTTTCCGCTGTGGCCTATATCAATCGCCTTGGAGGGACGAGATCTGCGGATCTCTCCAATCTTGCAAGGAGACTTTGGATGTTCTGTCTGGAACACAAAATCTCCCTCAGGGCGGAATATCTTCCCGGGAAATCGAACATTTCAGCAGACTGGAATTCGAGATTCCTTATAGACTTCTCGGACTGGAAACTCGATGTGAACGTCTTCAATTCCCTCTCCCACTTTTGGGGTCCCATGGACGTGGATCTATTCGCCAGCAGGCTTACCTTCCAACTTCCCAACTACTTCAGTTGGATGCCAGACCCGGGCGCTCTTGCTGTGAACGCGTTTCTCCAACCCTGGTCCCACTTCCTGGGTTATGCCTTTCCTCCTTTCGCCATGATTCAGAGAGTCCTTCAGAAGGTCAGATCGGATCAATGCTCCCTGATCCTGATAACTCCCTTTTGGCCGTCCCAAGCCTGGTTCCCGACAGCCCTGGAACTAGCATGCGACATCCCCTTTCTGATCCCAGCCTCTCCAGGCCTGGTCTCAAACGCAGACGGGGAAGATCACCGTCTTATTCTCGAGGGGAATTTGAACCTTCTTGCCTGGAAAGTGTCAGGCAATCTACCGAGCTGTCTGGACTTTCGTCGACAGCTCTCTCTCTTCTCGGAGAATCTTGGGTACCTGGGACACACCTTAGATACAACAGCATTTGGAAGAAATGGTTTCATTGGTGCCTGGAAAGGAGTCTGGATCCCGTGGAGACTCCTGTCGTGAATATCGTTAATTTTCTGGTCGAACAATTTGACAGAGGCCTTTCCTATCGCTCTATTAACTGCTTCAGATCCGCAATCTCCGCTGGTCACGCTCCTATCAACAGTAAATCGGTAGGTAAGAATCCTATCATTTGTAGGGTCCTCAAGAGTATAAGACTAAGGAGACCCCTTAGACCTAAATACCAGACCCTTTGGGATGTCAAGTGCATTTTAGACCTTTTTTGTTCCTGGCCAGATAATTCTTCCCTTAATAGGAAGCTTCTCTCCTTTAAGCTTGCTACACTCTTGTGCTTAATTTCCTGTAGGAGGGTTTCTGACATCAGAAGCTTAGACATTTCAAATAGATGTTATGATATGTTTGGTGTCAAGTTCGAATTACTTAGAAGAACCAAAACGATGTCAGATTTTATCTTCTATCCTCGTTTTGACACCTTTCCTAAACTTTGTGTGGTTGCTTGCATGAAAGAATATGACGCTAGGATGTCTCTCCTGCGCCCCAATGGCGCAAATCAACTCTTAGTTTCCTTTGTGAAACCTTTCAAACCTGTTTCTTCCACCTCCATTGCTAGATGGGTTAAGTCTACCATGAAGCTCGCTGGTGTCGACCTCTCTAAGTTTCAAGCACATTCTGTCAGAGGAGCTATGGCCAGTAAGTCCTTCTGGTCAGGTGGTAAGTTGGATGATATTCTAAAAGCTGCTGACTGGTCAAATGCTAATACCTTTGCTCGTCATTACTGTAAGCCTATCGAGCATATGTCTGAGGTGGTCCTTCGGGGCTACGAACATGCATAATGTAGCCTCCGGTCTTGTAATGAAATTGCGATTCTCCTATTAACATGACCAGAGAATCTGGATTTCATTAAAGACACGGAGGCTGACATTATCCCTCCCTCCTCCCTTTCACAACTTGTGGGGTGTCAACTTATTACATCTACATCTTTGATATATTGTATTTGTGCATGATTTTATGAATTGCTTCCATTGGTTTTAATCTTTGCTATGACCATGTGATGAATTTGCTCTTCAGGCTCTTGGTTCTTACTCATTTCTTTCTTTCAGGCAACTCCGTTTAACCGGCTGGCCATTTACTTGCCGAAGTTTCTTCCTTGATGTTTCATCTCATGAAGTTGTTTCCCGTTACCGGATCTCTCAGTTCCTTTTGAAGTTCTTCCTGCTGCGATTCTTTTAAAAGAGGCAGATCATCTCCTAGATACATCCTTTGTTATGACTCTAGAACTTTATCCTTTGTGATGTAGTGCGGCTGTGTGAGTTGCTATTAAAGGATAATGCATAATGTCAGCCTCCGTGTCTTTAATGAAATCCAGATTCTCTGGTCATGTTAATAGGAGAATCGCAATTTAAAGACTGATATCATCTAGATATTCTGTACTATAGTCTTTCAGGCCTGTTAGGACGATGATGCTCCTGCGCGTGTGCGGGCTCTGAAGGAGGGAGCTGATCCGGTCGCGCATGCGCGGAGATGAGTGTCTCAACGCGCATGTGCGAGAATCGGAGTAGATGCTAATCCGTTTGCGCATGCGCTGAGATAGAATTCTCAGCGTGTGTGTGCAGGAGGGGCCATGGATCCCGGGATACTTTTGGGAGATGAAGATCCAGCAATTAATTTAAAGAAAATGATAATGTGAAACAGTCTATTTTGTACAATTATGGCTGATGTATTTGGGAATGCTTTTCAAGGGGGGGATGATATTAGTTGTAAGTTGTTATCTTTGTGGAGAACGAGTTAATTCTGGGAAGGAAGTTGAAAACTTAGCAATTAGATAGTGTGGCCCCAGGGACTGAGCTCTCGTTTTTCGCACATATCTGGTATGACCTACAGTACAACCCTATGGTTGGGTAGGGTTGTGTTTGTCTAATCTTGAGTTGGGACCATGGTATTTCATCCAGTATGACCCTATGATTGGGTAGGGTTATGTTTGTCAAATCTTGAGTTGGGACCATGGTATTTCATCATTCAGGCCTGTCTGGTGGGTACCTAGTCGATACACCGAACGTTGCTCTTTTGAAAAGAGGTCCTTATCATTCTTGAAAGCTTCTATCACTGTCCATTCCATATCGACTTCTTCGTCGTCAAAGGTGAGACCGCCAGCGTCCTCCATGCTGGATGGCTAACTAACTGTGTGTTGTGACTATGTGTGCGACTTAACTGGGATGTTCGTGACAAAAGAGAGTGATAAACAATGAAAGATGAAAAAATAAAACAGAGAAAACTGAATTGGCTAATCTGTTTGGGTCCAGGAATACTAGTTTCTTTAATGGGGAAAGGAACTCTCACAGCTGTGCGCTGTCTGAAGAGTAAAAAATATCAATGGGGGGAGTGAAGAGGTGGTGCTCAGCGGCACCAGGGTGGGACTATCCTCCTCTTCTGAAAGTATGGTTAATCAACAAAGGTCCACCTCACGTGGAGTTGGTATGTATCCTGATGTTCGTGGAATACACACTCTGTGTTAAAATACCCCTCACACACCAAAAGGGCCCTTGGTGTCATGCTTCATCATCGGGGTCTTCCCGCCCCGCTGCGGGACGGGGCAGTGCTGCGACAAGCGACTACGCTGGAGCACCTTTTATTGTGGGTGCTATGTGAGTGAATGGGAGTGAGTGCCAGTAGGGTCAGTGTTGTGAATAAGTGGTGTTTAAAAAATACCTGGCCTAGTGGTAGAACAAACTATTTAATAGACACTGGCTGGTATTGTTGAAAAAAAGTGATTCGGAGAGGTGAAGCTAGTTAATGAGCTTACTCTCCTGTGCGGGTCAACATGTTTCGGGGCGCTAATCCCCTTCGTCAGGACCAGGGTTGGATCCCCCTGTCACTCACTCATGTTATTCCACATAAGATAAAGGGTGTATGTACAAAAGAAAGTGATGATGTACTATTTATCAATGTGTAAAGATAATTTTATATTTACACGTGTCCCTAGCTATATCAGTACTTCTAATGTAATAAGCCTGAAACAACAAGAGAACGCGGTTGTTAATGGAAAAAAGGAATGTTTTCTTTTCCCGAAAAACGAGAGCTCAGTCCCTGCGGCCACACTATCTAATTGCTAAGTTTTCAACTTCCTTCCCAGAATAAACTCGTTCTCCACAAAGATAACAACTTACAACTAATATCATCCCCCCTTGAAAAGCATTCCCAAATACATCAGCCATAATTGTACAATATAGACTGTTTCACATTATAATTTTATTTAAATTAATTGCTGGATCTTCATCTCCCAAAAGTATCCCGGGATCCATGGCCCCTCCTGCACACACACGCTGAGAATTCTATCTCAGCGCATGCGCAAACGGATTAGCATCTACTCCGATTCTCGCACAAGCGCGTTGAGACACTAATCTCCGCGCATGCGCGACCGGATCAGCTCCCTCCTTCAGAGCCCGCACACGCGCAGGAGCATCACCACTCGCGTATGTTTACTCTACCTCTGACTACGCCCCTATACTCCGCAATAACATCGTAATAGTATTCTAGCAGACAATTCGTACATTTGGCAATACTAACAAACGGGAACAGAATAACCATTTTAATAATGGCCGACTCAGTAACCTAGGATTCAGGCCCATTGAGGACACACCTGTATCGAGGACGCTAATTTAACAACTCATTATCCAATCAACACCACTATAAAAGTACCCCACCCGACCATGGCTCCTCACAACCACGGAAGCCACGGACGAAGGAGGAAGCACCGACGTGCTGGGGGTTAAGTAAGTACGGCATAGCCGATTGGGTCACATAGTCAGCAGCCCACAACTGCGACTCTCAGCCAAACACTACCTGCATTAGGACAGCCAAAATATATGGGAAAAGAAAACATTCCCTTTTTCCTTTTTCCTTTCTTTCTTTTTTTAAGCTGATATAGCTAGGGACACGTGTAAATATAAAATTATCTTTACACATTGATAAATAGTACATCATCACTTTCTTTTGTACATACACCCTTTATCTTTTGTGGAATAACATGAGTGAGTGACAGGGGGATCCAACCCTGGTCCTGACGAAGGGGATTAGTGCCCGAAACATGTTGACCCGCACAGGAGAGTAAGCTCATTAACTAGCTTCACCTCTCCGAATCACTTTGTTTAACAATACCAGCCAGTGTCTATTAAATAGTTTTTTCTACCACTAGGCCAGGTATTTTTTAAACACCACTTATTCACAACACTGACCCTACTGACACTCACTCCCATTCACTCACATAGCACCCACAATAAAAGGTGTTCCAGCGTAGTCGCTTGTCGCAGCACTGCCCCGTCCCGCAGCGGGGCGGGAAGACCCTGATGATGAAGCATGACACCAAGGGCCCTTTTGGTGTGTGAGGGGTATTTTAACACAGAGTGTGTATTCCACGAACATCAGGATACATACCAACTCCACGTGAGGTGGACCTTTGTTGATTAACCATACTGTTAGGACTGTATTCACCAACTTTTGAAAAGTGTCAGGTTCATTCGTTAAACCAAAGGGCATCACCACAAATTGGTAGTACCCACTAGGGGTAGAAAATGCTGTCAGATCAAATGTGCTATGAAACTTAGCTGGGGCCAAAGTATCTATTGGCTCATCTGCTCTGGGTATTGGATGGGAATCAGTCCTTGTGACTGCATTGAGACTCCTGTACTCTATACAAAACCTCATCTCTCTCTTACCACAATGGGTGTGAGGTTTGGGTACCATGAGAACTGGACTATCCCAAGGGCTATCTGAGGGTTCAATAACTTCCAATTCTAACATCTGGTCTTCAGTCCTGATACAGTCCCTGACATGGTCAGGTTGCCTGTAAATCTTATACTTAACAGGCAGACTGTCCCCAGTGTCCACTTCATGAGTGCACCAGGTAGTCTGACTTGGAGTCAGAGAAAACGTATGCCTATACTGATTGAGCACCTGTCTGTAATCAGCTTGCTGCTGGGCAGTGAGGCTGCCTGCCAATGTTACATCATCTACTGACCTATCATCAGGGTTCTGTGAGAGCAGGTCAAGGAGTGGATCACTCACTTCTTCCTGTCCCTCATCAGTAGCCATGATCAAGCACATGTCTGCCCTGTCAACATATGGTTTCAGTCTGTTGACATGAAGCACCCTATGGCAGCTCCTGGGAGTTACAAGGTCTACAAAATAGGTAACCTCTCCCTTCTGTTCAACAATTGTATGGGGCCACTCCACTTGTCCTGGAGGACTGCTGGGGCCACAGGCTCCAACACCCACATATTCTGTCCTGGCTGGTAAACAGTAAGCACAGCTGTTTGGTCATGCCAGACCGTTTGCAATTCATGGCTAGCCTCAAGGTCTTAGGTTGCCTTCTTCATATACTCTGCCATCTTGGATCAGAGACCATGTGCATAGTCTACAATATCCTGTTTGGGAGGTTTGAGAGGAACCTCCCATACCTCTTTCACTAGACACAATGAACCTCTTACAGGATGCCCAAACAGAAGTTCAAAAGGGCTATAACCAACCCCCTTCTAAGGAACCTCCCTGTATGCAAATAGAAGACAAGGCAAAAGTATGTCCCATCTGCACCTAAGCTTTTCTGGGAGACCTTCGATCATGCCCTTTAAGGTTTAGTTGAATCTCTCAACTAAACCATTGCATTGTGGGTGATATGGTGTGGTGAATTTGTAATTCACTCCACACTCAATCCACATTGTAGTCAAGTAACTAGACATGAAGTTTGTTGTGCCTCTGTCGGATACTACCTCCTTAGGATAGCCCACCCTTGAGAAGACTCCGAAGAGGGCCCTTGCCACCACAGGAGCTGTGGTGGTCCAAAGTGGAATGGTTTCTGGGTACCTAGTGACATGGTCCACCACCACCAGGATGAATATTTGCCCAGAGGCTGTCTGAGGATCCATGGGAACAACTATGATAATCCCTACTCTTTCAAAGGGAAGCCCCACCACAGGTAGTGGTATCAGGGGGGCCTTTGTAGTACCACTTGCCTTGCCACAGGCTTGACGGGGGTAGCACAGGAACGATAAAACTCCTTGGTGTCTTCAGACATATGGGGCCAACAAAAGTGAGGGACAATCCTGTCCCAAGTCTTGTTTTGGACCAGGTGACCTGCTAAGGGAATATCATGGGCTAGTAATATTAGAAAGCCCCTAAACTTCAGAGATATAACCAACCTCCTGGCTTCATCAGGCTTGGGGTCTCTACTCTCTGAGTATAGGAGTCCATCACCCCAAGAGATCCTATAGGTACCACTAGCATTCCCAGCAGCCCCAGCAGCAGCCTACTGTCTGAGGGGTTCAAGAGAGGAACAGCTCAGCAGCTCCTGGCTCATATCTGCCCTGGAAGGGCCCCCTGTCCCCAATAACTCAACCTGATCAGGCTCAAGCTCATCTGGGACAATTCCTTCTTCAGGACTAAGATAATCTCCCTCAAGAGACTGATCTGTATTTTGAGTCAGGGGAAAAGGCACTGCCTTAACCCTACTGCTCCTCTTTTTGAAAGGCACCTGGTCCATTCTTTCAGAATCGAGGGCCTTTTCAGTTTTAGATATTTTGGCCTGTGACCTGGTCACAGCAAACACATGTGCAGGAATTCCTAACATTTCTGCATGGGTCCTGAGCTCCACTTCAGCCCAAGCTTAAGTCTCTAAATCATTTCCAAGCAAGCATTCAACAGGAAGTTCTGCAGTTACCACAACCTTCTTAAGGTCAGGTACCCCTCCCCAGGAGAAATTAACAACTGCCAGGGCATGGTCAGTCCTGACATTGCTATCATTGGTGACTTGGTATATTTCACCAAGTATGATCTGCTCAGAAGCCACAAAGTCTTGTGTCGCCATTGTGACAATTGCCCCTGTGTCCCTGAATGCCAAAGCCTCTTTTCCAATAATCAAAATCTGCTGTCTGTATTTGCCCAGATTACTGGGACTGACAAAGGAGGACATATACATGCCTCCATCACAAATCAGTACAGCCTGAGTTGGTACTCTGACTAGCCCAGAGTCCATCTCAGAACCAAGGGTTAACCCTACTACACCCTTATTCTGAGTACCACCACATAGAGCTGAACTAGGAGGAACAGTTGCCTTAGGGGCAATGGTGGCTTGAGTTGATTCCTTTTTTTTTATTTCAATCACTAGTCCAATAGGTTTTCTGTTTACAGATTTTACACCATGGTTTCTTTTGGCCTTTTCCTTTGATTGATTGGGACTCCCCACCAGATGCAGATTTTTGGGGACCTTGAGAAGACTTTTGGTCTTTACCCTTTTCCCCACACTTATCAGAGTTCCACCTTGGTTGTGAACCTTTTGCTTCACCCTGGTTCTGACCCATTTGTCTGCCTTCTTTCCCAGTTCTTGTGGAGAGGTCAGATCAGAGTCCACCAGGTACTGATGTAACAGGTGATTTTGACAATTATTAAGGATTTGCTACCTCATAATTAAGTTGTACACTCCTTTGAAATCACACACCTTACTGCCAAGTAACCAGCCCTACAGAGCCTTAGTAGCACAATAAACAAAGACAACCCAGTCCTGAGTCTGTGCCTTTTGTGTATCTCTGAACTTTATACTGTATTGCTCAGTGGTTAGGCTACACCCTTCAATCAGAGCACTCTTCAGGACTTGATTATCATCAGCATCCTCTTCTCTAACAGTGAGGAGCTTGTCTTTAACTTTGTCTGCAAAGGAAAGGCACAAGATTGCTGCTCACTGCTCCTGGGGGACCCTCTGAACTTTGCAGGCCCTTTACAGTGCAGTCATCCATTTGTGGATGTAATCCCCACTCTGGTATGGAGGGACAATCTTGCTTAAGTTCCTGTTAGATATGGGGTCTCTAGTTGGCATAGGTAGGTACCTGTGACAACTAGGGCCCTTGCGTCTAGTCAGGGTAAGGGGCTATACTCCTAAAATAACCTCTGTTCCCCCCCTTGGTAGCTTGGCACGAGAAGGCAGGCTTATCTCATAGGCAGTGTGTAAAACATTTGTGCTTCGTGTTATCTCATAGAAAACTTCCCCCGTCCCCTAGTAAGGGCCACTAAGACACCAGGACGGCTGCGTTAACCAGTGAGTCCTCCTATCAAATGCAACTGAAAATAGGCCCTCCTGCCATTCTGCCTTTGTCTTTATAACTCGCTTCACGCGCCAAAAAAAAACCTGTATTAATCATCTGGAGGTGGGTTTTACTGCCTGCACATATTAGACATAAACATTTTTTTTTTTTTAAATTTACGAATACTAAATAATAAAATAACCACTTGCGTCATCAACCGCATGTAAATGCCATTTCACTGCCAACTGTGCTCAGACTGTATTTAGAGGTCGGAAAGCGTCCGGATAATAATTATAAGCCAATGAGATGAACAACACGATATTGTGTTCTCAACAACTTTATTATACACGCCGACCACATACTCCCAAGATGGCTGCGGACGATACACGGTCTAGCGCCTGTGTTGTGGCCTCGGAAATACCAGCAGTTAAAACATCCCCCGCCGAACCTGCTTTAAGATGCGGTCCGTAGGGGTAACGATTAGGTAATCTGATGCGGTTTCACTGATAAGGAGGTAAGTACATTTCTTTCTTTAACAGCGTGAAGGTCCCGATATTCCCACTCAACCTCGACATTTTCTATGAGGGCAAAACAGACGTTGATTAATCTATGTTCCCATCTTGATTTCTCAAACGGCAGCAAAGTTTCCACTAGGTGATCCTGCCCCCTACCAGAGACCATGAAGTGCTAATAGGCACAAAAACATGTAAATATGCAGTTTTCTCATAACGATATCTATGTTTTGTGTGTCAACCGTACTTAGTCACATTAAGTCCTGTGTTGTTTATATGTGTGAATTCACAATCCCTTTTTATATCCTATGAATCACGCACTGGACCTGAAAGCCTGCACGCACCAATATGGGGCACACCAAACACCATATACTCTGAAGTGCGGCATGAAGGTAAAATGTGCAACCCCCATTCTCTTTTAGAAGGGGATTTTTGCCACTAACCATGTGTCATTATCTTTACAGAAACAGCAAAACAGTACAAACGTATGTATGACACGCATGTTTTAGATTTAGCAGCGTTACATGTTGTTTATTTATTTTAATATATACTTATACCCCAATTAGGGGCTTATAGGAGTGGCATATGTAGGGCTGGTCCCTGTAGGTCCTGAAGAAAAGCTAGGGGTAGCTTGAAACATGTCGACCGAACACTGATTTAATCCTTATTATAGGTTACAATACAGTGTCACACCCCATTTTAATATACCAACCTAGGAGCAAAACAAATTTGTTGAGGCCCACTAGCACGGTATTTTTAATTCACTCACACCCACTCCACAACAATTTCACTTGCACCACACATAGTCCTTCACAACCAAGTGCTCCTGCGTAGTTCGCAAGTCGTAGCACGCCCCTTTTCGTAGAGAACTGGAATGGCCCCACTGATGAAGCATGTGACCGTGGGGAAACCCCAGTGAGTAAGGGGACTCTAGAAAGAAATCTTTCTTTCTTATTGGTTTTTATTGACCAAAGTTGATCAGTGACCATAACTCAAGCTAGGTCTCTGAACCCAGAAAATTGGGTTCCTACTTTCATGTTACGTCCCGGGAGGCCGACCTAGTCTTTTAGTTCCTCCTTCTCCCTCCTTTTCTGCATTTGAACTTTATGTTACACCACACTCCTGCCACAGGGACTTCATATACTTAGAAATGAAGTTGGTACCTTGGTCAGACACCACCTCTCTAGGGAATCCTACTCGTGAGAAAATTCCCATAAGTGCCCGTCCTACCACGGGGGCCATCACTGTTCTCAGAGGTATTGCTTCTGGGTACCGGGTGGCAAGGTCCACCAAGACCAGGATGAACCTATTGCCCATGGCTGTCTTAGGGTCCAGTGGCCCCACAATGTCAATGCCCACCCTTTCAAAGGAGGTGCTGACCACAGGGAATGGCTGGAGAGGAGCCTTGTGCTTCTCCCCACTCTTTCCACTTGCCTGGCAAGTCTGACAGGTCCTGCAATGAGTATCTGAACTCTTGCGCATTTGGGGCCAATGAAAGTGGGTGAAAAGCCTTTCAAGGGTCTTGTCCTGCCCCAAATGTCCTGCTAAAGACACATCATGAGCCATCCCCATTGGGAAGGCTCTGAAGCGCTGGGGTACCTCCAGCACACAGGCTGACCCAAGCTCAGCACCCTTAGGCTCACCATACAGGAGACCATTCTTCCAGTAGATCCAGTGTGATCTAGACTGATCACCTGCTGCCTGGTTTGCAGCCTGCTGCCGCAAACTCACAACAGTAGAGCACTTGTTCTGCTCCTCACAGAACTTCTCCCTAGAGGAACCTCCTTCTTGCTGCCAATGGGTCAGCTCAGGCAGGTCTCACAGTTCAGCAATCTCTTCCCCTGTAGGCTCCAGGGCATCCCCCTCAGGGTCTGCCTCCTCCTGGGCCGTGGGAATCTCAGGGGCCAGTTTCCCTTGCCCCCTACCTCTTATCTTTAAGGCAGGGACCCGGGCCATTTTCTCAGGCTCCCGGTCCTCTTGAATACCCCTTACTGGCTGCAATAGACCGAGTGGTCACGCAGGCCCACTCAGGCAAACCCAACATCTTTAAATAAGCTCTCCGCTCCACCTTAGCCCAAGGTGAGCATTCCAAACCGTTACCTAACAGACATTCAACAGGCATGGCTGGCCTTACAGCTACTTGATGAGTCCCTGAGACCCCCAAACTCAAAGGGAACCTGTCTTACCTTGCAGTGGCTCGCTGGGTTTTCAGTGGTAACCACTGGGTGAAATGCATTGGGGACTCCCTGCTCATTAGATACCAGCCGACAACTGACAGCTGTCACACTGGCTCCGGTGTCTCTAAGAGCTTCCACCCTCTTGCCATTGATGGCCACCCACTGCCTGTACTTCTTAGTGTTATCAGGCAGCTGGGTCCAGGGGACCACCACACAGTCTCTTAAAGAGACAAGGGACATCTCTGCGGGACCCCACCCACCTTGGGCACCCGTCTCCTCCCCAGGGCTACACTAGCCAACTACTAGGGTGGTGCACCATTGGGTGCTGACTTCCCATACAAGGGACATCTAGCATCATAAGAACAGTGACCTACTAGCCCACACTTAAAACAGGTCTTGGGCCCCTTGTGAACAGGCTTATCTGTCAGGGCCACTGCCTTTTTCTCAGTGGGGGTACCTTTCCCTTGGTTCCCTTGGGGATTACTTTGGGGCCCTTTCTGGTACTCCCTCTGTTTACACTTGTCCCCCCCACTCTTCTGCTGGGGACCCTGCCCAACTTTGCCAAAGTCTCCCACATGACCCTTCTGGACCCAGGGGCTCACCCAGCAGTCTGCCTCCTCAGCAAGCTTCCTAGAATTAGTCAGCTTGCTCTCAATAAGATACTGGCGTAGCTCTAGAAAACAGTTATTTGACAAGTTCTACCATTGTACCAAATCATAGAGTGCCTCAAACTTATCCACCTTGCTACCCTTCACCCAACCATCCTATGCTCTGCAAAAGAAAGACACATATTCCCCCCAAGTGGTTTACTCCGGTTTTCTACAATTTCTAAACCTTTGTCTGTATGATTCTAGGGTCAAACCAAATCTGGATATTAGGGCTCCCTTCATGTGGGTGTAGGACATCTACTCCCCTGTAGGCAAATCCAACAAAGAGTCCCTCCCATCACTAACAATTCAGCCCCAAAACCCCGCTCCCCAATCCTTCTCAGGGACCCGGTGGGCCAACATTGCATCTTCATAAGTCCTAAACCATTGACCAATATCCTCATTCTTGAGGAAATATTTCACTACATCTTTGGGGATGTAAGTTCTTGCTTCTACATGCACTGGCGGTATGCTGCCACCAGAGGGAGGAACCTCCAAACTTTTGGCCTTGAATTCCAATTTCCTCAATCCTCTGTCATGCTCAAAATGCATTCTCTTTTCCTCTAAGGCTAACTTCTTCATCTCTAATTCAATTCCAGGCTCTATTTTCTTGCTCTCTATGTCTTTCTGACCATCCATTTTGAGCCTACCTAGCTCCAACTTATTCATCCTCTCCTTTGCTCTGTCCTCCATCTCTCCTGGGAACAATCCCTTGGAATAAACCCTGAAGGTGCTCTCACCCCCAGTTGGGCCCACTGGCCCCTCAAGCTGTCCATCTAAATGTTCTGCCTCCGTTGCTGGCTCCTCAGGATGCTCACCGGCATTTCTAGATTCTACCCA
Organism: Lissotriton vulgaris; assembly: GCF_964263255.1. Taxonomy (NCBI): domain Eukaryota; kingdom Metazoa; phylum Chordata; class Amphibia; order Caudata; family Salamandridae; genus Lissotriton; species Lissotriton vulgaris. The sequence continues at coordinate 650,682,910 of NC_141696.1, read as the reverse complement.
AGCCCTCAGCGCCTTTTGGTATTCCTCTCTCCTGGTGAGGCCTTTCACAGAGATTTACAATTTCTTAAACAAAATTTTGAGATGAGGCACAGTGTAGGTATCAATTCTCTCTTTTTCCAATTTAATGTCTACAGATACTATGGTTGCTGACTTGCTCATGGTAGCAAAAAGACAGGCAGTTCTCAAGAATCAAAAATAGAAAATAAGTTCCAAGAGAAAATTTCTCTCTCAAAGTATGTGGTTGCGTTATGGTCTGCACTCACTAGTAGTGTACTCCAATCACTGTATATGAAACACAAATGCAAGTCCAAATCCTAACTGCTGACCACCAATGTTAGATTTAAGGATCTCTAGTTGGCATATGCAGGTATCTTTGACAACTAGGGACCCTTGTGTCTAGTCAGGGTAAGGGGTACACTCCTCAAATAACCCCTGCTCACCCTCTTGGTACCTTGGTACGAGCAGGCAGGCTTATGTCAGAGACAGTGTGTAAAGCATTTGTGAACACATACAGTAATACAGTGACAACACTACAGATTGAAACCACACAGGTTTCTTTAAAAAATGAGGTATTTTTATATAGACTTAACACAAGACCAAATGACAAAATCCACAACACTGTACTCAAAAATAGTCTCTAAAAGGTTATATAATAGCTCAGTTCTCTCAAGTTGTAGAGGCAACACTTTTCTCTCAATGTACCTTAAATGCATAACGCAAGGAAAACAAAAGGGTCGCAGGGAAGTTGATTCGTCGGTTCCTTACATGCAGAGAAATGGATGCGTTGGTTCCTTACTGTTGCGCAGGGGAGTTGATGCTCGCTTTCTTACTGTGTGGGGAGTTGATGCGTCGGTTTCTTACTGTTCTTCGGTGAGATGCAACAAGATGATACCTAGATGTGATACTCTTCTCCGGAGCGATGCGACAAAATGGCGTCTCGGTTGCGATGCAACAACGTTGGTGTGATCCGTGCATGCCCGACGGCAGTGCAGCAACTCAATGATCTTTGGAGCCACGACAGGCCCTGCAACGTTCTTCTCCGGTGATGCGACGATGTCCTCTGTGGCAGCGTCCCGCCTATCCGGCGATGCGTCGTGCTTTGACGATGCGATGATGACAGCGGCAGCGGTGGCTCGCTTTTTCGGGGATGCGATGACAGTGGCTGCGATGCGCTTCTCGTTGTTGTGTCGTGCTTCCAGCTCCCAGCGACACACAGTCTCTCAGAAGGCCCAGCACAACAGCAGGCACTTTAATTCCCAGCAAGGGAATTCAGGGGGAAGCTGGGTAGTGAAGTCTTGTATCCCTGAGACTTCAGGCAGGAGGCAAGCTCTAGTTCAAGCCTTTGGAGATTCTTCTTCAAGTTGATAGAAAGCATACTCATCCTTTTCGCCTCTCTTTGGCAATGAAGCAACCACTGCAGGCCAACCCCCAAACATACAGCACAGGGGTTCTCTCCTCCTTCAGCTTCCTGATTCTTCTCCCCAGCAAAGGTTTGTCTTGATTCCCAGAAGTGCTCTAAAGTTCTTTGGTCTGGGTCCCAATATTGATACTACTTTTCTCTTTGTTCTCTGAAAGCAGAGAGGCCTTTGCCTAGTTCAAACCAGCTCTTGTCAGTCCTGGAGCACTTTGTTGACAAGACTCCTGCTTTCCTTTCAGTGGGTAGGCCAGGGGCATCAGACATACCACAGGAGGTAGAGCCAGCATTGTGGAGGGAAGGCCCAGCCCAATTTGGGTCCCAGGTGCAACTCCTCCCTCCCATCTGCATGTAGATCTCTCTATTCAACGCTGTGCTAACTCACCCTCTCTCCTGGAACCCCCCAGCCCCTGTCACTCAAACTCCAGAGAAGGAATACACAACCTAGCAGAGGCAGGCTTGGATAGTTAGGCAAGAAAATGCCTACTTTCTAAAAGTTGTATTACTCGACCTACACGACTTGTGGCGCCTAACCCACCCACGGGAGCAGGTATACTACTATTCCAACGCGCACAAAACATACGCACGATTGGACTATTTATTAGCCACAGGTCCAGTGTGCGTCCTTGCAACATCCATGGACATTGGGGTCATTTCACTGTCGGGTCACGCCCCGGTCACCACTACACTGACCCTGCCACCTACATCACATCCACCCAGGGTGTGGAGACTTCGTGACGCCCTACTACATAGGAAGGACATGGTTACACACATACAGACTGCTAATCAAGACTACCTGACCCACAATGGCAACGCAGACACCACCCTCGCGACTCAATGGGCCGCCTTGAAGGCAGTGCTTTGGGGGGAGTTTATCGCCCTCTGCTCCGCTGAGAACCGGGCTAGGCAAATTAAACGGGATGAGCTCACTCAAAGGGTGCACGAATTGGAACAAATGCACCAACGGACAGGGCCCCCCCGAATATGGAAACAACTCAAGGCGGCACGGAAGCTTCTATCGGCGCTAGATATGGACCGCGCTGAATACGCTGCGCTGCGCCTCAAGCACACCTATTACACAGGAGGAGAAAGGTGCGGTCGCTTGCTAGCCAACCAGCTGCGGGGAGCACAGCAACAATGGAATATCAAAGAGATATCCCGGCTGGACGGCTCCACGGCACTGGGAGATGCGCAGATAGCGGAGACTTTCCACAATTTCTATGCTGATCTGTACTCGGGCGGCCCCCCGAATGTAAATGCAGCTGCACGTTATTTAGACACGGTTGAGCTCCCTTCCCTCGCCCCAGTACAAACAGAGTATCTAGAGAGAGAGATCCGAATTGAGAAAGTGGTTGCCGCTATCGCCCGGCTCAAGATAGGGAAAGCGCCAGGCCCGGACGGCTTTTCCACCATTTTTTAAATAACCTTTTGCACCACGCTGGCCCCCCTCCTCACCCGCCTCTTTAACACCTTTGCGGAGCCTGGAGCTATCCCACCGGATCTCCTCCGGGCATCCCTTTCGGTCATCCCGAAGCCGGGAAAAGACAGAACTAAATGCGGGCGTATAGGCCTATATCATTTCTTAACGTCGACCTTAAACTTTATACCGGCATCCTAGCGGCTAGGCTAGCCCCTTATCTCCCGGGCCTCATCGACCCGGATCAAACCGGTTTTATTCCCGAACGGCAAACAGTAGACAACACCAAGCGGGTGGACCACTTGATCGAAAAAGCCTCACGCATACCGGGGGAACAAATGATGTTGGCAGTCAATGCCGAGAAAGCATTCGACCGAGTACACTGCCCCTATCTAGAACTAGTTCTGGCCAAGGTCGGGATCTGGGAAAAGTTCCGTACCCTGATCTTTGATTGTTACAAGTTCCCCACCACAGTAGTGCGGGTTAATGGCTATAGCTTAACCAGTTTTGAGATTGAAAGAGGGACAAGGCAGGGGTGCCCGTTGTCTCCCCTGCTCTTCGCCTTATACATGGAACCACTCGCTCAAAGAATAAGACAAAATCGGGGGGCCACCGGCATAAAGTTTGGCCGCAATGTGCATACCATCAGTCTTTATGCTGATGGCATACTGATTAAGCATGGGCAAATTTTGCGACTCTGGCGTTCGTGAATTTGCGTATTCGCGAATTCGCAATCCGCTAAATCCGCGAACTCTCGCGAATTTGCGAATTTTTTTGGGTGTTCTCAAGGGTTTCTGCAAGTTCACGAGGGTTTTGTACCAGTTTGCAATTGCGAACTTACTTGTCGGCTCGCAACGGTCGCGACTATGTTGTTTCTACGTCTGGTTCATCATCACAGGTTCACAGCACCCTCTGTTTCATCACTGCCACCCTCTGGTTCACCCATGCCACCCTCTGGTACATCACTGGATTCATTGCCACCCTCTGGTTCATCACTGTAGATTATGGGGGGGAAAAGCAAGCACTCCTGCCCTGCTTCAACTGACATGAATTAATTTGGGGTCGATTAATGTGTCACTGAATTTAAACTTCCAGTCTGGCACCTGCTTCCTTATCTGTAATTTGCTTTCTGTTGCAGTGCAATTTTTTTTTCCCAGGACCTTTGTGGCCTACTTGTAGCTATTCTATGAGCCTGCTGTGAGGGTCAGAGCAGGGTCATAGAATAGTTGCAAGTAGGCAACTGAACTCTGGTGAGGCCCCTCAGGAAGCACTACAGGGAATGGTTACTAATGATGAGTATCAACTTTTGCACCTGCTGACTGCTTTCAGTTTTGCAAAACTTGTTTTTCTGCAATTTCGCGGGATTCGCGGGGCGCGAAGTCGCGCAAGATCGAATTCGGAAGCCGCGAATTTGTGCGAATATGCGATTTGTTTTTTTGCAGCGTGTTAGTTCGCAAGGTTTTGTGCGTTTTAGCGAGCCGCTTGTAGCCCAACGGCGCGAAGTTACCCTCATGGTCGTTCACGGGCGCGGCCATAATGTTTGCATGACGTATTTCCGTTTCCGGGCGAGATGTGTAATCTCGCAAGGAAAACCTCACGCGAACTTACCCACGCGGTCGTGAACGGGCGCGGCCATCTTGTTTCATATTCATTGCTATGGTTCTGGGCATGCTTTCTGTATCCTCTCTGAATCTCTGCCATCCTTTGCTTGTTTGAAGTTTTTTTTGATCTATTTTACTTAATATCTATCCCTCTATTTTTCTAGCTATATATTTTTGTGTTTTCTGCTACTTTTGGTTAATTTTAAACTACTTTTTTTAACTCTTTTCTTTTCTTCTTCCCTATTCTATTTCTTCTTTATTATTTAGCTTCCTTTCTGCCCAGACCATGGTAAAGGGAGCCGGGAAGCATCCTGAGAAGGGGAAGGGTCCCGCACCCCGTGCCCGGCTCCCGTGCGGGCGTTTGAGGGGGGAGCAGGTCACAGCCCGGGAGATCTTCAGCGCAGAGGAGGTGGCCGCACTAGTTTTTTATGTTCAGCGCCGCCTCCCCAGGACCATCATGGCAGGCGGCAGGTTCGCTAGCGGGTACGGGATCCAGGAGCGCCGGAAGCGGTGGGAGAAGGTGTGCCGGGCCATGTACCAACACTCTCGGGTCCAGCGCACCTACAACCAGGCCACCCACCGTTGGACGGATCTCCTGGACCGGGAACGCGATCTGCTTGACCTGCTCGGCCTTGAGATCCCCGGGCTTGGTGAGTAGTAGTAGCTATTTCTTTACTACTCTGTTTTCTCCTGCTCTGTGTGTTATTATATTGCAAATTTTTGTTTTTTACCAAGAGAAATAATGCTGCTGATTACATTGTAGGTAAATTATATTTCAAAATCTTCTGTGCATTTCAGGTGCACTGCTCTCCTTCTCAGTAGCGTTGCTACTATACTTATTTGTTTTCGATTTTGTGTTCATTTCATTGGCCTGTGAAATTATGTATGAGTGTAGTTTAAAGAACTGCGTAATGCTATACAATAAGGGTCGGATTTTTAATTACTGGCGCATCCCTGCAAAGTAGCAGGGATGCGCCAGTAATTGTGCGCCACGCCACCACCACCCATGGTGCGCCGTATTTACAATGCGGCGCACCATGGGCCCAAAACGTCACTGAAGCGTTGCGCATCTGTTCCGTAAAGGCGGCGCATTGTTGGAGTTGCGTCGCAACGATGGCGCAGCTCCAGCAATGCTCTGGGGTGCCCTTTATCCCCAATGCTGCGTCAAGCTGTACGTCTGCTTCAAGCAGGCGCAGGGTTTGAGTCACGCATCATTGTCCTCAAAGTGACTGATTGAAATCTTGCAGATTTCCCTCAGCCACTTTTAGGATGCGTTCCTGCGCAGGAACGCCCTCCCTTGCGCCAGAACGCTCCTGATGGCGCTGGGCTTTACAACGTGATGCATCTCCCATATGCGTCACGTTGTTAATAAACGCCGCACCATGGCGCCTCTTTTGTTCTGCCGCTGCGTCACAAAAGTCACGCAACAATAGAGCAAAAGAGCCGCAAGGGGCTTCTAAATCAGCCCCTACAGACTCAAGTCCAGTCCCTTCCTTTGTACACCTGGCAATAAGAAGAAATAGTGGTGGTGGATTGATAGTTTGAGTATTTTAATGACAGGTTAATGTAGTAGGAAACTTTTTAGTGTTGTCGCTGATCTGCAATCACAATGGACTTTGTCTGTCACTTTGCGTGCTGCGGACTGCTGCCTGCCAGTCCTAGGCGAACCTTTTTAGTAGTTTGTTTAGTGAGTTACATAACTTTCCAAGTCGACGGTCCGCAAATCAAGCAATACTAATATCGTAGTATACCACATGAGATAGGTCAATATATCCCGTGGAATACTTGTCTATTTGCCATTTCGCCAAAATATTTTGTTATTGTTCTTTTGAAATGTTTGATTTGGTTGACAAATATCATCCATGTTTTCTGGTCTTTCTTTCTTTCATGTTGTACATCAGCTCCCCCCAGGGACAAGAGGGCATTGGAGGAGGCTGCTGCTGCTGATGAACAAGGCCAGGATCGGTCAGGCGAGGGCTCCTTTGCTGGCCCTGGTAAGTTTTAATTTTAACATAGAGTACCTATTTTTTTCTAGCGTTCCTCATTCGATTTTTTTCTAAATCGTCTTTGATCTTCTTGTAGACTGTATCTAAATTCTTATCCTGCCTCGACTATGACTCCCTGTGGTATTACTAGATTATTCTTATTAGTTTGTCTGTGTAGCTAACTAAGATTGCACATTTGGCAAAAGGTGTAAAACGAAACTCCCATTCTAGTCAGCAATAGCTCTATGCACTGAGTGCAGTCCTCTGGGATTGTGCATAATGTCTTTTCAAGTTTTCTAAATTTTTATGCTTTGACAATTACCAACAATAAAAAGGTGAATGACCACCAAGAAAGAATAAGATACTACTTTACTTTTGGTTTGGATAGGAGGACAATCCATTCTACTATTGTTGCAGGGACAAATCTGCACAAACAGAACTATGGACACTAAATAGTGCATTGTTTATCAATTATAATAGGCACAGGTAGACTTTCCACATACCTCAGTGATATCAGACTTTGAAGAACCCCCAATCTCCTTACTGACTAGATAGTGTGACAGAGTCATTTAGCTCCCGAAGTCATTGATGATTGATTCCCAATGATGATTATCCAACGCAGGACAAGAGTACGGAGTCAGAGTCCAGAAGTGTCAGAGGCATAGACTCATGCTTGCAAATTGCAAAACCTTTTGCTCATTCACTCATGACCAAAAACCACAGAGTCTATTTAAGTTTTAAAGCTTTATTAAAAGTAAAAATACTTAAGAAAATCAAGCTTGTCATAAAACATAAACGGTTGATTAAAAATGGAAAAGTGCTTACAGTCATTTTTTCTTTCACACATTTATTGTGGGCGAGCCGAGCCCTCACCTGGTTTGACCTTTCATTTTTCTTTTTGGCGCTGAATCATTGGTCCTTCCCTTCGTCCTAATGATTTGTTCTTAGAAGTGAAGCTTCTGTCTGTTATGAGGAAAATGGTGCGTGTTAAAAAGCAAGTGTGAGAAGTTGGCCTGATATATGATGTTTCCAATTCTGGAACCACCTTGTATCAGTCCAAACAATCCCTTATGGTGTCTGGTTGTAAGTCAACCTTATAGACAAGCTATCCTAGGGGTAGCATGGACTAAGCAGCCTGAAAGGCTAAACTCAAGAGGTCGTGTTAAGCGAACTGTTTTACCAACCACAATCCTGTAATATCAAATGAAAGTACACCACACAAGTATATATTATAAAAATATATGTATTTATTACTAGAATAATCCCCAGTACTCTTTATGAGCAAAGGGGCACAAGCGTTTAAACAAAAGCACAGTATAACATATGAAAGTTGCACAATTATGGATGAGGGCGGGTGGCCACTCAAACCATATATTAAGAAAGTCGTATAAGAGATACCAATCGAACAGTGGTTAGGCCTAGGGCCTAGGAAATCGCTGGGAGCAGTCGGGACTAGCAATGCTGAAGTCGGGAAAAGCCCGCGGGATTCGGGTGCAGCGCTTAAAGCATACGCATGCACCAATGCAAAGTCAATGGTGCGTAAAAGTTATAAAGTTATTGTTTAAGGAGACTTCCGCTTAACCTAGAAGGATGAAACTTAAGACACAAACACTAGAGGTGTGTACCAGTGTGGAAACACCAGCGTTGTTGAGTTACCTCACCCATAGGAAGCGGGTGCATAGGGTCGAAGTTGTGTCGGGTTTCGTCACGCAGGTTGTTGGTGCTTGAAGCTATAGATGCTGCAGGCGATGTGAAGGAGAAGTGTCCGGTGTGATACAAGGGTGGATCAGAGTCGTAAAGTACCTGAAAGCAGAGGGGACAGAGTCTGTGTCACTCAGCAGTGACCAGGGTGGAACCAGGACGGAACCAGGCAATGTCGGGCGCAATCAGGTGGTTGTCGAGTAGCTTCTCTCTGCTGCCACGTGGGATCTAGGGCATCTGCGATGTCCAGGAGCGGGTCACGAGCTGTCTTACAAAGGCTCTCACCGTCGGCGCTGTCGACTTCAAGATTGAAGCAAACAACACTTGGCAAGAGCAATCCATGCAGGACTGGAAGATTGCTTCTCACTCTGACCAGGAGGGTCAGAGCGGGTGCTGTTTTTCAGAGGAGCGGTTGCAAGTGTGGAGCAACCAGAATCACAAGTCGGATTTCAAGTTTCATCGGCACAGAGGCCACAAGCTAGCGGGCAAGTGACTGGGCCAACGCATTGAGCGGACATACACAACAGCTTCAACAACCAACCAACGCACACCATGACCGAACAACCACCCCCCACCACCACCCTCCACGCCTGGACCCCGATCAGCACCGAAGACACCATCCGCACGATGAACTCCATCCACTCCGGATCACCGACCGACCCCTGCCCTCACCACGTCTTCAACAAGGCCGACGCTGTCATCGCACCCCACCTGCGAGACATCATCAACACATCCTTCGACACCGCCATCTTCCCTGAGAGCTGGAAACACGCCGAACTCAGCGCTCTACTCAAGAAACCAACAGCGGACCCCACCAAACTCAAGAACTACCGCCCCATCTCGCTCCTCCCGTTTCCAGCCAAAGTCATCGAGAAGACCGTCAACAAGCAGATGGCCGCCTTCCTCGAGACGAACGGATCCCTCGACCCCTCACAGTCCGGCTTCCGAGCCAATCACAGCACCGAGACCGCCCTCATCGCCGCCACCGATGACATCCGAGCCCTGATGGACAATGGAGAAACAGCGGCCCTCATCCTCCTAGACCTCTCCGCGGCATTCGACACGGTCTGCCACCGCACCCTAGTACAGCGCCTCAGCAACATCGGAATCCAGGACAAGGCGCTGGAATGGATCATCTCCTTCCTCGACGGAAGAACACAGAGAGTCCGCCTACCACCGTACAAGTCAGAGGCCTCCGAAGTCATCTGCGGCGTCCCTCAAGGATCATCTCTGAGCCCCACCCTCTTCAACGTCTACATGAGCCCCCTCGTGGCCATCGTACGCAAACACAACCTCAGCATAATCTCCTACGCCGACGACACCCAGCTGATCCTCTCCCTGACCAACGATCCCGCCTCCGCCAGAGCCAACCTGCACGAAGGGATGAAAGAGGTAGCCGAGTGGATGACGACCAGCCGCCTGAAACTGAACTCTGACCAGACGGAGGTCCTCATCCTGGGCTCTTCACCCTCCGCCTGGGACAACTCCTGGTGGCCTCCCGCCCTGGGCACCGCACCCAAACCGACAGACCATGCACGCAACCTGGGCTTCATCCTGGACTCCTCCCTCTCCATGACCAGGCAAGTCAACAACGTCTCCTCGGCATGCTTCAACATCCTACGCATGCTACGCAAGATCTTCTGGTGGATCCCCACCGAGACCAGGAAGACCGTCACCCAGGCCCTCGTCACCAGCCGACTGGACTACGGCAACGCCCTCTACGCCGGTACCACCGCCAAGATCCAGAAGAGACTCCAGCGGATCCAGAACGCCTCAGCCAGACTCATCCTCGACATCCCACGAACCAGACACATCACCGGACATCTGAGAGACCTTCACTGGCTCCCCGTCAACAAAAGAATCACCTTCCGCCTCCTCACCCACGCACACAAAGCCCTACACGACCAAGGCCCGAGCTACCTCAACAGCCGGATCAACTTCTACGCTCCCAAACGCCACCTCCGATCAGCCAACCACGCCCTCGCCGCCGTCCCCCGCATCCGAAGAGCAACTACAGGAGGAAGGTCCTTCTCCTACCTGGCCGCCAAGACCTGGAACTCCCTCCCGACCGACCTGCGCCTGACCCAAGACCACCTCTCCTTCAGGAAGAAGCTGAAGATCTGGCGGTTCGAGCAGTAGCGGCACCCCCCCCCCCCCAGCGCCTTGAGACCCTACAGGTATGTAGCGCGCTTTATAAGTGTCACTGATTGATTGATTGAGCCAAAAGAAGCAGAAGGGCCCCACGCAGCACTCGTTGAGTGTAGAGGGGTGAGCTTCAGTGCAAAAGTGGCTCAGGGCTGGGGCTTCTCAAACCCCGATGTACAGCTTCGAGGGTCACTTGTGGGCTGCATGGTCATCGTCTCGTGGTCTTTTCAAGATGGCGGGCCACACGCTTCCGGTCGCCTCCACGGGTTTCAGCTCTGCAGGGACTGTGGATCAGGCTGGTAGAAGGCAGGCAAGATTGATGTTGTCGCTCGAGTTCCAGCGGGAACTGCAATAAAGAAGACGTCGAGGTGCTGGATGGTGCCTGTTTGCACAGGGTGGTCACTCCTTGACCACAAGGGAGATTCTTCAGTCTTCTACGTCGAGTAGGATGTGGAAGGGTCCAGAGTTTCATTTTAAATGTTTCATCAGGATAATCTGAGTGCGTTGGCACTGCTCCCATTCTTATACCAATCTAGGGGGCTGGATTACCTGCTAGGTTCCCTCCTATGGGTGGGACCCAGGAAGGGGGTGGATACACCCCTTTCCCTTTGTCCAGGCCGCGCTGGGACTGGGGCTGGTCTGCCCCAGAACCGGTTTGGCCGGATTATGCAAGGGGAAGCCTTTTGCTCCCCAGGCAGTGTCTGGTTTCTTTCAAACCTCCCTGCTACAATCCACTATCTCCTGTCTGGGGTGATGTGACACCTCCCTGAGACAGGAAAGCCTTTGTCCAGGCCTCCTCGGCTGAGTTTCGGTCAGCAGCAGGAGGTCAGACTTGTGTCTGTGGCAGAAGCATCCACTTTGAAAATCTGAGGCTCTTTTTAAAATCAACCGCATTTTAGCAAAGTAGCATGTCGTCTCCCTCTAGAGGGGTGGAATGCTATCCCCGTCGACAGGACTGCTGAGGGGATAGTATTCCAAATCGTATGACACCTTACACGACATGTTTTGATAAAGCCAAACCAAAGTTAACATATAACCGCGAGGATTATAATGCACTTAATAGTATATGGTATGGCAATATCCCGGAACAGCTAGCGCAGAGGTGGAGGAAAGCTCTGGGGAGGAGGCGGAGCAAGTGCAAGACCAAACTGCTGTGCGGGTTGCCACAGTAGTGGCGGGCAGTGGTATGCTCTTATATTCCTTACTTGTTGAGATTGCAGACTGCATAGTGTGCTGCTCCCCATGAGAAAACGTAAGGTTTGTCCAGATGAGAGACATGAAGAAGAATGATTGACATTTAGGGGCCTATTATGATGGTGGACGGACCTGAGTTTGTCTGCCACCATAGAGTAGGAGTCATGTCATAAAGTCAAGTCATAAAATTTGTATAGCGCACTACATACCCAGAGGGTTTCAAGGCGCTTAGGAAGGGGAGGGGGATTATTTGTCGAATATCCATGTTTTAAGCTGCTTTCTGAACGCAAGGTGGTTCTGGGTGAGGCGAAGGTAGGCGGGGAGTGAGTTCCATGTTTTAGCAGCCAGGTATGAAAAGGATCTGCCTCCCATGGTGGTCTTGTTGATGCGAGGAACAGTGGCGAAGGCTTGGCTGGAAGAGCGAAGTTGGCGGGGGGGGGTGTAGAAGGACAGTCGAGAGTTGAGGCAATCTGGTCCGATGTCGTAGAGTGATTTGTGTGCGTGGGTAAGCAGTCGGAAAGTGATCCTCTTATTGACGGGAAGCCAGTGGAGGTCTTTAAGGTGACCAGAGATGTGTTCGTTGCGTGGGATGTCTAATATCAACCTGGCTGAGGCATTTTGGATTCGTTGTAGTTTCTTCTGGAGTTTAGCGGTGGTACCTGCGTAGAGGGTGTTTCCGTAGTCCAGTCGGCTCGTGACTAGAGCGTGGGTGACTGTTTTCCTTGTTTCGGGGGGGATCCAGCAAAATGTTTTTCTGAGCATGCGAAGAATGTTAAAGCAGGAAGAGGATACGGCGCTGACTTGTCTGTTCATTGAGAGTGAAGAATCCAGGATGACGCCAAGGTTCCGTGCGTGGTCTGTTGGGATGGGTGCTTTTCCGAGGGCTTCCGGCCACCAGGAGTCGTCCCATGCAGAGGGGGATGTACCTAAGATGAGGACTTCTGTTTTGTCCGAGTTCAGTTTCAGACGGCTTTGTTTCATCCATTCGGCGACTTCTTTCATTCCTTCGTGTAAGTTAGTTTTGGCGGTGCTGGGGTCCTTGGTGAGAGAAAGGATCAGTTGAGTGTCATCCGCGTAAGAGATGATGTTGAGGTTGTGTTGGCGGGCGATGGCTGCGAGGGGGCTCATGTATACGTTGAAGAGGGTGGGACTGAGTGAGGATCCTTGAGGTACGCCGCAGATGACTTCAGAGGCCTCGGATTTGAATGGTGGGAGGCGGACTCTTTGGGTTCTTCCGGTGAGGAACGAGGTGATCCATTCAAGTGCTTTTCCTTGGATTCCGATGTTATTGAGGCGTTGTAGAAGGGTGTTGTGGCAGACTGTGTCGAATGCTGCAGAGAGGTCAAGGAGGATGAGGGTGACTGTGTCTCCATTGTCCAGTAGAGTTCGAATGTCGTCTGTTGCTGCGATGAGGGCGGTCTCAGTGCTGTGTTTGGCTCGGAAGCCAGATTGTGATGGGTCAAGGGATTTGTTGGTTTCGAGGAAGGCGGCGAGCTGGTTGTTGACGGCTTTCTCGATGACTTTGGCCGGGAATGGAAGAAGCGAGATGGGGCGGTAGTTTTTGAGTTCGGTGGGGTCTGCTGTTGGTTTTTTCAGAAGGGCGGTGAGTTCAGCGTGTTTCCAGTCTTCTGGGAAGGTGGCGGAGTTGAAGGAGCAGTTGATGACGTCTCGGAGGTGCGGTGCTATGACGGAGTCTGCTTTGTTGAAGATGTGATGAGGACATGGGTCTGTGGGTGATCCTGAGTGGATGGAATTCATCAGGCGGATTGTGTCCTCAGTGGAGATTGGGTTCCAGTCGTTAAGGGTGTTCACGGGGGGAGAATGTTCAGCAAATGGTTGGGTGGGTTGGTCTCCGGGTTTGTTGTCGAAGCTGTTGTGGATGTCTGCAATCTTGTTGTGGAAGAATGAGGCTAGGGAGTCGCAGAGGGCTTGAGAGGGGGTGATGTCGTTGGAGTTGGCCGAGGGGTTGGAAAATTCCTTGACGATGTTAAAGAGTTCCTTGCTGTTGTGGGCGTTGTTGTCAAGTCGATCCTTGAATGCTGTTTTCTTGGCTTTTCGGATCAGTTGGTGGTGAGTGCGGGTGGCGCTTTTGAAGGCGTCCTTGTTGCTGGTGGATGGGTCTTTTTTCCAGGCCTTTTCAAGGGAGCGGCATAGTTTCTTGGACTTCTTGAGATCATCGTTGAACCATGAGGCCTTCTTGTTTCCAAGTTTGTGTTGACGTTTTTTAAGCGGTGCTAAGGAGTCGGCGGTGTTAGATAACCAAAGGGTGAGGTTGGAGGCGGCTTCGTTGGCGTTAGAAGAGAGGGCTGGGGAGGTTCGAAGGAGTGATGCGGAGATCTGATCCGTGGTGATTTTGTTCCAGTTTCTCTGTAGAGTTGGTTGGAGGTGGATGATGGGTTTCGGCTTGTTGTAAGTGAAGTGAACGCAGCTGTGGTCAGTCCAGAGGAGATCCGTAGTGTGGCTGAAGGAGACATGGTTGCTGGATGTGAAGATGGGGTCGAATGTGTGACCTGCGATGTGGGTGGGGGTGGTGACAAGTTGTTTAAGTCCGAGGTTGGCGAGGTTGTCTAAGAGGGTTGCGGAGTTGCGGTCGTTGATCTTTTCGAGGTGAAAGTTGAGGTCTCCCAGAAGGATGTAGTCTTTGGAGGGGAGCGCGTGTGGGGTGATGAAGTCCGTGATGTCTTCACTGAATTTTGCGCGGGGTCCTGGTGGTCTGTAGAGGAGGGTGCCTCTGAGAGTAGTCTTGGGGTCGATGTGGATCTGGAAGTGAAGGTGTTCTGAGTTAACGAGGTTGGCGTCAGAGCTGGTAGAGATGCGGATGGATTTCTTATGGACGATAGCGATAGGGACCGTCCGCAGGGGCAGCGGCGGTCCCTCCGTGGTAATTAGGATGTGACCGCCACCCTGGCGGTCACATCCTGTATTTTTATCTTTGCGGTGGGTGCTGCTTGAAGCAGCACCCGCCGCAATGATAAAAATGTAAGTTGTGCATTTGAATGCACAAAGCGGCAGGTTGTGCATAAGTTGTGCATTTGAATGCACAAAGCGGCAGGCACCGCGCAGTGCCTGCCGCTTTGTGCAGGCAAATGCAGGGGGGTACGATAGGTACCCCCATGTGTACCCCCCACCCCCCCTTCACCCCTGGGGGCCGCAACGGGCCCCCAAACAAAAATCCATATGCCTTTGCACAGCTGAAATGCCGCCGTGTAAAGGCATCCTCCTCCAGACATCCTAATATGGCTGGTGGTGTCTGATAGACACCGCCAGCCATGTTATTGCTTTTCCGCCGCGGACGGGAGGCGGCCGCGGCGGAAAAGCTGCGGACTGAAAAACGATCCCCCAGCCATCCTAATCTGGCGGGGGGTCTTTTTCAGTCCGCTGCGGATTTCCCGCATCCTCGGCCCGGAGGATGCGGGAAATCCACAATCCTAATCTGCCCCATATTTTGAATGGCTGGATGCCTGAATCATGGTACTATCTGACTCTTAGATAGCATATGTGTATCTAGAGAGAGTAGACAGTCACTTGATGAACTAAGTGTTACTTTGAAGAGCTTGTAACATCGTAATAGAAAAGTAAGAGCATCACCACCTGCATGTACTCGACTGGTATAGTAACGCAAGTCTGTCTCACTCATCATGGCGGGCGTCTGTTTTTCTCGGGTGCAAGTTGACTGCGCTGGCATTATGCCGGCTTGCAGAAGTTAACATACCAATTTTGCTAAACAAGAGAGAAGAAGAAGAATAAGACTGGTGTATTACTGTCATAGTCGACTCTAATGGAGTGAGGCAATAGTGCTCGTAGAATTGATTCCTTAAACTCCCACTAATGTTAGAGCAAGGGTGAAGAAGTGGGAAGTTAGATAGATACTGGCCACAATAGTTATGTACTGCACTTGCAAATTGCTAGTTCTACTGTGACACAACTTTCTGGTGAATCATTTTGTGTTAATCTTAAAGAGCATTGGTTACAGACTATGTCTTTCTTTATTCGTATAGATGCTCCTTCCAAACGAACCCGGAAGGAGCTGGCTAGACGGGCCCGGCAACGGAGGCTGGAGACCATTGTCGCTGAATATCGGCGGCTGGTGGCCAAGGAGGAGGGGGACATGCAGTCTACAACAACATCTACCGGCACAGCTGCATCCTCCTCCGCGCTCCCTGGGTCACCCAGTCAGCGCAGCAGGTCTCCAGCGGTACGGAGCCGGGGTACCGCAGCCACCAGCCACAGCCGAGCAGCAAAGAAATCAGCTGCTTCCCACAGCAGTTGCAAAAAACGGATGCACCGCCTTTCCCTGAGGGTTTCCTACCTCGAGCAGGAGCTGCTCAACACGAAAACCCTGCTCGAGACCCTCCGCAAGGAGCATTCCGATCTGGCCCGGAAAGTCAACAGCAGCAGCCAGCAGTAGGAGGAGACTGTCCCTTGCCCCTTTTTTAAAGACTTCTGGGGGGTGGGAATTGGGAGTTGGGTTTTTTCACTTTTTTGGACTTTTCACAGAAATTCGTTGGGGTTAGAGAGTGGGGGTGGGTTGGGTCTTGTGGGAGATTATTTTTGTCAGGGATATAAATATACTTTAAACTTTATCTTAGCATACGTGGTTTTCTTACTGCTTTTGAGGCTGGTTGGTGGGGGTTTAACAGTAACTTTGTTTTCGTGAAACTTGGCATCTTGATTCAAGTTGTGTAATTAATTGCCCAAATGTTTTCAAAACTAAGTGCCTCTCACAGAGTAAGTGAATTCAATAGTCCTAGGACTTTACTAGTACTAGCATCAGTCTCTCGTCTCTCCTAATACTCCAATATACTTCCTCCCCCCAAACGCTTATCTTACCTGCAATTTGTGTTTGGAAATAAGGCTAGGCATAGGGCTGGCTGCACGGCAAATGGCGATTAAGGTTGGCAATCCTGGGCGGATGAAATGTCATCATTGCGTTGGTACTAGTGGTGTTACACAGTGGCAGTTGCAGCATCTGAAAAAAAAGAAAATGAAACCTTGTTTGTCCTTACCGTAGCATTAGAACGGTACAATAGAGAATATAGCAGGTGACAGTACACTAGAACAGTGCCACAATGTAGCCTAAGAAATGGTAAAGTATTGAAAGTATAACTAGTACTTGCGTTGAATTTCTTTGACATTGGCTACTACTACAAGAAATAGTACCGAAGGTGAAGGACACAGCAGCGTAATAATTTGCCACGTCTAGGAGGAGGATGTTCTAATCTTGATGACCTATCAAGTTGATGGCGCACATGAAAATCTGCTTTCCTTTGCCAATAGTGACTGAGTGTCAAGCTGAGTAAGAATAGAATATATCCTCGGATTCCTTCACCAGCCTGTTGCTATGACCTTATCCTCCCCAGCAAGTGTGTGGAATTATTGCTGTCATTTAGTCACACATAAATCAAAACCACACAGCCCAGGGGAAGAGGGTTATGGTTTGGAAAATGGATGGGAATGGGGGATTTTGGGAAAGTTTTGTTGAGAGAAGAAAAAAAAAAGCACAGCATGGACAAACAATAATTGAAGATAAAGAAATCTTTGGGTACAAAGCTAACCATAAATCGTTTAAGTGACGTAAAGGAAGTGCATGCACTACTGCATGCATGGTTACTGAAAAGTAAGTAGTACTTTCGACAACCGTGAATGGTAGAATGCGACAGTACAGGGCTGCAGCGTTTTCACTTGCCTATCTCTGCACTCAGAGAAACAATTCTTACATTAAATTAGGTTTGAAAAATAGCAAAAGTAAAACCTATAGAATGGCTTTAGGGATGAATTTAAAAGCAAAGATCCAAGAAATGCAGGCTCACACTCATAGAAGTTCACAGCAATAACCTTACTTTAAAGATAATTAGAAAAGAACGGATACTGTATCTGTATGTTGTTGTAGTTGTCCTGTAGAATTTGTTAAATTGCATGCATCAAACCATTCCTCTTATTAGCGGGACTCCTCCATTCCAGCTGACGCTCCGTCCATCAATGTTGGTGACCAGAAGACACCCTGTCCACTGCCTGCCTGCCGGATGCTGAATTGCGGCTCGCTAATGTGAAGCCTGACTTCATCCTTTTTTTCCCATTGCACAGACTGAAACCCGGCCTGTAATTATTGATGGAAAAACAGGAAGTGATATTAGAACACCACTGACAAATAAATATAAGGTATGTACGCTGTGTAGTGCAAAAAGTCATACTTTGAGTTTCCTAATAGACAGTACAATATTTTTGAAAGTGCGTACTCTGTCTGAGTCTCCTTTTGAAGCATAAATAAGTATGGGCAAATTAATTTAGCAAATCTTTCCCCTCAAGCTAGGTGTACTGTAAACTGTGTTTTAGAACAAAATTAGACCTTCCCAGCAGTGCTCCCACCCAGACCCTTACTAAAGCCAGTCGCAAAAATGTAGAAGACCCCCAATCAGATCTCAAAAAACAAGGCCTAGTAGAAAACTGGTGACAAAACGTACTTTTGAAAGTAAAAGTAGGCCCAAATCCCCTTACCCACCATGGATTGTATTCAAACCACTGCAAGCAAGCAAAAGTATCCATACCCAGCATCGCTCCAAGACTCGCAAAACACCCGACAAACAGCCCCCCGCCCAAACACATGCAATACAAATACTGCTAACCCTAACGAGCCCTAAGTTAAGAATAGTGGCAAACGCTTTCTTTAACTATGCCAAATCCCCCCTTTCTCACCATGGACCAAAATTACACATTCCCACAAGTGCTCTAAGACCCCAGAACTCAGTTGCAAAAATCTAGAACACCTCGAAACACATGCAATCCTGCTGCTAGTGCTAACCCTAACGAACCCTAAGTTACAAAAAGTGCCAAAAGGCTTTTCGCATGGATTTTCTCCAAACCAGTTTTATCCGGTATTAGACCTTCCAAGCAATCCCCCAAGACCCGCCAACCCACCCGCAAAAAGCACAACAACCCCAAACAGCCAAAAAGCAAAAATGGAAAATCTCATACTTACAATATTTTTCGGCCTTCATTCAATTCTGTCCAAACGCGCTGTGCAGCTAGGCCATAACTCCTGTTTTCCACCATGGATTTCCTGAAGAGCAAATGCAATCAAAATTAGACTGTGCCAGCAGTGCTCCCAGACCCGAAAACCCACCCACAAACACCCGGAACACCCCCAAAGAGCACCTCAAAGACAAGCAAGTCAGCAAAAATGCAAATAAAATTTCGCCTCCAATTTGGTCCAAACCAGTTTTATCCGGTATTAGACCTTCCCAGCAATGGCCACAGAGCCGTCAACCCAGGCGAAAACAAGTAGAAGACCCCCAAACAGCCAAAAAGCAAAAGTACAAAAATGGGGACTCAGTCATTTCCAGGGCAATTTCCAAAATCACTCCGCGAGCGCTCTGCAGCTAGTCCCTAACTCCCCTCTGCCACCATGGATTTGCTTCAAACCTCTTGCAATGAAAAGTATCCATACCCAGCAGTGCTCCCAGACCCCGAAACCCACCCACAAACACCAGGAAGCCCCCCAAACAAGCCCCCGAAAACTCTAAATTGAGCGAAATGTCAGAAAAACTTTTTCCTCATGGATTTGGCCCAAACCAGTTTATCCGGTATTAGACCTTCCCAGCAATGGCCACAGAGCCGTCAACTCAGGGGAAAACAAGTAGAAAACCCCCAAACAGCCAAAAAGCAAAAGTACAAAAATGGGGACTTAGTCATTTTCAGGGCAATTTTCAAAATCACTCCGCTCGCGCGCTGCAGCTAGGCCCCAACTCCCCTCTGCCACCATGGATTTGCTTCAAACCTCTTGCAATCAAAAGTATCCATACCCAGCAGTGCCCCCTGACCCCGAAACCCACCCACAAACACCAGGAAGCCCCCCAAACAGGCCCCCGAAAACACGATAGTGAGCAAAAAGGCAAAAACGTTTTCAAGTCTGATTTTGTCCAAACCAGTTTTATCCGGTATAAGACCTTCCCAGCAATGCCCCAAGACCCGCCAACCCACCCGCAAAAAAGCACAACAACCCCAAACAGCCAAAAAGCAAAAATGGAAAATCTCATACTTACAATATTTTTCGGCCTTCTGTTCAAACGCGCTGTGCAGCTAGGTCATGACTCCACTTTTCCACCATGGATGTCCTAGAAAACAAATGCAATTAACATTAGACTGTGCCAGCAGTGCTCCCAGACCCCGACACCCACCCACAAACACCAGGAAGCCCCCCAAACAGGCCCCAGAAAACATGATAGTGAGCAAAAAAGCAAAAACGTTTTCAAGTCTGATTTTGTCCAAACCAGTTTTATCCGGTATTAGACCTTCCCAGCAATGCCCCAAGACCCGCCAACCCACCCGCAAAAAAGTACAACACCCCCAAACAGCCAAAAAGCAAAAATGGAAAATCTCACACTTATAATATTTTTCGGCCTTCCGTCCAAACGTGCTGTGCAGCTAGGTCATAACTCCTGTTTTCCACCATGGATTTCCTGAAAAGCAAATTCAATCAAAATTAGACTGTGTCAGCAGTGCTCCCAGACCCCAAAACCCACCCACAAACACCCGGGAACACCCCCAAAGAGCACCTCAAAGACAAGCAAGTCAGCAAAAACGCAAGAAAAATGTTGCCTCCGATTTGGTCCAAACCAGTTTTATCCGGTATTGGACCTTCCCAGCAAAGGCCACAGAGCCGTCAACCCAGGAGAAAACAAGTAGAAGACCCCCAAACAGCCAAAAAGCAAAAGTACAAAAATGGGGACTTAGTCATTTTCAGGGCAATTTCCAAATTCACTCCGCACGCGCTCTGCAGCTACGCCCTAACTCGCCTCTGCCACCATGGATTTGCTTCAAACCTCTTGCAATCAAAAGTATCCATACCCAGCAGTGCTCCCTTACCCCGAAACCCACCCAAAAACACCAGGAAGCCCCCCAAACAGGCCCCCGAAAACATGATAGTGAGCAAAAAGGCAAAAACGTTTTCAAGTCTGATTTTGTCCAAACCACTTTTATCTGGTATTAGACCTTCCCAGCAATGCCCCAAGACCCGCCAACCCACCCACAAAAAAGCACAACACCCCCAAACAGCCAAAAAGCAAAAATGAAAAATCTCATACTTACAATATTTTTCGGCCTTCTGTCCAAACCCGCTGTGCAGCTAGGTAATAACTCCCGTTTTCCACCATGGATTTCCTGAAAAGCAAATTCAATCAAAATTAGACTGTGTCAGCAGTGCTCCCAGACCCCAAAACCCACCCACAAACACCCGGGAACCCCCCCCAAAGAGCACCTCAAAGACAAGCAAGTCAGCAAAAACGCAAGAAAAATGTTGCCTCCGATTTGGTCCAAACCAGTTTTATCCGGTATTAGACCTTCCCAGCAAAGGCCACAGAGCCGTCAACCCAGGAGAAAACAAGTAGAAGACCCCCAAACAGCCAAAAAGCAAAAGTACAAAAATGGGGACTTAGTCATTTTCAGGGCAATTTCCAAATTCACTCCGCCCGCGCTCTGCAGCTAGCCCTAACTCACCTCTGCCACCATGGATTTGCTTCAAACCTCTTGCAATCAAAAGTATCCATACCCAGCAGTGCTCCCGGACCCCGAAACCCACCCACAAACACCAGGAAGCCCCCCAAACAGGCCCCCGAAAACATGATAGTGAGCAAAAAGGCAAAAAAGTTTTCAAGTCTGATTTTGTCCAAACCACTTTTATCTGGTATTAGACCTTCCCAGCAATGCCCCAAGACCCGCCAACCCACCAACTAAAAAGCACAACTCCCCCAAACAGCCAAAAAGCAAAAATGGAAAATTTCATACTTACAATATTTTTCGGCCTTCTGTCCAAACGCGCTGTGCAGCTAGGTAATAACTCCCGTTTTCTACCATGGATTTCCTGAAAAGCAAATGCAATCAAAATTAGACTGTGCCAGCAGTGCTCCCAGACCCTAAAACCCACCCACAAACACCCGGAACCCCCCCAAAGAGCACCTCAAAGACAAGCAAGTCAGCAAAAACGCAAAAACAAATTCGCCTCCGATTTGGTCCAAACCAGTTTTATCCGGTATTAGACCTTCCCAGCAATGGCCACAGAGCCGACAACCCAGGGGAAAACAAGTAGAAGACCCCCAAACAGCCAAAAAGCAAAAGTACAAAAATGGGTACTTAGTAATTTTCAGGGCAATTTCCAAAATCACTCCGCGTGCGCTCTGCAGCTAGGCCCTAACTCCCCTCTGCCACCATGGATTTGCTTCAAACCTCTTGCAATCAAAAGTATCCATCCCCAGCAGTTCTCCCTGACCCCGAAACCCACCCACAAACACCAGAAAGCCCCCCAAACAGGCCCCTGAAAACATGATAGTGAGCTAAAAGGCAAAAACTTTTTCAAGTCTGATTTTGTCCAAACCAGTTTTATCCGGTATTAGACCTTCCCAGCAATGCCCCAAGACCCGCCAACCCACCCGCAAAAAAGCACAACACCCCCAAACAGCCAAAAAGCAAAAATTTAAAATCTCATACTTACAATATTTTTCAGCCTTCTGTCCAAATGCGATGTGCAGCTAGGTCATGACTCCACTTTTCCACCATGGATGTCCTAGAAAATCAATGCAATCAACATTAGACTGTGCCAGCAGTGCTCCCAGACCCCGAAACCCACCCACAAACACCAGGAAGCCCCCCAAACAGGCCCCAGAAAACATGATAGTGAGCAAAAAGACAAAAACTTTTTCAAGTCTGATTTTGTCTAAACCAGTTTTATCCGGTATTAGACCTTCCCAGCAATGCCCCAAGACCGCCAACTCACCCTCAAAGAAGTAGAACACCCCCACAAGTGCAGAGTCTTTCATCATTGGGCGTAATCCAGCCCTCTGCTTTGAGGGAAATAGGAGTCTGGAGGAGGAGGATGGAGGAGCATGTTCTTGTGAACTTGTGAAACTGAGGAATGCAGACTGTGGCACCTTAAAATCAATAAGCAAATAAGTGAAGACAGTTCTGCTGATGGGCTTGTTTTTGTGATTAGGTGAATAAAGTTTTAATTATATTAACTGTGCAAAACAAAGAAAGACAGACACACAGGAATAAAAGTGAATAAGGACGAAAAAGAAAGTTATTGATTCATTGGCTCATTTTCAGGGCTCGTGTCAAGGAATAATAGTTCGTCCTCATACTCTGCGAGTAGGTCACCTAAGAGAGAAGAAATTCCCTCATCTAAGTTGCTGTCCCCCTCGTCTTCTTCCGGCGTGTATTGTCATACTTTGTAATCTGGTGGTATGAGGTGCTGATTCATCTTGATCATTGTTAACCTCTCCACATTTTTGGGCGAGAGGCGGGTCCTTTTGCAAGTTACAATGCCACCAGCAGCACTGAAAACACGTTCAGAAGACACGCTTGCAAGTGGGCAAGACAAGTAGTTTATAGCCAGGTTGGAGATCTCTGACCACAATTCTTTTTTCCCATGCCAATACGCCAATAAGTCAGCATTAACATAGACATCTGTTGATTCATTCAGATAGTCCTGCACCATCGACTGAAGGTTGTCCACGGTTCCTCCACTATGCTTACTTTTTGCTGGAACCTTTTGAGAAGCAAACCCAAGGTTAGTTAGCCAATCCTCTTCTTCACCCAATGTTACTGTTGTGTCTGGTGCAGTTGATCCGGATGCCGGTGTCTTTAACAGCTGAGAGGTCCCTTCTGCCACAGCCACGGGTACAG
Source organism: Lissotriton vulgaris (assembly GCF_964263255.1). Taxonomy (NCBI): domain Eukaryota; kingdom Metazoa; phylum Chordata; class Amphibia; order Caudata; family Salamandridae; genus Lissotriton; species Lissotriton vulgaris. The sequence goes on along the minus strand of NC_141696.1, from coordinate 650,659,780 downwards.
AAGTGGATTCTTTTGACTGGGGATGGCCTGCTGATTAAGTATGGGCGAATTTTGCGAATCTCGCGTTCGCGAATTTTGTGGATTTGCGAACTCGCAATCCGCAAAATCCGCGAATTCTTGCGAATTTGCGGATTTTTTTTTTGTGTTCGCAAGGATTTCTGCCAGTTCGCGAGGGTTTCGTACAAGTTCGCAATTGCGAACTTACATTTCGGCACGCAACGGTCGCAATTATGTTGTTTCTACGTCTGGTTCATCATCACAGGTTCCCAGCACCCTCTGTTTCACCACTGCAACCCTCTGTTACATCAATGCCACCCTCTGGTTCATCATTACTGTAGATTATGGGGGGGAAAAGCAAGCACACCAGCCCTGCTTCAACTGACATGAATTAATTTGGGGTTAGTTTATTAATGTGTCACTGTTTTAAAATTCCTGTCTGGCACCTGCTTCCTTATCTGTAATTTTGCTTTCTGTTGCAGTGCATTTTCTTTCCCCAGGACCTTTGTGGCCTACTTGTAGCTATTCTATGAGCCTGCTGTGAGGGTCAGAGCAGGGTCATACAATTGTTGCAACTAGCAACTGAATTCTGGAGGGGCCCCAGTCAGGAAGCACTACAGGGAATTGTTACTAATGATGAGTTTGAATTCTTGCCCCTGCCGAGTGCTTTCAGTTTTGAAAAACTTGTTTTTCTGCAATTTTGCGGGGTTCGCGGGGCGCGAACACGCGCGAGATCGGATTCGGAAGCCGCAAATTCGTGCGAATATGCAATTTGTTTTTTTTGCGGCGTGTTAGTTGGCAAGGTTTTGTGCGTTTTTGCAAGCCACTCGTAGCGCAAGGCGCGAAGTTACCCTCGCGGTCGTTCAAGGGCGCGGCCATCTTGTTTGCCTGACGTATTTCCGTTTCCGGGCGCGAAGTGTAATCTCGCAAAGTCTGCGGCTTGCCAGTACAGTTTCGCGCGTGTTCGCAAGGAAAATCTAGCGCGAACTTACCCGCGCGGTCGTGAACGGGCGCGGCCATCTTGTTTCTCATTTATTGCTATGGTTCTGGGCATGGTCTTTGTATCCTCTGTCAATCTCTGCCATCCTTTGCTTGTTTGAAGTTTTTTTTAATCTATTTTACTTATTATCTATCCCTCTATTTTTCTAGCCCTATATTTTTGTGTTTACTGCTACTTTTGGTTAATTTTAAACTACTTTTTTAAACTCTTTTCTTTTCTTCTCTTCCCTATTCTATTTTCTTTATTCCTTTCCGCCCGGACCATGGTGAAGGGAGCCGGGAAGCTTTTCCGAGAAGGGGAAGGGTCCCGCACCCCGTGTCCGGCTCCCGTGCGGGCGTTTAAGGGGGGAGGAGGTCGTACCCAGGGAGATCTTTACCCCGGAGGAGGTGGGCCAACTCATTTTTTATGTTCAGCGCCGCCTCCCCAGGACCATCATGGGAGGCGGCAAGATCAGTGCCGGGTACGGGGTCCGGGAGCGCCGGAAGCGGTGGGAGAAGGTGTGCCAGGCCATTTACCACCACTCTCGGGTCTGGCGCACCTACAACCAGGCCACCCACCGCTGGACGGATGTCCTGACCCGTGAGCGAGATCTGCTCGACCTCCTTGGCCTTGAGATCCCCGGGCTTGGTGAGTAGTAGTAGCTATTTCTTTACTACTATGTTTCCTCCTGCTGTGTTATTCTATTGCAAATTTTTGTTTTTTACCAAGAGCAATAATGCTGCTCATTACATTGTAGGTAAATTATATTTCAAAATCTTGTGTGCATTTCAGGTACACTGCTCTCCTTCTCAGTAGTGTTGCTACTATGCTTATTTGTTTTAGATTTTGTGTTCATTTCATTGGCCTGTGAAATTATGTATGAGTGTAGTTTAAAGAACTACGTAATGCTACACACTAAGGGTCTGATTTTTAATTACCGGCGCCTGCCTGCAAAGTAGCAGGGATGCGCCAGTAATTTTGCGTCACGCCACCATCACCCATGGTGCGCCGTATTTACAATGCGGCGCACCATGGGCCCAAATTTGTCACCAAAGCGTTACGCATCTGTGCCGTAAAGGCGGCGCATTGCTGAAGTTGCGTCGCAACGATAGTGCAGCTCCATCAATGCTCTGGGGTGCCCTATCTCCCCAATGCTGCGTCAAGCCGTACGTCTGCTTCAAGCAGGCGCAGGGTTTGAGTCACGCATCATTGTCCTCAAAGTGACTGATTGAAATCTTGTGGATTTCCCTCAGCCACTTTTAGGATGCGTTCCTGCGCAGGAACGCCCTCCCTTGTGCCGGAACGCCCCCTATTGGCGCAGGGCTTTACAACGTGATGCATCTCCCATATGCGCCACGTTGTTAATATACGCCGCACCATTGCGCCTCTTTTGTGCTGTCGCTGCGTCACAAAAGACACGCAGCAAAGGAGCAAAAGAGCCGCAAGGGGCTTCTAAATCAGCGTTTAAACAATTGGAGCCTCACCTATATGTCTACACATCCACATAAAAAACCACCAGGAGTAGGGACCCCTCCTTGTTAGTGTCCCCAGGGATTTGTCAATGACATGGATCCAATGGTTAGGATGTGTGTAAATACTAAAAATCACACAGGACCACTATTACTTCATTCACCAGAAAAGTGTGAAAGATAGAGAGAGTACCTCACGGTAGCACCACCCGAGGGGGTTCCCGGTTAGTAATTGCCGGTATACCCACTTCTCATCATTGGCCACTCTCTCTATGTGAAAAGACAAAAGTGCACTAAAGGAAGATAATAGTGCAGACGTGAGAGTAGTGATGTGAAAAAACACAAATAGTGACAAACGTCTCACCACTGACTAAGCGTGGGCGGAAAATCCGTTCCGCTCGCGGATTTTGCGGATTTTCGGGAAATCCGCAATCCGCGAGATTTGCGGATTTCCCGCAAAATCCGCAAATTCGCACGCAGCGGATTTTTTTGGCGGCGCGCGGCGTTGGTGATACAATTTTTGCGGCGCGCGGCGTTTATCATCGTTTGCCGAGTTGTTTTTTTCGATAGTTTGCGAGTGCTGCGCCATTTTGGATCTTGCTGTGTGATCCCGCGGGAATTGGCGAGCGCGATTACGTCATCGCGGCTTGCCAGCGATAGTTTGTCAACGCGAGTACGACGAGATCACGTCTCGCGGTACTTCGCAATTGCGAGATTTGAGATGCGGCGCGCGAAAATATAAATTTGCAATTCTGCACAAGAAATCCACCAGCAAGCAGCATAAACCTTCTAGAAATGATGATTTTTATGTGAATAACTCCTTAGTTTGACATTTGCCTGCACTTTTTTAGCGAGGAGTCCATTTTGGGGAGGGGGGCAGGGGGGTGGGAGGAAGGAAGTGCCCCATAGTCTTCAACTTCCTGTTCCTGTTCAGCAGGCTCCTCCCAGTGCTTTGTCCATCTCCTGGTCACTTTTCATTCGGATGTGGACCTGGAAGGATTACCTTTTGTGGATGCTGCTGGATCTTTGGATTTGAGGCCTTTTTGACTTTCTTTGGATCACTGTTGGATTAGAAATTTTACAAGTAAGTTTGTTTGGGGCATTACAGTTGCTGCAACTAAAATTTTGGGATTTTCGATTTTTGGGCTGTTTTGGGGCCTTTTCCCAGGGGTACTCAGTGGTGGGTGGACTGATTCTTTCTGTGGGTTGTCTTGAACTTAAACATCATGGAGGCCATAGATGAATTGGGATTGTGCTGATTTTTCTGTGTTTTTCGATTTTTTTTTTTTGTAAAATTTTGTGTTTTTCGATTTTTGACCTGTTGTTGGGGCCTTGACCAGGGGTAGTGAGTGGTGCATGGGCCTAGTCTTTCTGTGGGCTGTCTTGAATTTAAACATCATGGAGGCCATGGATGGAATGGGATTGTGCTGATTTTGCAGTGTTTTTCGATTTTTGGGGGTGTTCATGGGGAGGGACATGCCATGTGGCTGGTGGCCATTTTGAGTGCAGCTACAGGCACTGGCCATGTGCTGGCAGGCAAGTGGCCATTTTGAATGCAGGCTTTGTTGTTAGGCCTCCAACCATTTTGCCTACTTTTCAACCTTTATTTATGCCAGGGGTAGTGAGTCTTGCATGGGCCTAGTATTTCTGTGGGTTGTCTTGAATTTAAACATCATGGAGGCCATGGATTGAATGGGATTGTGATGATTTTGCAGTGTTTTTCGATTTTTGGGCCTGTACTTGTGGCCTTTTCACCAGGGGTATTTGAGTCTAGCATGGGCCTAGTCTTTCTGTGGGCTGTCTTGAATTTAAACATCATGGAGAGGCCACGGATGGAATGGGATTGTGCTGATTTTGCAGTGTTTTTCGATTTTTGGGCCTGTACTTGTGGCCTTTTCACCAGGGGTATTTGAGTCTAGCATGGGCCTAGTCTTTCTGTGGGCTGTCTTGAATTTAAACATCATGGAGAGGCCATGGATGGAATGGGATTGTGCTGATTTTGCAGTGTTTTTCGATTTTTGGGGGTGTTCATGGGGAGGGACATGCCATGTGGCTGGTGGCCATTTTGAGTGCAGCTACAGGCACTGGCCATGTGCTGGCAGGCAAGTGGCCATTTTGAATGCAGGCTTTGTTGTTAGGCCTCCAACCATTTTGCCTACTTTTCAACCTTTATTTATGCCAGGGGTAGTGAGTCTTGCATGGGCCTAGTATTTCTGTGGGTTGTCTTGAATTTAAACATCATGGAGGCCATGGATTGAATGGGATTGTGATGATTTTGCAGTGTTTTTCGATTTTTGGGCCTGTACTTGTGGCCTTTTCACCAGGGGTATTTGAGTCTAGCATGGGCCTAGTCTTTCTGTGGGCTGTCTTGAATTTAAACATCATGGAGAGGCCATGGATGGAATGGGATTGTGCTGATTTTGCAGTGTTTTTCGATTTTTGGGCCTGTACTTGTGGCCTTTTCACCAGGGGTATTTGAGTCTAGCATGGGCCTAGTCTTTCTGTGGGCTGTCTTGAATTTAAACATCATGGAGAGGCCATGGATGGAATGGGATTGTGCTGATTTTGCAGTGTTTTTCGATTTTTGGGCCTGTACTTGTGGCCTTTTCACCAGGGGTATTTGAGTCTAGCATGGGCCTAGTCTTTCTGTGGGCTGTCTTGAATTTAAACATCATGGAGGCCATGGATGGAATGGGATTGTGCTGATTTTGCAGTGTTTTTCGATTTTTGGGCCTGTACTTGTGGCCTTTTCACCAGGGGTATTTGAGTCTAGCATGGGCCTAGTCTTTCTGTGGGCTGTCTTGAATTTAAACATCATGGAGAGGCCATGGATGGAATGGGATTGTGCTGATTTTGCAGTGTTTTTCGATTTTTGGGCCTGTACTTGTGGCCTTTTCACCAGGGGTATTTGAGTCTAGCATGGGCCTAGTCTTTCTGTGGGCTGTCTTGAATTTAAACATCATGGAGGCCATGGATGGAATGGGATTGTGCTGATTTTGCAGTGTTTTTCGATTTTTGGGGGTGTTCATGGGGAGGGACATGCCATGTGGCTGGTGGCCATTTTGAGTGCTGCTACAGGCACTGGCCATGTGCTGGCAGGCAAGTGGCCATTTTGAATGCAGGCTTTGTTGTTAGGCCTCCAACCATTTTGCCTACTTTTCAACCTTTATTTATGCCAGGGGTAGTGAGTCTTGCATGGGCCTAGTATTTCTGTGGGTTGTCTTGAATTTAAACATCATGGAGGCCATGGATTGAATGGGATTGTGATGATTTTGCAGTGTTTTTCGATTTTTGGGCCTGTACTTGTGGCCTTTTCACCAGGGGTATTTGAGTCTAGCATGGGCCTAGTCTTTCTGTGGGCTGTCTTGAATTTAAACATCATGGAGAGGCCATGGATGGAATGGGATTGTGCTGATTTTGCAGTGTTTTTCGATTTTTGGGCCTGTACTTGTGGCCTTTTCACCAGGGGTATTTGAGTCTAGCATGGGCCTAGTCTTTCTGTGGGCTGTCTTGAATTTAAACATCATGGAGAGGCCATGGATGGAATGGGATTGTGCTGATTTTGCAGTGTTTTTCGATTTTTGGGCCTGTACTTGTGGCCTTTTCACCAGGGGTATTTGAGTCTAGCATGGGCCTAGTCTTTCTGTGGGCTGTCTTGAATTTAAACATCATGGAGGCCATGGATGGAATGGGATTGTGCTGATTTTGCAGTGTTTTTCGATTTTTGGGCCTGTACTTGTGGCCTTTTCACCAGGGGTATTTGAGTCTAGCATGGGCCTAGTCTTTCTGTGGGCTGTCTTGAATTTAAACATCATGGAGAGGCCATGGATGGAATGGGATTGTGCTGATTTTGCAGTGTTTTTCGATTTTTGGGCCTGTACTTGTGGCCTTTTCACCAGGGGTATTTGAGTCTAGCATGGGCCTAGTCTTTCTGTGGGCTGTCTTGAATTTAAACATCATGGAGGCCATGGATGGAATGGGATTGTGCTGATTTTGCAGTGTTTTTCGATTTTTGGGGGTGTTCATGGGGAGGGACATGCCATGTGGCTGGTGGCCATTTTGAGTGCAGCTACAGGCACTGGCCATGTGCTGGCAGGCAAGTGGCCATTTTGAATGCAGGCTTTGTTGTTAGGCCTCCAACCATTTTGCCTACTTTTCAACCTTTATTTATGCCAGGGGTAGTGAGTCTTGCATGGGCCTAGTATTTCTGTGGGTTGTCTTGAATTTAAACATCATGGAGGCCATGGATTGAATGGGATTGTGATGATTTTGCAGTGTTTTTCGATTTTTGGGCCTGTACTTGTGGCCTTTTCACCAGGGGTATTTGAGTCTAGCATGGGCCTAGTCTTTCTGTGGGCTGTCTTGAATTTAAACATCATGGAGAGGCCATGGATGGAATGGGATTGTGCTGATTTTGCAGTGTTTTTCGATTTTTGGGCCTGTACTTGTGGCCTTTTCACCAGGGGTATTTGAGTCTAGCATGGGCCTAGTCTTTCTGTGGGCTGTCTTGAATTTAAACATCATGGAGAGGCCATGGATGGAATGGGATTGTGCTGATTTTGCAGTGTTTTTCGATTTTTGGGCCTGTACTTGTGGCCTTTTCACCAGGGGTATTTGAGTCTAGCATGGGCCTAGTCTTTCTGTGGGCTGTCTTGAATTTAAACATCATGGAGGCCATGGATGGAATGGGATTGTGCTGATTTTGCAGTGTTTTTCGATTTTTGGGCCTGTACTTGTGGCCTTTTCACCAGGGGTATTTGAGTCTAGCATGGGCCTAGTCTTTCTGTGGGCTGTCTTGAATTTAAACATCATGGAGAGGCCATGGATGGAATGGGATTGTGCTGATTTTGCAGTGTTTTTCGATTTTTGGGCCTGTACTTGTGGCCTTTTCACCAGGGGTATTTGAGTCTAGCATGGGCCTAGTCTTTCTGTGGGCTGTCTTGAATTTAAACATCATGGAGAGGCCATGGATGGAATGGGATTGTGCTGATTTTGCAGTGTTTTTCGATTTTTGGGCCTGTACTTGTGGCCTTTTCACCAGGGGTATTTGAGTCTAGCATGGGCCTAGTCTTTCTGTGGGCTGTCTTGAATTTAAACATCATGGAGGCCATGGATGGAATGGGATTGTGCTGATTTTGCAGTGTTTTTCGATTTTTGGGGGTGTTCATGGGGAGGGACATGCCATGTGGCTGGTGGCCATTTTGAGTGCAGCTACAGGCACTGGCCATGTGCTGGCAGGCAAGTGGCCATTTTGAATGCAGGCTTTGTTGTTAGGCCTCCAACCATTTTGCCTACTTTTCAACCTTTATTTATGCCAGGGGTAGTGAGTCTTGCATGGGCCTAGTATTTCTGTGGGTTGTCTTGAATTTAAACATCATGGAGGCCATGGATTGAATGGGATTGTGATGATTTTGCAGTGTTTTTCGATTTTTGGGCCTGTACTTGTGGCCTTTTCACCAGGGGTATTTGAGTCTAGCATGGGCCTAGTCTTTCTGTGGGCTGTCTTGAATTTAAACATCATGGAGAGGCCATGGATGGAATGGGATTGTGCTGATTTTGCAGTGTTTTTCGATTTTTGGGCCTGTACTTGTGGCCTTTTCACCAGGGGTATTTGAGTCTAGCATGGGCCTAGTCTTTCTGTGGGCTGTCTTGAATTTAAACATCATGGAGAGGCCATGGATGGAATGGGATTGTGCTGATTTTGCAGTGTTTTTCGATTTTTGGGCCTGTACTTGTGGCCTTTTCACCAGGGGTATTTGAGTCTAGCATGGGCCTAGTCTTTCTGTGGGCTGTCTTGAATTTAAACATCATGGAGGCCATGGATGGAATGGGATTGTGCTGATTTTGCAGTGTTTTTCGATTTTTGGGCCTGTACTTGTGGCCTTTTCACCAGGGGTATTTGAGTCTAGCATGGGCCTAGTCTTTCTGTGGGCTGTCTTGAATTTAAACATCATGGAGAGGCCATGGATGGAATGGGATTGTGCTGATTTTGCAGTGTTTTTCGATTTTTGGGCCTGTACTTGTGGCCTTTTCACCAGGGGTATTTGAGTCTAGCATGGGCCTAGTCTTTCTGTGGGCTGTCTTGAATTTAAACATCATGGAGGCCATGGATGGAATGGGATTGTGCTGATTTTGCAGTGTTTTTCGATTTTTGGGGGTGTTCATGGGGAGGGACATGCCATGTGGCTGGTGGCCATTTTGAGTGCAGCTACAGGCACTGGCCATGTGCTGGCAGGCAAGTGGCCATTTTGAATGCAGGCTTTGTTGTTAGGCCTCCAACCATTTTGCCTACTTTTCAACCTTTATTTATGCCAGGGGTAGTGAGTCTTGCATGGGCCTAGTATTTCTGTGGGTTGTCTTGAATTTAAACATCATGGAGGCCATGGATTGAATGGGATTGTGATGATTTTGCAGTGTTTTTCGATTTTTGGGCCTGTACTTGTGGCCTTTTCACCAGGGGTATTTGAGTCTAGCATGGGCCTAGTCTTTCTGTGGGCTGTCTTGAATTTAAACATCATGGAGAGGCCATGGATGGAATGGGATTGTGCTGATTTTGCAGTGTTTTTCGATTTTTGGGCCTGTACTTGTGGCCTTTTCACCAGGGGTATTTGAGTCTAGCATGGGCCTAGTCTTTCTGTGGGCTGTCTTGAATTTAAACATCATGGAGAGACCATGGATGGAATGGGATTGTGCTGATTTTGCAGTGTTTTTCGATTTTTGGGCCTGTACTTGTGGCCTTTTCACCAGGGGTATTTGAGTCTAGCATGGGCCTAGTCTTTCTGTGGGCTGTCTTGAATTTAAACATCATGGAGGCCATGGATGGAATGGGATTGTGCTGATTTTGCAGTGTTTTTCGATTTTTGGGCCTGTACTTGTGGCCTTTTCACCAGGGGTATTTGAGTCTAGCATGGGCCTAGTCTTTCTGTGGGCTGTCTTGAATTTAAACATCATGGAGAGGCCATGGATGGAATGGGATTGTGCTGATTTTGCAGTGTTTTTCGATTTTTGGGCCTGTACTTGTGGCCTTTTCACCAGGGGTATTTGAGTCTAGCATGGGCCTAGTCTTTCTGTGGGCTGTCTTGAATTTAAACATCATGGAGGCCATGGATGGAATGGGATTGTGCTGATTTTGCAGTGTTTTTCGATTTTTGGGGGTGTTCATGGGGAGGGACATGCCATGTGGCTGGTGGCCATTTTGAGTGCAGCTACAGGCACTGGCCATGTGCTGGCAGGCAAGTGGCCATTTTGAATGCAGGCTTTGTTGTTAGGCCTCCAACCATTTTGCCTACTTTTCAACCTTTATTTATGCCAGGGGTAGTGAGTCTTGCATGGGCCTAGTATTTCTGTGGGTTGTCTTGAATTTAAACATCATGGAGGCCATGGATTGAATGGGATTGTGATGATTTTGCAGTGTTTTTCGATTTTTGGGCCTGTACTTGTGGCCTTTTCACCAGGGGTATTTGAGTCTAGCATGGGCCTAGTCTTTCTGTGGGCTGTCTTGAATTTAAACATCATGGAGAGGCCATGGATGGAATGGGATTGTGCTGATTTTGCAGTGTTTTTCGATTTTTGGGCCTGTACTTGTGGCCTTTTCACCAGGGGTATTTGAGTCTAGCATGGGCCTAGTCTTTCTGTGGGCTGTCTTGAATTTAAACATCATGGAGAGGCCATGGATGGAATGGGATTGTGCTGATTTTGCAGTGTTTTTCGATTTTTGGGCCTGTACTTGTGGCCTTTTCACCAGGGGTATTTGAGTCTAGCATGGGCCTAGTCTTTCTGTGGGCTGTCTTGAATTTAAACATCATGGAGGCCATGGATGGAATGGGATTGTGCTGATTTTGCAGTGTTTTTCGATTTTTGGGCCTGTACTTGTGGCCTTTTCACCAGGGGTATTTGAGTCTAGCATGGGCCTAGTCTTTCTGTGGGCTGTCTTGAATTTAAACATCATGGAGAGGCCATGGATGGAATGGGATTGTGCTGATTTTGCAGTGTTTTTCGATTTTTGGGCCTGTACTTGTGGCCTTTTCACCAGGGGTATTTGAGTCTAGCATGGGCCTAGTCTTTCTGTGGGCTGTCTTGAATTTAAACATCATGGAGGCCATGGATGGAATGGGATTGTGCTGATTTTGCAGTGTTTTTCGATTTTTGGGGGTGTTCATGGGGAGGGACATGCCATGTGGCTGGTGGCCATTTTGAGTGCAGCTACAGGCACTGGCCATGTGCTGGCAGGCAAGTGGCCATTTTGAATGCAGGCTTTGTTGTTAGGCCTCCAACCATTTTGCCTACTTTTCAACCTTTATTTATGCCAGGGGTAGTGAGTCTTGCATGGGCCTAGTCTTTCTGTGGGTTGTCTTGAATTTAAACATTATGGAGGGCATGGATGGATTGGGATTGTGCTGATTTTGCAGTGTTTTTCGATTTTTTTGTGCTCTATAACTGAACTGATGTTCCTCTGTCTTCCATTTTTTTTAGGTGCACAAGACTCAAGAGAACCACCAGTGCCAGGAAGAAGTCCTACAGCGGTGTGTGTGTGCAGCATAACGTCACGCGACGTCACGTCTGGCCTCAGACAACTCTACAATTCGTGCAACTGCGGCCTGCTGTCTGACCTGCTCTGAAGAAGATGGCCCCAAAGAAAGTTCTCCGTAGCTCCTCTAGCAAGAAAGTTGCTAGTAAGGAGCAGAAGAAGCAAGTTACCAAGGAGGCTGGTGTGCCACCCGCCACTTTTTTTGGGAGCAAAAAAAAAAGTACGCCTGCAGCAGCAGGATCTGCTGGGGACCAACCTGAGAGCAGCACCCCTGCTCCATTGGGTTCAGTGCCTCCACCACCACGCCAACTTAAGTCAAAGCCCTTGAGTGCTTCAGAGGCAGTCAGTGTACTTCTCCAATCACCATCGACCAGTGATGTTGGCTCATCGCAAGAAAGTAGCAGCAATGTCCCTGAATCAACACAGGTTGTTGTAACTCATCTGACAAGTGTTGAACAACCACAGCCGCAACAACAACACCATGTGCAAGTACACGCCCAAGTACATGTGGAAGGAGAGGCAGCAAAAGGAGATGCGCAAGCAAAGGTGCATGGACGTTCACAAGTGCCCACAATAGTTGTTCCTCCCGAAGTAGGGGCACATTTGGAAATCGACAATGAAGCTGAGGTATCATTGGAAGCCACTCCTCCTGATGATCATTCATTGTCTTCCACATCCCTAGCAAGGAAAAGATCAAGGGGGGTGTCTACATCTTCTTCAAGCCCACCTCGTTCTGGTGCAAGTGATCTGTCTTGGGAACCACAACTGCGGTCTGACAGTGAGGCAGAGGCACACCATGATCTGACACCGTTACCTAAGCGTAAAAGGAAGGTCGTCCAAAAACTCAAACCTATGGAGTGTGATGAGGCTCAACAAGAAGTGACAGATACTGCTGGTGATGAAGCCTCTCACGATGACGACGAGCTAGTCATCACAAAGGTCACTGCAGCCCCACCGGGCATGCAGCAAAGAGACATTTTGACCCTATCCCGAGAAGCTGCTGAGCGTGATGACGATGTCGGCGAGGAGGCAATGGAAATGGAATCATTAGATTTGGAGTTAAGTAGTACACCAAAACCTACCGCTTCCATATTTCTTCGCAAGAAGGTACCCACCTCGTCCTCGACCTCAATTCGTGGTGGTGAAAGTGCAAAACGTACTGAAGTTCGGCAATCCACATCCTCCACTTCATCTGTCATTAGCAGCAGGACCACCACCACCAGTATCGCCGCCTCCTCCGGCCCCCGAAGACATTTCAAGTCTCCAGTTTGGGACTTCTTTAGTGTTTGCCCAAAAAAGGAAAACGTAGCCATTTGTAGCCTTTGTAAGCTTCGATTTAGTCGTGGTAAGCTTGGTTCTAACTATGGTACCGGAGGCCAGAGAGGTCATCTTGAGAGAAGGCACCCTGTCGAATGGTTTCCGCACCTAGAGGCGGTCAAGAAAGCCGGAATTGCACGTAATGAAAACGTTGATTTGTCATCTGCTGATGACGAGGTAGAAGACGATTCAAACACTTCACTTACACCCAGTTCCCATGTCAGCAGCACACCCCATGGGAGCCACACTAAGAGTGTGGGAGAGAGTGAGACATCAATGCGGAAAAGTTCATCAGCGAGCGTAACTGGGTCGAAGAGATCATCATCATCCCGTAAATCATTGGTCCAGGGCAACATTAAAAAGATGTTGTTTACAGAAGCGCAATATGAACGCAACCACCCAATGACCCGTCTGTATAACACTAAGCTGGCTAAAATGCTAGCTCTGGACCTTCTCCCTTTTTCTTTTGTAGAAGGGGTTGGTTTTCTAGAATTAGTGACAGCGCTCTGCCCTAAATGGAAGGTTCCTAGCCGGTTCTATTTTGCCCGAGTTGCGGTTCCAGCACTACATGAAGATCTTCTGAAGGTGATTGGGGCAGCTTTGCAGAAGAGTGCTGTTCACACTATACATTTGACAACAGACATGTGGACCAGTGGCGCAGGCGCTGATTACATGTGCATCACTGCACACTGGGTCTCTTTTTCAGGGGCTAAAGCAAAGCTAAACTCAGGTGTTGACACTAACATTGTTTTTAAAGGTGCTCGGAAACATGCAACACTAGCCATGTTTGGTTTGGAGAAACGTCACACAGCAGAAAACATTTTGGATGTCTTTAACACAAAGGTCCTTAACTGTCTGTCCCCACTAAAACGCAAGGTTGGTTATGTTTCCACAGACAATGGCTCCAATATAGTTAAGGCCATGAGGGACGGTTACTATTTCAGAGTGCCGTGTTTGGCGCACTGTATAAACCTGGTTGTCCAAAAATTCTTGGGTAATAAACGCAGTGCAGCGTACAGTGTATTGGAGAACTGCCGAAAAATATGCAAGCATTTCAGGCATTCTTTTAAGGCCTGCAAGCAGCTGAGGAGCATGCTATATCAAAGTCAAATGCCAGTGAAAGCACTCATCCAGGAGGTGGTAACACGTTGGAACTCAACCTTCTACATGCTTGAGCGTCTGTATGAGCAGTATACGCAACTCGATCAATATTTCTTGAAAGAGGGTATAGAGGAGCTGAGGATGGGTGGGCCGCAATGGAACATAGTTGAAAGCCTAACACGCATGCTTCGTCCTTTTGAGGTCTTCACACGTGCAGTCAGCAAGGAGGACTCTAATTTGGGAAAAGCTATCCCATTGTTGTACATGCTGGAGGACCAACTGAAGGAGGTGTGTTCTGTGTTTCGAAAAGATGACAAAAAGAAAGACTCTTTGCTTCTGGCTGAGAAATTATTAGAGCTCCTACAAGGTGATGAACGTCTTCAAAAGATCCACTCAGAACAGCATTACATTTGTGCTACTATTCTGGATCCACGCTACAAAAAGGCGCTGGCAGGCAGAGCATTCTTTCCTTTTGCTGATGAAGATGTTACAAAGTACAAACGTTGGCTAGCCTTGTCAGCCAAGAAGTTTGAAACAGAACGGCTGGAAATTGAAGGAAATGGCAGTACATCAGCAGGCCATCCCCAGTCAAAACAATCCACTTCTGCACCTGTGGCTGTGGCACAAGTGACCTCTCAGCCGTTAAAGACACCGGCAACCGCATCATCTGCACGAAAGACAGCAGAAACATTGGAGGCTGAAGAGGATTGGCTAGCTCTGCGTGGGTTTGGTTCTCAAAAGGTCAGAGGCACAGCAAGAGCTACGCAAAGTGGAGGAACCTTGGAGGAGGACCTTGAGTCGATGGTGAAGGACTATCTGAATGACTCCACAGAGGTCTATGTTAATTCTGACCCATTGGCGTATTGGCATGGGAAAAAAGAATTGTGGCCACAGCTCACCAACCTGGCTTTAAACTACTTGTCTTGCCCACTCGCAAGTGTGTCTTCTGAACGGGTTTTCAGTGCGGCTGGTGGGATTGTAACTCCCAAACGGAGCCGCCTCTCGCCCAAAAATGTGGAGAGGTTAACAATGATCAAGATGAATCAGCACCTCATACCACCAGATATAAGAGTACGAGAGAGCGTGCCGGATGAAGAGGAGGTGGCCAGCACCATAGATGAGGGAATTTCTACTCTGTCAGGTGGCACTGACCTCACCCGGGCTGAATTCGCAGAGTATGATGACGAAGCCTTATTCTTATTCCTGGACCGTGATTCCGACTTCGAGCCCTGAAAATGAGACAACGAATCAATAACTTTCTTTTTCATCCTTATTCACTTTTATTCCTGTGTGTCTGTCTTTCTTTGTTGTGCACAGTTAATATAATTCAAACTTTAATCAGATAATCACAAAGACAAGCCCATCAGCAGAACTGTCTTCACTTGTTTGCTAATTTATTTGAAGGTGCCGCAGTCTGCATTCCTCAGGTTCACAAGTTCAGAAGAACATGCTCCTCTATCCTCCTCCTCCAGACTCCTATTTCCATCAAAGCAGAGGGCTGGTTTACGCCCAATGAAGAAAGACTCAGCACTTGTGGGGGTGTTGTTCTACCTCTTTGCAGGTGAGTTGACGGGTCTGGGGCCATTGCTGGGAAGCACTAAAAGTGGTTTGTGCCAAATCCGAGGCGGAAATTTTTTTGTGTTTTTGATGACTTGCTTGCCTTTGAGGTGCTCTTAGGGGGGGTTCCGTCTGTTTGTGGGTGAGTTTCGTGGTCTGAGAGCATTGCTGGGACACTCTAATCTTGATTGCATTTGCTTTTCAGGAAATCCGTCGTGCCAACCCCGACTTATGGCCTAGCTACGCAGCGCGTTTGGACCGAAGGCCCAGAAATATTGCAAGTATGAGATTTTGCTTTTGTCCTGTTTGGGGGTGTTATGCTTCTTGGCGGGTGGGTTGCCGGGTCTTGGGGCATTCCTGGGAAGGTCTAATACCGGGTAGAAGTGGTTGGGACAAAATCCAGGCCGATTTTTTTTGGGCTATTTCAGACATTTTGCTCTATGTAGCGTTTTCGGGGGCCTGTTTGGGGGGCTTCCTGGTGTTTGCGGGTGAGTTTCGTGGTCTGGGAGCACTGCTGGGACACTCTAATCTTGATTGCATTTGCTTTTCAGGAAATCCGTCGTGCCAACCCCGACTTATGGCCTAGCTACGCAGCGCGTTTGGACCGAAGGCCCAGAAATATTGCAAGTATGAGAGTTTGCTTTTGGCCTGTTTGGGGGTGTTATACTTCTTGGCGGGTGGGTTGCCGGGTCTTGGGGCATTCCTGGGAAGGTCTAATACCGGGTAGAAGTGGTTGGGACTAAATCCAGGCCGATTTTTTTTTGGGCTATTTCTGACATTTTGCTCTATGTAGCGTTTTCGGGGGCCTGTTTGGGGGGCTTCCTGGTGTTTCTGGGTGAGTTTCGTGGTCTGGGAGCACTGCTGGGACACTCTAATCTTGATTGCATTTGCTTTTCAGGAAATCCGTCGTGCCAACCCCGACTTATGGCCTAGCTACGCAGCGCGTTTGGACCGAAGGCCCAGAAATATTGCAAGTATGAGATTTTGCTTTTGTCCTGTTTGGGGGTGTTATGCTTCTTGGCGGGTGGGTTGCCGGGTCTTGGGGCATTCCTGGGAAGGTCTAATACCGGGTAGAAGTGGTTGGGACAAAATCCAGGCCGATTTTTTTTGGGCTATTTCAGACATTTTGCTCTATGTAGCGTTTTCGGGGGCCTGTTTGGGGGGCTTCCTGGTGTTTGCGGGTGAGTTTCGTGGTCTGGGAGCACTGCTGGGACACTCTAATCTTGATTGCATTTGCTTTTCAGGAAATCCGTCGTGCCAACCCCGACTTATGGCCTAGCTACGCAGCGCGTTTGGACCGAAGGCCCAGAAATATTGCAAGTATGAGATTTTGCTTTTGTCCTGTTTGGGGGTGTTATGCTTCTTGGCGGGTGGGTTGCCGGGTCTTGGGGCATTCCTGGGAAGGTCTAATACCGGGTAGAAGTGGTTGGGACAAAATCCAGGCCGATTTTTTTTGGGCTATTTCAGACATTTTGCTCTATGTAGCGTTTTCGGGGGCCTGTTTGGGGGGCTTCCTGGTGTTTGCGGGTGAGTTTCGTGGTCTGGGAGCACTGCTGGGACACTCTAATCTTGATTGCATTTGCTTTTCAGGAAATCCGTCGTGCCAACCCCGACTTATGGCCTAGCTACGCAGCGCGTTTGGACCGAAGGCCCAGAAATATTGCAAGTATGAGAGTTTGCTTTTGGCCTGTTTGGGGGTGTTATACTTCTTGGCGGGTGGGTTGCCGGGTCTTGGGGCATTCCTGGGAAGGTCTAATACCGGGTAGAAGTGGTTGGGACTAAATCCAGGCCGATTTTTTTTTGGGCTATTTCTGACATTTTGCTCTATGTAGCGTTTTCGGGGGCCTGTTTGGGGGGCTTCCTGGTGTTTCTGGGTGAGTTTCGTGGTCTGGGAGCACTGCTGGCTATATCTACTTTACTTTGCAAGAGGTTTGAAGCAAATCCATGGTGGCAGAGGGGACTTAGGGCCTAGCTGCAGAGCGCGCGCGGAGTGATTTGGGAAATTTGTGAAAAATTGACTAAGTCCCCATTTTTGTACTTTTGCTCTTTGGCTGTTTGGGGGTCTTCTACTCGTTTTCTCCTGGGTTGACGGCTCTGGGGCCATTGCTGGGAAGCTCTAATACCGGATAAAAGTGTTTTGGACCAAATCCCAGGCGGAAATTTTTTTGTGTTTTTGATGACTTGCTTGCCTTTGAGGTGCTCTTAGGGGGGGTTCCGTCTGTTTGTGGGTGAGTTTCGTGGTCTGGGAGCATTGCTGGGACACTCTAATCTTGATTGCATTTGCTTTTCAGGAAATCCGTCGTGCCAACCCCGACTTATGGCCCAGCTACGCAGCGCGTTTGGACCGAAGGCCCAGAAATATTGCAAGTATGAGAGTTTGCTTTTGGCCTGTTTGGGGGTGTTATACTTCTTGGCGGGTGGGTTGCCGGGTCTTGGGGCATTCCTGGGAAGGTCTAATACCGGGTAGAAGTGGTTGGGACTAAATCCAGGCCGATTTTTTTTTGGGCTATTTCTGACATTTTGCTCTATGTAGCGTTTTCGGGGGCCTGTTTGGGGGGCTTCCTGGTGTTTCTGGGTGAGTTTCGTGGTCTGGGAGCACTGCTGGCTATATCTACTTTACTTTGCAAGAGGTTTGAAGCAAATCCATGGTGGCAGAGGGGACTTAGGGCCTAGCTGCAGAGCGCGCGCGGAGTGATTTGGGAAATTTGTGAAAAATTGACTAAGTCCCCATTTTTGTACTTTTGCTCTTTGGCTGTTTGGGGGTCTTCTACTCGTTTTCTCCTGGGTTGACGGCTCTGGGGCCATTGCTGGGAAGCTCTAATACCGGATAAAAGTGTTTTGGACAAAATCCCAGGCGGAAAATTTTTTGTGTTTTTGATGACTTGCTTGCCTTTGAGGTGCTCTTAGGGGGGGTTCCGTCTGTTTGTGGGTGAGTTTCGTGGTCTGGGAGCATTGCTGGGACACTCTAATCTTGATTGCATTTGCTTTTCAGGAAATCCGTCGTGCCAACCCCGACTTATGGCCCAGCTACGCAGCGCGTTTGGACCGAAGGCCCAGAAATATTGCAAGTATGAGAGTTTGCTTTTGGCCTGTTTGGGGGTGTTATACTTCTTGGCGGGTGGGTTGCCGGGTCTTGGGGCATTCCTGGGAAGGTCTAATACCGGGTAGAAGTGGTTGGGACTAAATCCAGGCCGATTTTTTTTTGGGCTATTTCTGACATTTTGCTCTATGTAGCGTTTTCGGGGGCCTGTTTGGGGGGCTTCCTGGTGTTTCTGGGTGAGTTTCGTGGTCTGGGAGCACTGCTGGGACACTCTAATCTTGATTGCATTTGCTTTTCAGGAAATCCGTCGTGCCAACCCCGACTTATGGCCTAGCTACGCAGCGCGTTTGGACCGAAGGCCCAGAAATATTGCAAGTATGAGATTTTGCTTTTGGCCTGTTTGGGGGTGTTATGCTTCTTGGCGGGTGGGTTGCCGGGTCTTGGGGCATTCCTGGGAAGGTCTAATACCGGGTAGAAGTGGTTGGGACAAAATCCGCGCGGAAAAGCCTTTAGTTTTGGCACTTTTTGTAACTTAGGGTTCGTTAGGGTTAGCCCTAGCAGCAGGATTGCATGTGTATCGGGGTGTTCTAGATTTTTCAAACTGAGTTCTGGGGTCTTAGAGCACTCGTGAGAATGTGTAATTTTGGTTGCAAGTCATTTGAAGAAAATCCATGGTGGGAAAGGGGGGATTTGGCATAGTTAAAGAAAGCCTTTGCCACTATTCTTAACTTAGGGTTCGTTAGGGTTAGCAGTATTTCTATTGCATGTGTTTGAGTGGGGGGGATTTCGAGTCTTGGAGCGATGCTGGCTATGGCTACTTTTGCTTGGTTGCTTGCAAGTGGTTTGAATGCAATCCACGGGGGGTAATGGGTAATTAGGGTACTTCGGCCTACTTTTACTTTCAAAGTAAGTTTTGTCTCCAGTTTTCTGCTAGGCCTCGTTTTTTGGGTGGGAGCACTGCTAGGAAGATCTATTTTTGTTCTAAAACACAGTTTACAGTACACCTAGCTTGAGGGGCAAGATCCGCTACATTAATTTGCCCATACTTATTTATCCTTCAAAAGGTGACTCAGAGTACGCACTTTCAAAAACATTGTACTGTCTGTCTACTAGGAAAAACAAATTGTGACTTTTTGCACTCCACAGCCTACATACCTTATATTTATTTATCAGTGGTGTTGTAATATTATATCACTTCCTGTTTTTCGTTGAATAATTACAGGCCGGGTTTCAGTCTCTGCAATGGGGAAAAAAGGATGGAGTCAGGCTTCACAGTAGCGAGCCACAATTCAGCATCAGGCAGGCAGTGGACAGGGTGTCTTCTGGTGACCAACATCGGTGGACGAAGCGTCGGCTGCAATGGAGGAGTGCCGCTAATAGGAGGATTTTTTTTCTGCGGGCAACTTACTTACCACTTCCAACAGGACCACTACAACCACATAGATACAGTATCCCTTGCCTTTTTCTCTGACTGTGACTGCATTTCTTTGCTCTCTCTCGGCTTCTACATTGATCCCTTAACACATCACTTAGTCCACTCCACTATCTGCACCACACATAGTCATTTGTAAGTGCTCCTACGTAATTCGCAAGTCGCAGCACGCCCCAGGCCGTAGAGGACTGGGATGGCCCCAATGATGAAGCATGTCACCAAGGGGCAACCCTGGTGAGTGAGGGGACACCTAGAAAAAAAGCAATTTCTCCTTTTCTATCTACTATACCTTCTGTCAGGTTACGCAGCCCCTAAGCGCCTACCGTACTATGAAACTACATTTCCCATGAGTAGGCGGGAGACTTGCAGACTATTTAGTGAGACTATATGAGAGTACCCTTGTATGTTAGGACATCACTTCACTGATGCCTGTCTTGTCTTCTCTTACAGGTATCCTTTCCCTGCTGACCCTACCTTTACCCATCCCACATTTTTTATTTTAGTTTGTTATTTTTCTCCCTCGCCTAATGCCTCGAACACCCTGTGTTTACACTTCTGGGTGTTGGTGACATTTGGAGGTGGAACCATATTTGCATCGACTGGATCACGGGGAGTAAACGTGACACCTTCCAGACCAACCCCATTGAGTGTTGTTGTGAATGGATTTATAGTGACCAGCAAGGCTCTCGGGTATCTGGCTACAGAGACCTTATGTTGAATATAGTTATCAATAATTCCACACAGGCCCTGTACTGTCGCATTCTTTCTTTCCACAGTTGTCGATGATATATTCTTACTCTGCTTGACAAAGAACCATTGCTAATGTGAAAGAACTTCAACCGAATTAGTAGTTATACTTTACCATTTGTTAGGCTACAATGTGGCACTGCTCTACTGTACTTCTGTCACCTGCTATATTCTCAGTTGTACCGTTGAATTGCTCAGGAGGACAAACCAGATTTCATTTTCTTTTTTTTCATAGGCATGCAACTGCCACTGTGTCACACCACTAGTACCACCGCTATGAGGAAATTTTATCCGACCAAGATTGCCAACGTTATTCGGTGTTTCCCGTGGAGCCAGCCCTGGGCCTAGCCCTACTTTCAAACACAAATTACAGGTAAGATAAGCGTTTGGTGGTTTGGGGGTATAATGGAGTATTAGTACGAGAGACGAGAGACTGAAGGTAGTACTACTAAAGTCCTAGGACTCTTGGATTCACTTCACTTAGTCTGTGAGAGGCACTTAGTGTTGAAAACATTTGGGCATTTACACTTAAAGGAAGAAAATGGAACTAAACTTTCAGGAAAACAGTCAACGTTAAACCCCCACCCACCAGGCAAGCAGTAAAAAACAGGTATGCTCAGATAAAGTTTGAAAAAGTATATTTATATCCCTAACAAAATAATCTCCCGCAAGACCCTCCCTAACCCCAACGATTGTCCTTCAAAAGTCCCCAAAAACCCAACTCCCAATTCCCACCCCCCAAAAGTCTCTAAAAAAGGGGCAAGGGACACTATGGGTGGATGCTGTTAACTTTTTGGGCCAGGGCATCATGCTCCTCGCGGAGCAAGGCGAGCTCCTGCTGAAGGCGGGACACCATCAGGGTAGTGCGGCGCAGGCGTGCCTTCACTGCCTTGCAGGTGCAAGGCCTGTGAGAAGCAGCTGTTGGCCTTGCTGCTCGGCGGTGGCGTTTGCCTTTGGCAGCCCGGCTCAGTCTCGGTGGACCACTGTGCTGGGTGGCAGCCGGTGGGGCCACGGAGGCCGATGCAGACGACGTTGTCGTTGTTGTCGACCGCACACTTTCCTCGTCCTCCAGGGCCACCAGCCGCCGATATTCCGCAACAGTGGCCTCGATTCTCCGTTGCCGGGCCGCTCTAGCCAGCTCCTTCCTCCTTGTTCGTTTGGAAGGAGAACCTATATGAAGAAAGAAAGACATAGTCTGTAACCAATGCTCTTTAAGATTAACTCAATCATTCAGCAGAAATGTGTGCTGCAGTACAACTAGCAACTTGCAAGCGCATTACATAACTATTGAGGCCAGTATCTATCTAACCTCACACTTCTTCATCCTTGCTCTAACATTAGTGGGAGTTTAAGGAACAAATTCTATGAGCACTGTGGACTTCCATTGGAGTCGACTATGAAAGTACACCAGTCTTATTCTTCTTCTTGTCTCTTGTTTTGGAAAATTGGTACGTTATTTTCTGCAAGCCGGCATAATGCCAGCGCGGTAAACTTGCACCCGAGAAAAAGAGACGCACGCCATGAGGAGTGACCTAGACTTGCGTTGCCGTTGCGTTACTGTACCCGTCCAGTACATGCAGGTGGTGAATCTCTTACTTTTCTATTACGGGTGGCACTGAGAATACTCTGTTACAACTCAAGGGCTACTGCTTAATTAATTTAACTTTCACCCTACAGTGGAAATGAGTACTAGAAATGGAAAATTGAAGAAGATAAATAATCTGATTATCTATCACTTCACATGGGATGTTTTTGCTTATATATGGGATGACTTTAGGTGCTTTGCTTTTTATTGAGTGACAGGCAGTGATACATCCACACATGAATGACTGAGTACTACTAAACTTATTAAGAGAGGTAGGGAGTGGCCACCATAATAACCGGATCTATGCAGTGCTTGCAATACAAACTACTGCTACTATTTATGGTAGTATTTGGACAAAATTAAAAGTTCTTTTCCTTGCCTTTCCTACACTGGAACGGACGTGCGGGTGCAGTGTTACATGCTCTTCAAAGTTACACTTAGTTCATCCACTGACCATCTACTCTCTCTAGATCATGGGTACTCACAAACTTTCTCTCAGGGGCTACATTTACAGTGTAGTTTGGGGCCGAGGGCCGCACTGGTGGGGGCGGAGTCAGAGGGGGCGGGGCTAAAGCAAAACGATAACTTGTGACCATGAGGTTGCACACAGGTCCCTGCAGCAGATGCCCTCATCCACTGAGCCACCAGACCCAGCATTTACATACATCTCTCTCCCTCCTGCTGTCCCTCCTGCCCTCCCTCCATCTCTCTCTCCCTCCTGCCCTCCCTCTGTCATCTCACTGTGTGTGTGTCTATCTGTGTCAGCCTTCAGCCCGGGTTGAGACCGCTTCCTCAACGCGCACACACAGACAACAACACCAAAGTACTTAACAGGTCTTTAAAAGACCATTAACATATTATTGAGGCTTTGTTTGTTTTAGCGCCCCTGCTTCTCCACCCTGACAATCACTGCTTGCCCGGCCCCACAGAGCAGAGGCTTTGTTCTATTTCACCTCTTTGTGGCCTTGCATCTCCACTCTGCTCTGTGGGGGCCGGGGGAGCAGTGATTGTCAGAGTGGAGATGCAGGGGCGCTAACAGGTGAAATACAAAAAAGCCTCTGCTCTGTGGGGGCCGGGGGAGCAGTGATTGTCTGCAAGGTCTGCGCACCGCCAAGGAAGGCTTGCCGGGCCACCACCGGCCCGCGGGCCGTACTATGAGTACCCCTGCTCTAGATACACATATGCTATCTAAGAGTCAGATAGTAGCATGATCCAGGTATATGGACACATACAGTTTCTGTGTCACCCACCCAGGCTGTTGTCCTTCCACCCATCATTGCTTCATCATTCACCCAGCCATGCATCTCATATTCTTGCCTTCCCAGCTAGTCTTCAATCTCAATAAGTAAGGAATATATAAGAGCTTACCTCTGGCCGCCACCACCGTCTCAACTCTCACAGCCGCCGCCGCCGCCTCCTCCCCTGATGAATTGCCCTCCGCCTCCGTGTCGAGCACCACCACCACACTGGCCCCGCCACCAGATGTTCCACCTACAAAGTACATTTAAGAATCTTAGAATAAAGCACTCACTAGTCACTAGTATTTGGTCTAGGAATGAAGACATGTGAAAACAATGTAATTTGTGACTGTCTACGTTAAAGTTAAAAAAAATGTCCCTTTTTCCAGGGAAGGTTGTCTTGCTGCACTTTTTGGCACAACTGATGAAGGCTGATTTTTTAACACGCACCATTTTTCTCCACACAGACAGAAGATGGACTTCTAACAACAAGATCAAGTTGAAACCAGGTGAGAGCTCGGCTCGACCACAAGAAATGTCTTCAATTAATCGTCAGCACTAACCACTTTTCCATTATCAGTTAAACGTTTAGTTTTATTATGACTTCATTTTAATAAATGTGTTTACTTTTAATAAAGCTTTTAAATTTAAATACAATCTGTGTTTTTTGGTCCTCCAGACTAGAGTGACTGAGCGAAAGGTTTTGCAATTTTTGCAAGCATGAGTCCAGATAGAACACTTCAAAAGACATTATGGACAATCCCAGAGGACTGCACTAAGTTGATAGAGCTATTGCTGACTAGAATCATGGGAGTTTCGCCAACCGTGCAATCTTAGTTAGCTACACAGACAGACTAATAAGAATAATCTAGTAATACCACAGGGAGTCATAGTAGAGGCAGGATAAGAATTTAGATACAGTCTACAAGAAGAGCAAAGACAATTTTGAAAAAATTCAAATGAGGAACGCTAGGAAAAATAGGTACTACTCTAAAATGAAAACTTACTGGGGCCAGCAGAGGAGCCCTCGCCTGCCCGATCCTGGCCCTGTTGAACAGCATCCGCCGCCTGCTGCTCCTGTGTCCTCCTCTCGCCCCTGGGGGGAGCTGACGTACAACATGAAAGAAAGAACAGAAAACATGGATGATTGTTGCTTGTCAATGTCAACCAAATCAAACATTTCAAAAGAACAATAACAAAATATTTCCGCGAAATTATATTGATTATGGTTACTTTTTATTTATTTGCGGACCTGTGACTTCGAAAGTCACGTAACTCACTAAACAAAGTACTGAAACGTTCACCTAGGACTGGCAGGCAGCAGTCCGCAGGCAAGACGCAAAGTGACAGACAAACTCCATTGTGATTTCAGTCAGATCAGTGACAACACTAACAGTTGCCTGCTACATTACCAGTCATTTAAATAGTCAAACTATCAATCCACCGCCACTATTTTTCTTATTGTCAGGGTTACAAAGGAAGGGGCAGATTTAAGCCCTTGCGGCTCTTTTGCGCCGTTCTTGCGTGACTTTTGTGACGCAGCAGCTAAACAAAAAAGGGCGCCATGGTGCGGCGTATAATATTATAACAACGTGACGCATTTGGGAGATGCATCCCGTTATAAAGCCCTGCGCCATCAGGGGGCGTTCCGGCGCAAGGGAGGGCATTCCTGCGCTGGAACACATCCTAATAGTGGCTGAGGGAAATCTACAAAATATCAATCAGTCACCTTTAGGACAATGATGCGTCACACAAACCCTGCACCTGCTTGAAGCAGACGTACGGCTTGACCCAGCATTGGGGAGATAGGGTACCCCAGAGCATTGATGGAGCTGCGCCATCGTTGCGACGCAACTCCAGCAGTAAAGCTTCGGTGACGTTTTGGGCCCATGGGGCGCCGCATTGCAAATACGGCGCACCATGTTTGGTGGTGGTAGCGGGCCGCACAATTAATGGCGCATCCCTGCTACTTTGCAGGGATGCGACGGTAATTGCAATTCTGCCCCTTAGGGGCATACTTACTTACGCGTTCTGGCGCATCTCCAGAGATGCGCCAGATCAAATGCGTCACGCAAAACTACCCTTGCGACACGGCAGATGTGCCTCATTTACAATGCGGCGCGCCCTGGCGCAAGGGTAGGCACTTGCGTGACGCATCTCGTCACGTAAGAGCGGCGCATCGCTGGAGTCACGTCGCCAACGCAATGCAACTCCAGTAATGCTCAGGGCCACCCAATACTTTACATGCTGTGTCAGTCCTTTCGCCTGCTTCGAGCAGACATAAGGAATTGAATTGACGTAGCAGCGTCGCAGAAGTGCCTGCGTTAAATCTTGTAGATTTCACGCAGGCAATTTTGCGAGGCGCACAGCCGCTGGACCGCCCACCCTGCGTACTAGGAACGCACCCATTGTGGTGCAGGCCCATGGCTTTATAACGTGACGCATCTCCCTAGATGCGTCATGCTGTAAATGACTTGCAGGGATGCGGCACGTTTACGCCGCTGTTGCGTCACGCAAGGCAACGTAAACGTGGCGCAAGGGGCTTGTAAATGTAATCTGCCCCCTAGTGTCTAGCATTACGCAGTTCTGTTAAGTACAATCATACATAATAGTTACTCAGGCCAATGAGACCACGAAATAGAAAACAAATAAGCATAGTAGCAACCCCACTGAGAAGGAGAGCAGTGCACCTGAAATGCACAGAAGATTTTGAAATATAATTTAACTACAATGTAATCGTCATCAGCGGCATTATTGGCTTGCTCCATGTAAAAAACAAATATTTGCAATACAACAACACAGAGCAGGAGAAAACATCATAGTAGTGAGTGATTAAATGCCAATGGCTACTACTACTCACCAAGCCCGGGGATCTCCAAGCCGAGCTGGTCCAGCAGGTCGCGCTCGCGGTCCAGGAGGTCCGTCCAGCGATGGGTGACCTGGCTGTAGGTGCGCTGGACCCCGTAGAGGTGGGATATGGCCCAGCACACCTTCTCCCACTGCTTCCGGCGCTCCCGCATGTTGTAGCCGCCGGCCGCGATCCTGCCGCCTCCCGCGATGGTCCTGGGCAGGCGGCGCTGGACGAAGTAGACCAGCGCGCCCACTTCCTCCGGGCTGAATATCTCCCGGCGCGTCACCTGCTCCCCCCTCGATCTCACGCCTGCTGTCCTGCCACTGGGTCCAGCACTACTCCCCGCCGCCGCTGCGGCCCTCAAGTGCCTGGGCAGCTTCACGGCGCCTGGCTTGACCATGGTCTGGGCAGGTAAGGTAGGAAGAAGTAGAAAATTAAGAAAGAATAGGATAGGGAAGAAGAAAAGAAAAGAGTTTACAAAAGTAGTTTAAAAGTAAAGAAAAATAGCAGAAAAGACAAAAATATACAGCTAGGAAAAGAGAGGGATAGATAAGAAGCAAAATCGTAAAAAAAAAACTGAAAACAAGCAAAGGATGGGAAAGATATCAAGAGGATTAAACACCATGCCCAGACACAGGAAATGAATGAAAAACAAGATGGCCGGCGCCCGTTTCCGAGCGCGAAAGTCAGTTCGCGCGAGATTTTCCTCGCGATCTCGTGCGAACCTCTAGATTTCCCGCGCGATCTCGTGCGAACCTCTACTCGCAATGCGCTTACTGCGCGAGATTATACATAGCGGGCGGAAACGGAAATACGTCACGCAAACAAAATGGCCGCGCCCGTACTCGACCTTGGGGTAAATTCGCGTGTTGCGCTGCAAGCGGCTCGCGAATACTGCAAAAAAACTCGTGAAACAACAAGCCGCAAAAAAATAAAATGCTCATTCGCACGAATTGGCGGCTTCCGCGGTCGGTTTCGCACGACGCCGCGCCCCGCGAATAGCGCGAAAAAAACCGCAAAACGATTTCAGCAAAAGCAAAAGCAATGAGCAGGTGCAAAAGGTCAACCTCATGATTTGTAACGATTCTTTGTATTGCTTCCTGAGGGGGCCCTCCAGAATTCGGTTGCCTGCTTGCAACTATTGTGTGACCCTGCTCTGACCTTAACTGTATGCCACAAAGGTCCTGATTTACAGCTAAAGGAGCAGACAAGCAGGTGCCAGGCTGGAACTTTAAATTCTTTCAGTGACACATTAATTAGCCCCTAATTCATTATTGTCAGTTGGGGCAGGGCAGGTGTTGTAACTAATTTTGCAACAATGAAAGCACTTAGCAAGTGCAAAAGATCACTAATCAGGGCGCACTAAGGAAGCAGGTGCCAGCTAAAAAAATATTCTGTGACACATTAATCAGCCCCAAATTAATTCAGGTCACTTGAGGCAGGGAAGGTGTGCTTTGCTTTGCCGAAAATAATGTACACTGGACAACCAGAGGGTGTGGTGATGAAACAGAGGGTGGCATGGGTGGGCCAGAGGGTGGCATGAGTAGTCAGAGAGTGGCAGTGGTGACAGAGAGTGGCAGTGATGAAGAAGAGTGTCCCAAACAGGTTGGACACGTAGAAACAACAAGTTCGCAAAACTTGCGACCCAACAGGTAAGTTCGCAAATTGCGAAATTGTAAAAACCCTCGCGAACTGGCAGAAACACGGGCGAACACAAAAAAAAAAAAAAATCCGCAAATTCGCGGGAATTCGCGGATTTTGCGAATTGCGAGTTCGCAAATCCGCAAATTCGCGGATTGCCAATCCGCAAAATCCGCTCATGCTTACCACTGACACATAATTTAAAGTGTGCAGAGCAGATGTACAGACCCCTAACCAAACACACAAATAATATGTAAAAGTGTGGTAGGGTTGTGCTTGCTTTACCGTTTTATTTTGATGCAGCAGAACCCCACTTCTTAAAAATGGTAAATATGTACCATAACTCTTTTCAATCTCAAGCCGACATGTTTCATCGCTGCAATATTAGCGATTTCATCAGGGCAATGAGGGGTAAAAAATTCTCAGTCTTTTCATGAAGTTATGGACCTGTGTGAGAGATAAAGAAGAGACGCAAAAGTGCGTCGTTCAAACCCCTACATATGGGGCATCACTGAAGCAGCTAGATAATGACACGCAATTTGAGGTAATTTTACCTTGAGGGTGCTACGTTAGCACATACCAGCACCACTCAAAAGGGGCACCGTGTTAAGCGTCCACGTGTCCCAGCATGTGACCGACAATAATCACAGCCACCTATACATATGGGGAGACAAAGATCGAACAGGTTCACATTGATGTCTCCATAGATGCAGGTAGCTATCGCGTTATCACCCGTGTGGATTTAGCCACTCTAGTCTCAATAAACCAGACCACTTGGTCCGCCGCCCACTCCAGGGGTGAAACATACATATGCCAGCGAGGAGTGTTTGAAGGGAGCCCCCGCTTAACGCTCCGTTTAAAATTAGAATTTCAATTGTGGGTACGCGGCCACCACATCACATACACCAAGTCAGTTTACTCTTAACGATACAGAAATGACACCATTCACAATCACACCCGCGGTCAGCCACCCAGCCTCCTTACTGTCGCCGAGTCCCTCCGGCGCTTCCGACGATCCACGCATTCATTCACTGCCGGGATGCGGAAGTAGCCGGTGGCAGGACGCGACTCCGCCCCCCACGTAGACGTGAGGTGCAGCCATCTTGGAATGGGTTCGTAACGAACCCAAACTGCAACAGAGTTGATAGTCTACGGCGATGTTCATAGCCCATGAATACTACCGGAATCTAACCCTTTACAAAGATGCAGGGATGGGAACTTAATTGAATTTGTCTATTCCATGGATCAACCCCCTCTTGACTAATTTAGAAATAGACTCTGGGGCAAATAAAAGTTCTGGGTTTGTTCTGAAATAGACAAGTGCCTGGTAATTCAGCTCTATAGTGTCCAGATGCTCCATAGGCGCCTGATGTCTACGCTAAGTCCCCCCTTGGTGGTGTTAGATTGGTTAATAAGCCTTCGGAAGGCAGGCAATTGTGTGTTCTAGCACATAGACCGTAATATTTCGAAGGTTGTGCCTATTCATGTTGCATATGTGAAGGGGGTGGAGGTGGTGGAGGCGAGGGCAATTACATTCAGGTGCTCCATCTAGTACTATTGTGTTAGTTTTAGCAATGAGAAAAATGGAGAGAAGGCAAAAACAGAGCCCTGCTATCGCCTACTGATCCTATTCCATTCAATATTTTCATTAAGTCCCTCCTGGTCAGCCTTCTCCAGAAAAATCCATTTTGCTTCTTTCCTTGCTAGAATGCTTTCCAGGTTGTGACTATCACCCACCACCTTCTCCAAAACAGTCCACCTCAGATTTTTGGGGTCATGTCCAGTGACATTGAAACGTTGTACCAAGCGAGTTGTTAACTTCTTTGTTCTTATAGTACTGAGATGCTCCTGTATTCTTATCTTGACCTTACGAGTGGTGAGACCGATATAGTAAAGGCCACAGCTGCACATGAGTCTGTAAATAACATGTGTCGTGTTGCAGTTGCTAAACCTGTTAAGGAACCAGGTTTTGCCCCCCCGCAAAATTACACTTTTTGTTGGTGTGGTGAGCCCACAAACTGAGCAACTGTCGCATGGATAATGTCCAGAAGGAACAGTGCTCGTTTTGGCCGTGTTAGAGTTACGGGTGTGTACCAATTTATCTCGCAAGTTGGAGGCTCTTTTAAATGCAAAGCGTGGAGTTGGCATTTTATGGTCCCTTGTATCAAGTATCGACCAATGTTTCTTTATTATCTGCCTTATTTTGGTCGAAAGGGGGTCAAAAGTGGTGACAACAGGGAGGCATGATTGCTTCTCTTTGATGTTACGCTCCAACAAAACATCCCGTGGGGTGTTGAGAGCCCTCTTCTGTGCATGTTTAATCACTCTGGTAGGATATTCCCGTTGTTTCAGTTTGGTGACTAACTCAGAGGATTGTTCCACAAAAGTCTCTGTGGACGAGCAATTCCGCCTGTACCTCAAAAACTGGCCCACCGGGAGATTGTCCCGGAGGGATCTGGGATGGAAAGAGTGGTAGTGGAGGAGGGAATTCCTATCCGTAGTTTTGTGGTGCACACTCGTTACCAATTGAGAATCGGACACTGTAATGTCAACATCAAGGTAAACCACCGAGCTGTTACTGATGGTCCAAGTGAAGCGTAGACTCTCATCCACCTGGTTCAGCCATTGTAAGAAAGTGTTGAGCCGGTCCTCTGTACCTGTCCAGATACAGAGGACGTCGTCAATATAACGTTTTCACAGAGAGATATTCTCTCTATATGGATTCGACTCATGGAGGACCACATTCTTCTCATCCTGGCCCACATAAATGCAGGCCAGGCTGGGAGCAAATGTAGCCCCCATCGACGTGCCGGAGGTCTGTAGATACAATTGTCCCTGGTACTCAAAAAAATTCCTTGTAAGTGCCAGTTCGACACACTGCATGACGAATGTTTGTGGTGTGTCATAGAACCACTCCATCGACCCCAGGGCCCGCGCTGCTGCCACCAGCGTAGCATCCTGGGGGATGCTGGTATACAGTGACTCGATGTCAATTGTAACCAGTAATTGGTTAGCAGGGTCAAAAGATGTTTCCCTCAAGATATTAAGGATGTCCGTGGTGTCTTGTACATATGACTCCTGGGTCACCACCGCTTCCCTGAGAAAGAAGTCAGCGAACTGGGACAAGGGTTCCAGAATGGATTGGATCCCAGAAACAATAAGGCGCCCAGGAGGCGGACGTTGGGGCTTATGGATTTTAGGCAAGATGTAAAACGCCGGCACCCTTGGGTTGCTGTTGATAATAAAGTCCGCCTCCTTAGCTGAGATCCACTTTTTAGACACTGCATCTGACACCATGCTCTTGATGGTGTTGGCGAGGTCAGGCGTGGGATCACGCACCAAAGGCTGGTAATTGGAACGGACCCCCAGAAGCTTTAAGATCTCTGTTTCGTAGTCACTGGTGTTGAGTATGACTACGGCACCGCCTTTGTCGGCTGGCTTGATGGTAATAGCCCCATTTCTTTGTAAAGTACCAATTGCCTGCCATTCCTCCTTGGTCAAGTTATGACCTGAGGAACGTCTAGAGATCTCTTCCAACGATTCAATCTCTTGAATGACACGTTGTTCGAATACGGCCACTTCTGGTCCTAGGAGTGACAGAGGGGGGCAGAAATTGGAGGGTCTACGCAAGTTGGTATCAAAAAGAGAGAGGGGTGTGTGTTCTTTCTCAGCAAAAAATTTGTGTAACTTTATCTTCCTCATCATCTCAGAGATTTCTGTTCTGCATAAGAAAGGGTCGTGTTTCGGTGTTGGTACAAATCCAAGCCCCTTGTTGAGAACACTCTGTTCAATGGGAGTCAGTTCATAAGAGGATAAATTAACTACAATATTGTTAGTAGTGGGCAACGATGGTTCACTCCCTTCCCCTAGTTGCGAAATGAACTGGTTCTGCTCCGTGTGACGCGGGGTGAAAATGTTTGCCATGTTTGTTGTGTTCTCCCTCTGCCTTGTCCCTGTGGTTGACCCCTGCCCCCTCGTCCCCCTCTCTGAGGCTGGCCTAAAAAAGACCTCAGTAGTGCTCCTAGGTCCTCGTCCGATCTACTCTCCGGGGCAAAATTGACCCTGTTATTTGTTGGTGCTGCCTGACGCGTTGGGCCCTCCTCGTCCTCACTGCTTGTATTATCGAAGCGCCAGTTGTTTGGCGTGCGTCTGTTATTGCCCCTCTGGCCGCCTCTCTGATGGAATTGCCCCCGCCTCTGAAAGGGTTGTGCCCTGGCTTGCTCGGCTGGTTTATCGTAATATTCGTCCTCTATATATGGAAAAGCCCATGTGTGGGTGTGTCGTTCAAGGTTCTTTTTCAGGCCTTTAATTTTTTGATTGACCAAATATGTTCTATATTCAGTCAGATCTCCTTGAATAAGGGCCAACTGGTCCTTAGCATCAGTGAGAGCCTGGTTGGTATTAAGACTCTCTTCCAAGTCCAAAATCTCTTTGAGCAATGCCTCACTCAGGCGTTTCGCCGTGTTGATTATTAAAATCAACCAATCCCGGGTGCACTTATTTGCGATGTAACTCCAGTCCACCCGGAATTGTTTGTCTTCCAAGAAGATTTTGGGCTCTAAGCGGACTATTAGACTGGGGGGAGATGCGCCTGCCCGGAGATACTCGGTCATAAGCGCACCATGCAGAGCCACACGAATCTGGCGCTTTTTTAACGCACTTAGTGCGTAGAGGTGAATGAGACCTCCTTTAGGAAGAAATTGAAAACTTGCCTCTTTAATCAGTGATAGGTTCTCCTTCTCCTCAAAACTCACTCTCTCCACAGCGCGGGGACACGCCGGGAGGCGTCACCAGGCGCTTTACAAGCTCCTTTAAACTAAACTAAACTTAGTTTTTCCCACTCTTCCCTCGCTGTACCCTCTGTACCAAGGGGTGCATCCGGTAATAGTGAGGGGCCTGCCAAAATGAGTGCGATCTGCTCATCAGAGAAAGCTAGGCAATTCATCCCTGGATCACCGAGACTGGGAAAGGGGGGATTGCTGGTTGAGAAGTATGACGCTGAGTTGCTCAAAGCAAAACAATAAGAGAAAATTGTGTGTCAATAAACAACGCTGCAACAGTAAAACAGAAGGGAAGAAATATTATTTCTTTCTGAACTAGATACAGACCAGGGAAGAAACCCTCACGGCTGAACCGCCGTACTTAGACAGAACAATTACTTGGGGTATAGGGGGAAGGGAATAGGTAAGGCGGCCCCCCACTCGTACAGTGTTTAAACAATTGGAGCCTAACCTATATGTCTACACATCCACATAAAAAACCACCAGGAGTAGGGACCCCTCCTTGTTAGTGTCCCCAGGGATTTGTCAATGACATGGATCCATTGGTTAGGATGTGTGTAAATACTAAAAATCACACAGGACCACTATTACTTCATTCACCAGAAAAGTGTGAAAGATAGAGAGAGTACCTCACGGTAGCACCACCCGAGGGGGTTCCCGGTTAGTAATTGCCGGTATACCCACTTCTCATCATTGGCCACTCTCTCTATGTGAAAAGACAAAAGTGCACTAAAGGAAGATAATAGTGCAGACGTGAGAGTAGTGATGTGAAAAAACACAAATAGTGACAAACGTCTCACCACTGACACATAATTTAAAGTGTGCAGAGCAGATGTACAGACCCCTAACCAAACACACAAATAATATGTAAAAGTGTGGTAGGGTTGTGCTTGCTTTACCGTTTTATTCTGATGCAGCAGAACCCCACTTCTTAAAAATGGTAAATATGTACCATAACTCTTTTCAATCTCAAGCCGACATGTTTCATCGCTGCAATTTTAGCGATTTCATCAGGGCAATGAGGGGTAAAAAATTCTCAGTCTTTTCATGAAGTTATGGACCTGTGTGAGAGATAAAGAAGAGACGCAAAAGTACGTCGTTCAACCCCTACATATGGGGCATCACTGAAGCAGCTAGATAATGACACGCAATTTGAGGTAATTTTACCTTGAGGGTGCTACAATAGCACATACCAGCACCACTCAAAAGGGGCACCGTGTTAAGCGTCCATGTGTCCCAGCATGTGACCGACAATAATCACAGCCACCTATACATATGGGGACACAAAGATCGAACAGGTTCACATTGATGTCTCCATAGATGCAGGTAGCTATCGCGTTATCACCCGTGTGGATTTAGCCACTCTAGTCTCAATAAACCAGACCACTTGGTCCGCCGCCCACTCCAGGGGTGAAACATACATATGCCAGCGAGGAGTGTTTGAAGGGAGCCCCCGCTTAACGCTCTGTTTAAAATTAGAATTTCAATTGTGGGTACGCGGCCACCACATCACATACACCAAGTCAGTTTACTCTTAACGATACAGAAATGACACCATTCACAATCACACCTCCTTACTGTCGCCGAGTCCCTCCGGCGCTTCCGACGATCCACGCATTCATTCACTGCCGGGATGCGGAAGTAGCCGGTGGCAGGATGCGACTCCGCCCCCCACGTAGACGTGAGGTGCGGCCATCTTGGAATGGGTTCGTAACGAACCCAAACTGCAACAGAGTTGATAGTCTACGGCGATGTTCATAGCCCATGAATACTACCGGAATCTAACCCTTTACAAAGATGCAGGGATGGGAACTTAATTGAATTTGTCTATTCCATGGATTTAGGCCAGCCTCAGAGAGGGGGACGAGGGGGCAGGGGTCAACCACAGGGACAAGGCAGAGGGAGAACACAACAAACATGGCAAACATTTTCACCCCGCGTCACACGGAGCAGAACCAGTTCATTTCGCAACTAGGGGAAGGGAGTGAACCATTGTTGCCCACTACTAACAATATTGTAGTTAATTTATCCTCTTATGAACTGACTCCCATTGAACAGAGTGTTCTCAACAAGGGGCTTGGATTTGTACCAACACCGAAACACGACCCTTTCTTATGCAGAACAGAAATCTCTGAGATGATGAGGAAGATAAAGTTACACAAATTTTTTGCTGAGAAAGAACACACACCCCTCTCTCTTTTTGATACCAACTTGCGTAGACCCTCCAATTTCTGCCCCCCTCTGTCACTCCTAGGACCAGAAGTGGCCGTATTCGAACAACGTGTCATTCAAGAGATTGAATCGTTGGAAGAGATCTCTAGACGTTCCTCAGGTCATAACTTGACCAAGGAGGAATGGCAGGCAATTGGTACTTTACAAAGAAATGGGGCTATTACCATCAAGCCAGCCGACAAAGGCGGTGCCGTAGTCATACTCAACACCAGTGACTACGAAACAGAGATCTTAAAGCTTCTGGGGGTCCGTACCAATTACCAGCCTTTGGTGCGTGATCCCACGCCTGACCTCGCCAACGCCATCAAGAGCATGGTGTCAGATGCAGTGTCTAAAAAGTGGATCTCAGCTAAGGAGGCGGACTTTATTATCAACAGCAACCCAAGGGTGCCGGCGTTTTACATCTTGCCTAAAATCCATAAGCCCCAACGTCCGCCTCCTGGGCGCCCTATTGTCTCTGGGATCCAATCCTATCTGGAACCCTTGTCCCAGTTCGCTGACTTCTTTCTCAGGGAAGCGGTGGTGACCCAGGAGTCATATGTACAAGACACCACGGACATCCTTAATATCTTGAGGGAAACATCTTTTGACCCTGCTAACCAATTACTGGTTACAATTGACATCGAGTCACTGTATACCAGCATCCCCCAGGATGCTACGCTGGTGGCAGCAGCGCGGGCCCTGGGGTCGATGGAGTGGTTCTATGACACACCACAAACATTTGTCATGCAGTGTGTCGAACTGGCACTTACAAGGAATTTTTTTGAGTACCAGGGACAATTGTATCTACAGACCTCCGGCACGTCGATGGGGGCTACATTTGCTCCCAGCCTGGCCTGCATTTATGTGGGCCAGGTTGAGAAGAATGTGGTCCTCCATGAGTCGAATCCATATAGAGAGAATATCTCTCTGTGGAGACGTTATATTGACGACGTCCTCTGTATCTGGACAGGTACAGAGGACCGGCTCAACACTTTCTTACAATGGCTGAACCAGGTGGATGAGAGTCTACGCTTCACTTGGACCATCAGTAACAGCTCAGTGGTTTACCTTGATGTTGACATTACAGTGTCCGATTCTCAATTGGTAACGAGTGTGCACCACAAAACTATGGATAGGAATTCCCTCCTCCACTACCACTCTTTCCATCCCAGATCCCTCCGGGACAATCTCCCGGTGGGCCAGTTTTTGAGGTACAGGCGGAATTGCTCGTCCACAGAGACTTTTGTGGAACAATCCTCTGAGTTAGTCAACAAACTGAAACAACGGGAATATCCTACCAGAGTGATTAAACATGCACAGAAGAGGGCTCTCAACACCCCACGGGATGTTTTGTTGGAGCGTAACATCAAAGAGAAGCAATCATGCCTCCCTGTTGTCACCACTTTTGACCCCCTTTCGACCAAAATAAGGTAGATAATAAAGAAACATTGGTCGATACTTGATACAAGGGACCATAAAATGCCAACTCCACGCTTTGCATTTAAAAGAGCCTCCAACTTGCGAGATAAATTGGTACACACCCGTAACTCTAACACGGCCAAAACGAGCACTGTTCCTTCTGGACATTATCCATGCGGCAGTTGCTCAGTTTGTGGGCTCACCACACCAACAAAAAGTGTAATTTTGCGGGGGGGCAAAACCTGGTTCCTTAACAGGTTTAGCAACTGCAACACGACACATGTTATTTACAGACTCATGTGCAGCTGTGGCCTTTACTATATCGGTCTCACCACTCGTAAGGTCAAGATAAGAATACAGGAGCATCTCAGTACTATAAGAGCAAAGAAGTTAACAACTCGCTTGGTACAACATTTCAATGTCACAGGACATGACCCCAAAAATCTGAGGTGGACTTTTTTGGAGAAGGTGGTGGGTGATAGTCACAACCTGGAAAGCATTCTAGCAAGGAAAGAAGCAAAATAGATTTTTCTGGAGAAGGCTGACCAGGAGGGACTTAATGAAAATATTGAATGGAATAGGATCAGTAGGCGATAGCAGGGCTCTGTTTTCGCCTTCTCTCCATTTTTCTCATTGCTAAAACTAACACAATAGTACTAGATGGAGCACCTGAATGTAATTGCCCTCGCCTCCACCACCTCCACCCCCTTCACATATGCAACATGAATAGGCACAACCTTCGAAATATTACGGTCTATGTGCTAGAACACACAATTGCCTGCCTTCCGAAGGCTTATTAACCAATCTAACACCACCAAGGGGGGACTTAGCGTAGACATCAGGCGCCTATGGAGCATCTGGACACTATAGAGCTGAATTACCAGGCACTTGTCTATTTCAGAACAAACCCAGAACTTTTATTTGCCCCAGAGTCTATTTCTAAATTAGTCAAGAGGGGGTTGATCCATGGAATAGACAAATTCAATTAAGTTCCCATCCCTGCATCTTTGTAAAGGGTTAGATTCCGGTAGTATTCATGGGCTATGAACATCGCCGTAGACTATCAACTCTGTTGCAGTTTGGGTTCGTTACGAACCCATTCCAAGATGGCCGCACCTCACGTCTACGTGGGGGGCGGAGTCACGTCCTGCCACCGGCTACTTCCGCATCCCGGCAGTGAATGAATGCATGGATCGTCGGAAGCGCCGGAGGGACTCGGCGACAGTAAGGAGGCTGGGTGGCTGACCACGGGTGTGATTGTGAATGGTGTCATTTCTGTATCGTTAAGAGTAAACTGACTTGGTGTATGTGATGTGGTGGCCGCGTACCCACAATTGAAATTCTAATTTTAAACAGAGCGTTAAGCGGGGGCTCCCTTCAAACACTCCTCGCTGGCATATGTATGTTTCACCCCTGGAGTGGGCGGCGGACCAAGTGGTCTGGTTTTTTGAGACTAGAGTGGCTAAATCCACACGGGTGATAACGCAATAGCTACCTGCATCTATGGAGACATCAATGTGAACCTGTTCGATCTTTGTCTCCCCATATGTATAGGTGGCTGTGATTATTGTCGGTCACATGCTGGGACACGTGGACGCTTAACACGGTGCCCCTTTTGAGTGGTGCTGGTATGTGCTAACGTAGCACCCTCAAGGTAAAATTACCTCAAATTGCGTGTCATTATCTAGCTGCTTCAGTGATGCCCCATATGTAGGGGTTTGAACAACGCACTTTTGCGTCTCTTCTTTATCTCTCACACAGGTCCATAACTTCATGAAAAGACTGAGAATTTTTTACCCCTCATTGCCCTGATGAAATCGCTAAAATTGCAGCGATGAAACATGTCGGCTTGAGATTGAAAAGAGTTATGGTACATATTTACCATTTTTAAGAAGTGGGGTTCTGCTGCATCAGAATAAAACGGTAAAGCAAGCACAACCCTACCACACTTTTACATATTATTTGTGTGTTTGGTTAGGGGTCTGTACATCTGCTCTGCACACTTTAAATTATGTGTCAGTGGTGAGACGTTTGTCGCTATTTGTGTTTTTTCACATCACTACTCTCACGTCTGCACTATTATCTTCCTTTAGTGCACTTTTGTCTTTTCACATAGAGAGAGTGGCCAATGATGAGAAGTGGGTATACCGGCAATTACTAACCGGGAACCCCCTCGGGTGGTGCTACCGTGAGGTACTCTCTCTATCTTTCACACTTTTCTGGTGAATGAAGTAATAGTGGTCCTGTGTGATTTTTAGTATTTACACACATCCTAACCATTGGATCCATGTCATTGACAAATCCCTGGGGACACTAACAAGGAGGGGTCCCTACTCCTGGTGGTTTTTTATGTGGATGTGTCGACATATAGGTGAGGCTCCAATTGTTTAAACACTGTACGAGTGGGGGGCCGCCTTACCTATTCCCTTCCCCCTATACCCCAAGTGATTGTTCTGCTTCTAAATCAGCCCCTACAGACTCAAGTCCAGTCCTTCCTTTGTACACATGGCGATAAGAAGAAATAGTGGTGGTGGATTAATAGTTTGAGTATTTTAATGACTGGTTAATGTAGTAGGAAACTTTAGTGTTGTCGCTGATCTTCAATCACGATGGACTTTGGCTGTCACTTTGCGTGCTGCGGACTGCTGCCTGCCAATCCTAGGCAAACCTTTTTAGTACTTTGTTTAATAGTGAGTTACATAGGGTAGTTTCCAATTCGACGGTCCGCAAATCAAGCAATACTAAAGTAATAACGTAGTCAACCACATGAGATTGGTCAATAATATATCCCGTGGAGTCGTTCCCTATTTGTTATTTCGCAAAAATATTTTGTTAGTTCTTTTGAAATGTTTGATTTGGTTGAGAAATATCATCCATGTTTTCTGTTTTTCTTTCTTTCATGTTGTACATCAGCTTCCCCCTGGGGCAAGAGGAGGACACAGGAGGAGGAGGAGGAGGGTGCTGTTGACGATGCAGGCCAGGACCGGGCAGGCGAGGGCTCCTTTGCTGGCCCCAGTAAGTTTTAATTTTAATATAGAGTACTTATTTTTTCCTAGCGTTCCTCATTCGAATTTTTCTAAATCGTCTTTGATCTTCTTGTAGACAGGATCTAAATTCTTATCCTGCCTCGACTATGACTCCATGTGGTATTACTAGATTATTCTTATTAGTCTGTCTGTGTAGCTAACTAAGAATGCACATTTGGCATTTCCATTGGACTCCCATTCTAGTCAGCAATAGCTCTATGCACTGAGTGCAGTCCTCTGGGATTGTCCATAATGTATTTTCAAGTATTCTAAATGTTTATGCTTTGACCATTGACAACAATAAAAAGGTGAATGACCACCAAGAAAGAATAAGATACTACTTTACTTTTGGTTTGGATAGGAGGACAATCCATTCTACTACTGTTGCAGGGACAAATCTGCACAAACAGAACTATGGACACTAAATAATGCATTGCTTAGCTTATCAATTATAATAGGTGCTGTTAGACTTTCCACATACCTCAGTGATAACAGACTTTGTAGTTGAACCCCCAATCTCCTTACTGACTAGATAGTGTGGCAGAGTCATTTAGCTCCCAAAGTCACCGATGGCAGAGGCACGGACTCATGCTTGCAAAAATTCCAAAACCTTTAGCTCATCCACTCTAGTCTGGAGGACCAAAAACCACAGAGTCTATTTAAGTTTAAAAGCTTTATTAAAAGTAAACACATTTATTAAAATCAAGTTTGTCATAAAAGTGAACGTGTAACTGAAAATGGAAAAGTGCTTAGTGCTGACGATTAATTGGACACATTTCTTGTGGTCGAGCCGAGCTCTCACCTGGTTTGAACTTGATCCTGCTCGTGTTCTTAGAAGTCAAGCTTCTGTCTGTTAGGAGAAAAAGTGGTGCGTGTTAAAAAGTAAAAAGCAAACATTCATCAGTTGTGCCAAAAAGTGCAGCAAGACAACAGCCTTCCCTGGAAAAAGGGACATTTTTACTCTAGAGTACACAGTCATAAATTATTAAATTGTATACTGTTTTTTCCACATTTTTTTCTTCCTCCTAGACCAAATATTATATAGTAGTGAGTGGTGTATTCTAACATTATTAAATGTACTTTGTAGGTGGAACATCTGGAGACGGGGCCAGCGCGGAGGTGGTGGTGGCATTGGACGAGGAGGAAAACTCTGGGGAGGAGGCGGTGCAAGTGCAGGACAACGACATGCCTGTGAGGGTTCACACGGTGGTGGCGGGCAGAGGTAAGCTATACATTCCTTAGTCATTGAGATTGAAGACTGCAGAGTGTGCTTTCTGCACGGGTGTATTATAAATTAACCAGGTAGTAGCCTCCTCTAAATGTACTTCGACTTAGCTGTGAAGTTTTTGGCGAGAAGAATCCCAATCAGATCTGAGGTGAACTTGATGGATGGGATGAACGAAAAGCGAAAGAAGGGTGTAAGTAAGTGTGGAAGCACGAGAAATGTAATGATGACTGGCAAAGAAGAATGATATGTGTTTGCTTGGTCCCCGAGGTGGCTGGGAAGGAAAGAAAATGGTATGGTGCATGGCTGGGTGAATGATGAAGCAAGGATGGGTGGAAGGAGAACAGCCTGGGTGGGTGAGACAGAAACTGTATGTGTGCATATACTTTGAATGGATGGATGCCTGGATCATTCATGGTACTATCTGACTCTTAGATAGCATATGTGTATCTAGAGAGAGTAGACGGTCACTGGATGAACTAAGTGTTACTTTGAAGAGCATGTAACACCGCACCCGCACGTCCGTTCCAGTGTAGGAAAGGCAAGCAAAAGAAGTTGTAACGTTGTCCAAATACTACCATGAATAGTAGCAGTAGTTTGTATTGCAACTGCAAGCACAGCATATATTCAGTTATTACGGTGGACACTCCCTACCTCTCTTAATAACTTTAGTTTAGTAGTAGTGCGTCATTCATGTGTGGGGGTATCACTGTTCACTCAATAATAAGCAAAGCACCTAAAGTCATCCCATATGTCATCAAATACATCCCATGTGAAGTGATAGATAATCAGATAATTTAGCTTCTTCATTTTCCTTTTCTAATACTCATTTGCACTGTAGGGTGAAAGCTAAATTAATTAAGCAGTAGCCCTTTTAACAGAGTATTCTCAGTGCCACCCGTAATAGAAAAGTAAGAGCTTCACCACCTGCATGTACTGGACCGGTACAGTAACGCAAGTCTGTCTTACTCACCATGGTGTGCGTCTGTTTTTCTCGGGTGCAAGTTCACTGCGCTGGCATTATGCCGGCTTGCATAAGATAACGTACCAATTTTCCTAAACAAGAGAGAAGAAGAAGAATAAGAGTGGTGTACTGTCATAGTCGACTGTAATGGAAGTCCATAGTGCTCGTAGAATTTGTTCCTGAAACTCCCACTAATGTTAGAGCAAGGATGAAGAAGTCGGAGGTTACATAGATACTGTCCTTAATAGTTATGTACTGTGCTTTCAATTTGCTACTTGTACTGTGACAACTTTCTGCTCAATCATTTTGTGTTAATCTTAAGGAGCATTGGTTACAGACTATGTCTTTCTTTTTTCATGTAGTTGCTCCTTCCAAATCCAAGACACCATCAAGGAGGAAGGAGCTGGCTCGAATGGCCCGGCAACGGAGGCTGGATGCCACTGTCGCTGAATATCGGCGGCTGGTGGCCCTGGAGGAGGAGGAGACGCAGTCTGGTACAACAACAACGTCCACTGGGACAGCTGCATCCTCCTCCGTGCGGGCTGCCAGCCAGTGCAGTGCTCCAGCGGTACGGAGCCGGGCTATCAAAGCCAAACGCCACCGCCGAGCAGCAAAGAAAGCAGCTGCCCCTCACAGGATTTGCAAGGCACACCGGCGCCGCTTATCCCTCAGACTGTCCTACCTGGAGCAGGAGGTCCATAACTATAAGAACTTGGTGGAGGGCCTCCGCTTCGAACTTGCCACCCTCCGCAAGGAGCATGATGCCCTGGCTGCTAATTCCAACAGCACCCTGCCATAGTGTCCCTTGCCCCTTTTTAGAGACTTTTGGGGGGTGGGAATTGGGAGTTGGGATTTTTGGGGACTTTTGAAGGACAATCGTTGGGGTTAGGGAGGGTTTTGCGGGAGATTCTTTTGTTAGGGCTATAAAAATATACTTTTTGAAACTTTATCTGACCATACCTGTTTTTTACTGCTTTTGAGTCTGGTGGGTGGGGGTTTAACAGTAAGTTTGTTTTCCTGAATAGTCCTAGGACTTTAGTAGTACTACCGTCAATCCAATCTCTCGTCTCTCCTAATACTCCATTATACTACCTCCAACCAAACGCCTATCTTACCTGTAATTTCAGTTTGCAAGTAGGGCTAGGCCCAGGGCTGGCTCCACGGGAAACAGCGAATAAGGTTGGCAATCCTGGGCGGATAAAAGTTCCTCATAGCGGTGGTACTAGTGGTGTGACACAGTGGCAGTTGCATGCCTATGAAAAAAAAGAAAATGAAATCTGGTTTGTCCTCCTGAGCAATACAACGGTACAATAGAGAATATAGCAGGTGACAGAAGTACAGTAGAACAGTGCCACATTGTAGCCTAACAAATGTTAAAGTATAACTAATTCGGTTGAAGTTCTTTGACATTAGCCATGGGTCTTTGTCAAGCAGAGTAAGAATATATCCTCGGATTTCTTCACCAGCCTGTTGCTATCACCTTATCCTCCCCAGCAAGTGTGTGGATTTATTGCTGTAATTTAGTCACACATCAATGAAAACCACACAGCCCGGGGGAAGAGGGTTAGGGTTTGAAAAATGGATGGGTCCGGGGGTTTTTGGGAAAGGTTTTGGGAGACAAGAAAAAATAGCACAGCATGGATAAACAATTGTGAACATAAACAAATCTTTGGGTACAAACCTATCCATCAATCTTTGAAAGTGCATGCACTACTGCATGCATGTCAGTGAAAAGTAAGTAGTACTTTCGACAACTGTGGAAGAAAGAATGCGACAGTACAGGGCGTGTGTGGAATTATTGATAACTATATTCAACATAAGGTCTCTGTTGCCAGATACCTGAGAGCCTTGCTGGTCACTATAAATCCATTCACAACACTCAATGGGGTTGGTCTGAAAGGTGTAGTAGATAGAAAAGGAGAAATTGCTCTTTTTCTAGGTGTCCCCTCACTCACCAGGGTTGCCCCTTGGTGACATGCTTCATCATTGGGGCCATCCCAGTCCTCTACGGGCTGGGGCGTGCTGCGACTTGCGAATTACGTAGGAGCACTTACAAATGACTATGTGTGGTGCAGATGTGATAGTGGAGTGGACTAAGTGATGTGTTAAGGGATCAATTTAGAAGCAGAGAGAGATCCAAGAAATGCAGTCACAGTCAGAGAAAAAGACAAAGGATACT
This sequence comes from Lissotriton vulgaris, assembly GCF_964263255.1. NCBI lineage: Eukaryota > Metazoa > Chordata > Amphibia > Caudata > Salamandridae > Lissotriton > Lissotriton vulgaris. The sequence continues at coordinate 650,616,491 of NC_141696.1, read as the reverse complement.
GTATCTGTATGTTGTTGTAGTTGTCCTGTTGAATTTGGTAAGTAAGTTGCCTGCAGAAAAAAAATCCTCTTATTAGCGGCACTCCTCCATTGCAGCCGACGCTTCGTCCATCGATGTTGGTCACCACCAGAAGACACCCTGTAAAAAAAGCACAGCATGGACAAACAATTGAACATAAACAAATCTTTGGGTACAAACCTATCCATCAATCTTTGAAAGTGCATGCACTACTGGATGCATGTCAGTGAAAAGTAAGTAGTACTTTCGACAACTGTGGAAGAAAGAATGCGACAGTACAGGGCGTGTGTGGAATTATTGATAACTATATTCAACATAAGGTCTCTGTTGCCAGATACCTGAGAGCCTTGCTGGTCACTATAAATCCATTCACAACACTCAATGGGGTTGGTCTGGAAGGTATAGTAGATAGAAAAGGAGAAATTGCTCTTTTTCTAGGTGTCCCCTCACTCACCAGGGTTGCCCCTTGGTGACATGCTTCATCATTGGGGCCATCCCAGTCCTCTACGGGCTGGGGCGTGCTGCGACTTGCGAATTACGTAGGAGCACTTACAAATGACTACGTGTGGTGCAGATGTGATAGTGGAGTGGACTAAGTGATGTGTTAAGGGATCAATTTAGAAGCAGAGAGAGATCCAAGAAATGCAGTCACAGTCAGAGAAAAAGACAAAGGATACTGTATCTGTATGTTGTTGTAGTTGTCCTGTTGAATTTGGTAAGTAAGTTTCCTGCAGAAAAAAAATCCTCTTATTAGCGGCACTCCTCCATTGCAGCCGACGCTTCGTCCATCGATGTTGGTCACCACCAGAAGACACCCTGTAAAAAAAGCACAGCATGGACAAACAATTGAACATGAACAAATCTTTGGGTACAAACCTATCCATCAATCTTTGAAAGTGCATGCACTACTGGATGTATGTCAGTGAAAAGTAAGTAGTACTTTCAACAACTGTGGAAGAAAGAATGCGACAGTACAGGGCGTGTGTGGAATTATTGATAACTATATTCAACATAAGGTCTCTGTTGCCAGATACCTGAGAGCCTTGCTGGTCACTATAAATCCATTCACAACACTCAATGTGGTTGGTCTGAAAAATATAGTAGATAGAAAAGGAGAAATTGCTCTCTTTCTTGGTGTCCCCTCACTCACCAGGGTTGCCCCTTGGTGACATGCTTCATCATTGGGGCCATCCCAGTCCTCTATGGGCTGGGGCGTGCTGCGACTTGCGAATTACGTAGGAGCACTTACAAATGACTATGTGTAGTGCAGATGTGATAGTGGAGTGGACTAAGTGATGTGTTAAGGGATCAATTTAGAAGCAGAGAGAGATCCAAGAAATGCAGTCACAGTCAGAGAAAAAGACAAAGGATACTGTATCTGTATGTTGTTGTAGTTGTCCTGTTGAATTTGGTAAGTAAGTTGCCAGCAGAAAAAAAATCCTCTTATTAGCGGCACTCCTCCATTGCAGCCGACGCTTCGTCCATCGATGTTGGTCACCACCAGAAGACACCCTGTAAAAAAAGCACAGCATGGACAAACAATTGAACATGAACAAATCTTTGGGTACAAACCTATCCATCAATCTTTGAAAGTGCATGCACTACTGGATGCATGTCAGTGAAAAGTAAGTAGTACTTTCAACAACTGTGGAAGAAAGAATGCGACAGTACAGGGCGTGTGTGGAATTATTGATAACTATATTCAACATAAGGTCTCTGTTGCCAGATACCTGAGAGCCTTGCTGGTCACTATAAATCCATTCACAACACTCAATGGGGTTGGTCTGAAAAATATAGTAGATAGAAAAGGAGAAATTGCTCTCTTTCTAGGTGTCCCCTCACTCACCAGGGTTGCCCCTTGGTGACATGCTTCATCATTGGGGCCATCCCAGTCCTCTATGGGCTGGGGCGTGCTGCGACTTGCGAATTACGTAGGAGCACTTACAAATGACTATGTGTAGTGCAGATGTGATAGTGGAGTGGACTAAGTGATGTGTTAAGGGATCTATTTAGAAGCAGAGAGAGATCCAAGAAATGCAGTCACAGTCAGAGAAAAATACAAAGGATACTGTATCTGTATGTTGTTGTAGTTGTCCTGTTGAATTTGGTAAGTAAGTTGCCTGCAGAAAAAAAATCCTCTTATTAGCGGCACTCCTCCATTGCAGCCGACGCTTCGTCCATCGATGTTGGTCACCACCAGAAGACACCCTGTAAAAAAAGCACAGCATGGACAAACAATTGAACATAAACAAATCTTTGGGTACAAACCTATCCATCAATCTTTGAAAGTGCATGCACTACTGGATGCATGTCAGTGAAAAGTAAGTAGTACTTTCGACAACTGTGGAAGAAAGAATGCGACAGTACAGGGCGTGTGTGGAATTATTGATAACTATATTCAACATAAGGTCTCTGTTGCCAGATACCTGAGAGCCTTGCTGGTCACTATAAATCCATTCACAACACTCAATGGGGTTGGTCTGGAAGGTATAGTAGATAGAAAAGGAGAAATTGCTCTTTTTCTAGGTGTCCCCTCACTCACCAGGGTTGCCCCTTGGTGACATGCTTCATCATTGGGGCCATCCCAGTCCTCTACGGGCTGGGGCGTGCTGCGACTTGCGAATTACGTAGGAGCACTTACAAATGACTACGTGTGGTGCAGATGTGATAGTGGAGTGGACTAAGTGATGTGTTAAGGGATCAATTTAGAAGCAGAGAGAGATCCAAGAAATGCAGTCACAGTCAGAGAAAAAGACAAAGGATACTGTATCTGTATGTTGTTGTAGTTGTCCTGTTGAATTTGGTAAGTAAGTTGCCTGCAGCAAAAAAAATCCTCTTATTAGCGGCACTCCTCCATTGCAGCTGACGCTTCGTCCATCGATGTTGGTGACCAGAAGACACCCTGTCCACTGCCTGCCTGATGCTGAATTGTGGCTCGCTAATGTGAAGCCTGACTCCATCCTTTTTTCCCCATTGCACAGACTGAAACCCGGCCTGTAATTATTCAACGAAAAACAGGAAGTGAAATAATATTACAACACCACTGATAAATAAATATAAGGTATGTAGGCTGTGGAGTGCAAAAAGTCACACTTTGATTTTCCTAGTAGACAGTACAATATTTTTGAAAGTGCGTACTCTGTCAGAGTCACCTTTTGAAGCATAAATAAGTATGGGCAAATTAATGTAGCGGATCTTTCCCCTCAAGCTAGGTGTCCTGTAAACTGTGTTTTAGAACAAAATTAGATCTTCCCAGCAGTGCTCCCACCCAGACCCTTACTAAAGCCAGTCGCAAAAATGTAGAAGACCCCCAATCAAATCTCAAAAAACTAGGCCTAGCAGAAAACTGGTGACAAAACGTACTTTGAAAGTAAAAGTAGGCCCAAGTACCCCCTTACCCACCGTGGATTGCATTCAAACCACTTGCAAGCAACCAAGCAAAAGTATCGATAGCCAGCATCGCTCCAAGACTCGAAAACCCCCCCACCCAAACACATGCAATAGAAATACTGCTAACCCTAACGAATAAGGGTTAAGAATAGTGGCAAAGGCTTTCTTTAACTATGCCAAATCCCTCCTTTCCCACCATGGATTTTCTTCAAATGACTTGCAACCAAAATTACACATTCTCACAAGTGCTCTAAGACCCCAGAACTCAGTTGCAAAAATCTAGAACACCCCGAAACACATGCAATCTTGCTGCTAGGGCTAACCCTAATGAACCCTAAGTTACAAAAAGTGCCAAAAGGCTTTTCCGCGAGGATTTTGTCCCAACCACTTTTACCCGGTATTAGACCTTCCCAGGAATGCCCCAAGACCCGCCAACCCACCCGCCAAGAAGCATAACACCCCCAAACAGGCCAAAAGCAAAATCTCATACTTGCAATATTTCTCGGCCTTCGGTTCAAACGCGCTGCGTAGCTAGGCCATAAGTCGGGTTGCCACCACGGATTTCCTGAAAAGCAAATGCAATCAAGATTAGAGTGTCCCAGCAGTGCTCCCAGACCCTGAAACTCACCCACAAACATCAGGAAGCCCCACAAACAGGCCCCCGAAAACGCTACATTGAGCAAAATGTCAGAAATAGCAACAAAAAAAATTGACCTGGATTTTGTCCCAACCACTTCTACCCGGTATTAGACCTTCCCAGGAATGCCCCAAGACCCGCCAACCCACCCGCCAAGAAGCATAACACCCCCAAACAGGCCAAAAGCAAAATCTCATACTTCCAATATTTCTCGGCCTTCGGTCCAAACGCGCTGCGTAGCTAGACCATAAGTCGGGGTTGCCACCACGGATTTCCTGAAAAGCAAATGCAATCAAGATTAGAGTGTCCCAGCAGTGCTCCCAGACCCCGAAACTCACCCACAAACACCAGGAACCCCCCAAACAGGCCCCCGAAAACGCTACATTGAGCAAAATGTCAGAAATAGCAACAAAAAAAAATCGGCCTGGATTTTGTCCCAACCACTTCTACCCGGTATTAGACCTTCCCAGGAATGCCCCAAGACCCGCCAACCCACCCGCCAAGAAGCTTAACACCCCCAAACAGGCCAAAAGCAAAATCTCATACTTGCAATATTTCTCGGCCTTCGGTCCAAACGCGCTGCGTAGCTAGGCCATAAGTCGGGGTTGCCACTACGGATTTCCTGAAAAGCAAATGCAATCAAGATTAGCGTGTCCCAGCAGTGCTCCCAGACCCCGAAACTCACCCACAAACAGATGGAACCCCCCCCTAAGAGCACCTCAAAGGCAAGCAAGTCAGCAAAAACACTAAAAAATATGCGCCTCGGATTTGGTCCAAACCACTTTTATCCGGTATTAGAGCTTCCCAACAATGGTCCCAGAGCCGTCAACTCACCTGCAAAGAGGTAGAACAACACCCCCACAAGTGCTGAGTCTTTCTTCATTGGGCGTAAACCAGCCCTCTGGTTTGATGGAAATAGGAGTCTGGAGGAGGAGGATAGAGGAGCATGTTCTTCTGAACTTGTGAACCTGAGGAATGCAGACTGCGGCAACTTCAAATCAATTAGCAAACCAGTGAAGACAGTTCTGCTGATGGGCTTTTTTTGTGATTATCTGATTAAAGTTTGAAATATATTAACTGTGCACAACAAAGAAAGACAGACACACAGGAATAAAAGTGAATAAGGACGAAAAAGAAAGTTATTGATTCGTTGTCTCATTTTCAGGGCTCGGTATCACGGTCCAGGAATGAGAATAAGGCTTCATCATCATACTCTGCGAATTCAGGCAGGGTGAGCTCAGTGTCACCTGACAGAGTAGAAATTCCCTCATCTATGTTGCTGGCCAACTCGTCTTCATCCGGCGCGCTTTCTCGTACTCTGAAATCTGGTGGTATGAGGTGCTGATTCATCTTGATCATTGTTAACCTCTCCACATTTTTGGGCGAGAGGCGGCTCCGTTTGGGAGTTACAATGCCACCAGCAGCACTGAAAACACGTTCAGAAGACACGCTTGCGAGTAGGCAAGACAAGTAGTTTAAAGCCAGGTTGGTGAGCTGTGGCCACAATTCTTTTTTCCCATGCCAATACGCCAATGGGTCAGAATTAACATAGACCTCTGTTGAGTCATTCAGATAGTCCTTCACCATCGACTCAAGGTCCTCATCCAAGGTTCCTCCACTTTGCTTAGCTCTTGCTGTGCCTCTGACCTTTTGAGAACCAAACCCACGCAGAGCTAGCCAATCCTCTTCAGCCTCCAATGTTACTGTTGTGTCTGGTGCAGATGATCCTGTTTGCCGGTGTCTTTAACGGCTGAGAGGTCACTTGTGCCACAGCCACAGGTGCAGAAGTGGATTGTTTTGACTGGGGATGGCCTGCTGATGTACTGCCATTTCCTTCAATTTTCAGCCGTTCTCTTTCAAACCTCTTGGCTGACAAGGCTAGCCAATGTTTGTACTTTGGAACATGTTCATCATCAAAAGGAAAGAATGCTTGGCCTGCCAGCGCCTTTTTGTAGCGTGGATCCAGAATAGTAGCACAAATGTAATGCTCTTCTGAGTGGATCGTTTTAAGACGTTCATCACCTTGTAGGAGCTCTAATAATTTCTCAGCCAGAACAAAAGAGTCTTGGTTTTTTACATCTTTTTCAAACACAGAACACACCTCCTTCAGTTGGTCCTCCAGCATGTACAACAATGGGATAGCTTTTCCCAAATTACAGTCCTCCTTGCTGACTGCACGCGTGAAGAACTCAAAAGGACGAAGCATGCGTGTCAGGCTTTGAACTATGTTCCATTGCGCCGCACCCATCCTCAGGTCATCCTGAGCTGTACCCTCTGTTAAGAAATATTGATCGAGTACCGTATACTGCTCATACAGACGCTCAAGCATGTAGAAGGCTGAGTTCCAACGTGTTACCACCTCCTGGATGAGTGCTTTCACTGGCATTTGACGTTGATATAGCAGGCTCCTCAGCTGCAGGGAATATTATTGGGTCCTTTGAATCCATCTGCCGCCAGGTGGCAGATGATCTAAAATGTAAATCAACAAAGAGAGAGAAAAAGGTAGAGGGGTGGTTTAACAACGAATGCTCCAAATCACATCGAGAACTACATAAAGCTTTGAAAAAGGTACCCCGTGATAGATTAGAGGTGGCTAGGCTTAGGAAACAGTATAATCTGGATATCCTAACGAGGAAAAGGGAAATAAAGAAACAGGCTTGGGAGGATCTGTATGAGAAAGCAACCTTGAGGGATAGCGCAAAATTCTGGACCATTGTCAATACCCCTCTGTTCAATGGGAAAGAAAACGCGCCACTGGAGGTAAATATCCCTGAGAAGGAATGGCTGGACCATTTCCAAAGAATCTATGGCAGCAACCTCGACTTAGGACAGTCAGACCTAACACCGATTGACACACAAGACTCCCTACCAAGTTTTACCATCAAAGAGGTACAGAGTGTAATTGAGGATATGTCATCACAGAAGGCCCCCGGTCCAGATGGCGTACCCGCCGATATGTTTAAAACAAACTCAGCAATGTGGTCAGTTGTACTTACTAACGTTTTTAATGTAGTTGGTATAGACAAGATAAGACCTCCAACTACCTGGTCACAGTCTGTCATCATCCCCATATTTAAGAGGGGTCAAAGGGGGGACCCTAGATGCTACAGACCCATATCGCTGTTAGATTCTTCATTTAAAATCCTTGGTAAAATAATACTAGAAAGAATCTCAGCTTGGACCACTGATAAAAACATCTTGTGTGAAGCTCAGTATGGCTTTCGATCTGCCAGAGGTACAGAAGATCAATGCCTTAATTTACACCTTATACTGAGCAAATATACTGTTGCATCAAGGGGGATGATGTATTTGGCCTTCATGGACTTGTCCACAGCTTTTGACCTAGTCAATAGGTCAAAGCTGTGGACAATACTCCTTGAAAAGGGACTGGACTGTGCACTTGTGGATTTTTTGGCGCGACTCCACCGTGATCTAAGGGCAACTATCCGCATGTCGCAAGAAGGGAGCGGTACCGCTTTTTTTAAATTGGGAAGGGGAGTGCGCCAAGGGTGCATTTTGGCACCTATGCTCTTCTCCCTTTATATCAACTCATTGGGAGAGTCCCTAAAAGCGGCCTCTACAGACGTGCCTCGCATGGGCGGTTCCGTGATGCCGGTACTTTTATATGCCGACGACGCGGTACTGATGTCAAGGACCCCCAGGGGCCTACAACATCTATTAAATACATTTGGGGCTTTCATGCAAGATTTGGATCTATGGATTAATGTAGGAAAATCACATGTTATGGCAGTGGGTAATTGCAAGAGTAACACCAGAACCCTGTCCTGTAATGGTTCCGCACTTACCAGAGTTAAAGCCTTTACATACTTAGGAGTGGTGTTCGACGAGAAAGGGACATGGGCACCACAAATCCAGAACAAGACGGTTGCAGTAAAACGATCATCTGCTGCTATACTGGGGTTCGCAAAACGCCTTGGCGGTAAACCATCAGAGGCTATACTTTCCATATATAAAGCTAAAACCCTGGCAATAGCCAGGTATGGAGCCTCTATTTGGGGTTATAAGAACACAACCCACATTCAAAGAGCAGAGAATATATTCCTGCGATCCGTTCTGGGCTTACCAAAATCCACACCTGCTTTCTCAATCCATATGGAACTAGGTGTGGGTTATATTGAAGATATGTTGTCCCTGGCACCATTAAGGGCATGGATTAAAACTTGGCTTAATCCCAACTTAATACTTAATCACAAGATTATCAAAGACTGCATGGGACGGGATCGAGTGGCAGAGATTGAGTGGCTCTCATACATTAAAAAAATAGCAGGATACCTGGGCCGCCCTGATCTATATACTAACCCTGAAGGCGTAAAAAAAGATGACATTAGTTGGGTAAAATTGGAATATACAAAGAAAAGAGAAGCTGAAAGGGAATCATGCGAAATTACGAAGCCAACCGTGAGATCACATTTTCTAACAATTACATCTCTAGCTATCGAACCATATTTGGCGATAGTAAATAAACCTTTCCACCGGTGGCTTCTCACTAAATTTCGCTTCAATCAGGCTCACCTTTTGCTGGGTGAATATAGTAAATGGTGTAAGCCCCATGAGAAAGCCCCCTGCAAGTGTGACGATTTCTCAGATCAGGATTCTTTGCATTTTTTCTTTTTTTGTCCATTATTCAGAAATGCTAGAGAGAAATATATTAAGCCTATACTAAAAAATCAAAGGTTCACTCAAGTCAAACCGGCTTTTCTGTTTTTACAGCTAATGGAAACACCTTTAATTATGTATGGGGTAGCAAGTTTTCTTACAACGTCTATTAGGTCCAGGCGAAAAAGACTTCTTCACCGACTACCTGATTTAGCTTCTTGCAAAGTCTGTACGCCCTGTCACGGTAGTAGTATAAATTGATTGTATTATAGGCCTGTAAATATAACTGTAAATAGATCATCCAGTAAACTCTTTAATACAATCTGTGTAAATGAAGTGAAAATTTGTAGGAATCTATAGACAGTGTAAATATGATATAAAATCTTTGTATATATATCTTGATTATTATTGGAAATTTGTATATAATGTCTCTTGTTTTAATGTTGTTTATATAAAAATTCTTTTGTATATCCCAGTGATCAACTTTGAATGTATAGCATACTTTTATGATTTTAATTTAATCGAATAAAGTGTTTTTGACTCTGACTCTGACTCCTCAGCTGCTTCCGGGCCTTAAAAGAATGGCTGAAATGGTTGCACATTTTTTGGCAGGTGTCCAATACTCTGTACGCTGCACTGCCTTTATTACCCAAGAATTTTTGGACAACCAGGTTTATACAGTGCGCCAAACACGGCACTCTGAAATAGTTACCCTGCCTCATGGCCTTAACTATATTGGCGCCATTGTCCGTGGAAACATAACCAACCTGGCGTTTTAGTGGGGACAGCCAGTTAAGGACCTTTGTGTTAAAGACATCCAAAATGTTTTCTGCTTGTGACGTTTCTCCAAACCAAACATGGCTAGTGTTGCATGTTTCCGAGCAGCTTTAAAAACAATGTCCATGTCAACACCTGTGTTTAGCTTTGCTTTAGCCCCTGAAAAAGAGACCCAGTGTGCAGTGATGCACATGTAATCAGCGCCTGCGCCACTGGTCCACATGTCTGTTGTCAGATGTATAGTGTGAATAGCACTCTTCTGCAAAGCTGCCCCAATCACCTTCAGAACATCTTCATGTAGTGCTGGAACCGCAACTCGGGCAAAATAGAACCGGCTAGGAACCTTCCATTTAGGGCAGAGCGCAGCCACTAATTCTAGAAAACCAACCCCTTCTACAAAAGAAAAAGGGAGAAGGTCCAGAGCTAGCATTTTAGCCAGCTTAGTGTTATACAGACGCGTCAGTGGGTGGTTGCGTTCATATTGCGCTTCTGTAAACAACATCTTTTTAATGTTGCCCTGGACCAAGGATTTACGGGATGATGATGATATCTTCGACCCAGTTACGCTCGCTGATGAACTTTTCCGCATTGATGTCTCACTCTCTCCCACACTCTTAGTGTGCCTCACATGGGGTGTGCTGCTGACAGGGGTACTGGGTGTAAGTGAAGTGTTTGAATCGTCTTCTTCCTCCTCGTCATCATCAGATGAAAAATCAACGTTGTCATTACGTGCAATTCGGGCTTCCTTGACCACCTCTAGGTGCGCAAACCATTGGACAGGGTGCGCTCTCTTAAGATGACCTCTCTGGCCTCCGGTACCATAGTTGGTACCAAACTTACCACGACTAACTCAAAACTTACACATGCTACAAATGGCTACTTTTTCCATTCTTGGGCAAACACTAAAGAAGTCCCAAACTGGAGACTTGAAATGTCTTTGGGGGCCTGAGGAGGCGGCGATACTGGTGGTGGTGTTCCTGCTGCTAATGCCAGATGAAGTGGAGGATGTGGATTGCCGAACTTCAGTACGTTTTGCACTTTCACCGCCACGAATTGAGGTCGAGGTGGATGGAGGTCCCTTCTTGCGAGGAAGAAATATGGAAGCGGTAGGTGTTGGTGTACTAGTTAACTCCAAATCTAATGATTGTTGTGTTTCCATTTCCATTGCCTCCTCGTCGACATCATCATCACGCTCAGCAGCTTCTCGGGATAGGGTCAAAATGTCTCTTTGCTGCATGCCCGCTGGGGCTGCAGTGACCTTTATGATGACTGGATCGTCGTCGTGAAGGGCTTCATCAGCAGCAGTATGCGTCACTTCTTGTTGAGCCTCATCACACTCCATAGGTATGAGTTTTTCGACGACCTTCCTTTTTCGCTTAGGTATCTTTGTCAGATCATGGTGTGCCTCACTCTCAGGCTGCCGTGGTGGTACCCATTCGTCATCCAGATCATCAGAAGGCGGTGGGCTTGAAGAAGATGTAGACACCAACCTTGATCTTTTCCTTGCTAGGGATGTGGAAGACAATGAATAATCATCAGGAGGAGTGGCTTCCAATGATACCTCGGCTTGATTGTCGATTTCCTGATGTGCCCCTACTTCGGGAGGGACAACTATTGTGGGAACTTGTGACCCTCCATGCACCTCTGCTTGCGCATCTCCTTGCGCTGCCTCTCCTTCCACATGTACTTGGGCTTGTACTACTTGCACATGTTGTTGTTGCGGCTGTGGTTGTTCAACACTTGTCAGATGAGTTACAACAACCTGTGTTGATTCAGGGACATTGCTGCTACTTTCTTGCGATGAGCCAACATCACTGGTCGATGGTGATTGGAGAAGTACACTGACTGCCTCTGAAGCACTCAAGGGCTTTGACTTAAGTTGGCGTGGTGGTGGAGGCACTGAACCCAATGGAGCGGGGGTGCTGCTCCCAGCTTGGTCCCCAGCAGATCCTGCTGCTGCAGGCGTACTTTTTTTTTTGCTCCCAAAAAACGTGGCGGTTGGCACACCAGCCTCCTTGGTAACTTGCTTCTTCTGCTCCTTACTAGCAACTTTCTTGCTAGAGGAGCTACGGACACCTTTTTTTGGGGCCATCTTCTTCAGAGCAGGTCAGACAGCAGGCCGCAGTTGCACGAATTGTAGAGTTGTCTGAGGCCAGGCGTGACGTCGCGTGACGTTATGCTGCACACACACACCGCTGCAGGACTTCTTCCTGGCACTGGTGGTTCTCTTGAGTCTTGTGCACCTAAAAACAATGGAAGACAGAGGAACATCAGTTCAGTTATACACCCCAAAAAAATCGAAAAAAAAAACAGAAAAATCAGCACAATCTCATTCCATCCATGCCCTCCATGATGTTTAAGTTCAAGACACCCCACAGAAAGACTAGGCCCATGCAAGACTCAATACCCCTGGTGAAAAGGCCACAAGTACAGCCCCAAAAAACGAAAATCACTGAAAAATCAGCACAATCCCATTCCATCCATGCCCTCCATGATGTTTAAATTCAAGACAACCCACAGAAAGACTAGGCCCATGCAAGACTCACTACCCCTGGGCATAAAGGTTGAAAAGTAGGCAACATGGTTGCAGGCCTAACAACAATGCCTACATTCAAAATGGCCACTTGCCTCCCAGCACATGGCCAGGGCCTGTAGCAGCACTCAAAATGGCCCCCAGCCACATGGCCTGTCCCTCCCCATGAACACCCCCAAAAATCGAAAAACACTGCAAAATCAGCACAATCCCATTCCATCCATGCCCTCCATGACGTTTAAGTTTAAGACACCCCACAGAAAGACTAGGCCCATGCAAGACTCAAATACCCCTGGTGAAAAGGCAACAAGTACAGCCCCAAAAAACGAAAATCACTGAAAAATCAGCACAATCCCATTCCATCCATGCCCTCCATGATGTTTAAGTTCAAGACACCCCACAGAAAGACTAGGCCCATGCTAGACTCAAATACCCCTGGTGAAAAGGCCACAAGTACAGCCCAAAAAAACGAAAATCACTGAAAAATCAGCACAATCCCATTCCATCCATGCCCTCCATGATGTTTAAGTTCAAGACACCCCACAGAAAGACTAGGCCCATGCTAGACTCAAATACCCCTGGTGAAAAGGCCACAAGTACAGCCCCCAAAAACGAAAATCACTGAAAAATCAGCACAATCCCATTCCATCCATGCCCTCCATGATGTTTAAATTCAAGACAACCCACAGAAAGACTAGGCCCATGCAAGACTCACTACCCCTGGGCATAAAGGTTGAAAAGTAGGCAACATGGTTGCAGGCCTAACAACAATGCCTGCATTCAAAAGGGCCACTTGCCTCCCAGCACATGGCCAGGGCCTGTAGCAGCACTCAAAATGGCCCCCAGCCACATGGCCTGTCCCTCCCCATGAACACCCCCAAAAATCGAAAAACACTGCAAAATCAGCACAATCCCATTCCATCCATGCCCTCCATGATGTTTAAGCTCAAGACACCCCACAGAAAGACTAGGCCCATGCTAGACTCAAATACCCCTGGTGAAAAGGCCACAAGTACAGCCCCAAAAAACGAAAATCACTGAAAAATCAGCACAATCCCATTCCATCCATGCCCTCCATGATGTTTAAGTTCACGACACCCCACAGAAAGACTAGGCCCATGCTAGACTCAAATACCCCTGGTGAAAAGGCCACAAGTACAGCCCCAAAAAACGAAAATCACTGAAAAATCAGCACAATCCCATTCCATCCATGCCCTCCATGATGTTTAAGTTCAAGACACCCCACTGAAAGACTAGGCCCATGCTAGACTCAAATACCCCTGGTGAAAAGGCCACAAGTACAGCCCCCAAAAACGAAAATCACTGAAAAATCAGCACAATCCCAGTCCATCCATGCCCTCCATGATGTTTAAATTCAAGACAACCCACAGAAAGACTAGGCCCATGCAAAACTCACTACCCCTGGGCTTAAAGGTTGAAAAGTAGGCAAAATGGTTGCAGGCCTAACAACAATGCCTGCATTCAAAATGGCCACTTGCCTCCCAGCACATGGCCAGGGCCTGTAGCAGCACTCAAAATGGCCCCCAGCCACGTGGCCTGTCCCTCCCCATGAACACCCCCAAAAATCGAAAAACACTGCAAAATCAGCACAATCCCATTCCATCCATGCCCTCCATGATGTTTAAGTTCAAGACACCCCACAGAAAGACTAGGCCCATGCAAGACTCAATACCCCTGGTGAAAAGGCCACAAGTACAGCCCCAAAAAACGAAAATCACTGAAAAATCAGCACAATCCCATTCCATCCATGCCCTCCATGATGTTTAAATTCAAGACAACCCACAGAAAGACTAGGCCCATGCAAGACTCACTACCCCTGGGCATAAAGGTTGAAAAGTAGGCAAAATGGTTGCAGGCCTAACAACAATGCCTACATTCAAAATGGCCACTTGCGGCGGCGTGGCCAAGATGGCGGCGGAGTAGGACGCCTTTCCGGGCCGCTCCGGCGGTGATCCGGCAAAAGCATCTAATAGCACGGTCCTGAGGGAGCGGCCTCGCTCCAAAAGTGGTGTGGAAGTCCCCCTGGCGTGGCGGAGTGGTTTGGTGCCGTCGGTGGGGCGGAGAAAGTCCGAGATCGCCCACGAGATCGACTGAACTCCACGGCCTGCGCGTCCCTGGCCTCTCTTGATCTCGGCGGCTGGTGTAGGAGGAGGGCGGAGCTCCTGAGAACCCGCCTGGAGACCCCGGAGCTGGCGGAAGGTGGAGAGTCGCGTTGAATCTGCGAGGCGGAGGGGTTTTTGCTACGGCGGTGGATTGGAGTCCCCTGGCTTGTGAGGTGCGGCAGACCCACGGGGCATGGCTGAGAAGGCTTCACAGCGGTCGGCGGTGGTCGCCGGGAGGTGACCCGAGATGTCTGAACGCCGGAGGCGGTAAGCTTGGGTGGTGGCGATTACCCTGGCCGAGACTGGTGGTGGTGAGCGGTGCTAGATCAGCGGATCCCGGTGAAGCCCGGGCCACATGTGAGAAGGAGGCGGTTTAGGGGATAGCGACAGAGCTCATGTGTGGCCGCCATTGGACTTTTGATCATCCGCGGGCCTGAGCTTTGCACCGTGCATCTGTGACGCCTAAGGCACGAACTGCTGTGTATGCTGTGAGCGTCGAATCAGTCATATCAGGGGTGCTATGGACTATAGTTTGAGGCCTGGCACTCGCGATCGCAGGCACCCGCTCTAGCTTGGCCCGAGCGACAAAGCCCGCCATCTTGTTTGGCCGCGTGACGCTTGGGTGGAGCGCTGCTTGCCGCCATGTCTAACGCGCAGCGCAAAGGGCGCCCGGGGAAGGATGGCACTTCGAAATCCTCCCAACAGCCGGCGTCCCCTGGGGCTAGTGGGTCGTCGAAGCAATCGGACGATGAAGCGCCGGCGACGAAAGCTTTCATGACTGAACTCTTTGCCTCCATTAAGGAGGATATCTCCGAGCTCCGGGCGCAATTGGCCTCTGATCTACGGGAGGTGCGGAGAGATGTAGACGGTTTAGGCGAGAGGGTGGCGACCCTGGAGGACCATGATCTAAGTATGGCCAACGACGAGCACTTGCTGCAGCAGGATATCATTCGCCTCACCGAGCAGAACCTGGACTTACCGACGCACACGGAGGATCTGGAAAACCGTTCCCGCAGGAATAACATTCGTATCCGGGCTGTGCCATGGGATGGTGAGGCAGGGGACCTGCGTGGTTATGTCCAGGCCCTGTTCCTCCAAATACTGGATGAGGAGCATACACAGGAAATTCAAATGGACAGAGTGCATAGAGTGGGGCTGCCCCAGCGCGGGGGGGCCCCTCCCGATATCCTTGTATGCGTCCATGACTTCCAGGTGAAAGAGCGGATCCTCCGCAAGGCCAGAACTCTCTCATCACTGCAATTTAGGGACCACCACCCCCAACTGTACCAAGATCTGGCGGCCTCCACCCTGCGGAAAAGAAGGGAGTTCCGCCCAGTGACTGCCTTCCTGAGAGAACGGGGCATCGCTTATTCCTGGGGGCATCCCTTTCGGATCATCTTTCGGTGGCATAATCGTCTCGCACAACTTCGCACGCTCCAGGCAGCAAAAGACCTTCTGGGCCTGGAGGATGTGCCGCCCTCGCAGGACACAGCTACTTCTCCGTCTCGGAGGCGCCACCGCTCGTCCTCCTGGCATAGGGTGGGCGCTTCCCCTGACCGGCGGCGACCGGACCTCACTACCAGCCTGCAGGAGCGGGGCAACACTGTGGCATCGGTGGCTTCGGCCACATTGGCTGATATGCAGCAAAGCTCCGGAGCAGCGTGACCTCCTTATCATTGATGGATCGGCGCCGGAGGGGTTCGGGCCTTCTGGTCTGGGGGTATGAATGTACTCTTGGATGAGACACCCTCGACTGTGGCCATGGGGGATAGTGTATTAGTCCCCCCGGCCTGCTTCCTGGAAGGAAGGCCTCTTACGTACTCCGGCCTTCTGGGCACGATAAGTACTGCCTTTGCTTTCACATTTTTGCTTTTGCTCTTGTTTTTGGTTGTGTTTCAACTGGGGGAGGGGTGGGAGTTGGGGAGTTTGGGGTGTTGGGGGGGGACTCGTGACGGTTGGAATGGGTGTTTGTTCGATGTGTGGCTGCGGGTATGTGTGCACAATGGCGTTGTAGATATCATTGCAATGGTTGGCTGGCGAGTGTTGGACATTTCTGGTGTGTGTGTTGGCCTAGTTGTGGGGAGGGGGACGCTTGGAGTGATAAGAGCAGTTTTCTGGGTTCGTCTTTGTAATGCCGATTAGCATGGGGACATGGAATATTAAGGGAATGAATTTGCCACAGAAGCGGCAGAAAGTTTTGAAGTATGTAGTGGACCATCACCTTGACATTGTGGGGTTGCAAGAAACCCACCTGGCGCGGAAAGATGAGATGCGGCTCCGCCATAGGGCCTATCCCATTATTTATAGATCTTCCGCTGCTACGAAACACAGGGGGGTGGCACTCCTTTTCCGGGCTGCGCTGCACTTTCAGCCTGTGGAGGTTAGTCATGATAAGGAGGGCCGTTGGTTGATGGTCAAAGGGCTTATACAAGGTCGATTGTGCACCTTCGTGGTGGTGTATTTACCCAATGTTGGTCAGAATAAGTATTTGCAGGATCTGTTGGTGAAGGTGGGGGACTTTGCAGAAGGTCACTTGTTCCTGTTGGGGGATTTCAATCTGGTGTGGGACAGGGATCTGGATAGCTCAGGGGGACATAGGGCGGGTACGGGAGTGTTTTCTGATTCGGCACAGCAAGGGGTGGGGGAGCTGGGACTAGTTGATGGCTGGCGATTTTTCCACCCTACCACGAAGGACTACACATTTTTCTCCCACGTGCATCATTCCTACTCCCGTTTAGATTTCATTTTCCTTAGTCAGTCCCTACGCGGGGATGTGATGGATGCCGCCATTCTTCCAATCTCTGTATCGGACCATAGTCTCTTGGTGCTTAATCTTCGTTGGTCGCCACCTGATGCGTCGCATTGGAAGTGGTATTTCCCGGCGTCGGTGGTTAGAGATGACGTGTCTAATCAAGCATTGCGCCTCGCTATCCGAGAATTCTTTGACCTCAATCCCCCATTGGACACCTCACTGTCGACCACGTGGGACGCCTTTAAGGCTACGATCAGGGGAACATGCCTGGGACTCAACTCGCAGATTAACGCCCTGCGGAGGAAGGAACGTGAGGCATTGGAGGCTGAGGTGGTCGAGCTCGAACGAGCTCACAAACTTAACCCCTCGAGAGTGACTCTCCGCCCGTTGACGGCAGTGAGGGGCAAATTAAAGGCACACTATGCCAATAGGGCCGAGCTTACGCTTCTGCGACTGGGGCGTCAGTCGTATTCTTGCGGCAACAAGGTTGGTAGACACTTGGCGCGACAATTGCGGGATAGGAAGGAGCGGGAATACATAGGAGGGATCAGAGATGCCGCAGGAGTGTTGCACCACCGGGATGGAGCGAAGGCGGACATTTTTGGTTGCTTTTACGCCGAGTTGTATACGGGCGACGCCCTGGATGCGGAGTCACAGCGGGAGTTCCTACAACATTTGCCGTTACCCCGAGTGTCTAGAGAATGGAACGCACTGTTATAGAGGCACCGATTTTGAGAGAAGAGGTTCTCTCTGCCATCAAAAATTTGAAATTACACAAGGCCCCGGGTCCGGATGGTTACACAGCGGTCTTCTACAAGACGTACGCTACTGAGTTGTGTGACTTTCTGGTTGCCCTCTTTAATGATATGGCGACGTCCGGGTTGAACGCGGGGACCCTGGCTGAGGCGGTGATTACGGTTTTGCCGAAACCAGGGAAGGACCCGGAGCAATGTGCTTCGTTTCGTCCCATAGCCTTGCTTAACATTGACGCAAAGCTGTACTCAGCGATTCTGGCTGGCCGCCTACAAGATCTGCTGCCGGCGATCATACACCCAGACCAGTCTGGCTTTATTAAGGGTCGCCAGACCCACGATAATACCCGTAGAGTGGTTCACCTCATCCAAAAAGCAGACAGGTTCCGCATTCCGGCTGTGTTGGTGGGTCTGGACGCGGAGAAGGCCTTCGACCGCGTGGATTGGGGCTTTCTGTTCAATACGCTGCGAGCTTTCGGCTTCTCTGATAAATTCATTACTATGGTGCAGGCGAACTTTTGCAGCCCACGTTCGAGGGTGGCAGTGAATGGCCACCTGTCGGCCTTCTTCCCACACTCGCGGGGCACCAGACAGGGATGTCCCCTCTCTCCCTTGTTATTCGCGCTCAGCATTGAGCCCCTGGCGATGGCGGTGAGGGAACACGAAGGTGTGAAGGGCATACCGTTCACGGGAGAGCAGCACAAAATCTCTCTCTTCGCAGACGACGTCCTGCTCTCGGTGGCTGATCCGGCTGGTTCTCTGCCCTGTGTTAGGGACATTTTGCTTGAATTTGAGGGTGTGGCTGGCTTTAAGGTAAATTATGGCAAGTCTTACATTTTGAATCTGACTTTATCGCAGGCTGAAGTTCGGGCGTTGACGCCGTTGGCTTGGGCTTCGGGCTCGATTGTCTATCTGGGAGTCCACCTGACTCCGACGGTGGGTAAGCTGTTCGCGGCCAACTTCCCGCCCCTCCTGGCGAAGACTCGGGCGGAATTGGAGAGGTGGAAACCTAAATTCCTGTCCTGGTTAGGTAGGGTGCATGCGATTAAAATGGTCCTTCTCCCCAAATATTTGTATCTGTTCCAGGCCTTGCCTATCCCGCTGGATAGCGCTTACTTCCGGCAACTCAGAACGCTGATCTTGAAATTTGTCTGGCAAGGGGGCCGAGCACGTCTGTCCTTCGCGGTTCTACGCCGATCTCGGTCGGACGGTGGGGTGGGTCTCCCGGACCTGCGCCTCTATTATAAGGCCGCCCAACTGAGGGTCATGGTGGAATGGTCGCAGCAGTTCTCTGACAAACACTGGCTGCATATGGACCGGAGCGTGGCGGGTCGGTCCATCTGGGATTTAGCCTGGAAACCAAAGAAAGATCGCCCCGTGAATGCTTACATCAGTACCCCCACGGGCACTACGCTGAAGATATGGGACACCTTGGCTGGCGATGAGCGATGGACGACCTTTCCATCTCCGTTCACACCATTGCATTTCAACCCGGCCTTCCCACCGGCGCTTGCCGAGGGGCCCTTTGACGCATGGCGGGAGGGTGGATGCAGGGCGCTGCTTCACTTGTTTCACGGCTCTGACCCTTTGACCTTTGCTAATTGCATGCAGGACTACCAGGTGCCGCAAACTGATAGATATAGGCATGTCCAATTGCTACATTGGGCCACGTCGCCAGGAGTGCTGGAGGCGGCCACGAGGCCTCCTTCGAAATTTGAGGCTTTTCTGCTAAGGACATCCACCATGAAGGGAGCCATCTCCTTCCTATATCAGCTGCTGCTTCAATCTGAATTGTCACCTAGGCCACGTTATATGGAGCAGTGGGAGGAGATGGTGGGGAGGGATATCGCCGACGCTGAATGGTCAGCGCTGTGGAGAGATATGAACCAATTCAATCACTCGATCCACTTACGGGAGGCTCACTTAAAGACTCTCACGCAGTGGTATATGGTTCCTACTCGGCTCCATCGTATCTACCCAGCTACCTCGGACAAATGCTGGAGGGGTTGCGGCCTTCTGGGGGACTTCCGCCACATTTGGTGGGATTCCCCAATAATCAGGCCGTTCTGGGATGAAATTCTTTCCCATATCAAGGATATCCTGCGATACCCTATTGAGAACTCCTTGGCCTTTGTGCTCCTGGGCCTACGGGACCCCAGTCTTGAGCACCAGACGCGCGCGGATAAGAAAATCCTATGGCTGTGCCTGGGAGCAGCTAACCTTACGCTGGCGGCGGCTTGGAAACGGAAGGAGGCACCGGCGATTTCTCTTTGGCACGCGAGCCTTTGGAGACTTCTGAGCCTGGAAAGAATGGTGGACATCTTCCTCGGTAATTACAAGAACTTTAAGCACGTGTGGGGTCCCTTGGTGACCTTCCTATCCACTGGCCTACCTTCAGCGATCTGCCCAGCATCATTGAGATCCTTACACCTCTTCCAACTTTAGTGTGCCTGCTGAATGAATGTGGTATGTTTGTGTCGCCGTCACGGGGGGAGGCGGCGGGGGGGGGCAGGGGAGTTGTTTTTTTTTTTCCTTTCTTTTCGGTGTTGCAACCGGGGAACCTAATTTCAGCGGATGGTGCATTTTTGTGATCTTTGGATTGCTCGAAGACCTGCTTGAAGGGACAATTTGATTTTGCGAGACTCAGCTCTTAAGTGGCATTTCTTATGGTTTTGTTTTTCGTTTTCTATAGGTGCTCGGACTCATTGACTGATCTCTCTCTTAGCGTTGTGCGTTACCACCGTCCTAAATTGCTTCATTTCCCAATGTGTGGGAACATGTGTGACGCCCCGGTGCGGCTTATTGTGTTTTCTTTCATTTTTTGTTAATTGCAAAATAAAATTTTTACAAAAAATGGCCACTTGCCTCC
Organism: Lissotriton vulgaris; assembly: GCF_964263255.1. Taxonomy (NCBI): domain Eukaryota; kingdom Metazoa; phylum Chordata; class Amphibia; order Caudata; family Salamandridae; genus Lissotriton; species Lissotriton vulgaris. The sequence continues at coordinate 650,596,023 of NC_141696.1, read as the reverse complement.
CTGCACATAGCCAGGGCCTGTAGCAGCACTCAAAATGGCCCCCAGCCACATGGCCTGTCCCTCCCCATGAACACCCCCAAAAATCGAAAATCACTGAAAAATCAGCACAATCCCATTCCATCCATGCCCTCCATGATGTTTAAGCTCAAGACACCCCACAAAAACACTAGGCCCATGCTAGACTCAATACCCCTGGTGAAAAGGCCACAAGTACAGCCCCAAAAAACGAAAATCACTGAAAAATCAGCACAATCCCATTCCATCCATGCCCTCCATGATGTTTAAGTTCAAGACACCCCACAGAAAGACTAGGCCCATGCTAGACTCAAATACCCCTGGTGAAAAGGCGTCAAATACAGCCCCAAAAAACGAAAATCACTGAAAAATCAGCACAATCCCATTCCATCCATGCCCTCCATGATGTTTAAGTTCAAGACACCCCACAGAAAGACTAGGCCCATGCTAGACTCAAATACCCCTGGTGAAAAGGCGTCAAATACAGCCCCAAAAAACGAAAATCACTGAAAAATCAGTACAATCCCAATCCATCCATGCCCTCCATGATGTTTAAGTTCAAGACAACCCACAGAAAGACTCAGTCCACCCACCACTGAGTACCCCTGGGCAAAAGCCCCCAAAACAGCCCAAAAATCGAAAATTCCAAAATTGTAGTTGCAGCAACTGTAATGCCCCAAACAAACATACTTGTAAAATTTCTAATCCAACAGTGATCCAAAGAAAGTCAAAAAGGCCTCAAATCCAAATATCCAGCAGCATCCACAAAAAGTAATCCTTCCAGCTCCAGATCCAAATGAAAAGTGACCAGGAGATGGACAAAGCACTGGGAGGAGCCTGCTGGACAGGAACAGGAAGTTGAAGACTGTGGGGCACTTCCTTCCTCCCACCCCCTCCCCCCTTCCCCAAAATGGACTCCTCGCTAAAAAAGTGCAGGCAAATGTCAACCTAAGGAGTTATTCAGATAAAAATCATCATTTCAAGAAGGTTTATGCTGCTTGCTGGTGGATTTCTTGTGCAGAATTGCAAATTTTATATTTTCGCTTGTGCGAGATTGTTGCTGCTCGCCGCATCTCAAATCTCGCAATTGCGAAGTACCGCGAGACGTGATCTCGCTGTACTCGCGTTGACAAACTCTTGCTGTGCAAGTTGGCAAGCCGCGATGATGTAATCGCGCTCGCCAAATTCCTGCGGGATCACACAGCAAGATCCAAAATGGCGCAGCACTCGCAAAATATCGAGAAAAACAACTCGGCAAACGATGATAAACGCCGCGCGCCGCAAAAATTGTATCACCAACGCCGCGCGCCGCAACAAAAAATCCGCTGCGTGCGAATTTGCGGATTTTGCGGGAAATTCGCAAATCTCGCGGATTGCGAATTTACCAAAAATCCGCAAAATCCGCGAGCGTAACGGATTTTCCGCCCATACTTACTGCTGATGCTGATGTACTGCCTTTTCCTTCAATTTTCTGCCGTTTTCTTTCAAACCTCATTACTGACACAGCTAACCAATGTTTGTACTTTGTAACATCTGCGTCACGAAAAGCAACGAATGCTCTGCCTGCCAGTGCCTTTTTGTAGCGTGGATCCAGAATAGTAGTACAAATGTAATGCTGTTCTGAGTGGATCATTTGAAGACGTTCATCGCCAAGTAGGCGCTGTAATAATTTCTCCGCCAAAACAAAAGCTTCTTGCTTTTCATCATCTTTTTGAAACATAGAAGACACCGCCTTCAGTTGGTGCTCCAGCATGCGCCACAATGGGATAGCTTTTCCCACATTACAGTCCTCCCTGCTGACTGCATGTGTGAAGACCTCAAAAGGACGAAGCATGTCTGTCAGGCTTTTAACTAGCTCCCATTGCGCCGCATCTAGCCTCAGGTCCTTCTGAGCTGTACCGAGTGTTAAGAAATACTGATCGAGTACCGTAAACTGCTCATACAGATGCTCAAGCATGTAGAAGGTTGAGTTCCAACGTGTTGGCACCTCCTGGATGAGTGCTTTCACTGGCATTCGACGTTCATGTAGCAGGCCCCTCAGATGCTTCCGGGCCTTAAAAGAATGGCTGAAATGGTTGCACATTCTTCGGCAGGTGGTCACTAACTCACACACTCGACTTTCTTCACTCAAGAATTTTTTACCAACCAGGTTTATACAGTGCGCCAAACACGGCACTCTGAAATATTTACCCAGCTCCATGGCCTTAACTCCTTCCATGCTCATGACGAGCTCAGCTCGTCATGATGTACACCTCTCGTACACTCATGACGAGCTGAGCTCGTCATGAACAATGGGGTTCGTAAATAATCAGCACTAGAGGGGAAAAGCCATAGCAGCCATGGCGTTAACTACATTGGCGTCATTATCTGTGGAAACATAACCAATTGTGTGTTTTTTTGGGGACAGCCATTAAAAGACCTTTGTGTTAAACTCCTTCAAAATGTTTTCTCCTGTATGACTTTTCTCCATGCCAAACATGGCTAGCGTTGCATGTTTCCGAGCAGCTTTAAAAACGTTGTCCGGGTCAACACCTGCGTTTAGCTTTGCTGTAACCCCTGAAAAAGAGACCTAGTGTGCAGTGATGCACATGTAATCAGTACCTGCACCACTGGTCCACATGTCTGTTGTCAGATGTATAGTGTGAACAGCACTCTTCTGCAAAGCTGCCCCAATCACCTCCAGCACATCTTCATGTAGTGCTGGAACCGCAACTCTGGCAAAATAGAACCGGCTAGGAACCTTCCATTTAGGGCTGAGCGTTGCCACTAATTCTAGAAAACCAACCCCTTCCACAAAAGAAAAAGGGAGAAGCTCCAGAGCTAGCATTTTAGCCACCTTAGTGTTATACAGACGCATCAGTGGGTGGTTGCGATCAAATGGCGCTTCTGAAAACAACATGGTTCTAATAGTGGGCTGGACCATTTTACGGGATGATGAGGACTTCTTCGACCCAGTTACGCTCGATGATGAACTTTTTCGCATTGGTGTATCACTCTCTCCCACACTCTTAGTGTGGCTCACAGGGGGTGTGCTGACAGTGGTACTGGGTGTAAGTGAAGTGTTTAAGGCTTCTTCCTCCTTGTGATCATCAGATGAAACATCAACGTATACAGTTTGTTGACTTCCAATTCGGGCTTCCTTGATCTCCTTTAGGTGCCCAAACCATTGGACAGTGTGCTGTCTCTCAAGATGACCTCTCTGGCCTCCGGTACCATAGTTGGTACCAAACTTACCACGACTAACTGCAAGCTTGCAAATGCTATAAATGGCTATGTTTTCCTTTTTTGGGCAAACACTAAAGAAGTCCCAAACTGCGGACTTGAAATGTCTGTGGGGGCCGGAGGAGGCGATACTGGTGGTGGTCATGCTGCTAATGCCAGATGAAGTGGAGGATGTGTGTTGCCGAACTTTACTACGTTGTGCACTTGCACCACCATTAATTGAGGTCGAGGTGGATGAAGGTCCCTTCTGGCGAGAAAGAAATGTGGAAGCGGTAGGTGGTGGTGTACTAGTTAACTCCAATGATGGTGGTGTTCCCATTGCCTCCTCGTCGACAACATCATCATGCTCCGCAGCTTTTCGGGCTAGGGTCAAAATGTCTGTTTGCTGCATGCCCGCTGAGGCTGGAGTGACATCTATGATGACTGCCTCGTCGTCGTGAAAATCTTCATCAGCAGGAGTATACGCCACTTCTTGTTGAGCGTCATCACACTCCATAACTATGAGACTTTCGGGGACCTTCCTTTTACGCTTAGCTAACTTTGTCAGATCATGGTGTGCCTCACTCTCAGACGGCAGTGGTGGTTCCCAAGTTTGATCCATATCATCAGAAGGAGGTGGGCTTGAAGAAGATGTAGACATGATCCTTGATCTTTTCCTTGCTAGGGATGTGGAAGACAATGAATGATCATGAGTGGCTTCCTCAAATGATACCTCGGCTTGAATGTCGATTTCCTGATTTGCCCCTACTTCGGGAGGAACAACTATTGTGGGCACTTGTGCCCCTCCATGCACCTCTGCTTGCGCATCTCCTTGTGCTGCCTCTCCTTCCACATGTACTTGGGCTTGTACTTGCACATGTGGTTGTTGTTGCGGCTGTGGTTGTTCAACACTCGTCAGATGAGTTAACACAACCTGTGTTGATTGAGGGACATTGCTGCTACTTTCTTGCGATGAGCCAACATCACTGGTCGATGGTGATTGAAGAAGTACACTGCTGACTCTGCAGCACTCAAGGGCTTGGACTTAAGTTGGCGTGGTGGTGGTGGCAATGAGCCCAATGGAGCGGGGGTGCTGCTCCCAGCTTGGTCCCCAGCAGATCCCGCTGCTGCTGCAGGGGTACTTTTTTTTTATTCCCAAAAAATGTGGCGGGCGGCACACCAGTCTCCTTGGTAACTTGCTTCTTCTGCTCCTTACTGGCAACTTTATTGCTAGAGGAGCTACGGGGAACTTTTTTTGGGGCCATCTTCTTCAGAGGTCAGAACAGCAGGCCGCAGTTGCACGAGTTGCAGAGTTGTCTGTGGCCAGACGTGACGTCGCGTGACGTTATGCTGCACACACACACCGCTGCAGGACTTCTTCCTGGCACTGGTGGTTCTCTTGAGTCTTGTGCACCTAAAAGCAATGGAAGACAGAGGAACATCAGTTCAGTTATACACCCCAAAAAGTCGAAAAACACATAAAAATCAGCACAATCCCATGCCATCCATGCCCTCAATGATGTTTAAATTCAAGACACCCCACAGAAAGACTAGGCCCATGCACCACTCACTAGCTCTGGGCAAAAGGCCCCAACAGCAGCTAAAGAAATCGAAAAACACAGAAAAATCAGCACAATCCCATGCCATCCATGCCCTCCATGATGTTTACATTAAAGAGACCCCACAGAAAGACTCAGTCCATGCACCACTCACTAGCCCTGGGCAAAAGGCCCCAACAGCAGCGAAAAAAATCGAAAAACAAAGAAAAATCAGCAAAATCCCATGCCATCCATGCCCTCAATGATGTTTAAATTCAAGACACCCCACGAAAAGACTAGGCCCATGCACCACCCACTACCCCTGGGCATAATGGATGAAAGCTAGGCAAAATGGGTGCAGGCCTGAGAACACTGCCTGCATTCAAAATGGCCCCTTGCCCCCAGGCACATGGACAGGGCCTGCCTGTACCAGCACTCAAAATGGCCCCCACCCACATGGCCAGTCCCCATCAACAGCCCAAAAAATAAAAAAACACAGAACAATCAGCACATTCCAATGCCATCCATGCCCTACATGATGTTTACATTAAAGAGACCCCACAGAAAGACTCAGTCCATGCACCACTCACTAGCCCTGGGCAAAAGGCCCCAACAGCAGCCAAAAAAAATCGAAAAACACAGAAAAATCAGCACAATCCCATGCCATCCATGCCCTCAATGATGTTTAAATTCAAGACACCCCACACAAAGACTAGGCCCATGCACCACTCACTACCCCTGGGCATAATGGATGAAAGCTAGGCAAAATGGGTGCAGGCCTGAGAACACTGCCTGCATTCAAAATGGCCCCTTGCCCCCAGGCACATGGCCAGGGCCTGCCTGTACCAGCACTCAAAATGGCCCCCACCCACATGGCCAGTCCCCATCAACAGCCCAAAAAATAAAAAAAACACAGAACAATCAGCACAATCCAATGCCATCCATGCCCTACATGATGTTTACATTAAAGAGACCCCACAGAAAGACTCAGTCCATGCACCACTCACTAGCCCTGGGCAAAAGGCCCCAACAGCAGCGAAAAAAATCGAAAAACAAAGAAAAATCAGCAAAATCCCATGCCATCCATGCCCTCAATGATGTTTAAATTCAAGACACCCCACGAAAAGACTAGGCCCATGCACCACTCACTACCCCTGGGCATAATGGATGAAAGCTAGGCAAAATGGGTGCAGGCCTGAGAACACTGCCTGCATTCAAAATGGCCCCTTGCCCCCAGGCACATGGCCAGGGCCTGCCTGTACCAGCACTCAAAATGGCCCCCACCCACATGGCCAGTCCCCATCAACAGCCCAAAAAATAAAAAAACACAGAACAATCAGCACAATCCAATGCCATGCATGCCCTACATGATGTTTACATTAAAGAGACCCCACAGAAAGACTCAGTCCATGCACCACTCACTAGCCCTGGGCAAAAAGCCCCAACAGCAGCCAAAAAAAATCGAAAAACACAGAAAAATCAGCACAATCCCATGCCATCCATGCCCTCAATGATGTTTAAATTCAAGACACCCCACAAAAAGACTAGGCCCATGTACCACTCACTACCCCTGGGCATAATGGATGAAAGCTAGGCAAAATGGGTGCAGGCCTGAGAACACTGCCTGCATTCAAAATGGCCCCTTGCCCCCAGGCACATGGCCAGGGCCTGCCTGTACCAGCACTCAAAATGGCCCCCACCCACATGGCCAGTCCCCATCAACAGCCCAAAAAATAAAAAAACACAGAACAATCAGCACAATCCAATGCCATCCATGCCCTACATGATGTTTACATTAAAGAGACCCCACAGAAAGACTCAGTCCATGCACCACTCACTAGCCCTGGGCAAAAGGCCCCAACAGCAGCCAAAAAAAATCAAAAAACACAGAAAAATCAGCACAATCCCATGCCATCCATGCCCTCAATGATGCTTAAATTCAAGACACCCCACAGAAAGACTAGGCCCATGAACCACTCACTACCCCTGGGCATAATGGATGAAAGCCAGGCAAAATGGGGCAGGCCTGAAAATACTGCCTGCATTCAAAATGCCCCCTTGCCCCCAGGCACATGGCCTGGGCCTGCCTGTACCAGCACTCAAAATGGCCCCCACCCACATGGCCAGTCCCCATCTACAGCCCAAAAAATAGAAAAACACAGAAAAATCAGCACAATCCAATGCCATCCATGCCCTCCATGATGTTTACATTAAAGAGACCCCACAGAAAGACTCGGTCCATGCACCACTCACTATCCCCGGGCAAAAGGCCCCAACAGGAGCCAAGAAAATCGAAAAACACAGAAAAATCAGCACAATCCAATGCCATCCATGCCCTCAATGATGTTAAAATTCAAGACACCTCACAGAAAGACTAGGCCCATGCACCACTCACTACCCCTGGGCATAATGGATGAAAGCTAGGCAAAATGGGTGCAGGCCTGAGAACACTGCCTGCATTGAAAAAGGCCCCTTGCCCCCAGGCACATGGCCAGGGCCTGCCTGTACCAGCACTCAAAATGCCCCCCACCCACATGGCCAGTCCCCATCAGCAGCCCAAAACATCGAAAAACACAGAAAAATCAGCACAATCCAATTCCATCCATGCCCTCCATGATGTTTACATTAAAGAGACCCCACAGAAACACTCAGTCCATGCACCACTCACTAGCCCTGGGCAAAAGGCCCCAACAGCAGCCAAAAAATCGAAAAACACAGAAAAATCAGCACAATCCCATGCCATCCATGCCCTCAATGATGTTTAAATTCAAGACACCCCACAGAAAGACTAGGCCAACGCACCACTCACTACCCCTGGGCATAATGGATGAAAGCTTGGCAAAATGGGTGCAGGCCTGAGAACACTGCCTGCATTAAAAATGGCCCCTTGCCCCCAGGCACATGGCCTGGGCCTGCCTGTACCAGTACTCAAAATGGCCCCCACCCAATTGGCCAGTCCCCATCAACAGCCCAAAAAATCGAAAAACACAGAAAAATCAGCACAATCCAATGCCATCCATGCCCTTCATGATGTTTACATTAAAGAGACCCCACAGAAATACTCAGTCCATGCACCACTCACTAGCCCTGGGCAAAAGGCCCCAACAGCAGCCAAAGAAATAAAAAACACAGAAAAATCAGCACAATCCCATGTCATCCATGCCCTCAATGATTTTTAAATTCAAGACACCCCACAGAAAGACTAGGCCCATGCACCACTCACTACCCCTGGGCATAATGGATGAAAGCTAGGCAAAATGGGTGCAGGCCTGAGAACACTGCCTGCATTCAAAATGGCCCCTTGCCCCCAGGCACATGGCCTGGGCCTGCCTGTACCAGCACTCAAAATGCCCCCCACCCACATGGCAGTCCCCATCAACAGCCCAGAAAATCGAAAAACACTGAAAAATCAGCACAATTCAATGCCATCCATGCCCTCCATGATGTTTACATTAAAGAGACCCCACAGAAAGACTCATACCATGCAGCACTCACTAGCCCTGGGCAAAAGGCCCCAACAGCAGCCAAAGAAATAAAAAAACACAGAAAAATCTGCACAATCCCATGCCATCCATGCCCTCCATGATGTTTAAATTAAAGAGACCCCACAGAAAGATTCAGTCCATGCACCATTCACTAGCCCTGGGCAAAAGGCCCCAACAGCAGCCAAAAAAATCGAAAAACACAGAAAAATCAGCACAATCCCATCCCATCCATGCCCTCAATGACTTTAAATTCAAGACACCCCACAGAAAGACTAGGCCCATGAACCACTCACTACCCCTGGGCAAAAGGCCCCAACAGCAGCCAAAAAAATCGAAAAACACACAAAAATCAGCACATTCCCATGGCATCCATGCCCTCCATGATGTTTACATTAAAGAGACCCCACAGAAATACTCAGTCCATGCACCACTCACTACCCTGGGCAAAAGGCCCCAACAACAGCCCAAAAATCGAAAATTCCAAAATTGTAGTTGCAGCAACTGTAATGCCCCAAACAAACTTACTTGTGAAATTTCTAATCCAAAAGTGATCCAAAGAAAGTCAAAAAGGCCTCAAATCCAAATATCCAGCAGCATCCACAAAAAGTAATCCTTCCAGGTCAAGATCAGATTGAAAGTGACCAGCACATGAAGGAAGCACTGGGAGGAGCCTGCTGGACAGGAACAGGAAGTTGGAGACTGTGGGTCACTTCCTTCCTCCCACCACACCCCCCCCCAAAATGGACTCCTTGCAAAAAAAAGTTCAGGCAAATGTCAACCTGAGGAGTTATTCTGATACAAATCATCATTTTCAGAAGGTTTATGCTGCTTGCTGGTGGATTTCTTGTGCAGAATTGCAAATTCTGTAATTTCGCTAGTGCGAGATTGTTGCTGCCCGCCGCAGCTACGTGTTCGCAATTGCGAATTCTCGCGATGCGTGCTGTGCAAGGTGGCAAGCCGCGTTTACGTAATTGCGGTCGCCAAACTCCTGCGGGATCCCGCAGCAAGATCCAAAATGGCGCAGCACTCGCAAAATATCAAGAAAAACAACTCGGCAAACACTGAATGACAGTAAGTGAACGCTGAGCGCCGCAATATTGTATCACCAAGCAAAAATAACCGCCGCGTGAGAATTTGCGGATTTTCGGCAAATTCGCGAGAGTTCGCGAATTGCGAATTTTCCAAAAATCCGCGAAATCCGCGAGCGGAACGGATTTTACGCCCATGCTTATTAATGATCTCTCTCAAGCATCCGCACACCGCTCTGCCGGCCTGCATCGCCAAACTCGACGCTTTCGCGGCGGTGGCAGGATTTAAAATGAACACGGACAAGTCCACAGCACTGGACTTGTCTCTCTCCGCCTCCACCAGGGCCTACCTGTGGGGACTCCTCCCCGTTCAGTGGGCGACTGAAACCGTCCCCTATTTTGGGATTCAGGTGGCCCTGACGCTTGACAGAATGACTACGGCAAACTACGCTACCTTCCGCAAACGGATCAGAGAGGAGCTAAGCCACTGGAAGCACCTCCCTCTCTCCTGGCTGGGAAGAATAGCCGCTGTCAAAATGACCATCTTGCCACAGGCCCTCTATCTCTTCCGAGCTTTACCACTACGTCCACCCACCGGATGGATTAAACAGACACAGGCGGACTTGGCCCAGTTTATCTGGCAGGGCCGGAAGCCGCGGCTGAAGAGGGCGATCGCTATGATGGCACCAGAAGCCGGAGGGCTAGGCATCCCAGATCTGCATAAATATTACCAGGCAGCGCAACTTCGTTACTTGGTCGAATGGAGTCGGTGGGAGTCCGAGAAGCACTGGGACCAGGCGATGGCGGGTCGTCCCCTACAGGAAATCCCCTTCCTCCCGAAGCCATACAGGCCCGCTAACCTGTATGCGTCCCATGTAACTCGGGTCCCGTTAGAGGTCTGGGATACAGCCAGCAGCTCTCAGGAGCTGACCACGTTTCCCTCCCAGCTGACGCCACTGGTGGACAACCCAGACTTTACCCCAGGTATGGAGAGAGGGGCTTTTGCACATTGGCGCCCGACGGGTTGCCAGATCTTATATCATGTATACGGCCCGGATGGAGTGCTCCCCTTTCCACTCTTCAAGCAAGAATACGGCTTCCCTGAATCCGAACGCATGTGCTACCTCCAGTTGAGGCATTGGGTGCTCCAGCCGCAGGTGCGGGAGACCGCGGACAGGTGCCTCACACCATATGAGCGGTGGCTGTTAACACGCACGTCCGATGTCAAACTTATCTCTGACATTTATAAGATGATCCAAACACCACCCACACATGTTCACAACCCGGGCCGGGAGCGCTGGGAGAGGGAGCTGGGCAGGGCTCTCAGTCACAAAGAATGGGGAGGGATCTCCTACAGGGCACGTCATTCTGCGTACCACATTGGGCTCACTGAAACCCTCACGAAAATCACTACATTCTGGTACTACACTCCGGAACGGTTGCATGAGATGGACCACTCCAAGGACAAGCTCTGCTGGAGAGGCTGCGACCAAACCGGCAACCTAGTACACTTACTATGGGAATGCCCTCACCTCCAATCCTATTGGGCGCACATACTTGATGAAGTGGACACTCATTTCAAAACTACCATACCACGCCTCCCCGCATACGTCCTCCTGGGACTCCCTAATGCGTTGACGCATCCTCTGCGTTCTCGCAGGGGACGCCAAATAGCCATTGCACTGGGGTCAGTGCTGCAAAACATTCTCATACATTGGTGCACGGCCACGGTCCCCTCTACCACTCTTTGGCTCCACCGGCTGTGGCACGTGTTGGGCATGGAGAAGCTGTCCCTCACCCTGGCCGGGGATAGAGACCAATTTGAAGAACTCTGGCAGCCATTCCAATCCCTGTTGCTTACCGAATTCACAGAAATTACATGCCCATGTTATCTCAGACTACTGCGCCTTACCGCGCCAGCAGCCACAGACCCGTGAGACTCACGACACTGACCTGATCTCACCAACTGGGAAACACAAACTTCCGGGATAAGACATGAGCACTGGACAAGGGAAAGGAGGGGAAAGGGTTCTAGGGAGGGAGGGGAAGGGACCTGCGGGTGGGGGGAGTTTTCCTTGGGAGGTTCCTGGAAATGATGTTATTTACGGCTGCCTTTTTCCAGACAGGTCGGACTTTGCCAATACTGCTAGGACCCTTTGGCGCCTTTTGATTCTTCCACCAGGCCCCATGGGCACTGACCTGTGTTATGCTTGTGAACCATGTACCTTGCTGCACTGTCTTTCAATAAAAAGATTTAAACCTAAAAGTGGTATTTTCAAACACAGAATGTTAAAACCAACTTCACTAAAAGATGTATTTTATCATTCTGAGTTCAGGCATACTAGACTGGAATTTTTATCTAGTACCCTGAGTCAGTTAGGATTATAAAATGTAATAATCCAACTGCCCATTCTGGCCTTTGGGGAATAGGTAGCCTCGCTATAGTGAAAAACACAAAATGGCTGTAATTCACTATTAGAACATGCCACATGCATCAGGGCATGCCCTACCTTTTACCTATATTGCACCCTGCCCGTGGGCCTACCTTTGGGGTGACTGATATGTATAAAAGGGAAGGTTTAGGCCCTAAACTTTAGGGACTGGCAAGTGGGTGCACTTGCCCAGTCAACATGGCAGTACCAGACTGCACACAGGCTCTGCAATGGTAGGCCTAAGACACACTTTACAAGCTGCTCCGTGGGTGGCACAACTAGTGCTGCAAGCCCACTAGCTGAAACCAGCTCTGGGCTGGGGTTCAGAGCAGTAAGGCCAAGCCTCAGGTAGTTATATAACAAAAACACTGCCAGTACGGCAATTCTATCAAAATATTTTTCATCAGGACATTTTGACTTGAATCAATATGTAGTAGTAAAGCTTTATTTCGATATAGAAACATATCATAAAAGCAAGACATGACAACATAGAAACAATACTTGAAACAAAGCATTTTACAATTCATACTATCTTTTAAAACATTCCTATTTACAGAAAAGAAGCATAAGATTTATACAAAATTACAATTTAAAAAGGGACACTCTACTGTAACATCCGTTGTTTAGCAGATCTTATGCGCCAAGCCCAGCCTAGGAACTTTGCCAGACAAATAGCGAAAAAGGGTCTCGTATCTGTGAGCAGTATTCTTATAGCTTCCAGATGTGAGCGAGTTCCCAGGCTCCTACAAAGAGGCTTTAACCACCTCCGTCTGGGGGCCATATAGACTTGACACTCAAATAGGAAGTGTGCAACAGATTTAGTTTTTAACTCGCAAAATGGACAATGCGGTACAGTTTGAAGTGGAGGTTTCCAGGTAGAGGTGAACTGACATAGAGGTAGGACCCCAACCCTGAATTTAAAATATAATGCCCTGTCATGTGAGCTGTGGATCAAATCCACGTAAGGTTCTCTGAAGGGGATGTCTTTGACCATTAAAAAATTTGCAACAGATTTTGGGTGATTTAATTTAGCAGATCTCTCGTTATCCACCCAAGACCAGTATGCCTTCTTCAGAACTTGTTTGGGAGGTGCTGTTTTATTTTCCCATGCAGCTCCTAGACCAAGTTTGTACAATGCCCTCTTAACCTCTCGAAGCCAGGCGATCTTATGCCAGCCAGGTAAGGACAGTACATCTTTTAAGGCGTCTGCATAACTGTGGAGCTCGAGGACGTTCCAGATTCTAGACCAGAGCAGCAAGGGGCGTAGTTTAGCTTGCTCGCAGATTGGTCGAGTACCTGCGTCAAGGAAGATAGGGATTGTGGGGGTGCTCTGGGGTAGCCTCATCAGATCTTTGTGAAATTTATTTTCTAGGTGGGCCAGCATATCCACTCTCTGGGTACCCCAAAGTTCTGCGCCATATAGTGCTGCGCTCACAACCCTACCCCTATAGATGTCAAGAAGAGCCCCAATGGGTTTTACAGAGGAAGCACGCTGCTCTTTAAGTAGAGTGCCAACAACCCTCTTATGGGTTAGGAACACTTTTTGGTGGTGGGCCTTCCAGCTCATACTATCACAGAGACGTATGCCTAGATAGTCGAATTCGTTGACCCGTTCTAATGGAACAGAGTCAAGAGTGGGTGGTTTAACAGATTTTTTTGGCGGGTTGAGGACAAGGAATTTGGTCTTTCCAATATTTATGGCCAGTCCTTTGATGTCGCAAAAGGCCTTAAAACTGGAAAGTAGAGACTGTATGCCTGCGGGTGATTTCGAAATCAGAAGGGTGTCGTCCGCAAACAGGAGCGTCGGGATTTTCCTTCCGGCCAGGGATGGTGCATCTGCAGGATGTTGGAGAAGGTGCTCCACCACTCCATTAACGTAAAGCGAAAACAGAGTGGGGGCAAGCACACACCCCTGGCGGACGCCCCTGTCTACCGGAATACACGGGGTTTTTTCGCCCTGGGCACCCCATCTGATTTGGGCAAAGTTCTTTTCATGAAATTTTATCACCAGGGCCAACAGATAGGGGGGTAGACCTAGCTCGTCGAGGACCTTCCACAGTAACACTCTTGGAACCAGGTCGAAGGCAGTTTTTAAGTCTATGAAGACTAAATATAAACTGCCCCCTCCTAGCACCACTACCTTCCAATAGAGCATCAACAGGCGGAAATGGAATGTCTGCTCGACAGTGCCTGTCCCTGATCTAAAACCCGCTTGGAAATCAGACAATATCTGATTTTCTTCCACCCACTCCAGGATCCTGCCCAATACCACTTTCCCCGCTATCTTTTGCGTTGAATCCAGCAAACTGATGGGACGATAATTGGCTGGGTCTTCCCTGCTACCTTTCTTGAAAATGGGGACTACTTCAGCCCCCCTCCAAGAGTCAGGGAAAGACCCCCCCATCACAACCTCATTAAGAAGAGCAGCAAGTAGTCTGCTCCAAAATGGGGGATTATTTTTTACCAGGTCGCCCGGGATCCCGTCCGGGCCTGCCGCTTTGTTGGAAACAGTACACCTAATTGCCTTCTCTACTTCCAAGGTGGTAAATGGGTTTTCGTTTGGAAGGAGATCTGTGGAGCTGGGCCTTGGGATCGGGTCTGGTTTCAAGGGCCCTGCATGAGCCGAATACAGTTTCGAAAAGTGGGCAAACCATGCAGCACCAGGGATGTTACAAGTCAGTTGCAGATCAATGGGCTTGTCTCTCGATCTTAGCAAGTCCCAGAACCCCTTGGCATCTTTCCTTGTGCTCGCCTCCGTTAGGTCCCGCCAAAAGTTATAATCATGTGACCGCTTAGCCTCATTCACAGTTTTCCTATAAAATTGCCTTGCGGACCTGATGGTAGCTTGGTCTTTTCCTTTTACTGCCGCCACAAGATTACCTTTGGCAAGTCGACAATTTGGTGTGAACCACTTTTCACTTGATCTCAAGGTCCCCTTTGAAGCAGATCTGGAGCTGGGTTTGGGAACAATGAACAGCCCACTTAATGCCGTAATAGTTTCCGTAAATACTGATAAAAACATCTTACTATCGCTGGAAGTACGGGCAAGCCTAGATTCAGCCTCTAATAAGATTGTTTCGGCATGGGACATCCTGGCCTCATCCGCTAAGACTCTTGCCCATTTGAGACGTCTGCCACAGTTTGATGGAAGAACCTCATGTGTAGCTTTCCACAACTGGTTGGTTGTTTCATGGGACCCGGATTGCCAGGGGGCAGTGATGGTTAAAGCAAGAGGGTTGTGGTCACTGTCACAGGTCTCTATAACCTCCATGTCTTGATGGTAAGGCCAGAGGTTATAGTTGAGCATAACAAAGTCAATTCTGGATGAGTGGCCCGTCCTATTATATGTATGGGCGCCCATGAGATCTGATTTGGAGCGCCCATTCGTTGATCTCAGATTATACTCCATACAAAGGGCATTTATGTCGATCGCCATTGGTGTCCATTTAGGGATCGGATCAAGGTTCAAGGTAGGGATGCCCCTCCTGTTGTCCTCCTCATTGGTGTCCAGAATGTCTTCTTTGGCCAAGGGCTCAAAGCAGCAGTTAAAATCGCCTGCCAGCAGGACGAGAGAGTTGGCGTCGCAGGCAGACAGGAAGTTAGTTAGGCCTAAGGAGCTTAGAGACCCTTTGTTCCTGGTGCCACTTAGGTAGAGATTAAATAGTTCTAGTTTCCTTCCTCCTTTATAGTGCAGTGATAGCCATTGAAGGTCAGGTGTTTTAGTGGGCCTTTGTGAAACGCTGAGGTCTAGTGCAATGTTGATCCAAATGAGGAGACCCCCTGATGGACGTCCTTTAGAACCTTGGTGGCACACAGCCGGTACGTAGAAGGTCGAAAACCCCACTCTGTGTCTAGGTTCCTGGCACCATGTTTCCTGTAACAAACAAATGTCATAGGGTGCCAGGAAAGTATGCCATTCCGGGTTATCAAAGTTGCGTGCAAGGCCCGCCACGTTCCAACATAGGACCTTCAATGAAGAATCGCCTGGAGAGGCAACACTACCAAGCAGGTCGGGCTCCATGGGATTGGGTTGTACAGGAAGAGCGGGAATCAAACAAGGGCTAACTGGCCTCATTTCCACTTTTTTGTGATCTAGAAGAGCCAATTTAGATGGTTCCATGGCCCGGAGCAGAGCAGGCAAAAGTCCAGCATGAGATGTTGAGGGGCCGTTGGATGGGTTTCCAGCTGTGACTGTAGCCTGAGGGGACAGAACTTTTGCTAGTTGTGGGCATGCTGGGGACATAGAAAGTCAATCGACCTCCTCCAAGCCTCCATATCTATTGTAGGTTGAAAGGCCATTCCAGTGTAGAAGGTTATTCTTTTGCCTCGTGGGGTGGACGTTCCACGGATGGTGCTGCACCAAGGACCAATTATCCACTTGAGTGTGTACTTGGCGTGGGGGATAAAAGAAGGATAGCGGCCTTGGAATGACTAAGGAATCTTCACTAGTTGGCCAGGAACAGATATGGTGGGCCGTGAGTGGGTCTTCGAAAGTTACAACTACGCAGTCCCCTTGCTTAGATTTCTTGGTTGGGCCCACCCAGGGTATTCTACGGACCATCATCACTCGACTTCTGATGCCATTCGGAATCGGCCTGTTAACGTTAAGCCAGTGCATAGTTTTATTTTTCAATGACCAGTGGTTTTCATGTTGGTCAGTGCCGATCTCCGGGACTCCTGTCAACACGACCACGTAGTCATTGGCCTCTGGAGGAAGATCTATATAACCACCTCTAAAATTTTCTTTTGGCCGCGAACCCTGTGTTTCGGTAAGGAGGGGTCTAGGGGGAGCTACCGGGTTTGGAATTGGTTTTGCAGGCTTAGAGTTCCGTGGAGGGATCTGTGGTTTGGTGGCCTGAGGATTGGCGGTTACGGAAACTTGGTCCACAGCCACCGTCCTCGGCTTAGGCACAGGCCTTTCAGCAGCAGGTAGTGGTGGGGGATACTGTTCGGTTTGCGAAACAGTTGATGGTGAATGTGGATCAGATAAGGACACGCCCTGGTTTTCGAGATTTCTCAGGCCAAGAGTGGCCAGAGCAATAATGCTCTTCTCCATCTCGAGTAGATTGTTTTCAATCCTAGACAATCTTAAGTCGAGTGGTGAGAGAAGTTTTTTTAATGATTCCCAGACTTGGTCTATGAATTCCTTGTCATTCCTTCCCTGGTCCTGTGTCTGAGCCCCCCCCTTGTTTGCTGGAGGTATGATGGCTGGGCCCTCTCCCATACTTTGGCATATTAACTGCGTGCGAGGGGAACCCTCGGGTAAAACATTACAAACCTGGGCGTTAGGCAATGAAAACTGATGGGAGGCTGCCACCTTTGCCTTTTTGCGCGAGTAAGCTGAATGTGATTGTCGTTTTCTTTTGGGTTGTGCACCACTAACACAGGAGGAATTTGGGGGTACCTGGGAAGGGGGATTAGGGATGGGGGTCTGTGCGCGGGGAGGTACAGGGAGACTTAGCTCTTCTGTAGTAAGTGATTGTTCTAAGGGGGGAGTGAGGTTGGTTGAGATCGGGGGCTGGTGTAGATCCACCTGGGTAGTAATACTTATTGGACGAGCGGGGCGTACTGGCGTGACAGCAGAGGCTATATGTCCAAGGGAAGATTTTTTGGAAAGGGCAATTACCTCAGACAGCCTGCGAGCTGCTACCAGTTCTAGGGATACCCGGGATTGGAGTTTGGATATTTCCTCATCTATGGCTATGTTTGTGCGGGTGATAAAGTCGTCCATAGGACCAGAGATTTTTGTGCCACCTTTGGAAGCTTTGCTACGTGTCATCCTAGTACTCATTGTGGATACAATGTTATTTGGAACGCCCCTCGACTCACTGAATGGGGGTCTTCAGTTTCAACTAACCTGTCACAGCACGGAGATACACTAACATGCAGGATAGCAACAATAAGGGGAGTGGGCCGGGGCCATCCTCTGCCGTCCTCGAACGGCCTCAAACGACCCGCTCTTTGCCCGGTCTTAGCCCGGGCTGCGTCCCGCGCTGCGGGAGTTAGATGGCTTATTATAAGAGGGGCTAAAGGGGCGGGGTGCGGGCCAGCAGGGAGAGCGGACCGGAAGCTCTTCCTTGGTCTTGCAGGGACTTCTGGGAAATGAAGTCCCTGCACGCTCGCAGCCCTGCTGATGCCTCGCGCCCCTTACCGCCTTGCTGCTAGCACTCCCTCGCGTCTCCTCCCAACAAGATGCTGGCGCTGGCACCCAGCAGCGAAGCGGCACCCGCGGAGCGGGTGCGGCGAGGGGTTGAAGCCTTAGAGCCTTCTGGTCTGCTTACAGTGTCCACGTGCGCTAAGAAGCCACGTAACCCGGCGCCTCCGTCCTCAAGGGTGAGTGTCCCGCAGATGGTCAGGATCCCAGCGTTTTTCAGGACCCTGGTTGGGCGGGGGGCGGGCCAGCAGGGAGAGCGGACCGGAAGCTCTTCCTTGGTCTTGCAGGGACTTCTGGGAAATGAAGTCCCTGCACGCTCGCAGCCCTGCTGATGCCTCGCGCCCCTTACCGCCTTGCTGCTAGCACTCCCTCGCGTCTCCTCCCAACAAGATGCTGGCGCTGGCACCCAGCAGCGAAGCGGCACCCGCGGAGCGGGTGCGGCGAGGGGTTGAAGCCTTAGAGCCTTCTGGTCTGCTTACAGTGTCCACGTGCGCTAAGAAGCCACGTAACCCGGCGCCTCCGTCCTCAAGGGTGAGTGTCCCTCAGATGGTCAGGATCCCAGCGTTTTTCAGGACCCTGGTTGGGCGGGGGGCGGGCCAGCAGGGAGAGCAGACCGGAAGCTCTTCCTTGGTCTTGCAGGGACTTCTGGGAAATGAAGTCCCTGCACGCTCGCAGCCCTGCTGATGCCTCGCGCCCCTTACCGCCTTGCTGCTAGCACTCCCTCGCGTCTCCTCCCAACAAGATGCTGGCGCTGGCACCCAGCAGCGAAGCGGCACCCGCGGAGCGGGTGCGGCGAGGGGTTGAAGCCTTAGAGCCTTCTGGTCTGCTTACAGTGTCCACGTGCGCTAAGAAGCCACGTAACCCGGCGCCTCCGTCCTCAAGGGTGAGTGTCCCGCAGATGGTCAAGATCCCAGCGTTTTTCAGGACCCTGGTTGGGCGGGGGGCGGGCCAGCAGGGAGAGCGGACCGGAAGCTCTTCCTTGGTCTTGCAGGGACTTCTGGGAAATGAAGTCCCTGCACGCTCGCAGCCCTGCTGATGCCTCGCGCCCCTTACCGCCTTGCTGCTAGCACTCCCTCGCGTCTCCTCCCAACAAGATGCTGGCGCTGGCACCCAGCAGCGAAGCGGCACCCGCGGAGCGGGTGCGGCGAGGGGTTGAAGCCTTAGAGCTTTCTGGTCTGCTTACAGTGTCCACGTGCGCTAAGAAGCCACGTAACCCGGCGCCTCCGTCCTCAAGGGTGAGTGAATCAATATGTATCATAGACTTCTTTTTCTGTCTGACATAAATCTGTATTTTTATTTTTTATTTCACATATCAAAAAACAATTTTCGTTTTTTCTACATTTAAATGCATTTATGACATTTGCACCTTATAACAACCTACAAAAACAACATTTTTTTACTCTCATTCACTCTCCTTCTAACATTCATAACAACCATTCCATCATTCATACTCAAACCTAACCATACTTTCTTCTCTTATAATTTTTTCACAATGTACATATTTTACATCAATTATTTACAAGAAAACAGCAATGTGATAACTTTTTGTCACTTATTAGTTTTTATAAATAAGGAAACTCCTAGGACTGTATGTAGAACTGGTCAAAAGCCCATCAGCAGCATTGAAATTACAAGCCATGGGCACATGCAGTGCACCGTACTAGGGTCTGACAAGTAAACCAATCAAGCCAATCATGGAGTCACAAATCCATACATCAATTTACCATAGGGAGCACTTGCACTGTGGCACTGGACAGCAGTGGCAGAGTGCCCAAAAGTATCAAAAACCAGCAAAAACGTAAGGAGCAACAGGAAAAAGTGGAATGGAGACCCACGGCAATCGTGCCAGGTCTAACAGTTCCTATGGTCATGTGATCTTTCTCTACCACTAGGGAAGTTGCTGCCACCATGGGGATCTAGCCCCAGCTACTTTCTAGTTTTCTGAGGCTCTAGGGCCTCTTTTTCTAAGGCCATATGCCCTCTTCTAATTCTGAGCTGAGCTTCCTCATACCTGAGCAGCCTTTCTTCCCTCTCATGGGAGGATTCCCTCCTGTGAGAAGAAACTGAGGTCCCTATAGATGTGTCCGAATGGTATATATATATATATATATATAAAATATATGTATTTATTCTAAACACACCCTTCTAGTTTCTTTATAAGGCTAGAGGTCAAAGCACATACGTTACACTTAATATATCACAGTAAGTTAGCAAAATATACGTTAGGCCCCAGGGGCGAACCAAACCATATATTAAGAAAGTGGTATAAGAACCACAACTTGACTAGACACAAGGCCTAGAGCCTGTAGAATCGCTGGGACCAAAATGGACCACCCAAGGTAGTGACACATTGAACCCATGGGGAATGCGTGCAGTGTGGGATCACAGCCGCGAATCACCGTTAGCTTCTATGGGGAAAGTCGTGGTTGGAAATTTAAAGATTAAGGACACTTAGGAGAGGAATTTGAGCAAACCCCTTTAGACTTAGGGGGTTCTAGGGCCAACACCCACAGGAGCACCAGAGTACCTGAGTTACCTCACCCAGGGAAGCCGGGTGCATAGGTGTCTTTTGGTGTCGGGAATCATCACTGATTTCAATGGCGATCTGCTGTAAAGTGCTGCTGCCGTCGAGAAGGAAAGTGTCCGGTGTGATCCAAGACTGGATCAAAGATGAAAGGAACCTAAAAGCAGAGGGGACAGAGTCTGGGTCACTTGCCAGTGACCAGGGGCAGGATAGACTAATGCCCACCGATGTTGGGTGATTTCAGGTTGAAGAGGTGAAGCTTGACTCTGGAGGCACGAGGACCTGGAGGCATCAATGATGACCAGTAGCTGGATTTGAGCTGTGCCACAAGGGATGTCGAGTGCTGCAGTGTTGGTGCCCGGATTGGACCCAACAAGCCTTGGCAAAAGCAACCAACACAGGAAGAGAAAAGATGCTTCGGTGCGGACCAGCAAAGTCTGAGGGACTCATCATGTGGTGGAAAGTCAAGGCACATCTGGAGCAACCAGGGAAATCCAATAAAAGTCAAAGTTGCCTTCTCAGGGACCCACCAGTCAAGGGACCAGGGATCGCAAAGGTACCTCAAGTAAAACACAAAGGGCCGGCTCACGGAACACTCGTGGAGTGTAAGCCCACAATTTTCAGTGGAAAAAGTGCTTGAGATCTGGGCTACTAGTATCCCAATGCACAGCCTCAAGGAACATCGAGAAGCTAATGCACTTGCAAATGTGCATGTGTCCAGGGGTTCCGGTTCCACGGTACCCACGAGGGCTATGAGTCTCAGCGATGCTGGGGACTTGGGTCGGCCTCAGGGAAGTCTGGAAATCCACATCCTGTGTTGCACATAGTTTGGAGTCCGGCGGGAACTTCAGAGACGCACACTGGTCAGATGCGTCTTTGGTGCCGCCCAAGGAGGGGAGTAACTCCTTTACTCCACGGGAGATTCTTCAGTCATCTAGTCATGTCGCTCATCGGAGTATCGCCCGGGTGTAATATAAATTCTTGTAGTCAGGGGTTCCTTTCTTATACCCAAGGAAGGGGTTGGACATACTCTGGGAACCCACCTATGGGAGAGTCTGGAAAGAGGGGTGGCTACACCCATTTCCTTTGTCCAGTTTCATGCCAGAGCGGGGGCTGGTAGCCCCTGCAACTAGTTTGAACTGGGCTATGTACAGGGAAACCAAATAAGCCCCAGTGCAGACTTCAAAGCACTCTTCGAGTGCACCCACCGAGGCCCACTACACTAAAACCTGCCTGGGAGGTGGTTACACCTCCCTGTGACAGGAAATCTATTGTCCTGGCCTCCACTGCATGAGTTGTGTCCAGCAGCAGGAGGCCAGACTCGTGTCTGTGGCTTTCGCATCCATTTTGTGATGCCAGGGCTCTTTTAAACTGGTACCACATGTACCGATGTGGACATGTCTCTCCCTCTAGAAGGGTTGAATCATACCCTTGCCACCAAGACTGCTGGTGGGGGGGTATGATTCCAAAGTTTTTGACACCAAACACGACATGTTTCTGTGCAGCCATTCCAAAGTTAGCATTTACCGTGAGATTATAATGCACTTAAGAGAATATGGTCTGGCTGCATCAGAGAACAGCCCAAGAGAATAGATTACGAACGCTGCAGAGGGGCCCTGCTCATGCATGGGCACCTTCTCACAGAAACCGAAGCACCCTGCCTTCAGGATTGATAAGGTCTGCCATAGGGGTGACTGATAGGTTGATATGGGTAGTGATTTAGGGTAGATATAGGTAACCTATATCTAAGTAAGGGGTGCATGCACCACCTTACCCAGGCTGAAGTAGCAGTCCTGTGGTGTCATTTTGGAAGGCTACCCAGGTGTGGCATAATACATGCTGCAGCCCCTGGTAGTCCTCTGGGGTACCTATGCCCTTGGTACCTAAGTTACCATATACTAGGGACTCATAATGGTACCCCAGTAACCAAACTGGAGTGTACCTAAAGTACTTGCAACCATTTTAGAGAGGAAGCAGCTAGGCTGGGGTCCTCGATAGCAGGTCCCCAGCCAGACTAAAGGCAAAGAACAGTAAAACATCAGCCAAAAGTGGGGGTAACCATGCGAAGCAGATACTACTCTCCTACAACGGTTTCCTGCAAAAAGTGGTGGGGGTAGTAAATAAGTAAATTAATTTGGCAGAAAGGTGATTGTCTTTAGTGTCCACCCTGATTCATCAGTTACATCTATCGCTACAGAGGATATACATAAGGCTGATAATGGAAGAAGCACTGAACCACGGTTAACACAACCATTATCTCTTTCTATTATTATTGTGAGACAGGGAAATTGATCTGCTACACAGGAGGGAGAAGAGACTGTCTCACAACCAAACATGGGTATAACTGGGACCACAAGTGTGACTGGAGGAAAACAGAAACAGACTGAAGTGGTAAGGGCTCAATCCAAAGTGAAAGGACAGTCACCAAGGGTTAAGCGCACAAAATAATCCCACCTCCCAAATACTGCATGTAGAACTCGCAATGGAGGAGGGAAAAATACCCAGGTTGATCAGGGCACATTGATGGAAAACATCAGTAAGGTTGTTAAATATGCCCTGGAACCCGTCCTCCCTCACCTGACTAGGATTGAAGAGCATCTCATGTTTTTTCTGGTAGGGCCAAAGGGAACATTTAGTACCTCAAGATGAGAACGCAGTGAACCTTTTAATCAGTGAGAAAAGTAACAAGGTAAAGGACGAATACTTTAGTACCCATCTAGTGACACTGGAACCATCAAATGGCCAACCTAACACAGATAGCTGGACTTTGATGCCCAGTATTGGAAAAAAGCCAATTGGCATGGAAGGAAGGGAAATTGGGATGATTGGATCATCCAGCAGGAGTGGACGAGGGGCCACGGGAAGTGGGCAAGATGATCAAGAAACTGTCACGTTCAGGGGTGAGAAATATTCAAGAAACAAGTAGTGACTCTGACACAGGGCATAGAGGACTAGCTGGGCATGGAGCCGGAAACACCTGAAACCTACCCCCTGACTATACTCCTATACTTATCAGAACTGAGTAAAATGGCATTGATGTGACATAAAATGGAGGCTGATGACCAGGCCAAGAGTAATTGCAGAACAGATACATTTTTTTACTGCTGCTGCTACACTCTCAATTCGTGCCTTTCTCCCAATCCCTGCTCCCTCTGTATTACCCCATAGCATCAACATCTCCTACTCCCAGTGTGAACTGAAGGCTAGAAATCTCTCAGATAGAGGATGGCACTCCAGAAAAAATATTGCACAAATTAGAACTTTCTTTTCCATGTTATTCACGTTTAAAATCTTAGTCACCTAATGTCTTTACATCATTATTGCTGACTAGCTGTAGGAATGGTGCACCAGCCATTGCAATAGACAGTCAGAATATGTTGATATTGTTGGTAAGTGATCATTGTTTTTTTCTGGTTTCAGGTGTTCATTGACGTATCTTTAGACTGTTCATAAGTGGACATCACTTGAGTTGGTATTAGAGTTACAGAGTGGTGTTTTTTATTTCAAGTGTTAGAATTCATGTTAAATAGTCAGTATCTTACTGTTCTCTTTGTTTAATGTGACACTTTGAGACTAATCATATCACTATGCTCTCATGGCCATGTAACTATTCTTCAACATCACCCAGAGACAAATGTGGATGTAGTTCCCAAGGATTGTCCACATTTAAAAAAACACAGATGAATATCAACAAATATGTATCTGCAAGCCTTATATCTCCCACAAGAATATTTGTTGAAACATGCCAGCACTCTATAATAAAGACGTGTGCAACTCATTGGTGTTCCTCTCCAATATCTAAAACTGTACACAACTGTCATTTTATAATGTCTCCTTGACCCACTTTCATCTAAAGGTTCTTAGGGACTCCCAACTGACCGGTTACAGAATATTTTGCTTCCAACTTGGAGACATCATTGAGTCATGGCATAGATTGGGAGGCCTTTAAGGTAGTGGTGAGGGGACATTCCCTAGGACAGTCAGAGGGCATTCAATGTGACTTGGAACAAGTTCTTAAGAAACAAGATGAGCTCCATTTCTGACACAATAAACAAGGAGGGACCCCTGGGGCACTCCCACAGCTACTGGAGGCATGTGAATAATATAATGTGGCCTGGAACAGCTTTGTTTCCAAGGTCTATAAAGATTATGTGAACAGGGCCCATGAGAAGGAGGGGAAATTGGGAAGACCCCAGTGATGGAGATGGAAGTCAAGGCTGCTATTGAGTACATGGCGATGGGTAAAACGCCGGGTGCAGAAGTCCTCCCCTCAGAGTTCTATAAGGTGTTTCCACGGGTACTGGTGGTGAAACTGTCCAAAATGTATGCAGAGGTCTGAGAGATGGGGATTATCCTGGTGACAATGAGGAAGGTGTTGGTAATAACTTTGTCCAAATCCACCTCCCATAATGTAACGGTATCAGATTATAGACCCCTTTGTATGCCGATTTCTGATTTTAAGATAATGTATTGGCATCTTTGCTATTGCCCCATATGCAGGAAGTGATCCATGGTGAGCAATCCCTGCATATAAAATTCCACAGATCCCAAACTTTATGTAACCCCTTGCCTGCTTATGATGGAACCACACCGTCATGAGATACGGGTGGAGTGTGCTCATGACGGCATGGTTCTGTCATGTGGCTGCCGTTCCACCCACGCTGCATTAATTCCCCGCCTGTACGGGCGAATTAATGAGCAGGCGGGCCGTGACTCATGACGGCATGGTTCCGTTGCGAGCATGGCAGCGTCATGCTCAACCCCTACCTCCCTCGTGCCACGGCGAAATTCGCGCTGCAGCCAAGGGGTTAAAAATGCATGCATTTATAACACTTATGCATAAAATATCACTAGTGTTCAATTGTTTTTCTCCAAAAATGTAAAATCATTTTTTACATTTTACTATGACTATGACTCGCCTCTTATCTATTTTTGAACTCTGTACTATAACATTTTAAAAACTCATTAAAGCAGGAAATAAAAATGAAACATTGAAACATGTCTAAAATATGTTTAGCCTAATACTATAATGTAATTATAAAGGTTGTATACCTCTAAAATAGTTGTTTCTTATTTTGCTGAATCTGTGGATCAGATCCGCAAGTTCGCTGCTATCACGTGACGGGAACAAAACCAAGAGTTGAAACCGTGCAAACCGTGCGGTTCCCCGAGAACTCTGTGGTTTCAATTTTATTTTTTTAAATGCAGTTATACTACATATATAGAAAACATTAACAGTATTCAATTGTTTTTTCAAAAACAATTACTATTATTATTTACATTTTACAATGATTCTTAATCCTCTGACATCTATTTTTGAACTTTATGTACTTAAATAATTCCTCTCTTTTTGCATCATTGTCACTGCTTTCTCGTTACTGTTTATATATTTACAGTACTTTCTCAGTATATTTTTCTATAAATGTAATTCTTTCATCTTTTGCCATATTTTGCGTCCAGGTATTCATCTTTATTTGAAGCTGTGTAAACTAATATTTATCCAGGGAACTGACCCCTGACTGACTGTAGCAGATCTCCTGTGACCAATCTACCATATAATTAATAAATATTAAAAATTTACTTAAACATGTGAGATCTTATACTAGTAAAAACCAAAGGTTACTGGTACATTATAGTTAGGCTGACATTTCACTTGTACAAAACCAGAGAAATTCAATAGTTATAGGTAGCTGAGCTAGCTAAAACATACGTCCCAATGCACTGCTTATGACCTCATATATTACATCACTCATGACATGATCAGTGACATCATTGATGACATCTCAAATGACTTCACTGATGACATTATCCAGTGGTTGCGAGTGTTGTTTAAAAGTTACTGAGTGTTTAAAATATATACTAATGTAAGTGGTTGTGGGTGTGCTTGTGCAGGAGAGTGAATGGGTATGTCAGTGGTGTATAGAAAAGTGAGTGGGTATGTGAGAGAATGCATACATGAGTGAGCTGATGTGTGTGTTTTACATGGGTGAGTGGGCATGTCGGTGCGTGTATGAGTAAGTGGCTGTTTCAGTAACTGTATAGGTGGTTTAGTGGTTGTGTAAGTAGGTGTAATGGTGAATGAGAAGGTGCATGAGTGACTGTATGGGTGACTGAGCCGGCACATCAGTGTCTGTAGGGGTGATAGAGAGGGTACACAAGTGACTGTATGGGTACATGAATAGGTGTGTAAGTGGGTGTATGCGTGAGTAAGTGGCTCTGAGTGGCTATATAGTGAGTGAATGGGCTTGTGAGTAGCTGTATGGGTGAGTGAATGTGAAAGAGGTTGTATGAGAGAGTATGTGCTTATGTAAGTGACTGTATAGGTGAATGAGTACGTGTTGATATATGTATGAGTAACTGTATGGGTGAATGAGTTGCTGTATGATTAACTTCATGGTAGATTGCGTAGATATATGAGTAGCTGTATGGGTATCTGATTCAGCATGTGAGTGGCTTTATGGGTGCATGACTAGATGTGTAAGTCTCTATATGTTTGTATGACTGGATGTGTGAATGGATGTATTGGTTGGTGAAGTCATCAGTAATGTCATTTGAGATGTCATCATCAGCTGCTGAAAATCTTAGGGTTTCCATTGGAATATGCTGACTCGCTCGAAGAAAAAAATCCAAAGCTTTATTTCCATAGGTTCCTCATGAACCACACACACATTTTACGAAAAACACACCCAAAACAATCACTTTGGTTTTGGCTGTTGGCGAGAGCTGCAAAGCTATTTTATACTTCCATGGTGGCAGAAACAAATCTATCAGCTGCTGTAGCTGCACAAGAGGATGAACAAGGAGTGGAACAAGAGGAAGTTACTTCCATCTGAGAGTGATGTGCGGTACTGGTTTGTTCTACAATCTGGAGAAAAGAAAGCCAGTGCCAGATTTGTTGAATGCAATTTGTGTGGGAAACAGCTTTTGAGGGGTACTATGAAAAAGTAGATGTGGCATATCATCAATGTGGAAGCACATCAAAAGCAACCAATAAAGTGTATATTTTAGAAAGATGAAGGAGAAAGGAACATGGTCTACTGCTTAATAAGGTGTAAATAGCGGTTGTTCCAAGATATCCTTTGAAAGTTTGAGGACATTATTTTCATGTTGCAGAAACAAAAGGCTCTCCTTTGCCAAATGTTCTCCTTTTAAAAACGTTTTGAAAACAGTATATTTGTTTAATACGCAACAGTTTTGCATATCATTTCAGTCTTTGCACTTTAAGATGCACATGCATCAAAATAGGCAATCGCGATTCTTTAATTGCGATTTTTAAAGAATTTGCAATTAAAGAATCGCAATTGTCTATGCATGTAGGAATCACAAAACATGTTGTGATTCCTATAAATTCCTTAATTGCAATCGCAAATTGCGCGTCACAATTCAGGAATTACTACCTATTCATTGTAATGGGCCTAGAGGCCCAAAGGAATGAATGGGAATTGCATGCACAATTTGTGAGTACCCAATAGGTACTCGCAAATTGTGCATGCAATTTAAAGGTTGCAAGGTTGCAAAAAGGACACCCTGTTGCACCCTTGAAATTACAATTTAGCCACATGTTGTGCACACACATGCCCCAAAGGCATGTGTGTGTGTGTAACATGGGACTTTGAAAAATGCACTTTGGTGCATTTTTCAAAGAAATCGCAAATTACCATCACCTTTAACATGATGGTAATTTGCGATTCTTAATTGCAAAGTTGCCATTTCTTTTTCCTTTAATGCATCCATTGAAGGAATCACAATTTGTGATTCCTTAAATGAAATTGCAATTAAAGTAATCACAAATTTTACGATTCTTTAATTAGAAACTTTTGAATTTGGGATGATGCATCCCAAATGCAAATATACTGGTCGCAAAGGGGACCAGTATTTCATTTGATGCATCTGTACCTAAGAATAGTAAATAGTGCATTTTTTGCAACAACAAAAAAAAACATTTTCCTTAAAGAGCTGTGTTAATGTTCTCATTATTGTATGGCTGTATCAGTGTTTTAATAAGTGTTTTGAGGGTGTTAGTGCATGTGTTACTACGTGTCTGGGTGTGTTAGTGTATGAATAAATGTCTGTATGGGTGCATAGGTGCATATATTTGAGTGTCCCTGTGTGCGTAAATGTATCCATCAGTGTGTGCATTGCTGTGTCACTGTAAGAGTTAGCATCTGCCCTGGTGGGTCAGTGTGTCTGTGTGTGTGTGACTGACTATAGCAGTCTTGAAATAAGTGTGTGTAGATGTGTTAGTGTGTGTCTTACTGTATGTGTTGGTGTGTCACTGCAGGACCAAATATGTATATGGGTGTGTCAGTCTTTCAGTGTATACAATAGTGTGAGAGTACATGCATCAGTATGTGAATGGGTGTGTTAGTTTGTGACAGTTTCTGGGTGTGTTAGTGTATGCGTACATGTGTGTGCCTGGCTCTGTCAGTCTATCAATAGGTATGTTCCTAGGTGTGTCAGTCTATGTATGACTGTGTCCTTAGCTGTGTCAGTGTATGCCTAGGTGTGTACCTGATTGTATCAGTTAATATGTAAGTGTATGTTTGGATCTGTCATTATATAAATGAGTGTATGCCTGGATTTCTCAGTGTATGTCTTAGTGTATCTCTGGATGTCTCGGTGCATGAAAGAGTATACCCATGGGTGTGGCAGTGTATGTGGCAGTGTATGCATGTGTGAGTTAATGTATGCATTGGTGTTTCTGTGGCTGCATCAGTGCATGTATCATTGTGTCCATGGGTGTCCCAGTGTATGTATCAAAGTGTCTCAGGGTGTTTCTGTTTATGCACGACTAATTGACTGAGTGACTCTCAGTCTATAAAGGAGTGATTTACTGTGTACCTCAAAGAATGAATGACATTGTGCATGAGAGCCTTAGAGTGTATATCAGTAAGTCCTAGGGTGTGTATGAAAGAGTGTGTAAATATAATATTGAGTATATCACTGGAAGGAGATCATTCCTCTAACAAGCCAGTGCACTAGTGGGTGCTGCCTGGCTGCAGACTATGTCACAGGGAGAACTGAATTTCAGATCGTGATGCACCAGGCCCGTCACACATTGCAGTGACGGTCTGATGAGGAGCGCGCTATGATGAAACATAACACTCTAACAGGTGTGTGAGGGCATCAGCTTCTAAAAATCAGTTCTCCTCGTGACATAGTCTTCAGCTAGGCAGCACTTTCTAGAGCACCAGCTTGTTAGAGGAACAATCTCCTTTCCTGTGATATACTTGATACCTATACCTGGAGAACCATAGGAGTAGAACCTCTTTAAATGACCCACTCTTCCGTCCCCTTTTTAATTTAATCTAAATATTTAAATGAAGTGATTTGTGTGTTTATGGGTGTGCCTGTATATGTATCAGCGAGACCCAGAATGTTTGAGTGTGTGTGTAAGAAGATACATGAATATATCAGTGAATACATTAATGGATGCCTGGGCATGTCAGTGTATGTTTCAATGAGGACTTGGGTTTGTTAGTGTATGCACCAGTCATTAACTGGTTGTATCAGTGCATACATCAGTGTGTGCCTGGAAAGGCAGAATTAGTAACGTTTTAGAAAAATACAATCACAAAGTACTGTAAATACTGCACATATAGATAGGGAGGAGGAGTGAAAATCATGGAAAATTGCAGAAAACAATGCAGTAGATAGAGATGAAAAACACATGACGAAGGTGTGAAAGGAGACCAAAATATAAACCACAATAATAAAAGTATTTGGACAACAAAATTAAACATCATCAATATTTTAAATATAACTACTATCATTCTCTCTCTCTCTCTCTCTCTCTCTCTCTCTCTCTCTCTCTCTCTCTATATATATATATATATATTCACTGAAAAAACCATAGGTTATAGACCATATATAGTTAGGAATTCGCATTTACAAAACCTTATTTTACTCACACAAAACCATTGAAATTCCATATATAGTTAGTTGCACTAACTATATATCGCGCACCCGCAATCCACTGCTGATGATGTCACATATTACATCATTCATGACATGGTCAGTGACATCACTGATGACATCACTGATGACATCTCAAATGACATCACTGATGACATCTCAAATGACATCACTGATGACATCACTGATGACATCTCATTTGACATTACTGATCACATCACTGATGATATCATTCATGTGATAATACGATGAACCTCTTCAGACTCTAATATAACCTTAGATACAATCAGTGTAAACAGACACTCACAGACTGTCACTCATCCATGGAGTTACTCACACACCTAGTCAGTCAATCAAAGAATCAATCACACCTCGATTTCCTCAACTATACAGTTATACAAACTTTACTTATTCAAACATATACTAACACATATTAACTCTCTTATACAATCCCTGATACAAGTTCACAATGATCCATACAGCCACTCACACATTCACTGGCTCTTATGCACAGTTATTTATATATGTCAACTCTCACATGTACTGTGTTTTACATATGTACTTACTTTGACATGTAGCACTGAGATATCCATTCACTCACCAATACACTCATGCACACAGTCAACCGCCCATACAGCTGTTTCCACATGCACTTTTGAAACCATACATCTAGTGAATCAACTGCTCACACATCTATGCACAGAGTCATACACCTCCCAGCCACCCACACACACACTCAGTATCCCATACAAATACTTGGGCAACCAATCAATAACCCATATAGTTACTCATATAGCTACTTATCAACACATGCAACAGTTTACAGAACAACAGACATAATGATGCACAAATGAAGACAGTTTAGTCACTAACCCATGCACTCAGTGAGACACATTTAATCACTCACTCATACAGTCAGTCATGCACCTACTAAATCCTTCATCCAGACACTTATACATCCACTCATTCTTCAATATGTAAGACATATTTTAACTTTACAGAAACATACCACTCATTCTTCAATATGTAAGACATATTTTAACTTTACAGAAACATACAGTCACTGGATGTTGTCATCAGTGATGTCATCAGTGATGTCATTTGAGATGTCATCAGTGATGTCATCAGTGATGTCACTGACCATGTCATGAATGATGTAATATGTGACATCATCAGCAGTGGATTGCGGGTGCGCGATATATAGTTAGTGCAACTAACTATATATGGAATTTCAATGGTTTTGTGTGAGTAAAATAAGGTTTTGTAAATGCGAATTCCTAACTATATATGGTCTATAACCTATGGTTTTTTCAGTGAATTTTCAAGGTTTTGTAAATGCTAATTCCTAACTATATATGGTCTATAACCTACGTTTTTTTCAGTGAATTTTCAAGGTTTTGTAAATGCTAATTCCTAACTATATATGGTCTATAGCCTATGGTTTTTTCAGGGAATATATATATATACATACATATATAAACATATATCATCTGTATATCTACATATAAATACAAACATAAATGCATGCATACATATACTTATATGCATTTTAGGGTTGTTAGGGCGTTTTCGTGTGTATTATGTTGCTTTTTTAGGGCTTTTGGGTCAATTAAGTAGGGTTCCCGGAGCCTAGGGCTGAGGGGCCGGTTCAGTTTCGTGCGTATTGGTGTTGGCAAGGTTTTGAGGGATTTTGGCGGTTTTTGGTCGAGATTTGGCCGTTTTATGGCTTTTTTTTGTGTTTGCGGGGGGCGCATATTCGGGTTGAAATTCGTCCCTGTTCCAGTGGATGGATTGGGCTGATATTTGGTAAGATGTTAGGGAATCGCTGGAACTAGTGTCCAGCCAAGTTTGAAGCGGATCGGAGCAGTGGAAGTGCTTTATAGAGCAATTTATGTGCGGAGTAGCGAATTGTCATGTTATTCAATGGGAGTTTTTGGTGCGCATGGAGAAGGTGAATTTGGGGTGTTCCAGTTGCGCTAGAGGGACGGGGCTTGGGTGAGCTGTAGGGAGAGTGGATCGGCAGGTGTGCCGGATTTTTGGGATTTGTTGGCCGAAGGGAAGGGTGTGCTTGGGCAAAGTCGATTTGGTGAAAACGGTGCGTTATTTACATGAAAGTTGAAAAAACACTAATAAAAGCAAAGCTAAAAAGCCACCTCATTACAAACAGAATGGCTTTAACTTAAATGAGGGCGAGATCTATTGCATTTTCAATGCTTGTTTACTTTGGTTCCATCAAGAAGGCATTCAGATGTGTCACACATTTGCCATAAATTCTGAATGTTAGCACTCTAGTTGCACATTAGATCACTGTAGTAAAGCTACTGCTCACCAGGGACGTCTGCTGCTGGTATTCAAAGTGCATGTTTCAGTCTGCATGTCAGAATTTTTTTAATGAAATAGAAGAGGATTTGAGAAGTCACTCAAAATGATCCCTAATTTTTCTTTCTGAAGCACTAATCATACTTTCTATGGCAAAATTAACCCCCTCATGTTGTTCCTTTTTAAATTGAGTGTTTTCAGACTTACCACTTCATTCCAATCAAGATGGCTTCTGGTGTGCCATACTTTTGTCATAAGTAAGACTGTTAGCGCTCTAGTTGTTCTTTAGAACACTCTGGGACATTCTGTCATTGGGCTATACTTGGGGTACATCTGGGTGATATTTGGGCTACATTTAGGCTCTTTTGTCTCTGGTGGCCATCTTGCGAGACTATGTCAGAATTTTTTAATGAAATTGAAGAGGGTTTGAGAAGTCACTCAAAATGTGCCCTAATTTTTCTTTCTGCAGCACTAATCATAATTCATATGGCAAAATATACCCCCTCATTTTGTTCCTTTTTAAATTAAATGTTTTAAGAGTTACCACTTTATTCCAATCAAGATGGCTTCAGGTGTGCCATACCTTTGTAATAAGTAGGACTGTTAGCGCTCTAGTTGTTCTTTAGAACACTCTGGGACATTCTGTCATTGGGCTATACTTGGGCTACATCTGGGTGATATTTGGGCTACATTTGGGCTCTTTTGTCTCTGGTGGCCATTTTGGGAGACTGCATGTCAGAATTTTTTAATGAAATAGAAGAGGATTTGAAAAGTCACTCAAAATGTGCCCTAATTTTTCTTTCTGCAGCACTAATAATACCTTCTATTGCATAATATACCCCCTCATTTTGTTCCTTTTTAAATTAAATGTCTTAAGAGTTACCACTTTATTCCCATCACGATGGCTCCAGGTGTGCTATACCTTTGTAATAATTAGGACTGTTAGCGCTCTAGTTGTTCTTTAGAACACTCTGGGACATTCTGTCATTGGGCTATACTTGGGCTACATCTGGGTGATATTTGGGCTACATTTGGGCTCTTTTGTCTCTGGTGGCCATTTTGGGAGACTGCATGTCAGAATGTTTTAATGAAATAGAAAAGGATTTGAGAAGTCACTCAAAATGTGCCCTAATTTTTCATTCTGCAGCACTAATCATACTTTCTATGGCAAAATATACCCCCTCATGTTGTTTCTTTTTAAATTAAATGTTTTAAGAGTTACCACTTTATTCCAATCAAGATGGCTTCAGGTGTGCCATACCTTTGTAATAAGTAGGACTGTTAGCGCTCTAGTTGTTCTTTAGAACACTCTGGGACATTCTGTCATTGGGCTATACTTGGGCTACATCTGGGTGATATTTGGGCTACATTTGGGCTCTTTTGTCTCTGGTGGCCATTTTGGGAGACTGCATGTCAGAATGTTTTAATGAAATAGAAAAGGATTTGAGAAGTCACTCAAAATGTGCCCTAATTTTTCATTCTGCAGCACTAATCATACTTTCTATGGCAAAATATACCCCTTCATGTTGTTTCTTTTTAAATTAAATGTTTTAAGAGTTACCACTTTATTCCAATCAAGATGGCTTCAGGTGTGCCATACCTTTGTAATAAGTAGGACTGTTAGCGCTCTAGTTGTTCTTTAGAACACTCTAGGAGGCTGCAGTAGAACACAAAGGAATCAACTGACAGTCTCTGTCCTTGTTGGATGTACATGTTTTACTGAGAATGTCAGACTTCATTTTCACATGACTGA
This sequence comes from Lissotriton vulgaris, assembly GCF_964263255.1. Taxonomy (NCBI): domain Eukaryota; kingdom Metazoa; phylum Chordata; class Amphibia; order Caudata; family Salamandridae; genus Lissotriton; species Lissotriton vulgaris. Next base: position 650,561,659 of record NC_141696.1, on the reverse strand, counting down.
GAAAGATAATGTGAATTTACAGAAAATATGCTTTCAGTTTAGCTTATAGATCCCCTTCCAAACCACTGTGGGAAAATCATGAGATATTAGTTTTCTTTCAAACAATATTCATGATATCACAGCAGAAGGTTTTTTCACATGGTAAAATCACCTTAGAACCCACCACAATTCCTAAAACGAGTATGGTACCATCAACAAATGATTTATAATGTAACTAAAGTCCTAAAACCCTCTATTAACTACAATGCTTTTTAATGAGGTGCTATCATGTATATTGGTCCCAAGATGGCTGCCAACACTTCTTGGATGAAGTGCTGACAGCCAATCAGATCAGATGTGTGGTTAGGCTCCGCCCAGATATATATATTTTTTTGAACCTAAATTACTCAAAATCCACTGGAGCACATATATTGAGACCTAGCAAAGGCACATCAGGCTAACAGTCCCTACAATTTTGCCAAGTTTCGTGCAAATCCATTCAGCCGTTCGAGCTAAAAGTGAGGCCAACCGCCCTATGGAAATTAACATGGGAAAAATGCGTTTTGGGACCCCCCTTTTTTCTCGGCCCCCCCTTGATGAAACTCCCCCAAATTGTCAGGGGCTGCTCAGAAACAAAATGTTCCATTTTCCTGAAAATTTCAGCCAATTCCGTCCACAAACGGTAAAGTTATTAGACATAGAATTTTCAAAAATCCCATAGAGAAAAAATCCTAACTATATATACCTACTGGCGACCGCCAGTAGGTAATATATATATATATATATATATATTTATATATATATATATATATATATATATATATATATATATATATATGTATGTATATATATATATATATATATATATATATATATATATATATATATATATATATATATATATATATATATATATATATATATATATATATATCTATATTACCTACTGGCGGTCGCCAGTAGGTATATATAGTTAGGATTTTTTCTCTATGGGACTTTTGAAAATTCTATGTCTAATAACTTTGGCGTTTGTGGACGGAATCGGCTGAAATTTTCAGGAAAATGGCACATTTTGTTTCCGAGCAGCCCCTTAACATTTGGGGGGGTTTCGTCAAAGGGGGGCCGAGAAAAAAGGGGGGTCCCAAAACGCGTTTTTCCCATTCATTTTTCCATAGGGCGTTTGGCCTCACTTTTAGCTCGAACGGCTGAATGGATTTGCACGAAACTTCGCAAAATTGTAGGGACTGTTAGCCCAATGTGCCTTTGCTGGGTCTCAATATATGTGCTCCAGTGGATTTTGAGAAATTAACGTTTTAAAAAACAGATATATCTGTGACAGCGTCCCGGGTAGCGATCCGGTTCGCGTACTTTTCGCGTTACGGAACTTTGCGAAGCGAAGCTGATTGGCTCTCCGGTGTCTGTCAACATTCTAAACAGTCCAGAACGGCCGCCATCTTGTCTCTCGGTAGGATCGAGAGACAAGAGGAGGAGAAATACGAAGGGGGAATTTAATGAAAGGGGGCAAGGTAGACCCCTCTTGACCCCCTAGGAATGATGTTGGAGTTATTAAAGGGTCCCGTGGGGCAAATAAAAAAAATTAGATTTTTTGCGGTAGAAGCGCTTCCCGGTTCGCGAACCAGTAGCGAAACGGGAATTCGCCATTTTGTGTTTCGTTTTAATTAAATTACAAGATGGAGGAAAAACAATGTGAGAAATGGGTATAAGGGGGTACAGGAGACGTATCCTGACCCCCTATGTTTTCTGAGGGTGGCTGAGGATGCTCATATATGTTGATACATGTCTTCCAGCGGCTGCGCGTAAGCGGATTTTTATTTTTTTGCTGCGTGACGTTTGTTAACGTTCGATTCGAAGGAAATCAGGAAGTGTTGTCCACCATTTTATCACTGCGAGTAAATATATTGTTAAAAATAATTGTTATAAATTAATCTGTATTGATAAACATTGTTTGCGCCATTTTGCCTTTTTTCCAATGCCACACTTTTGTCGTGCACGGCAGCCATTTTAGATGCTTTGACCCGACCCACTCTCTGCACGCCGCCGATCCTCAGCATGGCTCCCCACCCTCGCAAGCATCTCCTCCACGCACTGGTCACCTCCACTCTCTCTCTCATGATTGGGCCATAAACCTCCCCCCATCTGCGCTGCTCTTCCCTGAGAATCACACCCTGTGCCCGCCCGACACCTCCCTTTCACCCTATTCACTACCGCACCCTCTGGGTGTACGGGAGACGTATCCTGACCCCCTATGTTTTCTGAGGGTGGCTGAGGATGCTCATATATGTTGATACATGTCTTCCAGCGGCTGCGTGTGAGCGGATTTTTATTTTTTTGCTGCGTGACGTCTGTTAACGTTCGATTCGAAGGAAATCAGGAAGTGTTGACCTCCATTTTGTCACTGCGAGTAAATATATTGTTAAAAATAATTGTTATAAATTAATCCGTATTGATAAACATTGTTTGCGCCATTTTGCCTTTTTTCCAATGCCACACTTTTGTCGTGCACGGCAGCCATTTTAGATGCTTTGACCCGACCCACTCTCTGCACGCCGCTGATCCTCAGCATGGCTCCCCACCCTCGCAAACATCTCCTCCACGCACTGGTCACCTCCGCTCTCTCTCTCATGCATGGGCCATAAACCTCCCCCCATCTGCGCTGCTCTTCCCTGAGAATCACACCCTGTGCCCGCCCGACACCTCCCTTTCACCCTATTCACTACCGCACCCTCTGGGTGTACGGGAGACGTATCCTGACCCCCTATGTTTTCTGAGGGTGGCTGAGGATGCTCATATATGTTGATACATGTCTTCCAGCGGCTGCGCGTGAGCGGATTTTTATTTTTTTGCTGCGTGACGTCTGTTAACGTTCGATTCGAAGGAAATCAGGAAGTGTTGACCTCCATTTTGTCACTGCGAGTAAATATATTGTTAAAAATAATTGTTATAAATTAATCCGTATTGATAAACATTGTCTGCGCCATCTTGCCTTTTTTCCAATGCCACACTTTTGTCGTGCACGGCAGCCATTTTAGATGCCTTGACCAGACCCACTCTCCGCACGCCGCCGATCCTCAGCATGGCTCCCCACCCTCGCAAGCACCTCCCCCGCGCACTGGTCACCCCCGCTCTCTCTCTCAAGCATGGGCCATAAACTTCCCCCCATCTGTGCTGCTCTTCCCTGAGAATCACACCCTGTGCCCGCCCGACACCTCCCTTTCACCCTATTCACTACCGTACCCTCTGACACTCCTCTTCCTCTGTGTCCGATTGTCCAGGCCGGTCCCAGGCTATCACTTAGCCCTGTGGATGTAGTTTATTGCCCCAACTGTAAAGAATCACCCCTCTTCAAAGGAGTTACAGTAGATCAAGGCCCCCACCCTATGAGATCCGTCACACCACACGCGTTCCAACTATCTGATAACGATCCTGTATTGTGATTGGGGAGGGGATTCTCACTGTAAGGGTGTAGGGGACCGAGCCTGAAGCGGAATATTCCAGGGATGCCTTTTTGTACATCATAGTCTTCACAATTATGTGTCACATTAAAAATATATAGCACTCCAACAAAGTAGTAGGATTATAACACTTTAATAACTTATAAATATATACAGCGCTCCAACAAAGTAAACACGTTAAAAAAAAACATTTTAAACAAAGAAACAATGGGCTGCTGTGAGGTGGCGTCAGTAGCGGTCCTTTGTGCGAATAGGCCGAAGGCAGCACAACGCGCTGAGATCCGGACGGCACCCAGGTGATGTCCAGTAAGTTGCTGCACTGGTCTTGGTATCCTACAATGCTGCGCCGAAAAACGGCGTGGGGTGCCCCGGGGGGGGGGGGGGGGGGGGGGGGGGGGGAGGGGGCGCGAACGGGCCTCCCCAGGTGGAGGCTCCTCTGCTGCAGTGGGACGCCCCTTTACCGTTTCAGTCGCCATTCAGCTGTTTACCGCCCGCTTTTGCTGCACTGTGCCTCATCCGCCATTCAGCTGAGTTGCGCCCGCTCTTGCGGCTACAGCGTCTCGCCCACCATCCAGTTGAATTGCGCCCACTCTTGCGGTGTAGCGATAGGCGTCTGCCACAGGACTCTTAAAATGGCGGCCGGCTCTTCGGATTTGGGCCTGGTCCACTAAAATGGCCCTGGGACACATTTGAACTCGGACATTTGTCTGCTAGGGCTTGGGCCCCATTCTCGAAAGCGTCCCCTCAGCCTTGAAGATTCTACAAAAGTCATCGGGCCCCCGACTCCCGCAGGCTTCCGGTGGGGAGCGGCTGCCATGATTGCTTGCGGAATGGCCACGACGGAGCTACGAGATGGTGGTGCTCTCATGCTGACGCCAGCTTCAGTCTGAAACATCCAGAAACACTGTAGACTATCAATTTGATGAGTTCCGGTGGAGCCCCAACGTGACCCGGTAGGGAAGAACTTGACCTCCCCTTTTTTGAGTGGTGGTTCTTGTTGCCTGTCCCCTCTGTTGTCATCTAACGGAACCTTTTTGGATTGCTGAGTGAGAAAAAAAAAGGTGGGGCTTTCATCGTTTGGGAAAAAAAAATTATTTAATCCAATGAAAAGTGTTATTTTTAGGTCATATGATCAAGCATTTCATCATTAGGAAACCAAAAGTAAAATAAACCAATGAAAAGTTTTATAAACAAGTCACATGACCTGTTATGCGGCTTTGGGCTATAAAAAGCCTACAAAATCCGTTGGCCTGTGAGGCGGCGTCAGTAGCGGACCGATGTGCGAATAGGCCGAAGGCAGCACAACGCGCCGAGATCCGGATGGCACCGAGGTAGTGTCCAGCAAGTTGCCGCACTGGAGTGGCCATCCTACAATGCTGCGCCGAAAGACGGCGTGTCCAGCTGAGTTGCGGTTACTTTTGCTGCTACAGTACGCCAAAGGCAGCACAACCCGCCGAGTTCCGGATGGCACCGGGGTGGTGTCCAGCAAGTTTCACTGGTGTGGCCATCCTACAATGCTGCGCCGAAAGACGGCGTGGGGTGCCCGGGGGGGGGGGGGAGAGGCGGCGTAAACGGACCTCTTCCGCCTCCCCAGGTGAAGGCACCTCATCTGCAGTGGGGCGCCTCTTAGCGTTTCACTTGCTTTCTAGCAGAGTTCTGCCCGCTCTTGCGGCACAGTGCCTCGCCCTCCATCCAGCTGAGTTCCGCCCGCTCTTGCGGCACAGCGTCTCGCCCGCCATTTAGCTGAGTTTCTCCCGCTCTTGCGGTACAGTGACTCGAACGCGCCAAGATCCGGATGGCACCGAGGTGGTGTCCAGCAAGTTTCACTGGTGTGGCCATCCTACAATGCTGCGCCGAAAGACGGCGTGGGGTGCCCGGGGGGGGGAGGCAGCGCAAACGGGCCTCTCCCTCCTCCCCAGGTGGAGGCACCTCATCTGTAGTGGGGCGCCTCTTAGCGTTTCACTCGCCTTCCAGCTGAGTTCCGCCCGCTTTTGCGGTACAGTGACTCACCCGCCATCTAGCTGAATTGTGGCTACTCTTGTGGTGCAGCGATAGCCGGCTGCAACAGGACTTTCAAAATGGTGGCCAGCTCTTTGGATTTGGGCCTGGTCCACTAAAATGGCTCTGGGACACCTTGGAACTCGGACGCTTGCCTGCTAGGGCATGGGCCCCATTCACGAAAGCGTCCCCTCTTTTGACTGATTGTTCTTGTTGCCTATTTCTTCTGTTGTCATTTACGGAACCTTTTTGGACTGCCGAAAAGGGTTCTGGTCCAACCGCTGGTTGGTGGAGACATTTTGACTATATCCTGGACCTGCCCGGCCTCGCCCAAAATGGCGCCGGTATAAATGGGACTCGTAACTCCTTGTTGTGTACTGGTTGCCCAACCTTGATATCACGAGATACGTATGCAGTTTTGAAGCACATGGCGGGTGGGGACGAGTACTGATTGAACATTTGGACATCCCTATTGATATTAAGTTCTGATGTGTTATTGATTACTGTACTATTGAAAGTTTGAATTAACGTCACCCATGGTACTTGCCCGCAAATGTATATCTAGATAATTTTATTGTAACTGGCCCTGTCGTACTTTAATTATAAAATGTACGTCCACCGATTCCGCAACTGTTAGACACCTTAGTTCTTGCAACCTAATGGCCCGCCCGTTACGTTCTTCTACAGTGTAAATGTCCCCTCATCATATACGATTCCAGTTTGCTCCGTGGCCGGGCCACGTGGTTATAGGCCCGTATTTGTATACTGACATTTTCACAATAAAGGTTTTTAAAACAAAACATGGTAGTAGTACCTACATTGGTAAAGTTTTGAATAATAGCCACTGTTTTCGAATCAGTAAAAGGCAAGTGAAATAAAGCAGTCCAATTACATGACGGTTAAAAGGTATAATACGCAGGAACGCAGTAAAGATAAATGGTCAAGGGCTGTTGTGTTTTCTACTCCTGCAACATAAAGTGATCGATAAGAATCTGATATTCATGGCTATCAGCGACTAAGACAGCAGGCGAGCCTCTTTTGCTCAACGGCTCCCTTATGGGACGAAGAAACGCCCTTTTTCTCGAAAAAGGAATATTTTACTTGCAGGACAGTTGTAAATTTCCCGGGAAAATACATTAGCCTGGAACATTGTTAGTGATAAACTGTAAATGCATCTGGGTCCTTTGCTTTACAAGTCAGAGTGAGAAAAAAAAAGGTGGGGCTTTCATCATTTGGGAAAAAAAAATGTTCGAAAGCAATGAAAAGCGTTATTTTTAGGTCATATGACCAAGCCTTTCATCATTAGAATAACAAAAGTAAAATGAACCAATGAAAAGTTTTATTAACAAGTCACATGACCTGTTATGCTTACGTTACGCGCTGCGCGCCACTCTCTGGATCGTTTCCGGGAAGCTGCACCTTGCGCACCGGAGCACTTCCGAGTGCGCTAACGCGGCGCGTCATATGAAGCATTACGCGACAACGCAGGTCCAGAATTTAGTCAAAATGTCTCCACCAACCAGCGGTCGGAACACAACCCCTTTCAGCAGTCCAAAAAGTTCTGTTAAATGACAAGAGAAGGGACAGGCAACAAGAACCATCAGTCAAAGAGGGGAGGGCAAGTTCTTCTCTACCGGGTCACGTTTGGGCTCCACCGGAACTGATCGAATTGGTAGTCTACAGTGTTTCTGGATGTTTCAGACTGAAGCTGGCGTCAGTGCTTCTCGTGGCTACGTTGTGGCCATTCCGCGAGCAATCATGGCAGTCGCTCCCCACCGGAAGTCTACGGGAGTCGGGGATCCCGGTGACTGTTGTAGAATCTTCAAGGCTGAGGGGACTCTTTTGGGAATGGGGCCCATGCCCTAGCAGTCAAGCGTCCGAGTTCCACGGTTGCCCAGAGCCATCTTTGCAGGCCAGGCCCAAGTCTGTGGAGCCGACCGCCATTTCGTGAGCTTCGTAGCAGCCGCCTGTCACTGTACCGCAAGATTGGGTGCAATTCCGTTGGATTTCGGGTGAGACGTTGTAATAGCAAGAGCAGGCGCAATTCAGCTGGCCGAGCGAGGCACTGTGTCGCAAGAGCGGGCGCAAGTCAGCTGGTCGAGTGAAGCGCTGGGGTGTAGCTGAGAAACCTCCACCTGGGGAGGTGGGGGAGGCTCGTTCGCGCCGCCTCTCCCTTCTACTGCACCCCACGCCGTTTCCTGGCGCAGGTATATGTGATGGTCGGACCAGGGCACCGCAGGACGTGTCTTCAGGTCAAACGGATTGTGGGACAAGGTGTGGAGCAGGCGCAATTATCTCGGGGGCCTCCGTCAAGCGGTTCAGGGAGGCACCGCATCACATTGTTTTCCAATGCAGTCAGGTCCACAAACAGCCCCTATTTACTTTGAGAATAGTGAAGCTGCAGCAGGTGCAAATAAGCTTCAGACAGTGTTACAAGCGTTGCTCGGAACCCTCAACTATGGCACCCAACATCCAGGACTTATGCCATTTGTGCAAGGCAGTGACACAGAAGCATCTCAGGGACCAAGCAACATACCATATCCAGAGTCCTTCCCACAACCTCTGCCTTCCTTCTTACCTAGTTATTGTTCTTTCACTCCCACTCCAGGCTTTTAGTCTGTGGATGGAAAATCATGAACCTACACTCACCTATGAAAATCTTACTAATGATGGTTTATTTTGAGCCCAAAATACAAAGGCTTGTTTGGATCGATGTTTATTTTATTTATTTATTTATTTATCTAAAGGTTTTGTAGAGCGCGTAGTAACCCTAGAGCATCCCAGCGCTAGAACCTGAAACTCAAGGGGGTTCAGCAATGGAGGGGGTTACAGCAGACTGCCATGTAAATAGTTATTTAATAAAACGTTTTAGCCTGTTACTTTGCTGGTGTGTTGTATATATTTATAATATTTGCATAGTGTTTGTCGTTATTTTGGGTGGGGTGGGCGGCGGAGCCGAGCTGTCTTGCAGCCATCATGGTGTCGAGCTCAGTTCCTCTCACTAGTTTCGTATTTGTCATGAGGGGTTGTTCATAATGTTTCTATTTTAGCGAGGTCAAAAAGAGATCCCATTAGTGGCCTACTGATTTTGCTTGATTCCTTTTGTTTTTTTAACGATTTTTCACTATCTTCAAAGACTAAACAGAGTATTGCGACTCTGCGTTGTTTGTAAATAGAGAATGAACCAAAGAGAACCAATTCCAAAACAGTAAATGCTAGGATAACAATCAATCAAATGGAGAGGGAAGCAGGCACGACGGATTACAACGGGGGCAAAGGCCTGTGTTACCTACCCATCACTATCTGCAAAGAGAGAATACTCCTAAAAGAAAAGAGGAGGGGGGGGAGGGGGAGGGGCAGCGTTCAAAGCACATCAGCGTGCATAAATACGAAAATGTTTTTACCTACCACGTACTTGACATTTTACAGCTTTTGATATTTGCTATTAAAAAACCATTGAAATTCACTGAAAAAACCATAGGTTATAGACCATATATAGTTAGGAATTAGCATTTACAAAACCTTGAAAATTCACTGAAAAAATCATAGGTTTTAGACCATATATAGTTAGGGATTAGCATTTACAAAACCTTATTTTACTCACACAAAACCATTGAAATTCGCATATATAGTTAGTTGCACTAACTATATATCGCGCACCCGCAATCCACTGCTGATGATGTCACATATTACATTTATTCATGACATGGTCAGTGACATCACTGATGACATCACTGATGACATCTCAAATGACATCACTGATGACATCTCATTTGACATTACTCATCACATCACTGATGATATCATTCATGTGATAATACGATGAACCTCTTCAGATTCTAATATAACCTTAGATACAATCAGTGTAAACTCACAGACTGTCACTCATCCATGGAGTTACTCACACACCTAGTCACTCATGCAGAAAATCAATCACACCTCCATTTAATCAACTATACAGTTATACACACCTTACTTATTCAAACATATTCTAACACATATTTACTCTCTTATACAATCCCTGATACAAGTTTACAGTGATCCATACAGCCACTCACACATTCACTGGCTCTTATGCACAGTAATTTATATATGATAACTCTCACATGTACTGTGTTTTACATATGTACTTACTTTGACATGTAGCACTGAGATATACATTCACTCACCAATACACCCATGCACACAGTCAACAACCCATACAGTTGTTTCCACATGCAGTTTTGAATCCATACATCTAGTGAATCAACTGTTGACACATCTATGCACAGAGTCACACACCTCCCAGCCAGCCACACACACACACTCACTCTCCCATACAAATACTTGGGTAACCAATCAATAACCCATATAGTTACTCATCTAGCTACTGATTAACACATGCAGCAGTTTACAGAACAACAGATATAATGATGCACAAATTAAGACAGTTTAGTCACTAACCCATGCACTCAGTGAGACACATTTAATCACTCACTCATACAGTCAGTCATGCACCTACTAAATCCTTCATCCAGACACTTATACATCCACTCATTCTTCAATATGGAAGACATATTTTAACTTTACAGAAACATACAGTCACTGGATGTTGTCATCAGTGATGTCATCAGTGATGTCACTGACCATGTCATGAATGATGTAATATGTGACAACATCAGCAGTGGATTGCGGGTGCGCGATATATAGTTAGTGTAACTAACTATGTATGCGAATTTCAATGGTTTTGTGCGAGTAAAATAAGGTTTTGTAAATGCTAATCCCTAACTATATATGGTCTAAAACCTATGGTTTTTTCAGTGAATTTTCAAGGTTTTGTAAATGCTAATTCCTAACTATCTATGGTCTATAACCTATGGTTTTTTCAGTGAATATATATATATATATATATATATATATATATATATATATATATATATATATATATATATATATATATATATATATATATATATATATATATATATATATATATATATATATATTCACAGAAAACTCCAAATGCCACTTCCAACCACGTAGATTAGCGAAGCGTCAAGCAGAAGACGGACCACCAGATTAGGAAACAATTCTTTTAATCCAGGTTTAACGTTCGTTTCAGGAAATGCATAATGCGTTTCGGGCTGCAAGCCCTTGTTCACATGCATATATATATTCACTGAAATAAACTCAGGTTTCAGGGACGTTATAGTTATGTTGACATTTCACTCGTACAAAACCAGAGAAATTTGGCTGTTATAATTAGTTGAGCTAACTATAACTCATGCCCCCGCAATGCACTGCTGATGACATCACATATTACATCACTCATCACATGGTCAGTGAAATCACTGATGACATCTCAAATGACATAGCTGATGACATCATCCAGTGACTGTGTGTTTCTAAAAAGTTAAAATATGTTTATATGTATATATATATTCACTGAAAAAACCATAGGTTATAGACCATATATAGTTAGGGATTAGCATTTACAAAACCTTATTTTACTCACACAAAACCATTGAAATTCGCATATATAGTTAGTTGCACTAACTATATATCGCGCACCCGCAATCCACTTCTGATGATGTCACATATTACATAATTCATGACATGGTCAGTGACATCACTGATGACATCACTGATGACATCTCAAATGACATCACTGATGAGATCACTGATGACAACATCCATTGACTGTATGTTTCTGTAAAGTTAAAATATGTCTTACATATTGAAGAATGAGTGGATGTATAAGTGTCTGGATGAAGGATTTAGTAGGTGCATGACTGACTGTATGAGTGAGTGATTAAATGTGTCTCACTGAGTGCATGGGTTAGTGGTTAGTGACTAAACTGTCTTAATTTGTGCATCATTATGTCTGTTGTTCTGTAAGCTGCTGCATGTGTTGATCAGTAGCTATATGAGTAACTATATGGGTTATTGATTGGTTGCCCAAGTATTTGTATGGGAAACTGAGTGTGTGTGTGTGGGTGGCTGGGAGGTGTGTAACTCTGTGCATAGATGTGTGAGCAGTTGATTCACTAGATGTATGGGTTCAAAAGTGCATGTGGAATCAGCTGTATGGGCGGTTGACTGTGTGCATGAGTGTATTGGTGAGTGAATGGATATCTCAGTGCTACATGTCAAAGTAAGTACATATGTAAAACACAGTACATGTGAGAGTTGACATATATAAATAACTGTGCATAAGAGCCAGTGAATGTGTGAGTGGCTGTATGGATCATTGTAAACTTGTATCAGAGATTGTATAAGAGAGTAAATATGTGTTAGTATATGTTTGAATAAGTAAGGTGTGTATAACTGTATAGTTGAGGAAATGGAGGTGTGATTGATTTTTTGCATGACTGACTAGGTGTGTGAGTAACTCCATGGATGAGTGACAGTCTGCGAGTGTCTGTTTACACTGATTGTATGTAAGGTTATATTAGAATCTGAAGAGGTTCATCGTATTATCACATGAATGATATCATCAGTGATGTGATGAGTAATGTCAAATGAGATGTCATCAGTGATGTCATTTGAGATGTCATCAGTGATGTCATTTGAGATGTCATCAGTGATGTCATCAGTGATGTCACTGACCATGTCATGAATGATGTAATATGTGACATCATCAGCAGTGGATTGCGGGTGCGCGATATATAGTTAGTGCAACTAACTATATATGCGAATTTCAATGGTTTTGTGTGAGTGAAATAAGGTTTTGTAAATGCTAATCCCTAACTATATATGGTCTATAACCTATGGCTTTTTCAGTGAATTTTCAAGGTTTTGTAAATGCTAATTCCTAACTATATATGGTCTATAACCTATGGTTTTTTCAGTGAATTTCAATGGTTTTTTAATAGCAAATATCAAAAGCAGAGGAGATGGTGTGCACTTCTCCGATGAGGGGAATAGAATATTCCTCCTGAATTTAAAACTGTGCATTGGAACCTACTTGTAGGTACCTAAATTAGTCACAGAACCCAATAGCTCTTTTCAGAGCTACCCTACCTCTGATCATTCAAAACGTTTATCTTTTTCTAACTTTTTTCACTATTTTTCATCAAAGTACGCTCCCCGGTTCGCTTACCGGTGTGCGTACCGGGCGCTCCCCCGCGAAATTTTTAAATGTTTTTTTTTTGCCTATATGAGCGTCCTAAGCCCCCCTCAGAAAACCTAGAGGGTCACAAAGTGTCTACCGTGCCCCCTTCTACCCATTCCGAACATTGTTTCCCCTCCATCTTGTGTCTCAATTCTACCGATACACAAAATGGAGGACTCCCGTAACGCACCGGTGAGCGCTCGCTAAAAAAAGGTGGGAATGTAATTTACAGAAAAACCACTGGAGACACTTTCGTCAAATATAGAATAGGCCCTACTACTTAGCAGTCCCTACCATTTACCCAAATTTGATGGAATTCCATTGAGAAAATTATGCTGTAGGACTGACTAAATATCCTGAGGTAAATTACATGACAGAAACATATATGAAGTGTTAGAATTGACAACCAATTAAAATGTTACTTTCATTTTCTACTATTATTTCATGACATTTGATTGGTTATGTACCTGAATATATTTATTTTATTTATTTATTTATGGGCTTGTAACGCGCCGGCATCACACCCGAAGGTGTATCTCCGCGCGGTGCTGTGAAGAACAGGACAGACAGCGCTCCAACTAGAATAGAGTTGTCTTTAGGAGTTTCCTAAAGGCTAGATGGCTCGGGCACTCTCTAAGGGAAAGGGGGAGATTGTTCCATAGGCGCGGGCCCATAATGGAAAGGGCACGACCTCCCTGTCTGGTCTTGTAGTGTCTAGGAACCTGGAGTAATAGTTGGTTGCTGGACCTGAGATTGCGGCAGGGGCGGTGGTATACAAATTTCTCGGCCAGATAGTGTGGACCGAGCTTGTGGAGACTCTTGTGTACCACACAACAAATCTTGAATTCTACCCGTTTCCGGATGGGAAGCCAGTGGAGGGCCTTGAGAAGGGGCAGAGATGGAGTTCTAGGGGGGGCATTGGTCACCAGGCGGGCCGCGGTGTTCTGAACCACCTGAAGTTTATTAAGCACTCCTTCGTTAGCTCCCAAGAGAAGGCCATTACAGTAGTCCAGGCGGCTCAGAACGAGGGCCTGGACCAAGGTCTTTCTTGTGTAGTCTGGAAGAAGGGGGAACACCTTCCGCAGGAGGCTTATAATGTGGAAGCACGATCCCGCCGTGGTGCTGGCATGATGGGCAAGGGTGAGGTCGTGATCTAGACGGACCCCCAGGTTTTTCACCACCTGTTTAGGGGAGGGGGCCTGCCCCAGACTGGAGGGCCACCAGTCAGGGGTCCACAGGATTTTTGCCTCTCCGAATAACATGACCTCAGACTTTCCCACGTTGCACTGGAGAAAGTTCGTGGCCATCCAGCTGGCGGTCGCAGTCATGCCGTTGGAGAAAGATTGTCTTATCTCCGGAGTAAATTTTTTAAAAGTGAACAGCAGCTGCGTGTCGTCAGCGTAAGAGATGGGCATAAACCCGAAGGACCTCATAATATTTGCCAACGGGGAGACATATACGTTAAACAACGTAGGGCTAAGACAGGAGCCCTGCGGGACTCCTCTGGTGATGCTGGCCGAGGGGGAGCTGAAAGAGCCCATATTCACCTTCTGGGTACGCTCGGAGAGAAAGCTGGTAAACCACGCCAAGGCAGATTTGTCAATACCAATCTCCTTTAATCTGGTAAGGAGGATGGCGTGGGATATGGTGTCGAATGCTGCTGACAAGTCCAACAGCACCAACACCACTGACATTCCTCTGTCCAGGGACAAGCGTATAGCATCTGTGACGGAGAGAAGAGCCGTTTCGGTGCTAAACCTAGGCCTGAACCCTGACTGAGAGTGGTCCAGACTGCCGGTTTGCTCAATGAAGCTGGAAAGGTGGTGATTCACATGCTTCTCCATCAATTTGCTGATGAACGGCAAGAGGGATATTGGCCTCAGATTTGTCATGTCTGACCAGGGGGTGGAGGTATTTTTCCTAATGGGCTTGACCATGGCCTCTTTCAATTCCCGGGGGACCCGTCCCTCAGAGAGGGAGCGGTTGATCACCATCTGAATGGAGGGACTAAGGACACTCCCAATGAGGTGCATGATACGGGCGGGTACAGGGTCCGCTGGGCTGCCTGATTTAATAGTCCCAATCAGGGAGTAAACTTGTTCTAAGCTAATCTCGGGAATGGAGGGCAGCGTAACAGAGACAGCGCTGATTGTTCCGGGCTGGAGGCTAGAGGAAGGGGCCAATTCCTCAATAGGTGGGCTAGCTAGGGAGATTTTGCGATAAATAAAATCGATTTTATCGGCAAAGAACCCCGCAGTATCTTCACACAGTTTTTGGGTCAGCATTTCCGGACTGTCACAGGCGACGGGCTTGGTAAATGTGCTGAGAACCTGGTACAGTAGTTTTGAATCATTGCCAGCCTCAGACAATTGGGAGACAATGTGGGATTTACGGGCAGCTCTGATGTTTTTATGATAGAGTCTCATGGCAGAGCTATAGCGATCTTTATCGGCCGTACTACGTGAGCTTCTCCAGGATTTCTCCAACTTCCTGCAGACCCTTTTCTCCGCACGCAGTAGGTCCGTGTACCATGGTTCCTGCCTGCGGTCAGAGCGCCGGTTACAGCGTCTTAAAGGGGCAATTAGGTTGACCGCCGTGATCAAGGCATCATTGTATTTAGACAGGGCCAAACTGGTGGAGTCAGAGGGGAGAAAGTCAGGGGGTACAAAAGTAGTTTTGAAAGTGTCAGCGGACACCTTGTACCACTGCCTGCGCCATAACGGGAGGGGAGCCGGTTGGGAGCGCTCTTTGATAAGGGTGGGGAGGGAGAAGTTGATGACAAAGTGGTCGGTCCATTCCACCTGCATTGGAGGGTAACAAGTCAAGGAGTGCGAGTTGGACAGGATTAGGTCGAGGGTATGACCAGCCCGATGGGTCGGACCTCTGTTGCACTGTTTAAAACCCAGGGCAGATAGATCAGCCAGCAGGTTATGCGCTTCTGCATTGTCAGACAGTTCACTGTGGACATTGAAGTCTCCAAGGAGTACAAAATTGGTCCCTATGCTGATATGAGGAGCTAGTGTCTCCAGGAGGAGGGTAGAAGCCTCGGCACAGGGGCCAGGGGGACGGTACACCAGAGCTCCCTTCCAGCAAGCTTGTGAGAAGGAACCAACTTTGAAAACCAGGACCTCAATGTCCTTAGTACAGCATTGGTCGAGAAAGGTGACAGTGAGGGTGTCTTTGTAAATTACAGCAACCCCGCCGCCGGTTTTGACTGGGCGGTCAAGCCTAAGAATCTTATACCCCGAAGGGATCCCCAAGGTGATAGCGGGGACCAGATGGGGCTTAAGCCAGGTCTCCGTACAGAAGCAATAATCAGGGCGGGTCGAGTGGATTAGGTCCCAAACCTCCAAGTGATGCTATATATAAAGAAAGAGAGAGAAACACAGCCATTTTGACTACTACTTCCTGAAGTACATTTCAAGATCATTTTGACTGTGAACTTTAACTTCTTTTTCAAAGGTAAGATATAATTTTAAAAATTTGAAAGGAGAACTATGTTATGCACTTTAAATTAAATAAGGAAAACGTTTTCAGATAGTTACATACTGTCCCTCTATAAGAGTTAGTCATTGAGAAAGACTTAATTATTTAAATTATTGATTGAGTTAGGCTTCTGTGGTATAATTATGAATTTACTTAGGCTTCATCACATGCACTTTTTAATAGCTTTACTTCCTGCCTGAAACCATGCACTGCCCAAAGATTACTTCACTGTTAAAAACTCACAAACACCTGTGTGAACTTAAACCCAACAGTACCCTATCTCCACTGATATATTTTTTAATGCAATTTACAGCAAGAAAATGGAAGCACAACAGAAAGAAAATAATATTTCCTTTCAAATTAAGATTGAAAACAATCCAAAGGAAGAAAATGAAGAAATTGACTTTTTGGATGACACATAAGATGAAGAATTAATTAAATGTGCTGAAGAATGTGAATGTGATTCTTGGAATGAAAAGGAGGACATTCCTGATGATTTAATGCTACAAATTCTCTTAGATTATGAAAAATCAGAACAATAAATTAAAATTGTAAAAGTTAAAATAGTTTGAGACATTATTCTTTTTAATATGAAAATATGAAATAGTACCCAAAAAGATAAAATATAAACTGAGACTTAAAATATACTGTGCAACTTTTTTTGTGTTACATAGTAAGTTTGCTCATAGTTACTTCCTTTCTCCCACTATGTTATCTCCAATGTGTATACATCTCTTTATCATCTCATGCCTCCATGTTCTTTCTGCTTTCCTCACAGACTATGCTATGAATTCCATATACCACAATAACTTCTGAAACAACATGCAAGATATCTCCAAAGAAAACGGTGTATATTTATTTTTAGACTCTGCATTGGTACCTACATGTTGGTACTTAAATAAAAAAAATAAAAAAAAATACAACAAAAAGAACAATCAATACATACAATATTTGAACATTCTTTCATTCTTTTTTCCGTATATTACGCTCCCCGGACCGCTTCCCGGTGCGCGTACCGGGCGCTCCCCCCGAAAAAAAACGATAATAAATTATTATTTTGTTGCCCCGCGGGGCCCTTTTAAAGCCCCCTCATCAAACCTAGGGGGTCAGGGAGGATGTACTCTGCCCCCTTATGCTCTTTTCCCACTTTGTTTTTTCCACCTCTTGTGTCTCGATCCTACCGAGACACAAGATGGCGGCCCCTCCGGACTGTTTAGAATGTTGACAGTCACCAGGGAGCCAATCCGCTTCTCCTCGCGAAGTTCCGTTACGCGTCAGGTACGCGAACCGGGGCGCTATCCGGGACGCTGTCACAGATATATCTGTTTTTTCAAATGTTAATTTCTCAAAATCCACTGGAGCACATATATTGAGACATAGCAAAGGCACGACGGGCAAACCAATTCTACAATTTTGCCAAGTTTCGTATAAATCCATTCAGCCGTTCGAGCTAAAAGTGATTCCAACCGCCCTATGGAAAAATGAATGAGAAAAACGCGTTTTGGGACCCCCCTTTTTTCTCGGCCCTCCCTTGACGAAACCCCCCCAAATTTTCAGGGGCTGCTCAGAAACAAAATTTGCCATTTTTCTGACAATTTCAGCCAATACCCTCCACATACGCCAAAGTTATTCGACATAGAATTTTCAGAAATCCCATAGGAAAAAAATCCTAACTATATATACCTACTGGCGACCGCCAGTAGGTAATATTATATATATATATATATATTCACTGAAAAAACCATAGGTTTCACACACGTTATAGTTAGGAATTAGCATTTAAAAAACCTTGCAAATTCACTGAAAAAACCATAGGTTTCACACATGTTATAGTTAGCTGGATATTTCTCTCATACAAAACCATTGAAATTCCCGGTTATAGTTAGTTTAGCTAACTATAACTCGCGCGCCCGCAATGCACTGCTGATGACGTCACATATTACATCACTCATGACATGGTCAGTGACATCACTCATGACATCACTGATGACATCTCAAATGACATCACTGATGGTATCACTGATGACATCATCCAGTGAATGTGTGTCTTTCTGAGAAATAAATTGTTTTTATATATGTATATATAAAGGTCGATGGAAGAATAAATGGGTGAATAAATATCTAAATGGATTTTTTTTTGTAAAATTGATTCTACAACTGACTTATTAAGTGTATTTTAGTGAATACATGTATTAACGAGTAATGTTTAAATATGTAAATTTCTGTATCATTGTCTCTCTTTGTGTATAAGTGGCTGCATGGGTTTGTGAGTAGCTACATGAGTGTGTATATGGCTTATTAGTTTGTTTTTTGAGTATCAGCATGAGTGTCTGTATCGTTCGGTGGGGGATATTACTTAGTGTATAGATGCATGAATGACTGACTCACTGTTTGTATGTGTTTTGGAAACAGCATGTGTGCAAGACTGTATGGGTGGATGAGTATGTGTATGGGTGTGTTAGTGAGTGAATGACTGTCCCAATAGTGTCTTTATAAGTAAGTACATATGTTTTAAACTAGTATATGTGAGTATTGATGTATATAAGTGAGTATATATGAGAGGGAGAGATTGGAAGAGTTCCTGTATAAATAAGTATGTGTTTTTATAAGTGATTGTTTAAGAGAGTAAGTATGTGTATGTTTTGTAGAAGTAAGTGTAGTGGTGTGTGTATAGCTGTATATGCTAGTAAATGGATGTTTGATAGTTTATTTGCATGTGTGAGTATGTGTGTGAGTAACTATGTATGAGTATTGGTGTGTAACAGGATGTATAGGTGTATGAGTACATATAATGAGTGAGTAAATGTATGAGTGACTGTATAGAAATGTTGGTGAATGAGTGGATGTGGATGTAGATGTTGTAATTACTGAATAGGTTGTTGCAACTAGTATTGGTATCTCCATTTTTTTGAAAATGTTATTTTCTATTTTTGAATGTGTATATCAAAGGTTATATTAGGGTGAGAGGAGGTCTGCCACTCTTTCACAATGATGATGTCATCAGTGATGTCATTTGAGATGTCATCAGTGATGTCATAAGTGATGCCACTCACCATGTCATGAGTGATGTAATATGTGACCTCATCAGCAGTGCATTGCGGGTGCGCGAGTTAAAGTTAGCTGAACTAACTATAACCGGGGAATTTCAATGGTTTTGTATGAGAGAAATGTCCAGCTAACTATAACATGTGTGAAACCTATGGTTTTTTCAGTGAATTTGCAAGGTTTTTTAAATGCTAATTCCTAACTATAACATGTGTGAAACCTATGGTTTTTTCAGTAAATTTGCAAGGTTTTTTAAATGCTAATACCTCACTATAACATATTCAAAACCTATGTTTTTTTAGTGAATTTCAAAGGTTTTGTAAAAGATAATTTTTAAATGTACTAATTATTACATTTCTTTCTATTTATACAACATTTTCTTTTTTATAATAAACATTTACATATTATTTTTCCCTTATTTATATATCACATTTTATAGTAAAATAATTATAAAATTAAGTACAAAAATAATTTTTTCAATTTTTTTGGTAACATCACAAAGTCCGCGCACCGTAATCGCACCGTAAGAACTACCTGCGCTTAACGCCGAAAGTTTTTTTGAAGTTCAAAAACGTAATATCCACGTATTTAATGTACATTTTAAAGGTAGACAATATCTGGTATAATGAAGAAAATGGGTTTTTTAAACTTTTAAGAACACTATATTACTTCTGAAAGTAATTACAAATCTCACGATGATACGTCGCACGTACACGCACCGTGAGAGCATCGTAGGTGCACCGTAAGACCTGCGTGCGTTCACCCCCGAAAGTTTTGTTAACTTAAAAACGTTATATCTACGTATTTATTGTACAATGTAAAGATACACATTATCTGGGATAATGAAGAAAATGGTTTTTTTAAACTTTTAAGGACTGTATATTAATTATTTAAAGCAATTCCGAATCTCGCGACGGTACGTCCTACGTAAACGCACCGTAAATGCATCGTGAGTGCACGTAAGTGCTCCGTAAGCGCACCTTATGAGTACGTCAAACCATTTGACTTTAAAACAAGACATTTTATTGGTTTATAAAACTTCCTACTCCAATTATTGAAAGACCCCTCCCATGTTAATCATTCATCTTTGACTTTCACAGAATAACGATCTTTTTTCTTCAGCTCCTGGGCTTTAGATAAAGAATTTCAAATGGCTGGACTTCCAGAACAATCTGATCATTCTTCATCTGAAGAATTTGTAGAAGAAGACCCACGGCCAACAAAAAAAAAAGAATCCATTGTTTGGAAATGTTTTACTTTCCCTGAAGGTCTAAAAAAATGTAACGCCCCACTAGTCACATGCAAAATATGTGACACTGTTTTATCTAGGGGAAATGCCAACAAAAAATATTCTTTTGGCACATTTAGCATGGAAAGCCATGTAAAAAACATCCACTCCAACAATTGGGCAAGAGCAGTTGTGCGAAGATCGGAGGAGAAGCAGGGCTCTGCTGCAAGCACTTCAAGGGCACCACCACCAATACCATCAAACATGATTCCTAGTATACAGCCAAAATTTAGGAATTTAATGATTCGTTGTATACATTGCAACCAACTAATTTCTTATGGACAAGAGTCCATAGAAGTCATTCTACAAAAAAACAGGAGCTACAACTGCTCCAAATATATATATATATATATTTTTTTATAGTTCTTTGTTCCTGTTGAACAATTGTTTCGTTTAAAACGTTCAGTTTTTCTTCGTTTTTCAAGAAAAACAAAAAGAAAAAAAACAGTTCTTTTTAGAACTACCTCTACTGGTCAAAAAAAGAACTATATTTCTATGTTTGTATGTAAAAGTTTGTCATACTGAATGTCTAGTGCAAAACTATAAGGATTTGGTACAGCATGAATCTATAGGGTGTTTACCTATAGTATACTGTAGTACTTCCAAAGCACTAAAATGAAACATATGTAGATAAATATGTTACAACTCTATGCTTCAATTTGCACTATTAGTGAAAGTGCATGGATGAATTTATATGTATTAAGGGCAGTTTTATAATCCCCTTGTGTGTCTTTTACACAACCGTTGCATCACATTTGTAATGCAGCGGTGGTACAAAAGATGCGCCATAAAGTATGTTTTTTAAAATCTGATGTACTTGGAAGGTGTATTATATCGTAAAACCATGCACCAAAAGGAGGCTTTCCTGCATACATGGAGAATGTTCTGGTGCAGGAACACCTTAAAAGTGAATAAGTGAAATTTATAATATTTCATTTAGTCACATTTGGAATTATACTACGTCAAAATCCTGCACCTGTTTGAAACAGAAAGCAAAGGGGAGTACGCGAAAGTGAGCGCAAAAGGGAAGGGGTGTGAGAAACAGACAGGAGGAAGTGGAGTGGGGTAAGGTGAGTGACGGTGAGTGAAGGGCAGTGACAGTTAAGAAATTGATAAGAGAGTGAGGGAAGGGGAATGAGGGAGAAGAAAAAAATTAAGACAGAGTGAAAGTGAGTGAGGGAGAGAGGAGGAGTGGAGATTAAGTGTAAGGGAGAGAGAGGGAGAGAGGGAGAGAGAGGCAGAGCAAGGGACTGAGAAAGAGTGAGGCAGTTATTCTGTCGCAATAAGAGACTGATGAAAAAGTATTTTTTGTTTCTCATACTTACCTTATAAGTAATGAAAAGTAAGACAGTGATGAGAAAATATTTTTTTATTTGTCATACTTACCTTCTAAGAAATGAAAAGTTAATGAAATAGTTTTTATAAATATAATATCAGTGAAAGACATGAAAAAAATGAATCAAAATATATAATATATATATTTCACAATACAAGAGAGAAGGAAGGAGATTAAAAGTCAGGAAAGGTAACTTAGGGATATAGTAGGAATGAAGGAAACAGAAAGGGAAAGAGAAGAAGAATTAGGGATAGAGTGAGAGAGAGAGAGAAAGAGAGGGAGAGCGCCAGAGTTTGCCGCTATCTGTTTGCGCCAGGAGGCACTTACATTTACATCAGGGCTCCCGCAGCGCAGGATGCGCTCGGGCGAAGCCCGGGCCAAGAACGGGCCCATCTATGCCTGTCTTAGCCACGAAGAGGCTGTGCTGGGCCCCCCCTCTTGGTTCTGGTGGACGTGCCAAGACTTTCCTTGGAGTTTTTTAAAAAGGTACTGTTGTGAACAAAAATTTTGTCAGCTAAGGACTCTGGAACAAACATTGTACTGTGGTTATTTTGTTGCTATTTCTACCTTTGTGATTTCCCGAGTACTGGGTAAAGAATGAATTCTGGGTTTTCTCATTGGAGCACATATAACTTAGCCCTTGTTGCACCGAGATTCATACAAGGTTATGCGGAAGAGGAAGGCTCAAGGTCAGAGTGGGGAGGGAACTGAGGGAGGGCCAAAGCGAAACATCAGGAAAAAAGCTAAAAAGGCACGTAAGGCTATCACTAACAATTTTGTCATTGACCGGAGGTACATTTGTGAAGAGGGAGACACACAAGGAGAGAGAGAAAGAGAGGGAGAATGAGAGACTGTAAGGGAGTGAGGCACTTATAGTGACTGAGACACAGGAAGAGACTTAGAGACGGATGGAGGAACGGGGAGTGAGGGAGGGTATGAAGGAAGGGGAGAGAGCAAAAGAGAGAGAAGGAGTGAGAGAAGGGGATTGAGTCAAGGTGAATGAGAGATGATGTTATTCAAAGAGAGTAAGGGGTGAGTAAGAAGAGACTAAGCAATACAGCAACACAAGGGTAATGATGGAGGAAGATAGGAAAAAGAAATAAGAGACAGACAGGGGGAAAGAGGAAGTTGAACTAGGTGAGTGAGGGTGAAGAGAGAGTACTGATAGTAACAGAAAGACTATAAAATTCAATGACTGGCAGTAATAACAATGAGAAAAGGGAGACTAAGATGAGTAGAGGAAGAGGAGTAAGAGAGAGATTAAAGAATGGAAAAGAGAGAAAGACAAGTAATAGCATGAAGTAAAAGTATTTTCTTTTTGTCATACTTACCTTATAAATATTGACAACTTAATAGAATATTCTTATATAGATATAGTATCTATGAAAGACAAGAAAAAATTTAGTTATAATGTATATTACAGAATACAAATGTAAGTAGAAGTGAAATAAACAGAAAGGGAAAGAAAGAAAGTGTGAGGGTCAAACATAGAGGGAGAGAGTGAGAGAGAACGTGAGACAGTAAGAGAGAAATGGATTGAAAGGAGTGAGAGAATAAAGGAATGGGAGTTACAAAAAGGGATTGAGGTACGGGGAATAAGGGAAGGCAATTGACAGATGGAGAGAGCGAAAGAGTATGAGGGAGAGTGAGGTAATGGGTGCAGGAGAAATAGAATGAGAGAGATGCAGACAAAAGAGAACATTAAATGGAGGAAGAAGACTCAGATTGAATGAAGGGCAGTGACAGTGAGGGAAGGGATATAAAGGTGAGGGAAGGGGAGTGATGGAAAAAGAAGCATATTAGGAGAATGGAAAAAGAAGTAGGTGAGAGAGAAGGATTTATGGAAAGAGAGAGAAAAGAAAACGAAGACTGGTAGAGAGAGAGGTAGACTTTAAAAGAGAGAAACAGAGGAAGAGTGACAGACTGTGAGGCACTAAATCATTTATAGTGACTGACACAGAGCAGCAGACTTAAAAACGGATGGAAGAAAGGGGAATGAGCGAAAGGGAGTGATGAAGTGAAAGAAGTGAAGTGAGTAAAGGTCACTGAGGGATGATGTGAAGGAAAGAGAGTAAGGGGGCAGTAAAAAGACACTGATCGATACACCAAGACAAGGGTAGTGATGGAGGAAGATAGAAAAAGCAAGTGAGGGACAGACAGGGGAAAAAGCGAGTTGGACAAGATGAATGAGGGTGAAGGAAAAGTACTGATGGTGAGAGAAGAAGTGTAAAGGTGAATGAAGGGGAGTAAGTACTAAAGGACTAAAGAAATGGGTAAAATTAGGCAAAAGGAGTAAGGTGAGGAAAGGTAAAGGAGTAAGAGAGAGACTGAAGAAAGGATAGAGAGAAAGAGAAGTAAAAAGTGATGAAAAAGTATTTTTTGTTTGTCGTACTTACCTTATAAATGTAATATCTGTGGAAGAGGATAAACAATTGAGTTATAGTATATATTTCACAATACAAAATACAAAATAACTTGTACAATATGTTATATGTTTTATTTTGCTGTTCTCAGAATATATTAAATTTCACTAAAAACAGTGAGTTCAATACTACTCATCATATGACAGCAGGCAAAAAAATTACACAATCAAAAAGATTATGTTTAACCCTTTAAGTGCTGCCAACGATCGTCACAAGCACTACCTTGCCAGTGCTGCGCACAACCGTTGGCTGACGGGTCAGCATTCGTTATTCGAACGTTCAGCACTGGGCGCTGAACGTTCGACGCTCGGAAGGTGTTAAAAAACCCATACAAGGTTTCAATAAATAATGTAAAAATTTGAAAAAAACATATCTGAAATGTTTTCTTCTAAACAGTAATTTGTTACGTAAGTATCAACAATAACAAACTAATAAAACATTATTACTTCTTTTTTATACTCCCAAAGTAAAGTTATGTAGACAAATAAATAAACAACAATTACCTGAAATACTCATTTTGATTGATATACCTTTCCACAGGGCCAAATAGTATAAATTGAAAGTCCTTTGTTTGGAAATTACTTAATAGTATTCTTAAACTTCCATTTCCCGACCTTCTCAATGAAAAGCTCCAAAACCTTTTCTATTATCTAACAATAGTTATCTCTCCACCTGATGCTATTTATCATACACATGGAACCTTAAACAAGCAGTAAACTATCAGAATCTCCACATCATGTGGTATGCTGATGACACTCTGCTCATCCTTTATCTTAGAAAGGACCTGTATACCATTAAAATAAACTTCTTTTAGAGAATCAAAAATGTCAACAACATCTACAGCAATTATAACTAGTCTAAAACACCTCTGGCTCACTCATGATCAACATTTCCTGTAATGCTGACATCACTCACTATGTGATACACTTACACTACCTCTATGACAAGTACACATTTTTTTTAATCTTGATCATCCTCACTCACAAAGTAATTCTTAACAGCAGACTAACTTTTATTAACAGCACTAATCTTCCTAGGCCAATTATTTTCCCTAAAATTTGGGTTGTAAAAACACTAGGTAAGAATTTCTTAAGTCAAAAGGCAAACGTTGTTTAAAAGTCAATTGAGTATCATTACAATTAGTCCAGCCTTTTTGACATTTTAAATAAGCTGTGTAATGTCCTGATGTTGTAGAAGGACCATCATGGAAAATAATTGCTGCAGTTACAAAAGTTCTTTCTGAAATTGATAATTGAGACGCCACAAAATTTGTTATTAAAGTTGTCAATTTTGTTCCATCAGGTCTGCATAGTTGCAGCATCAAAATGACATACTGTCCATATCTTCGTAAAAATAATGTTAATAGCATTTCAGAGTTACATTGGGTACGGACCATGTTTCGATTTGTTCCTCAAACTAGATTATTAAAAGACACTGATTTGCAGTCTGGTAACATCAAATATATAAATCTTTCAGTGTCTATTTTAGTACTACTTGAAAACGAACAATTGTCACAGTCATGTTCCCATTTATAAGAAAGGCAAAAAAGATTTTCAATATCTATACCTTCATCTTGCAATACAACAAGCATATACATTAGAAATTCCTGACAATCTTGCTGAATATTCTGTGAAAATTGATTTAGACCAGAACATATGTCTTAAACATTTCGAATATCAGAAACACTTTCTATTTTTGTTTTATCACTACTACATTTCTCAAAGACAGAATTCAACAAACAACAAAATCTTTGATCCCGATTTTCATCAATCTATTGTTGTAAAGTTTGGAGAAAAAAAACAACATTAACCACTACATTAGCATAGCAGTTGACGCCAGAACTGTTTTCAAACTGAAATCCAACAACATCTTCAACAGAATACTTTTCCTTACTGCTTACAATTACTGGTTCATCTAGTTTTTTTCTTTTTGCTACAACCTCGCTACAATTTTTCTGATATCTTCTTTTTCGACCTACCACACGCTTTTCAAATAAAGGATATTGAGGTAAATTTGGAGCATATTCTCCTCTTAACCTATTATATTATTTTACACAATTTAGATCTGTACTAATCTTTCTCTCATCAAAATCAATCAAGTATAATCCAGATAAAGTTCTGACTCAAGATAAAGCAACATATGCCATACCCTCCTTGAACACAGAACTTCCAATATTCACCAAAGCACTATCTACACTTAAACTTTGAGATTTATGAATAGTCACTGCATATGCCAAACAAACAGGAAACGTTTTTCGGCGGACATATAAATCTTTGGCAAGCAAAATTCAAGCAGAACAACGACTCAATTGTTGTAAATCTTCAATTTCATCAAATTTGATTTTCAAAAATTCAATTTCATCTCTATTTCGGTAATTCACAAAATCAACAACATGACCCATTGCTCCATTTACTAGACCTCTTTCCACATGTAAATTCCGTCATAAAATTATACGACAATTTAAACATGCATATAGACTCTTTTCAAAACCAGCAGTTTTAGATATTGTCTTCTCTAAAGAATCGAATTTTGACTTCAACTTTTCTGACAAAATATTAGTAGCTCCTTCATACTCTATTGTATCACTAGCTTCCAGTTTTATAATTTCTTGATTTTCTAACTTTAACATCTTGTTGTTGAAGATTGAACATTCTTGCAGAGTTGGCATCAAGCATATCACTGATTTATTTTCAGCAATTTTTCTATAAATATTCTCTGGGAGAATATTTTCGTTTGGAAACAAATTTGAAAGTAATCGTGCCTGTAAAGCTTCTTTACTATGTTCACTTAATTTTCCAATTCTTATAGCTTGAAGAATTCTTTTATAATCCTCATCCTTTGCCTGTCACATATTTTGAAGGAGTTCTGTATATTTGAAATATAACCATATGATAACATTTCCAATGCTTCCCAGGCACTTCCTGGTATCTTCATGTGTAAGCATTTTAAACACTGGTTGTCCTTTCACAGGAGTTAGCTGTAGTAGATCTCCAAAAACAATGATGTGTTTGCCTCCAAATAACACATCATACTCTGTTTTAAGAATGTGTTGCATTCTTAAATGCACAAAAGCAAGCCTTACATTTGATACCATGCTTACCTCATCAATAATGAGAAGTTTCATTTTTTTCAGGACTCTAGAAACTTCACAACAAGCTTCTCCAGATAGCTTGTGGTATTCTAATTTATTTTCATGCTCTACTGGCAGCATCAATAAATGATGTAAAGTAATCCCTTTAATGTTATGTGCTGCCAACCCAGTTGGAGCGGTAACAACACAAGAGAGCGATGACTCAGTTCTTTTCTGTAGATGAGTTGCAATTCCTTTAATTAGGAAACTTTTTCCAGATCTGGCTTCTCCACTCATGTACAGTCGGACAGTTTTAAATGGCGTACATGAGCACTCTTTTTTCTCATGACATAAACCATGCTCAATCTGCTTTGTCACTTTGTCATATTTGTTTTTGTTCAACATTTAGTTGTTTCTCTAATTCTTCTAAGTTGATTGTACCCTCCTGAGCTTGTTCCCTTGCTCTTTCCACCTCATCCATGGCAGTGGCTGCTTCATTTTGGATAATTGGTCCTCCTAGTGGATCAAGTCAAGTCAAGTCATAAAATTTGTATAGCGCACTACATACCCAGAGGGTTTCAAGGCGCTTGGGAAGGGGAGGAGGATTATTTGTCAAATATCCACGTTTTAAGCTGCTTTCTGAATGCTAGGTGGTTCTGGGTGAGGCGAAGGTAAGCAGGGAGTGAGTTCCATGTTTTAGCAGCCAGGTATGAAAAGGATCTGCCTCCCATGGTGGTCTTGTTGATGCGGGGTACAGTGGCGAGGGCTTGGCTGGAAGAACGTAGTTGGCGGGAGGGGGTGTAGAAGGACAGTCGAGAGTTGAGGCAATCTGGGCCGATGTCGTAGAGTGATTTGTGTGCGTGGGTAAGCAGTCGGAAAGTGATCCTCTTATTGACGGGTAGCCAGTGGAGGTCTTTAAGGTGACCAGAGATGTGTTCGTTGCGTGGGATGTCAAGTATGAGCCTGGCTGAGGCGTTTTGGATTCGTTGGAGTTTCTTCTGGAGTTTAGCGGTGGTACCTGCGTAGAGGGTGTTTCCGTAGTCCAGTCGGCTCGTGACCAGAGCGTGGGTGACTGTTTTCCTAGTTTCGGAGGGGATCCAGCGAAATGTTTTTCTGAGCATGCGAAGAATGTTGAAGCAGGAAGAGGATACGGCGTTGACTTGTCTGTTCATTGAGAGTGAAGAATCCAGGATGACGCCAAGGTTCCGTGCGTGGTCTGTCGGGATGGGTGCTTTTCCGAGGGCTTCCGGCCACCAGGAGTCGTCCCAAGCAGAGGGGGATGTACCTAAGATGAGGACTTCTGTTTTGTCTGAGTTCAGTTTCAGACGGCTTTGTTTCATCCATTCGGCAACTTCTTTCATTCCTTCGTGTAGGTTAGTTTTGGCGGTGTTGGGGTCTTTGGTGAGAGATAGGATCAGTTGGGTGTCATCCGCGTAGGAGATGATGTTGAGGTTGTGTTGTCGTGCGATGGCCGCGAGGGGGCTCATGTAAACGTTGAAGAGGGTGGGACTGAGTGAGGATCCTTGTGGTACGCCACAGATGACTTCAGTGGCCTCTGACTTGAATGGTGGGAGGCGGACTCTCTGTGTTCTTCCGGAGAGGAAGGAGGTGATCCATTCAAGTGCTTTTCCTTGTATTCCGATGTTTCTGAGGCGCTGTAGAAGGGTGCTGTGGCAGACTGTATCGAATGCTGCGGAGAGGTCGAGGAGGATGAGGGCGACTGTGTCTCCATTGTCCAGTAGAGTTCGAATGTCGTCTGTTGCTGCGATGAGGGCGGTCTCAGTGCTGTGTTTTGCTCGGAAGCCAGATTGTGAGGGGTCGAGGGATTTGTTGGCTTCGAGGAAGGCGGCGAGCTGGTTGTTGACGGCTTTCTCGATGACTTTGGCCGGGAATGGAAGAAGCGAGATGGGGCGGTAATTTTTGAGTTCGGTGGGGTCCGCTGTTGGTTTTTTCAGAAGGGCGGTGAGTTCAGCGTGTTTCCAGTCTTCTGAGAAGGTAGCGGAGTTGAAGGAGCAGTTGATGACGTCTCTGAGGTGCGGTGCTATGACGGAGTCTGCTTTGTTGAAGATGTGGTGAGGGCATGGGTCTGTGGGGGATCCTGAGTGGATGGAATTCATCAGGCGGATGGTGTCCTCAGTGGAGATTGGGTTCCAGGCGTTAAGGGTGTTCACGGGGGGAGGATGGTCAGCAGATGGTAGGGTGAGTTGGTTTCCGGGTTGGTTGTCAAAGCTGTTGTGGATGTCTGCAATCTTGTTGTGGAAAAAAGAGGCTAGGGAGTCGCAGAGGGTTTGAGAGGGGGTGATGTCGTTGGAGTTGGCCGAGGGATTGGAAAATTCCTTGACGATGTTGAAAAGTTCCTTACTGTTGTGGGCGTTGTTGTCAAGTCGATCCTTGAATGCTGTTTTCTTGGCTTTTCGGATCAGTTGGTGGTGAGTGCGGGTGGCGCTTTTGAAGGCGTCCTTGGTGCTGGTGGTTGGGTCTTTTTTCCAGGCCTTTTCAAGGGAGCGGCAGACTTTCTTGGACTTCTTGAGATCATCGTTGAACCATGAGGCTTTCTTGCTGCCAGGTTTGCTTTGACGTTTTTTCGGTGGTGCTAAGGTGTCGGCGGTGTTGGATAACCATAGAAGCAGAACTCAATGAAGCAGAACTCTGACTATCTTGAGAGCTGTCTCTAGCAATCTCTGCTGCAATTTTAGCTTCTTGATGTATTTTGTCGTTCAACATTTTCAGATAATTAGTAAAAACAGGACATTCTATATTATTTTTGGTTGCATTGAATGAATCTTCATAACTGCGAAAATCTCCAAGTAGTTCCTCTTCTGTACGCCATGGCTTAAAGAGTTGCAAAAGAGCTAAATAGTAAAATTCCCTTTTGCCAGGAGTTTCGCAACTCAGTTTTCGATGATTATTCAAATGTCCTTTTCTTTGTTTCACCAGACATCCTTCAGATCCAATCACAGCATATACTCTCATTGATATTTTCTGTAATATTTCTCTTAAAAGTATAGCTTTGCAGTACTTCATAGAGACAAACGTTCTTAAGATGATTACTTCTATTTGGATAGTATGTATCTAACATATTTGACTTCAAAATATCTGTACTGTTTGGTTCTTTCTCTGCTAAATACTCAATTTCTTGTACAGATTTCAAAACTCGGTTTCGTGTTGCAGCAAGACCTAGACTCACCCAAATGATTGTTCTAGATTTGGCATATAGACTTGCAGATGATAACCGATCTGAACATTCATATGCTCCAATTACTCGATGAGACAACATCTTCAAACTGTAGCTGTACAATTTCTTACTTAGGCTCTTTTCCTGAGAAATTTCCTCCCACATTTCCTTTAGTTCTGTCTTCTCAGATTTTGTAATGTAAGACGTTACATACTGAGCCACAGCAATGGAGTTGTCTGCAACATATTGAATATCCATGTTAGCATTCCACATGGACAAAATGACTGTGTTATAGTCATTTATGTATTTGGACTCTTCATTTCTTCTTAAGTTGTAGGTATTTTTCGGTGATTTTCTTGTAACAGTATATCGCAAAGATGACATGAAATTGTTTACTCTTCCTTTTGATAATACTGGTCGTGGAAATCCAAAAAAACATTTTGTGTAGAACTTGTCCTTAGATTTGAACTTTCGACTACAGTATTTTCCACAACGATGGGTTCGAAACCGTAAGACTTGATATCTTAAACTGTTTTGTTCTGTAGTTTTCGGAACAGCACATGTAGAATACTGTTCAATAAAACTCATCACTGTGTCATCTGAATCTGTTCCAAATTTGGGTGCATCTTTGGTCCATAACAACATATGTATGTGAAGAGCACCTCTTGCTTGATACTAATTTCTCCAAAAGAAATCCAAAACCTCTCCAAGAGGAGGATTTTTTTGTTTGTGATAAAATACATCATAGCTTCAAATCTATGATTGAAATACCTGCATACATTAACTGGGTCCAAAGAGCACAGTTCTCCACGTGTCTTGTATTCTATATTTTCTATGTTTGCATTTGCTTCTCGAAGAAATTGAAGTAAGTCTTCCCAAGCCTACTCAGCACAGCTAAGAGTAGGGAACCATGTAGGAGTTCCTAAGTTCCTTAGCATATATTTCAATTCCCCATAACAACGTACCATGCTGACAAGCCATGAGATCAATTAGCTGAGATTCCAAAACAGTGTCTTTCTGTTGGACCTTATCCATAAAGTCCCTTGCCAAAACATTTTGCAGATGTACTCCACTTCTTAGTATATTGTTCACTGCATAAGAAAGTCCAGACAAGTCACTCCACCTAGACCTGTTGGAAATAACTGAGGAAAACAACGAGCTTCCAAGCTTTCTTCCCATACACTTATGGGACTTCCTTTTGCTTCTTTCATTTGGAATAACTCAATAGCATTCCCCATTACTTCTCTGGAATGCAGAGGATGAACACTATAATGTTCATAAATTTGTTCACTTCTGGACACATCCACTTTTTCAATTTGCCCAGCTGACAAATCACTGTCCTCTTCTACAGTTGTTTCCTCTTCTCCTACATATACATTTTTATAGTACTGATTGTTTTTTACCAGATTCAACGTTGCCTTTTTCACTTTCCTATCATCCACTAATTCTTGCCAGATTTTCTTACTCTTTGTAGGAACGCCATTAACTAGAATAACTAGAGGTTGCTCTTCCACTTTTTCTACACCAATTGTGTCAATATTTTTCTTTAAATCTAGAGGCAAATAAAAAACTCTTCCCTTTAATCCTCTCTGTAAATCTGAAGGAGGCAATTTCCCTGTCTTAGGCTCCATGCGAACAATAGCCTGAAATGGATGCACACATTGAATCAAAATAGACTCATAGGTATTTAAATCCATCAATTCAGAAGGAATCTTTACCAACTCAAGATTATTATGTACAGCTCTAGCAGGCATTTTGTTATCATTGAATTTATTATAACAATATTTACAAATACGTTGATCATAACCCAAATCAAAACAAATCTCTTCCAACAAATAAGTTGCAAAATCCTTCCACTCATTATTATTTTCCTTTTCACTTTTTACATATAAATCAACTAACCTAGTCTGATTCTTATAATGAGTACGTCGACATCACACACAACAAAAATGTGGCCTTTCACTTGAAATGACCATAAACTTTGTAATTTCTTGGTCAAAATTTTCTGTACTAAAATTCTGTATATTTTCATCCACATTGCCTTCAATTACTGTATCAGTTTCTGCACTGTCCTCTTTTTCACCAAAATAACTAAACTCAATTTCTTCACAAATGTTCTTTACATCTGATACAGATCCATGCAAAAGAGCACTGTTTAACTGTTGTAGCTTATGTGCTGGACTTTTTGCATAATACAACCTTCTCACTAATTTCCTCACTTCAGTATGATGCACTGCTAACATCCTAAAATGGTGAAAAACACTCTGACATACTTTTCTAGAAAGACAAGCCAGTGAATGCCCTTGCAAACCTGTTTTTTCTCTCAGTCTGCAAGGATCTAATTCTTGCAACATCTTAATGTTTTGTTTAAGACTTTTCTTAGTATATTTTCATAAGAAATTGTGAAACAAATCAATTGAATCCTGTCGCACACTACAAATACTACTACAATTCCAAGTGTACACCGGAGCCTTAGGACGTCTCCCTAAAACTTCATCAGGTAACACCTCTTCTGCATTTCTAGGCACAATTTTCTTTTTTTTTAATCGGACAACCATCCTTCACCTCATATGCTCGACCACTGATGTCAACTGCATGCAACAAATCATTAGTCTGAAAGTAAGTCTCTTCATTAAAAAATTGCTCACAACTTGAACTATGCTTCCATTCTCCAGAAAAAACATCACAAAAGTTAGTCCTATTAATTACTCTTTTCCACTTACTTTTTGCCTTCAAAACATTGATTGCCTTGTCTAGTGTACGAATTCTATTGATTACTAAAATATATAATTTTTGTTCACTTCAAAAGCCTGATCAACTATCCTCTCCATACTTTTCTTTTTCTTGTAAAAAGCTGTTTTCCTTTTACAATTCTTTAAATTTTTTAATAAATTTAAAACAACTCTGTTATAAAACATTCACCAACGAATGTCAATGAACTGATTTTTGCGTCTATTACTATAGACAATATCATCTCCATGTACATTTCCAACATTTTTTGGGGGGCTCTGCTTTTTCTTTGAAGTTACAGATGAATTTTTTTTCTTTTGCACATTATTCACACTTTTTTTACATTGGATTAATTTCCTTATAAAATCCTTAGTTGGCTTACCAGGAGCATTCTTCTTTTTCTCTGAACATTGTTTTTTGGATAAATCTTCTAATTGTGTTTTCTTGGACAATAAAGCCTGTTTATATTTTCTTCTTTTTGCATTCTTAGTAGGCATATTGCTTTTTTTCTTTCTGTAGATATTTATAATCTGTTGTGAAGAAAAAAGAACATGTTATAGACCACTACTAACATACTACATAGCAATTAGAATATCTAAATGATATAAACAATGGTTTACTTCATAAGTAAGTTTAAAGCACAGCAACTGTGTCTGACCAGAGTAGGAAATCAGGCAGCGAGTGCTGTTTATGAGTTTATAGCAGTGCAGTAGTGTTTCAACATTATAGGGTAATTTTCTGAGAATGGTATTTCAGGGTTCAGCACACCCAGTATCTAATTTGCACAACATAATTACAATTTGGAAATTAAAAGGCCTAAGACACATACTGCATAGGACTTTCAACAACTACATCTACTAATTCATGACTCACTTCATGATTTAGGTTATTTACAACACAAAGGGAAAGAAAGTATAAACAGAAATAAAATGGTACAAGCAGAGGGTGCAATACTACAGGCACAAAGACAGGAAAATTTAACATGATGGCACTGTCTAATACACACCAGCAGCCATATCATAATAGGCCTCTGCAGATGTACATGAGAGGGAGCAGGCAGAGGGTGCATGCAGAGGGAGAGGGACGGTATAGACAGAAAATAACATAATGCAGGCAGAGACTAAACTGGAATAGGCAGTGGATAGATGATACAAAGCTGCAGGCAGAGGGACAGATGGTGTAGTCCAAGAAAAGATGGAGCAGAGAGAGGGTGTGATGTTTCAAGCAAAAAGAAACACAGATAGTACAAGCAAACACACACATAGTACACACAGAAGATACAATGGTAAAAAACAGAAGAAATGTTGGAAACAATAATACAAATGCTACATACAAAGGCAAATTGGAGCACACAGAGAGGGAAATAGTGAAGACAAAGATAAAATGGCACAAACAGAGAGTGTAAAACTACAGGCAGAGAAAGAAAAGATTTAACATGAAGACACTGTCTAATACACACCAGCAACCATATCATAATAGGCCTCTGCAGACGTACATGAGAGGGTGCAGGCAAAGGGTGCACAGAGACAGAAGGATGGTATAGACAGAAAATAATATAATGCAGGCAGACACTAAACTGGTACAAGCAGAGGATAGATGGTACAGGGCTGCAGGCAAAAGAACAGATGGTGAACTCAGAAAAAAGATTGTGCAGAGATAGGGTGATATGTTTCAAGCAGACACACAGATAGTGCAAGCAGTCACAGAAATGGTACACACTGAGAATAAAATGGTACAACAGAGAAGAAATGCCTGAAACATTGAGACAAATGCTACATGCAGAAGCAAATTGCAGCACACAGAGGGAGAGATAGTGAAGACAAAGATAAAACAGTACAAGCAGAGGGTGCAAAACTACAGCCAGAGAAAGAAAAGATTTAACATGTTAGCACTGTCTAATACAGACCAGCAGCCATATCATAATAGGCCTCTACAGATGTACATGAGAGGGTGCGGCAGACAGTGCAGACAAAAGAAGACAGACGGTATAGTCAGAACATAAGATAATGCAGGCAGAGACTAAACTGGTACATGCAGAGGATAGATGGTGCACAGCTGCAGACAGAGAGACTGTTGGTGTAGTCAAAACAAGATGGTGCAAAGAAAGGGTGAGATGTTTCAAATAGACACATAGATAGTGCAAGCAAACACTGATATGGTACACACAAAGGATAAAATGGGACAACAGAGAAGAAATGCTGGAAACAGTGAGACAAATGCTACATGCAGAGGCAAATTGGAGCAAACAGAGGGGGAGATAGTGAAGACAAAGAAAAAATGGTACAAGCAGAGGGTACGAAACTACACACAGAGAAAGAAAAGATTTAACATGGTAGCGCTGTCTAATACACACCAGCAGCCATATCATAATAGGCCTTTGCAGATGTACATAAGAGGGTGCAGGCAGAGAATGCAAGCAGTGGGAGAGGGATGGTATAGACAAAAAATAAGAAAATGCAGGCAGAGACTAACAAGGTCGTGCTTTCTAATACACACCAGCAGCCATATCATATTAGGCCTCTGCAGAGGTACATGAGAGGGTACAGGCAGAGGGTGCAGACAAAAGAAGAGGGATGGTATACACAGAAAATAAAATAATGCAGGCAGAGACTAAACTGGTACAGACAAAGGATAGATGGTACAGGGCAGCAAGCAGAGAGACTGTTGGTGCAGTCAGGAAAAGATGGTGCAGAGGGAGGGTGAAATGCTTCAAGCAGATACACAGATAGTGCAAGCAAACACGCACATGATACACACAGAGAATAAAATGGTACAACAGAGAAGAAATGCTGCAAACAGTGAGACAAATGCTACAAGCAGAGTCAAATTGGGGCACACAGAGAGGGAGTTAGTGAAGACAGAGATAAAATGGTATAAGCAGAGAGTGTGAAACTACATTTAGAGTAAGAAAACATTTAACATGTTAGCGCTGTCTAATACACACCAGCAGCCATATCATAATAGTCCTCTGCAGATGTACATGAGAGAGTGCAGGCAGAGGGAGAGGGATGGTATAAACAGAAAATGAGAACATGCAGGCAGAGCCTAATCTGGTACAAGCAGAGAATAGATGGTACAGGGCTGCAGGCACAGGGACATATGGTGTTCTCAAATAAAAGATGGTGCAGAGAGAGGGTGAGATGCTTCAAGCAGACAAACACATAGTGCAAGCAGACACAGACAAGGTACACACAGAGGATAAAATGGTACAACAGAGAACAAATGATGCAAACAGTGAGACAAAGGCTACAAGCAGAGGCAAATTAGAGCACACAGAAGGGGAGATCATGAAGACAGAGATAAAATGGTACAAGCAGAGAGTGTGAAACTACAGCCAGAGAAATAAAAGATTTAACATGTTAGCACCGTCTAATACACACCAGCAGCCATATCATAATAGGCCTCTACAGATGTACATGAGAGGGGGCAGGCAGACGGTGCAGACAAAAGAAGACGGATGGTATAGTCAGAAAATAAGATAATGCAGGCAGAGACTAAACTGGTACATGTAGAGGATAGAAGGTGCACAGCTGCAGACAGAGAGACTGTTGGTGTATTTAAAAACATTTGGTGCAGAGAAAGGGTGAGATGTTTCAAGTAGACACACAGATAGTGCAAGCAAACACAGACATGGTACACACACTCGATAAAATGGGACAACAGAGGAGAAATGCTGGAAACAGTGAGACAAATGCTACATGCAGAGGCAAATTGGAGCACACTGAGGGGGAGATAGTGAAGACAAAGATAAAATGGTACAAGCAGAGGGTGTGAAACTACACACAGAGAAACAAAAGATTTAACAAGGTCATGCTTTCTAATACACACCAGCAGCCATATCATAATAGGCCTCTGCAGATGTACATGAGAGGGTACAGGCAGAGGGTGCAGACAAAAGAAGAGGGATGGTATAGACAGAAAATAAGATAATGCAGGCAGAAACTAAACTGGTACAGGCAAAGGATAGATGGTACAGGGCAGCAAGTAGAGAGACTGTTGGTGCAGTCAGAAAAAGATGGTGCAGAGGGAGGGTGAGATGTTTCAAGCAAACACACAGATAATGCAAGCAAACACATACATGGTACACACACAGTAACGTCACTAGCAAGATGCGGGGGTGCAGGCAGACGGAGAGATAGTACAGGCAGAGGGTGAGATGGTGCAGGCGGAGGAGGCCTGGTGCAGGCAGAGAGACTAATGGTCAAATTAGTTGAGGTGGAAGAACAACATATAAAGGATATAAAGGATATTGCTACTGGCAGTAATACTGAGGCTAGTCAGGAAGTTCTGTTGGCAGTAAAAGCGGCACTGCAGAAGGAGGTTACACAGAAAGCAATAGGGGAGTACCAATCATCAAGGGCAAAGAGGTATGAAACGGGTGAGCAAGCTGGTAGGGCACTTGCACTCCGGATCAGACAGGAAAAAACAAAGAATGCGATATATAGAAGAGGAAGGGATAACATATACAGAGATAAAAGATATCCTAGTGGTATTTAAAAAATACTATCAAAAATTATATGAGAATGATCCTTTTAATAATGATCAGGAGGAGGGATGTATTGACAGAGGACCATGTTTGGATGATACAACAAGAAAAGCACTTGATAAGGATATTACGTCTGAGGAAGTCTTATCTGCCCTGAGAGAATTAGCGCCAGGGAAAGCATCTGGTCCTGATGGGCTCCCCTCAGAGGTTTACAAAGCTATTGAAAAAGAGATCGCTCCTCTTTTAGTAGATCTTTTTAATGGGATACTGTACTCTGGGGTGGTCCCCGATTCATGGAAAGAAACTAACATTATAGTCTTTCATAAGAAAGGCAAACCAGCAGAGAATCGGGGGTCATATCGACCTATATCCTTAATAAATGCCGATACCAAGTTATATTCAAGGATCTGGGCGAAGAGGTTGGGCAGGATCATAGGCGGTCTTGTCTCTTCATGGCAACATGGTTTTGTTCCTGGGCGTGGTACGACAGATCACACATCTAGAGCAATAACTTTGTTTGATGCCCAGGAAGCCGTGGGGGGAGGGATGGCCATGATCCTGCTCGACGAAGAAAAAGCTTTTGATCGGGTGGAGTGGAGCTTCCTCTGGAGCATTCTGGCCGGGAGGGGTTTTGGTCCAAATATTGTTAGGGCTATCAAAGCTATGTATATAGACCCAGAAGCGACAATTACGGCAATGGGAGAGAAATCAGATACGTTTAAGATAAGTAGAGGGACACGGCAGGGTTGTCCCTGCTCCCCTATATTATTCGCTCTATACATTGATCCGCTCATTCAGAAGATTTTAGAGTGCCCTAGAATATCTCCAGTGATTTATAATAGCTACGAAAACAAGATCTTAGCTTACGCTGATGACTTGGCGGTTATTACAACAGACCCGCAGCAGGCACTCCCAGAACTGGTACAGATGGCTAAACTTTTTGGTCAAGGTTCTGGATATCTTCTGAATGAATCTAAAACCCAGATAATGTGCTCTAGGAACATACCAAGACCCAACCCAAGGTATGTTGATTCTGCGTTATATTTAGGGGTTAAGATAAATGCTACAGTAGGTAAGATACTGGAAGAGAACTATCCCCCCCTCATTAAATCCATAGAGTTAGAACTGAAAAGGATGGATGCCCTTCATCTCTCGCTGGTCGGGAGAGTAAATGTCATAAAAATGGCGATGTTCCCAAGGGTGCTATATCTATTTAGAGCCCTTCCCCTATATATTGAGGAGAAAATTCTGAAGCAATTAGAGTCTGTCTTTATCAGGTTCATATGGCAGTACGGTAAGGTTAGACGTTCAACGACCCTTATGTCTCTTCCGTGGGAAAGGGGTGGGATGGCACTTCCGAACCTGAGATTGTATCACTGGACCTGTCTCCTAATCCAGATGTCAATCCTGTTTCAATGTGACACTGATGCGACTATTACAGACAACCAGGGTCCCCCTCCCATCTTCAAACTACTGATGGGGGGGAAAGCTACTGGTCTACTGCTGACGGAACTGGAATATAGGTTCTATAGGAAGGCACGATTTAAGCTCCTGCTAGGTGCATGGCAAATATGGAAATCAATCTTAAAAACTTTTCATATCCCTAAAGTCAACCCTTCTCTCCTCTTGGTAAATTCTAGCCTTTTTCCTCACTTAAGTAATGATGGGATCCTACAAGTCTGGAAGGGCTTAGGGGTTAAGACTATTGGAGACCTAATGGTAGGAGATAAGATAAGCGGTTTTGAGGACATGCAAAGGAGATATGGCCTCCATTCAAATCAATGGCTTATGTATGGTCAAATCTCCGGTATCTTACAGGCTTGTAGGCCAAAGCTCAAACCCCTCGTAGACTTTCCTATGGTTGAGGGTATAAGAAGAAGGTGTAGGAAGATAAAAGATGTTTACAACATGCTGGTGTCCAGATTACAGGACGATGTAGGAAAAGTAGAAAGTGACTGGGCAACTAAATTGGGAAACCCGGATGTAGATTTGGACTTAGCATTAAGCTTGAATAAAAAGATTTTTCGGGCGTCCAACTTACGAGCACAACATTTTAAAACAGTTTTTAATCTGTACCATACACCGGCTAAATTATTTGCTTGGGGAGTTAGGAATGATGATTGCTGCCTGAGATGTAATAAGGGGCAAGCCGATCTACTACATATGTTTTTTACCTGTGAGCGACTGGCCCCCGCCCTGGATGGAATAACAAAATTCTGGGAGGGGCTGCTAGGTCATAAGATCGATCTATCCCTATCACTGATGTTATTTGGCTCAGATTCTAAATTGGCTTTAACAGATGATGAGGCTGCTTTGGTTTTTATGTCGGTCGCTGTGCTCAGAATCATAATCTCGGCCGGATGGAAGGATGTTACAGCCCCGTCTTTTCATGGTTGTGGATCTCTAGATTCTTGGCCATTTACAATATTGAGTCTGGCCTCTATGAATTTAAAGGTGTTAAAAAACGAGAAATGGGAAGACGATTATGGGCCCCGGTTAAGAAATGGCTAGACGATAGAATAAGAATTTGAAATGTACTGTATTGCTATATTTATTGACAGATCTTCTATATAATTTCTATCCCCACATAAAATATTGTGTTCTTTAACTGCTTATATATGTATCAGATGTTCTTATACCTTGCTTATGGCTATTTATTTATGTATTTCCTTATTGCACCATGAACTCCAATAAAAAAAAAGAAAAAAAAGAATAAAATGGTACAACAGAGAAGAAATGCTGCAAACAGTGAGACAAATGCTACAAAGAGAGGCAAATTGGAGCACACAGAGGGGGAGATAATGAAGACAGAGATAAAATGGTACAAGCAGAGAGTGTGAAACTACATTCAGAGAAAGAAAACATTTAACATGGTAGCGCTGTCTAATACACACCAGCAGCCATATCATAATAGGCCTCTGCAGATGTACATGAGAGGGTGCAGGCAGAGAATGCAAGCAGTGGGAGAGGGATGGTATAGACAAAAAATAAGAAAATGCAGGCAGAGACTAAACTGGTACAAACAGAGAATAGGGGAACATATGGAGTAGTCAGAAAAAAAGATTCTGCAGAGAGAGGGTAAGATATTTCAAGCAGAGACAAAGATAGTGCAAGCAGACACATACATGATACACACAGAGGATAAAATGGGACAACAAAGAAGAAATGCTGGAAACAGTGAAACAAATTGAAACACACAGAGGGGGAGATAGTGAAGACAGAGATAAAATGGTACAAGCAGAGGGTGCAAAACTACAGACAGACAAACAAAAGATTTATAAAGGCCGTGCTTTCTAATTAACACCAGCAGCCATATCATAATAGGCCTCTGCAGATGTACATGAGAGGGTAGAGCAGAGGGTGCAGACAAAAGAAGAGGGATGGTATAGACAGAAAATAAAATAATGCAGGCAGAGACTAAACTGGTACAGACAGAGGATAGATGGAACATGGCAGCAAGCAGAGAGACTGTTGGTACAGTCAGGAAAAAGATAGCGCACAGAGAGGGTGAGATGTTTCAAGCAAACACACAGATAATGCAAGCAAACACAGACATGGTAAACACACAGTAACGTCACTAGCGGGATGCGGGGGTGCAGGCAGACGGAGAGATAGTACAGGCAGAGGGTGAGATGGTGCAGGCGGAGAGGGCCTGGTGCAGGCAGAGGGGAGATGGTGCAGGCAGAGGGGGACAAGGGAGATGATGCAGGCAGAGGGGAAATGGTGCAGGCAGGTGGAAGAAGGTGCAGGCAGAGGGAGAGATGGCGCAGGCAGAGGGAGAGATGGCGCAGGCAGAGAGTGAGATGGTGCAGGCAGAGGGAGAGATGGTGCAGGGAGAGAGAGAGATGGTGCAGGCAGAGGGTGAGATGAAGCAGGCACAGGGTGTGATGGCGCAGGCAGAGAGAAAGATGGCGCAGGCAGAGGGTGGGATGGCACAGGGAGAGGGAGAGATGGCGCAGGCAGAGGGTGAGATGGCACAGGCAGGGGGTGAGATAGCGCAGGCAGGGGAAGAGATGATGCAGGCAAAGGGTGAGATGGCGCAGGCAGAGGGAGAGATGTCACAGGCAGAGGGAAAGATGGTGCAGGCAAAGGGGACATGGTGCAGGCAGAGTGGAGAGATGATGCAGCCGGAGGGGAGATGGCGCAGGCAAAGGGAGACATGGCACAGGCACAGGGTGAGATGGCGCAGGCAGAGGGAGAGATGGCACAGACAGAGGGTGAGATGGCATAGGTGGAGGGAGAGATGGCGCATGCAGAGGGTGAGATGGCGCAGGCAGAGAGGGAGATGGCGCAGGCAGAGGGTGAGAAGGTGCAGGCAAAGGGAGAGATGGCGCAGGCGGAGGGAGAGATGGTGTAGGCAGAGGGTAGGTGGTGCAGACAGAGGGGAGAGATGTTGCAGGCAGAGGGGAGATGGTGCAGGCAGAGGGAGAGATGGTGCAGGCAGAGGGTGAG
The DNA here is from genome assembly GCF_964263255.1 of Lissotriton vulgaris. Lineage (NCBI taxonomy): Eukaryota > Metazoa > Chordata > Amphibia > Caudata > Salamandridae > Lissotriton > Lissotriton vulgaris. Next base: position 650,519,625 of record NC_141696.1, on the reverse strand, counting down.
ATGGCGCAGGCAGCGAGAGAGATGGCGTAGGCAGAGGGTGAAATGGCACAGGCAGAGAGTGAAATGGCACAGGCAGAGAGAGAGATGGCGCAGCCAGAGGGTGAGATGGCGCACACAGAGAGAGAGATGATGCAGGTGGAGGGAGAGATGGTGCAGGCACAGGGGAGATGGTGCAGGCAGAGGGGAGAGATAGTTCAGGCAGAGGGGAAATGGCAAAGGTGGAGGGAGAGATGGCGCAGGCAGAGGGTGAGATGGCGCAGGCAGAGAGAGAGAGATGGCATAGGCAGAGGGTGAAATGGCGCAGGCAGAGGGTAAGATTGCGTAGGCAGAGAGAGAGATGGCGCAGGCAGAGGGTGAGATAGCACACGCAGAGAGAGATGACGCAGGTGGAGGGAGAGATGGTGCAGGCAGAGGGGAGAAAATGTACAGGCGGAGGGGAGATGGCGCAGGCGGAGAGAGAGATGGCACAGGCAGAGGGTGAGATGTCACAGGCAGAGGGAGAAATGGTGCAAGCAGAGGGTGAGATGGCGCAGGAAGAGGGTGAGATGGCGCAGACAAAGGGAGAGATGGCGCACGCAGAGGGAGAGGGATAGTGCAGACAGAAAATACATTTCCAATTTCAGCACTATCTCTATACCAGCATTTAATCAAACCATGAGAAACAATATAAAAAAAGAGTACCCTATAAGCAAAAAGATGCAAACTGTGAGAAGACACAGGTGACAATATAGAAAAAGGTGCAAATATAATTCTTTAATTTATACAAACACTCAGTGTGATCCTAGTCAAAAATGTTAAAGCCATACATTTTACCAAAAAACATAGAGCACCGTAAATCGTTTAAGACACAGAGCACAGCCCATATAAATGACCACTACATTACAATGCAGAAACCTGAATCATTTCCAAAATACATTTCCAATATGCACCATTCATTTTTTGCCAGCATTACATACAAACAGGAGACACAATACACAGCGAAAGGGGGAGTCTTGCTAGTAGTGTTGTATAAAGAGAAAAAGGGTGAGGGAGATAGAAAGAGGCGGTAAACAGAATTACAAAAGAGGAGTAAAGGAAAGGGATAATGACAGTGAGAAAAGAGTTATGGGAGTAAGGAAAGGAGAATGAGAGAAAAAGAAGCATATTAAGAGAAAGGAAAAAGGACTAACTGAAACAAAAAGATGTATTGAAAAAGAGAGAAAAGAATAAAAAACACTGTTGGAGAGAAAGGAAGACAGTGAGAGAGAAGAGACAGTGAAAGAGGGAAAGTTAGTAACTTCCACATTAGAAGACATTTTTATTATTAACTTAAACTGCTCAACATATATCCCCTTTCAAATTAAAAACTCACCTTTAGAAATGCTTTGGAAGATTTAGAACATTGTCAATCACACACCAGATTTTCTTAAGCAGAATCTTTGAAAAGTACCTCAGATACTGCAACCAAAAAATGGCACTGATTGCCTCTCATTTTTCACACATATCCTTGTCCTTAACCAATCAAATTTGTTCCCACAGAAATTCAAAACTAAACTAACATTTTAATTGGTTCTACATTTCAACACTTTCAAACTCACATAATATTCAACCATCCCCCTCTGCTCTTTCTGCCTGTTACCATGGTAACACTCCACAGAACACCTAACTGAGCTCACAGGTAAAAAGTTAATCATACAATGTTGCAAATGAACTCAGCAAGGGTGTTTGACCTCTCAATACACCAGCTTATCCTGTGCAATGTTCCTTTCAATGGCCTTTTCTCAACCATTAGCATTACTTCTTTAAAAAAACAGAAGAATACACCCTAGCTTTGAATGTTCAAGTTTCAGGAACCATCAATCATTTCTTTTTTTTCAAGTGCACTGAATCTCATCCAAATTTTTTTATAAACCCCTGCTTTTCAAACTGCCATTTCATTTCCAGAGCCCATCTGAGTACAACCGGATCTCACTTCAAGGTGCTTAGAGTGTGGATTGTGGGACACAGTTATATTTTCAGGAGTGAAAAGTATGCAGCAAATAGATGCTTTCTCAACCTTGATTTACCAAATGTGGACATTATGTGGATTGGCCAGAGAGGATTGAGATGTCACCAATTGATGCCATTGGTAAAATCCTTTTTGCATCTCCCACACCCTGACCTCATAATTGTGCACTGTGGTGGCAATGACCTAGTCACTTTACTGGGGTAGGTCTGGAAATGCTATTAAGAGACACCTTTGGACAATTGATGTCACTTTTTCCACAAACTGCCTTTGTATTTTCAAACATAACCCAAAGGCAGAAATGGAAATGGTCCAACCAATAATGTCCGCAAATTGAGAAAGCAAGGAAACATGTGAATAAATACGTTTCTGCTTTCCTCAGAGACTATGGTATGGGTTCTATATACCACAACAACTTGCGTTACAACATGCAAGGCATTTATAGAGGAGATGGTGTACATTTCACAGATGAGGGGAACAGAGTCTTCCTCTGTAACTTAAGACTCTGCATCGGTACTTACTTGTAGGTACAAAAAAACACACAATGAACACAACGGCTCATTTTAGAGCCAACTAACATATAAACACTCAAATTTGATTTTCAACTGTATTTTTTTAATTAATTTTTGCACAACCCGCAAAAGTTTTTTTACCCTTTGGGGTCCTTCAGGGACCCCCTGAGAAGTCCTAGGGGGTCAGGAAGTCTCTACCCTGCCCCCTTTTCACGTTCTCAACTTTCATTTCCCACTCTCCTATGAAACTACACAAAATGGCGGCTATAGGGGGCGTGCACCGAGCACTCGGAACATTCAAATCTTCTAAGAAAGTAGCTGAAACTTCAAACATGATTTCTACTGTCTCCTCATTGCGATCCATACTTTTACCAAAATTGTTGCTGTAACTTGCAAAAAAAATAAACCCTTTAATTTATCGTTTTTAGTAATAGATAATATAAAACTAGCTTTAACAACTATTCTGTCACAATATTCCCTAAAACACACTAACTCACATTATAATTATTTAAGCGTTTACGGCAGTGCAGTAGTAGTTTTCTTATTAACTTAAAGTGTACAACATAATTCACCTTAAAAATTAACAACTCACCTTTTAAAATGCTGTTGAAGATTTAGTACAGTGTCAATCACACACCAGATATTGTAAGCCAAATTATCTCAAATGTACCTCAGACACTGCAATCACAAAATGGCCGTGATTACCTCTCATTTTTCACACACATCCCCGTACATAACCAATCAAATTTCTTCTCACACAAATTCAAAACCAAACTAACATTTTAATTGGTTGTACATTTCAACACTTTCAAACTTGCATAATGTTCAACCTACCCCCACTGATCTCTCTGCCTGTTACCATGGTAAATCTCCACAGAGTACCTGTGTGAACTCAAAAGGTGAAAAGTTCATCACTCAATGTTTGCAACCAATCAGCAAGTGTGTTTGACTTCTCAATATACCAGCTTATCCTGTGCAATCTTCTTTTCAATTACTTTTTCTAAACCAATAGTATTATTCCTTTTAAAAAACAGTACTATGCACCCTAGTTTTCAATGTTCAATAATCAGAAACCACCAATCATTTCTTATTTTCTCAAGTGCACTGAATCTCAACCAACATCTAAACACTCAAACTTGTTATTTAACTGTATTTATTTTGGTCTTTTTTAGCCGCCGTCCGTGCACCGTGCGTGGACGCTGCCTTTAGGGACCCCCTGAGAAAGCCTAGGGGGTCAGGAAGTCTCTATTCTGCCCCTTTTCAGGTTCTAGACTTTTGCTTTCAGCTAGCTTCTGCCTCGGAGACAAGATGGCGGCCAGCACTTCCTGATTTCGACTGACTAGAATGTTGACAGACCTCCAACAGCCAATCAAAATTCCGCTCGCGCACGCTAACGTGCGCTGACGGGTGCACACACGGTGCAAAGCCTATAGATACATATATTTTTAAAATCTGATTTTCTCAACAACTACTGGAGAGATTTACACCATTTAAACAAAAGGGCGATCTGCGTACCAGACCCGACCATTTTGCCAAATTTTTGGGAATTCCAATCAGCCGTTCGGGCTGTAGCCGTGTCTAATCGTCCTATGGAAAATTGCATGAGTAAAACACGTTTGGGACCCCCTTTTTTCTCAGCCCCCTCTTCACGAATAACCCTCATACTTTCAAGGAAGGAGCAGAGCAGAACGGGCCAAATTCTTTGAGAAATTCACAAAGATTCATCAACCGGCGCCTAAGTTATTCCCAATAGAATGTTGAGGATTTCCTATGGAAACTAGGTCCTAACTATAACTACCTACTACTAATATATATATATATATATACAATAATGATATAATGTAAGCATGTTTTTTAAAAACATAATGAAACATCATGCATTCATGCAAAAATTGAAAATGTAAAAGACATACAAGTATAAAGTATTGTTTCTATGTCTACGATGTTAGAGATGCACTAGCACAAAAATCACTGAGATGTCATGTGATCAAGGGAGGGATCTCCCAAAACGCGTCATGGCGGCATCGGCGAAATAAAATGAAATAATGCACTGAAAATTTCCTTGGGTCTGCGCTGGTCTTTTCAAGGTCATTGAAGCAACGAGGCGAGGTTGGATTTATATATATATATATATATATATATATATATATATATATATATATATATATTACCTACTGGCGGTCGCCAGTAGGTAGTTATAGTTAGGATTGTTTTCCATAGGAAATCCTCAACATTCTATTTGGAATAACTTTGGCCCTGGTGGATGAGTCTTTGCGAATTTCTCAAAGAAGATGGCTAGGTTCGCTGCACTCCTTCCCTGAAAGTTTGGGGGGGATTGGTCAAGTGGGGGATGAGATATAAGGGGGGTCCCAAAACGTGTTTTCTCAATGTTATTTTCCATAGGACCTTTAGACTCGGCTACAGTTCGAACGGGTGAATGAATTTATAAGAAATTTGCCAAAACTGTAGAGTCTTGTTCGCAGATTAGGCTTTTTTTGGAATGGTGTAAATCCGTTCTGTAGTTGTTGAGAAAATTAAAGTTAAAGTCAATTATATATCTATAGGCGCGCACACGTGCGCGCACCCAAGCGGCTGCGCGTGAGCGGTATTTTTTTTGGCTGCGTGACGTCTGTTAACGTTCGATTCGAAGGAAATCAGGAAGTTTTGTCCGCCATTTTGTCACTGCGAGTAAATATATTGTTCATTTCAAAGCGTTGAAACATGGAAAGGGGAAAAGGTAGAGATTGTCTTCCTGCGTAGGTTTTCTCAGGGTGTGCAGTAAGGCCCTTAAACGCGAAAAGATATAATTTTTCTCCGAAAAAAAATACGGGGTGCGCGCACCCGGTCGCGCACACCTATTTACAAGAGTGTGAAAATGGAGGTAAATCAGAAGTTTGAGTGCTTAGATATAAGGTGGCTCTGAAAAGAGCCCTTGTGTTAATTGAGTGTTTTCTGCATTTATAAGTAAGTACCGATGCAGAGCCTGATGTTGCAGAGGAAGATTCTGTTTCCCTCATTCGTGAAATGAACACCGTCTCTCCTATAGACGTCTTGCATGTGGTAGCGCAAGTTGTTGTGGTAAATAGAACCCATGCTATAATCTCTGAGGAACGCAGAAACAGATTTATTTACATGTCTCCTTGCTTTCTCAAATTGTGCACAATGGTGATTGGACCAATTCCATTTCTGTCTTTGGCATATATTGGAATATACCAAGGCAGATCGAGGAAAAAGTGTCATCAATTGTCGAAAGGTGTCTTTTAGAAGCATTTCCAGACCTACCCCAGTGATTGTGCCTAGATCGTTCCCACCACAGTGCACAATTATAAGGTCTGGTTCTGGGAGATGCATAAAAGTTTTCACCAATGGAATTAATTGGTGACATTTCAATCCTCTTTTGGAAATCCATGTTATGTGTACATTTGGTAAGCTGAGGTTGCAAATTTGTCTGCTTACTGCATATTTTTCACTCCAGTGAATATAACTGTGTCCTATTAGCCAGACCTTCATTTTCAAGGGATTTGTAGTCGTCCTCCGATCGGTTCTGGAAGTGGAATGGTAGTTAGAAGTTGAAATTTTAAATAAAGAAAAAGGAAGAGGCTGGGTGTGGTTAAAAAAATAAAAATGCCATTACTTTGTGCTGCACTTGATATTCTGATCTGAGTTGGGTGTGCGGCCCCCGGCCCCCTCCCGCTGCGCCCCTTCAATGTTTCTGTACTGTCCTCAGCCACTTTCTTCTCCTCTTTTTTCCTCTCCAACCTTTCGTCGTGCCTAGGCACTTCGCTCTTTGAAGGCCTTCCGGGGCCCTCCTATTCTTTGGTTCTCCTTCTCAAGTTGTTAGTTTTTGAAAAATTAAACCTGACTGCTTCTGCGCACTGTTTTTGTACATGAACCTACCTGCTACTGCAATGCTGCCTGGCCTCCGGGATGTATGGCTGAATAGCGGTGTACTTTTTCTATAAATAAAGGTTTTTCAAAAAAAAATAAAAAAAATAAAAAAAAAATAATAAAAAAAAAAAAAATGATTGGTTGATTGTAACAAGTGGAGAGTGAACAGGTCAATGTTTATGTTAAACGAAAAGTACTATTGGGTGTGAAAAAACAAGACATGTAACAGAGTTGTGGATTGGCAGGTGTTTCTGGAGGGAAAATAGTCTTCTTAGTTAGCTGTAGAACGTTGAGAGATGAACTTTTGACCTGTGCCTTCAGCAAGGTGCAGAATGAGGTGTAACCATGGAAACAGCCGGAGATGGCAGTTGGTGATGGGTTCACTCTTTGGGGCCTCTGCATCTGAGTCTGTTCTCTGGTGGCAGGCGGACAACTGTTTGTTATTGTGGAGATGAAAGGGTGATAAGGAGAGAAATACGACATAGCGTCTGGCCTGTAGAAGCGTGGGAGCAGTGATTAACTCTGAGTAAAGCGGAACTGTGTCGGTGCTTAGTAACAGTAAAAAAAAAAAATGTTAACAGTGGTATAACTGTCTTTACGGTGCGCGACCTACTAAGAAAGAGTTCATGGGCCGTATTTGGCTTGCAGGTTCTAGTATCAGTAAGTGAGGTCGAGAAAAGAAAATATTCAGGACTTTATTTATGAAGGACTTGCGCCACCGGTGCGTCACTTTTTCCCATTTTAAAAAATGAGGCACTGGCGGTGGAAGGTCTTCATAAATAAGGTCCTCCGTGTCTACAGTTAAGGTTATGTGGAACCCATGAATAGTTTTTCAATATGAAATAATTTCAGTTGAGATTATGGATTAAAAGAGAAACCGTGAATATTTGAAATGTTTATTTAGAAATGTACTATTTTAAAGGCAAATCATTATGTAATCTGAGTACAGAAATTGCAAAAAACACAGTAATTGGTATTGTCAGTAGTACATGGAATACAAACGCTATAGTTGAAGAAAAATGAATATAGTTGGAAAAAAAACATTGTACAGTCTTATAAGGAAGTATATTATATTTTAATAAATGGAAGAAGGTTTCTGGCCTTTCAGTTTAGGAACGATATATGAAAATGCAAGTGGTTATACATCATTACTTTATGAATCAGCTATCTAACAACACGAAATCATAATGTCCACTGTTAGTAAAGCAAATAGGTGTGTTCTTCAAAAGAAAATATGGAAAATAACGTGAAGAATATAGAAAACCAAAAGGAAATGAGGACGTCAATGGGTTGTTTGAGAGTTATTGAAGCATTGTTTAGGCAAAATAGGTAGCTTCTGCTTGTAACAGGAAATCAGTTTTATCATTTGAAAGTATGTCAGCTATCCAATGGAAAAGAGTAAAGCAGTACTCATGATCTGTTATAATCGGAGCCTCTTTTACCATCAGAGGGCAGCTCGGTGGGTTTTCGATGTAGCTCGCTGTTAGGAAAGAGTTAACCGTCCATTGTGTAGGCAAAGTATGCAGCAAGTGCCTCTAACATGAAATCATTGTTATCATCTGAAAACATGTCAGCCATCCAATTGAGAAGATGAAAGGAGCATTCATGATCTGTCATTATTGGAGTGTCTTTTACCATCATAGGGCAGCTCGGTGGGTTTTCGATGTAGCTCTCTGTTAGGAAATCTTGCGCCGCTGCGAATATATTCCAATGACCCAGAACTCCTTGTATCGCTGCAAAGGCCATAAACCCTCTGTTGTAACAAAGCTGTTCATGATCAAGTAACGGATTCATGAGGTGATTGTAATTCGGTTCAGGAGGTACCAAATTGCAGAGACATAAATCCAGGGCCCACGTGAAATCACAGCTCAGACAATGAAATACAGGCTGCACACAGGTGAAATACGAATATCGAAATGATAATCGATATGATGCATTCAAAGTCGAGAGTGGTAAGATGCCGTAGTAGTCAAGCATCCTCTGGCGAAATAGTTCTAAGTGGCCCGGCTCGTTTGCGAAGGCAGGAGGGACATCCATTTTGAATTTCCCAAGATGGTACAGGAAACGGCGCAGCACCGCTGGTTGTATAGCAACTCCACAGAATTAGGTCGCCGGCTAAGCAGTGGAGAGGAGCAGAATGACTTGATACATTTTCTAGGAGTCTAGTCACTTATATATTGCTTAGTGGTTATTAAAAAAGTAGCTTTTTTTGAACTGGAGGATGCGTTAAAAAATAAGGGAGTGATTTGAGGGAGTTGTAAAGCAAGGTCAATTTTTTTTTACATCAATGCTGTTTTCTGTGAATGTTAGCTTAGTGAAAGATATGTGTGTGAGCAGATGCAACGTTCAGTTTTAAATGTGACAATGGCGGTCTTGTTCATGTCTTCCGATTCAAGGTCGGTATTCGCTGCCAAATACAAAGATTAAGAAACACATGCGTGGGGTACATAGTGTGCATTCTTACAGGAAAGTAAATGAAGGGTTATTTTTACCGCCTTAGCATTGTCGTTTAAAAAGTTATAGTGATTTCTATTGTATGTGAAGAAAGTGTCACTGATGAAGACTGAAAATAAATCCTTATAAATGATACGGACTGGTGTATTTTAGAAAAGGTTTGTAACATTACATGAATTGTGGAAAAAAAATAATGTAATTGAAAGTGTATGGTTTGAAAATGAAAAGTAGAGGTTTATAGTTCATGTTTTGAAAGCAGTTCTAGAGGGTCAGAAGAAAGTGTATGGTTTGAAAATGAAAAGTAGAGGTTTATAGTTCACGTTTTGAAAGCAGTTCTAGAGGGTCAGATGCATGATAGATTTATTAAAAATAGAACATGTTTTTAAATAGTATTTTGGAAAAAATATGTGTCTTTATGTACTATTTACATTATGTGCCTGTTGCGTATTCTTTGAGTTTTAGTAATCCTGTGTCTTATAAGTTTTCTAGGGGCGGTTTGAGGTTCATGGTGGGTTTGGGCAGGAAGGGTAGGTTGGGGGTTTGTAATAGGGGGTTTGGCTGGGGTGGAGTGCGGAGTTTAGTGAAAAGTGAGGGGGCGGGGAGTTACGGTGTTTGGTCATGGAGCAGAGTCAGAGGACGCCACTATTGTGTTATGGGCTGCCACGGAAATATGTATTTATTCTCAGAGGTTTATTATATTAAGGATATATATTAGCATGGTGGCTCTTGTCGTTTTGTTGTTTTGTGTATGTTTATAATGCTGGCTCTGTAGTTTTTGTTTATGGACCTTATTGCGACACACAGGGGATCTACGTTGCACAGTTGGAGATCAGAGACTTAGGAAATAAAACTTTATAATTGTAAGGGCTGTAAGCGATAGAAATCGCCCGTTCTCGGTGTAAAAAATATCACCGCTATTGGTGGTATTTTCTACGGTGTTAGTACTCGAAGGAGACTAGTAACATATATGTGAAATAAAATTATGTAATAGGCTCAGCATTTTACATTATCTTGGAAAACAAAAGTTGATTTTACATAGCAATAAGTCTCTTATAATTGAGGGACGGAGTGTATATAGTGCTATTTAGTACTCTGCTATGTGATTGATGTCGAATATTTCATAAGAGGAGGCTTTAAAAGATTTACGATAAACTGGTTTTCTAGGGAAGTGGGTGGAGTGTTCCGTGTAAATTGCAGAATAGAAACTAGTAAGAACCAATTGGAAGTGTTGTTTTAAAGTCACATGACTGCACATGCGTGTCTCGACGCGATAGGTGGGTGCGCGCACCCGGTCGCGCACTATAAGAAAGCGGCGAGAAAATATCAGCTAATATGCTCTTCAAGCTTGTTTTGGTACAAAGAGTTAGTTCTGAAAAGAACTTTTTTTTTTTTTGGAAACAAGTGTTATGATGCTTTTTATTTCTTAAAGTTGCGACGACATTTTTCAGTATGTCATACTATCCAAATAAAGTGAAGAAATGTAACTTTTCTTGGAGCATTTATGACTCTCAATTATTTGTTTAATTAGAGTAAAGCTTTGCTCTCCGTATACAAGAAGTTCTCCACAGTTCGTGCATTTCATGTGCACGTTCGCCAGATATGGTCTCAAGTCCATCTCAGCACTCGATGGAGATACAGGTCGTCCACCGGAAGATGTGTTGATTACTTCTGATGGTAATAGCGTGGCCTCCGTTTTTCTTGTGAAAGGTGGTCGCTCATTTTCATCAGATTCGGAAGATGAATGCGGAACGGTAGCCATTGTACCGAAGTCTTCGGGAAGATGTTCGACGTTGTTGTCTCTTGAGAGTAGAAAAGAAAGTGATGGTAGTGGGTGGAGTGCTGCGTGTAAATTGCAGAATAGAAACTACCAAGAACCAATTAGAAGTGTTGTTTAGAAGTCACATGACTTCACATGGGAGTGTCAGGTCCTGTACGCGATAGAAGGGTGCGCGCACCCGGTCTCGCACTAAAATAAAGCGGCGAAAAAACATCTTATAATATGCTCTTCGAGCATGTTTTGGTGGAAAGAGTTAGTTCTGAAAAGAACTTTTTTTTTTTTTTTGGGGAAACAAGTGTTTTGATGCATTTGATTTCTTAAAGTTGCTATGATATTTTTCAGTATGTCATACTATCCAAATAAAGTGAAGAAATTTAACTTTTCTTGGAGCATTTATGACTCTCAATTTTGTGTTTAATTAGAGTAAAGCTTTGCTCTCCGTATACAAGAAGTTCTCCACAGTTGTTGCATTTTATGTGCACCTTCGCAAGACATGGTTTCAAGTCCATTTTAGCACTCGATGGAGATACAGGTCGTCCACCGGAAGATGTGCTGATTACTTCTGATGGTAATAGCGTGGCCTCCGTTTTTCTTGTCAAAGGTGGTCGCTCATTTTCATCAGATTCGGAAGATGAATGCGGAACGGTAGCCATTGTACCGAAGTCTTCGGGAAGATGTTCGACGTTGTTGTCTCTTGAGAGTAGAAAAGAAAGTGATGGAAGTGGGTGGAGTGCTGCGTGTAAATTCCAGAATAGAAACTACCAAGAACCAATTGGAAGTGTTGTTTTGAAGTCACATGACTTCATATGCAAGTGTCAGGTCCTGTACGCGATAGGAGGGTGCGCGCACCCGGTCTCGCACTAAAATAAAGCGGCGAAAAAATATCTCATAATATGCTCTTGGAGCACGTTTTGGTAGAAAGAGTTAGTTCTGAAAAGAACTTTTTTTTTTTTTTTTTTTTTGGGGAAAGAAGTGTTATAATGCTTTCGATTTCTTAAAGTTGCTACTACATTTTTCAGTATGTAATAGTTTGAAAATGAAGTGAAGAAATTTATTTTTTCTTGGGGCATTTGTGACTGTCAATTTTGAGTTTAATAAGAACGAGGCTCTGCTCTCCATATAAAAGAATTTCTCCACACTTTTTGTACAATCTGTGAACAGGTTTTTTAGTGTTCAGAAATCTGGCGCTCTACTTCTCACGGTAAGGTTTCAGAGTATCGTAGCTTCAAGTTAGGTGCTTCTTGGCAGAGGAAAACCTTAACCTCTGTAAGAGAAGAGGATCAGGGACCTCCCTCTTGATGCAATTGTACAGGAATCCAGAGCACACTATGCATATCAAATCGAATTTCAATCTTCAAATGGTCATACATATGGGATAGATCAGACCAAACATAAGTTTTCAAAAGTTTTATTACTCAACAGTGTTCTCTTCTCAGAATCACTGTGCCTGTCACTCTAGCCTACACGTGTTTCATCACAGCATGTGGCTGTGAATCTTCAGGGCTGATCTTAATGATCGAGGCGCGTTGTCGGGTGACCGGTGATAATTCCGACCCGGTCCTTATCGGGTAGTTTCTGTAGAAACGAGAGCGGTACCGATGATGCTCGGTTTCCGTTTAGTCAAAAGGGGTAGCGTGTAGTGTTACACAGCATCAATATTTAAGGGCCGTTTGTTGCCTGTGGTTTGAGCTTGGTGCAGCTTCAGTTTCCAAGTGCGGGAACCCGCACTTGGAAACTGAAGCTGCACCAAGCTCAAACCACGGGCAACAAACGGCCCTTAAATATTGATGCTGTGTAACACTACACGCTACCCCTTTTGACTAAACGGAAACCGAGCATCATCGGTACCGCTCTCGTTTCTACAGAAACTACCCGATAAGGACCGGGTCGGAATTATCACCGGTCACCCGACAACGCGCCGCGATCATTAAGATCAGCCCTGAAGATTCACAGCCACATGCTGTGATGAAACACGTGTAGGCTAGAGTGACAGGCACAGTGATTCTGAGAAGAGAACACTGTTGAGTAATAAAACTTTTGAAAACTTATGTTTGGTCTGATCTATCCCATATGTATGACCATTTGAAGATTGAAATTCGATTTGATACGCATAGTGTGCTCTGGATTCCTGTACAATTTCTCCACACTTGTTGCATTTCATATGCACCTTCGCAAGATATGGTCTCAAGTCCATTTCAGCACTGGATGGAGATACAGGTCATACACCAGAAGATGTGCTGGCCACCTCTGATGGTAATAGCGTGGCCAGGGCTCTTGTCGATGCTTTTGCATAATGCTCAGGATGCCTTTGTTTAACATGCCGCTGCATGGTGTGTGCAGAAAAGGAATATTTTTTATTTGGATTTCCCCTTGAGAGCTCCGAATTGCATATCGTGCAGGTTACTTTTGGCGCATTCACTTTCTTTTGATCTTCAGGATAAGTGAAAAATTGCCAAATGAAAGATTCCTTTTTTCTTCTTAACGGTGGTCGCTCATTTCCTTCAGATTCGGAAGATGAATCTGGTAGGGAAGCCATTTCAGCAAAGACTTCCGGAAGATGCTCGACGTTGTTGTCTCTTGAGAGTAGAAAAGATTGTGAGGAAAGTGGGTGGAGTGCTTCGTGTATATTCCAGAACAGAAACTACTAATAACCAATTGGAAGTTTTGTTTTCAAGTCACGTGACTTTACATGCGCTTCTCAGGACGTGTAGGCGGTGACACTATGTAGTTACGAACGTGATTACATACTTAGGAACTAGCATTCAAAAAAACTATGAAATTCACTGAAAAAACCATAGGTTTTACACACGTTATAGTTAGGAAGTAGCATTTGAAAAACCTATGAAATTCACTGAAAAAAACATAGGTTTGACACCAGTTATAGTTAGCTGGAAATTTTACTGACATAAAACCAATGAAATTCCACGTTATAGTTAGTTGGACTCACTATAACTTGCGCGTGTAAGGCACTGCTGATGACATTACATATTACATCACTCATGACATGGTCAGTGACATCACTTATGACACCATCCAGTGAATGTGTGTCTTTCTAAAAAATAAATATGTTTTATATATGTATATGTAAAGGTCGAGGAAAGAATAAATGTTTAAATTATTGTCTTAATGAATGTTTTTTTCAAAAAGAAATGATTGGATAACTGGCTTATTAAGTGTACCTTAGTGAATACATATATTAGCGAGTAATGTTTAAATATTTAAATATATGTATCTGTGTTTCACTTTGTGAATAACTGGCTGCATGGGTTGATGAGTACCTACATGTGTAGGTATTTGGGTTCTTAGATTTTTTTTAGTATCAGTATGAGTGTTTCTATGGTTTTATGGGGGTATTACTAATCACATAGATGCATGAATGACTAACTCTCTCTTTGTATGTGTTTAGAAGACACCATATGTGCAGGACTGTATGGGTGGTTGAGTGTGTATAGTTTTATATGCAAATAAATGGATGTTCAATAGTTTATTTGCATGTGTGAGTATGTGTGTGAGTAACTTTTGGATGATTGTCGGTGTGTAACAGGATGTATAGGTGTATCACTACATATGATGAGTGAGTATATGTATGAGTGACTATATAGAACTGTTGGTGAAGGAGAGAATGTGTATATAGATGGTGGAATTACTGAATTGGTTGTTGTAACTGGTATGGGTATGTCCATTTTTTTGAAAATGTTAATTTCTATTTTCCAATATGTGTTTTAAGGGTTACATTACACTTAAAGGAGGTCTGTCATCAGTGATGTCATAAGTGATGTCACTGACCATGTCATGAGTGATGTAATATGTAATGTCATCCGCAGTGCATTACACGCGCAAGTTATAGTGAGTCCAACTAACTATAACGTGGAATTTCATTGGTTTTATGTCAGTAAAATTTCCAGCTAACTATAACTGGTGTCAAACCTATGGTTTTTTCAGTTAATTTCATAGGTTTTTCAAATGCTACTTCCTAACTATAACGTGTGTAAAACCTATGGTTTTTTCAGTGAATATATATATATATATATCTATATCTATATCAAGGTGTATTGAAGAATGAGTGGGTGTATGAGTATCTGTATGAATGATTTAGTAGGTGGGTGACAGCCTGTGAATGTGAGTGATTAAATGGCTCTTACTTTATTCATGGGTTAGTGACTAAACTGTGTTAATGTCTATATCAGTCTGTCAGTTGGTGTGTAAGCAGCTCCATGGGTTGGTAAGTAGCTACATAAGTGTCAATGTGTTTTTTTGATGTGTTGTTTGAGTATCTGCATGAGTGTTTGAGTGTCTGTGTGTGTTTTGACTCTATGCATAGATGTTTGAGTGGGTGATTCACTGAGTGTTTGGGGTCAAGAGTGTTTCTTTGAAGGGTAGTACTGGTCGGTGAGTGTGTGTATAAGTGTGTTGTGAGTGAATAGATGTGTGTTGGTGAGTGTTTAGATGTCTCTGTGGTACGTGAGTGAGTAACTGCATAAGTGAAAAGCAGTATATGTGAGTGAAAAACTATATAAATGACTATATTTGAGAGTGAGTAATTGTGAGACTGGCTGTATACACGGAGCTGAGCGCCAGCGGAACAAAGGGAAACGCTACCGCTACTGAGAGATGCTGAGAGAAAGCTGCTGAGGGGCTGTGGTTGAGCCTGGGTGTCTGTGCCCCCCCCCGCCTGCGGACCTGGCAGGAGACGTTGCTGACGCGGTCGGGCTAGGTGTTGGAAGAGTCAGCAAGGTGAGGTGAACGCTACTCCGAGCGACCTTGCCCTTCCTCCGTGAGTGTCTAGTGTCCAGAGGAGAGGAGAGGAGTGCACACACTTGCCACAGAAGCCTGGCTGCAGCTGTAGCGAAAGTTGTAAGGCTCTAAGAGGAGCTGCAGGGAGAGGGATAGCTTGAAGCCACCAGGTACCGGCTATCTGCCGCAGGCTCTGAGACCCTCCAAGACCCTCGCCGACTCTGGTGCCATGAGCAGGAGCCAAGAGCTGCAAGCGAACACAGCGTGAGACTCGTCTCTCCTCGGAGCCGGTTTTTCAAGGCGGTGGTGCTGGTCTTGAGAAGCGTAGCCTGTTTCTGGAGGTGGAGCTTGTTCAAGCAGCAGCTGCAGTGCGAGGTTTGTGCGCGGTTTGTGGCGTCCTTGCTGCGGGTCTTGCCGCGGAGGTCTGGGTCTGTGTCTCCTGCCCGTGGCCCGTTGTCCTGTCTATCCCGTCTTGGCCCGGAGGACGGAGGTCGGAGGACGGAGCCGGGAGTCCAGTGTCCAGCGCGTGTGTACCCGACCCGTGTGTAGTCGGCGCACCCACAAGCCCCCGAACTCACACGCTTGCCCGCCAGAGCCAACCAGAGCTCGCCAGAGAGTCTAGGAGGTGAGGAGGCAAGGAGACAAGGAGGATACAAGAAGCGGATGGCTGGGGCCAAAGTCCGGTTCCCGTGTTTGAATCGGGGCACACGTCGAGTCAAGCAGTAGAAAAAGTAAGAGGCGGTGGAGGAGGAGGCAAACAGGCAGCCACGGCAGCGACAGAAGAGCGGCAGCGTTTGGAGAGCGAGGTGAGCAAGGCGAGCGAGCGAGGTGGTCGGGAAGCTGTTGGCGTGCACCCCTTGCCTGCCACCGTGCATCTGTGCCATCTGTGCCGTGTGACTTGCTTGGTCCTCAGGGACCCCAGAATATCTTTTATGGTTCATAGTGGTCTGCAGTGGTGGGTCCCCTATCAGCTTGGAGTCCTGGCCTGGGCCCGGGGGTTTGTGTGGATTCATGCCATATCCTGCCTCTCTTTTTTAAGGATACCGGACACAGTTTACAAGTAATCCTCGAATAAATTGGATAAAACCGGATAACTCCTGAATAGATCCTGATATAGACACTGAACAGTCCCTTGGTCAGTGCGAGCGGTGTGCACAGTGCAAACAACAGTGCTAACAATATGAACTGGTGATAGTATCGCGGCAAGCACTCAATCATAGTACTTACCGAGTATCTCATTCTGCCACAAACTTTGCCATAAACTTAACCATCAATCCGCAGAGTCTACTACGGTTACCACGCCACCACATCCCCAGCGCCAGATGGGGATCGGTGTGTGGCTCTGATTGGTCTCGGATTGGGCCACTGCTGAATCGCCCAGGCCTCGGGCTTGGTGGTACGTGAATAGTAGTGGGGTATCTGCGAGACAACTGAGGAGTATTTGAGGCAGTGTCAATTCTGCCAACCCCTTCAAGGTTCGAGGTTGTGTTTTACATTCATTCAACCTCATACGTATTGTTATCTGCTTTCAACTTTTCTAATTAACAGCTGGAGGAGTAATAAGTCTAAGTGGTGTTAAATCTCTAGGGCAATGATAATGTCTGTTAGGCGACTGCGCTCACAGTCAAAAGCAAAATCAGCAAAATCAGCAGAAACTCTAGTAACCATCGAGCAGAGTGCCAAGAGCCTCCTGAGTCCCCTAAAACCTCAGAAAACCATCCGTCGATGCAAAAGTGGTGCGCATCTAACATTATTGAAATCTTATCCATCAGTAAAGTCAATGTTTACCAAAAAGGGAAGAAGTTCTCAGTATGGAACTGGACTAAAAAATGGAGATGAAGGAAAGTAGGGGAATATATCAGAGGTTTCAATTGATTCCGAAATAACAGTCAAGAATGGAGCGGAGAGTCATATAATAGGACCAGAGGTGCTTTTCCCTCTTGTTGTAACTATAGTAAAGATAAATGGGGATGAATGCAACGTAGTACCCCTGTTGTCAGTAAGAAGAGCTGATCAGCAGCAAGTAGATGGGAAGGATAATATTTCGGACATGGAGATGGAGATGCCCCTATCCAGGCTTGAGACTGTGGGTTCTCCTCAAGGCAAGGGCAGTGAAAGAAAGAAAGTCACTCCAATCTCTCCACTAGCAGATCTGATATCCCTTTTTGAAAAGGCAAAAACCAATGTTAGCGTGCCTCAGAGGCTCAAGTCGGACTGCCCATTAGTAAAAGTATGTGATCTCACTCCAAAAATGGAACAGCGGAAAGAATGTAGCTTACTTATTGGGCAGGCGAAAACAGAGGACTTAACTCTTCCGGACATTGCCATTCCATTAGAGAAGAATGCCGATCGAGTGAAGCAGCTAGAAATATTGGATGCTCAAGGTTTGGTCTCGGAATCTCATTCTGATAAAGAAGAACTGTCATCTCGAGAAGAAGTTCATACACACATGCCTATCATGTATAGTAGTACTCCTACTAAATTATCTTTGGTTTCAGACTTACATGATTTTTCAGGTGAAGAGCTATCAATGTCATATGATAAAAGGATAAGGAATTCCCTGTATTCACTGGTCGCGAATGAGAATGCAGGGGAAGAGGGGCTAATGAATACGTTTCTCAAATTGGAAACTATTCTATCCGCAATCTTGTCTTTGCTGGAGAAAAGTACTTCTAACTCCGATCATATTCTCAAAGTCCTCACGCCCATTTTAGGAGGGGTTTTAGATCTTAAACATCATAGACAATCATGCGTGAAATGTGCTTCCCCTACAGTTAGTAAAGCATGTCAAATGCATAATGTAATAAATAATGCTGATAAAGTGTATGGTATAGGGGAGCCAAAAGGTTTGCTGGTAGACTTTGATAGCTTGACACCTGTAAGAAATTCAATTTCAAGCTCGTCCCAAGTTAACCTTATGGATTCTGTAAAGGTCCCCATATCGGGGGAAAGGTTAAATGTAAGTGTTTCACCTGTAATAGGATAGGGATTGATGAGGCCCTGGTCAGCTAATGGCCTCACTCCACCAAGAGCTCTTTGCTGTGGTGAGGGTCACAAAAGAAGGCAGATGTACGTCCCGCTTTAATTTGAAGCGGGGTGTCAGGCAGGGTTGCATATTAGCACCCCTGCTATTCACAATTTACATCAACGGCCTAGGTAACCACTTAGAGGGGGTTGCAAGAGACGTTCCGCATGTAGGAGAAGTTAAGATCCCTGCTCTCCCATACGCGGACGACGCAGTACTTATAGCCCGTACTGGCGTCTGTCTTCAACAGCTTTTGGGTGCATTTGGTACCTTCATGGACCAGCTTGACTTTAAGGTTAATTCAACTAAATCTCACACTATGGTCGTTGGACCGCAAAAGAAAAGAGCCATGGTAAAAATATTTAGGTGTAAAGGAGAGGTAGTCTCCAGAGTTCAAGTTTTCCCCTACCTTGGCGTGCTCTTTGACAATAAGGGTACCTGGGGACCACAGGTAAGGACCAAAAGCCTAGCGGTGACAAAGACATCAACGGCCATCTTGGGCTTTGCCAAAAGGTTGCGCCACAGACCGATGGAAGCCATCTTAAAGGTGTATAACAGTAAATGCTTCCCTGTGGCACTATATGGCGCGCCTTTATGGGGTTACGTACGTTTGGAAAATATCCAGACGGCAGAAAATAGATTCTTACGCTCTCTTTTGTGCCTTCCCCAATCGACACCGACTTTTTCCACTCATGCAGAGGTAGGAATGGACTATGTCCATGATAGGTTGAAACTGGCGCCCCTAATATACTGGCTCAAGACATGGTTAAACACAGAATTAACCCTGAACCATCTGATGATGAAAGATGTCATGTGTTTGGAGCACAGCAGTACAATCCCATGGCTGGCCTATTTAAAAAAAACTTTTATGGACTTGAGACGGCCAGATTTATTTACTGACCCTTCTGGCATAACAAACCAAGATGTGGATACTATAAAAAAAACAATTTATGCTAAGGGCAAGATTGAGCAGAGAAGAAACTGAATTGTTAAAGCCCACAGTCAGACGCCATTATATGTTAGTTCATTCACCTGCACTTGAACCTTACTTATGTTTTGTCACCAATTCATTTCACAGGTTTCTTTTAACGAAATTTAGGTTCAATCTTATTCACTTCTATTTGGGCAGTTTTAATACTTGGACAAAACCAGAGTTAGCGCCACCCTGCACTTGTGAGAATTTTTCTGTACAAGACACCATGCACTTTATTATGTTTTGCGATTTCTTTTCTGAACAGAGAAAAAAACATTTGTTACCTGTTTTAAGGGAAGCTGGCCTCTCCCAGGTGAGACCAGCCATGTTTTACCTATAATCATTGAAAAATATCTGCATTACATTTTGCATGGCAAGTTTCTTAGTGGCGGCGGCTAGATTAAGAACACGCAAGAATTTAGTAATCTCCTCTGTATAAACTGCTTTTATAGATTTTAAACTCTGTTTTTACTGTAACACCCTGTCACATAAATTCGATTGAAATGAAATTGTTTAATTGTATTTTACTTGTATATAATATGTTTTATGTTCTTTGTATGATTTTTAACTAAATCGAATAAAGATAATTTGACTGACTGACTGACACAGTGCGTGTATTTCCAATTTTTAATATGTGTAAGTCAAAAAAAACTAAACCTCAACAACAAGAGGAAATAATTAACATCCTAGAGAGTTCTGCTGTGGGGGAAGCTTCTATAGTAGGAACGGGACCAATTAAAAATGGTCAAAGGAGGAAAAAGAAGATGAAAAAACGCCGGTTCCCAAAACGTAAGCAGAGAAAGTTGCGGTTCCAACCAGCAAACGAAAAGGAAAACACTTACATAGCCCTTGTGGACGAAAAGAATACTATACTGAAATTGAGTATGAGCCTGATTAATGAGCAGGATCTTGCCCTTCAGCAGAATAGTTCGACTGATAGGCCGAACACCAATCAGAATAATGATGGGGAAGGTGAAGGCAGGTTAAGAAGGGGCTCTAACCTGTACAGTAACACAGGAATTAAAGAGGCCAATTCAAAAAGTTTCGTAACATTGCCGAGAGTAGAACTAAGTGGTGGCGCACAGGTGTCATTTGGTCCTGCATTGTCATCAAGTAATCCAGAATTAAGTAACATCGGGGGATTTAGTCGGAGAATAATTATAGAGGGTAATAATAATAAAGGGGGGATTTGAATGATGATCTCCACAGAAAACAGCAAGATATTAATTTAATTAGTCTTCCCAAACTAGGTGCTCAGCAAGTGAATAAGACTTTAATTTTTATCCCAGTCTTTGATGCTGAGTTAATGACATTGAATAGAAGCGCCCTCCTTAGAATTATATCTGAAATAGATGATCTAAAGTTAATTACCAGTAATGATATTGAACTGGTCCATTTAGACTGAGGTACAAACCATATGTAACTAAAGCCATTTTTAAATCTGCAGTAGTGTATTCGATCGTTTTAGCAAATGTGGATGGCTTCAGGAAAAGAGGAATAGATGTTCTTATTAGTATGGTTCCTCATGGTGTCCCACCCAAAAGCCTCGAAATACCTAATTATCGGCAAGGGAAAGGATTTATTGAACATGAGGGAGAGAATAAACCCTCAAAATTTGAGGTTTTGGAAATAACAGTAGGAAGGGTATCGGGTGCAAGAGAAATTAAATTTTCAGCCCCCGATGCCCAGGAGGTCCTTAGTATAGAAGAGGGAGATGAGGTCTCTAAATAGAGCTGGATCGCAAGCACTTTGAATGGGGCAAAAACAACAAACATAAAACCCATAGAGCGGGGGTAGCCTACTGGGGACAATTGTGTCCTTGAACATGGCGGGGCTAGGAAAAGAAAAACATAAGCTTAAGTCCCTAGAATACCTAGCCCCCAAGATAATTTTCCTCCAGGAGACGTGGGCAAGGGAAGAGTTCCAGGTAGAGAACTACTATGTGTACTGTAGTGAAGCAAAAAATCTATAAAGGGGCATGCAAGCGGGGTTTTAGCCATCCTGTTGTGAGTTAGCATGGGACCCTGTGATATACATACATCCATTAAATTGCTGCATCTGCGCTAAGTTAAAAATGGAAAAAGATAACTTGGGACATGCAACCTTTCTACTTTTGGTAAACGTGCATATTCCGCCTGGGAAAGCATTTACTACATTGGTTGACTCCATTTGCTCTTTTGTGCAAGACTTATGTAGTAATGGGGAAAGAGCATGTATAATGATGGTAGGGGACTTTAATGCTAAAATAAGTAACAGCTACATCTCGTCTTTTTCCAATGTGAACTTGGAGGAGGTTTGGTTTATACCAGAGTCAATGTTCCCGGCCAATTTAAAATCGGACAAACGTGGCCTTTCACTGTTGCAAAATCTTAGGAATTTTGACCTTGTATTATTAAATGGTAGATTTCCATAGGATTCACCCGCAGTGCTTACCTTTCATGGGACATTTGGCCATTCCCTACTTGATTATATGGCCGTGTCTTTTCAATTATTTGGGGCATGTTCACAGTTTAAAGTGCTTCCCACTAAATTGAGCGACCATAACATCTTGGTGGTAAATTTAGCATTACATTTTGAGAAACCTGAACTCTGGAATCAGAGGAATGACAACATAACTTATTCTCGAAATAATGGCCGCACCTGCTGGTCACACAAGAACCTTCCGAACTTCCAGTGGGTATTTAAAAACATTGCGCCCAGTTCAATTGGGGAGAGCCCGATTGTGAATTATGAAAGAGTAATGGCTGCCATAAAAAATCTGGGTAGAAAGAAGCAAGTTGAAAGAATCGCCCCTAAAGTAATATTCCCCATCAAAATTAAAAAGCTTAATAATAAGATAAATGGGCTGATTAGATCCCAATTTGGAGATCCTAGCCCATTAAGACAAAAAAAGATATACAGATTAAAACAGGTCCGGAAAAGAAAACTAGCAGTTGTCCGTAGGGCATCTGAAGATGAAAAATGGGTTAACCTTCGAGAAGCGGCACTTTCGGGGAATACTAGAAAGTACTGGGCCTTAATAGCCAAATTCTGCAACAGTAAAAAAAAATCTCAACCCATGTTAATTCCAGAAACAGAGTGGTCTATTAATATATCCTTATTGTAGGCCCCTAATCTATTAGATGATGAGGTTGAGGGGTCTGTAAATACCATAGCATTGGCAGGTGATGTAGAAGCGCAATCAGAGAGGGAAATTGAAGGATACATTAAGGGGTCGAGATACTCGGGTGCAATGGGTCCGGATTATATCCCTGTAGCCATAATAAAAAAGGACTGTGGCGATTGGGCAAAAGTATTACAACCTCTATTTGTCCATTGCTACAATTTCGGTGACATCCCTTACTCCTGGAAGGGAAGCATAATAGTCCCGCTATATAAGAAGGGCCCTAAAAATTCCCCGGCAAGTTTTAGGCAAATTTTCTTGCTAGATGCAACGGAAAAACTGTTTGCGAAAAGTATCCTGGTTCACTTACAAGAGTGGGTATTTGGAAATAATCTAATTCCCCTTGAACAATGAGGGTTCAGGAAAAATAGTGGCACCCTAGATAATATTTCTGTTCTGCAAACTCTAATTGATAAATATCCCGTTGGTCGGAGGACTCCATTGTATGCAGCATTTATTGATTTCTCCACAGCGTTCAACAGGGTAGATGGGGGGACGCTGTGGAGGAAATTGACCACTATGGGGATCCCAGGGAACCTGTTAAGAGTAATAAATGCTCTCCACTCTTCAGCATGGACCCAAGTTCTGTTAGGGGGGTCTCAAGGTCTCTCAAAGAAAAGTTCTACTAACAACGGTTTGAAGCAGGGTTGCTTATTGGCCTCTTTACTCTTCTCAATCTACATAAATGACTTACCGAGTCGGATTGGGGAGAGTAAAGGGGATCCTCCTTAATTGGGTGACCTAAAAATAAGTTGTTTGCTGTACGCAGATGACGCTATAATAATGGATTTAACCCCAATTGGGCTGCAGAGACGACTGACAGAATTGGTTAGATACACTAAGGAATACTTTTTAAAAATAAATATTTCAAAGAGTAAAGTGATGATTTTTAGTTATAATGGCTGTAAGGTTAGAGCAAAGCTAAAATGGTTTTTAGGAGGTGAAATAATGGAAATACTAAAATGTTATCCTTACTTAGGAAATTTTTTCACAAATAGGTGTTCTGCTAACAGACATATGGACCATTGCAAAAGTAAAGCAATCTCACAAGCCTCTGCAATTAATTGCATACCATTGCAGTATATAAAGTAAAGATTCCCCCCACCTTGAAGTATGCAAATGAAACGATAGATGAATGCGAAGGGGCAAAGTTCGAGAAAGTGGAAGGTAAAATTTGGCGACAATTATGTAATCTGAGTCATGCTGCGTTACTCGCCGCCCTTAGGTTCGAATTTGGCCTTCTTTCAACATATGTCTTAACAATGGCAGCTTGCTTAAGGTGGGGAAACGTCTATTAAGGTTGGCATTGCATAAGGAAATTTTCGTTAATATGTTATCAAAAAGTGTAATTTTTAGGAATTATTTAAAGTTTTCAAGCAGTTTTGGTATAGATTCTGAGGGAGCAGCAGGTTTGGATAAAATCGCACTAAAGCATATAATTAAAAGAACTATATATCTGATTTCACGGGAAAGAGACTTGAAAAAAATGCTGTCTGAATAGAAGGTTTGACTGTATTGCGGAGAGCTCTACAGTTAAAAATCCTCAGCCGTATGTTCTTTGGATCTTGAACCATGGAGTTCACAGAGTGATTTTATTATTAAGAATGAACCTGCTGCCTTTAAGGATTGTAACAGGCGCCTGGGAGGGTATCCCCAAAAACAAAAGATACTGTGATTTATGTAATGGCGGCATACAAGATCTTAACCAAGTTCTGATTGTGTGCCCAGCACTCCTTTCAATGCGCCGCAAATACTTAAGGCATGGTTTTTTACAGCATAAAAACTCAACAGCATCTAAATTGATCTGTTTTAAAAATGTTCATTTTTTAAAAGAATTTTTGAATGTATATTAAAAAATTAGTGGGCAAGGGTGATCCTTAGGTTTTTATAGTATTGTATGATGTGATTTCATGCACTAGCACTTTTTATGCACTTCAAGCACTTTAATTAGTTACAAAAAATGATATTCAGTATTCAATTTTAAATTGTGTACCAGCATTCCTGTAAGAAAGTCAATTTACTAAGTGCATTTCCTTAGAAACATAGCACCTGGGTAGTTATCCGTGAGAAATGTCCTAGAATAGGGTATTCTATGCACTAGCACTTCATGTAAAGCATTAGCACTTTATTTAGCACTTTATAAAAATATTTGCTGCTATTACTATTCCATGTTCATCTCCCTAAAAAGGTTTTTAATTATTTATGCAAATTGTTATGTGTATATTGGATGATAATTGTAGTTTTCTCTTAAAAGTGTGCCATCCAAATGTAGATTATTTTATAAAACCAGGGTGATAGTCAAAAGTTTTACCCACCTGAAATGATTGTTATTGGTCCATATTTTTCGCAAGTTTATTCTACTAGAAATTGTTGCCCACCGTAGTGATGAACTTAATGAAGAAAAAAGATTTCCACCTCTTGAAAGATGTAATTAAGAAAAACTGAACTTGTAACTCTTTGTGTTTTAGACGTTACCTCTGTTGTCCTCAATAGTGCTGAGTCTAATGAAGAAATGTGATTACATACCCTTGGGTGTAATCTAGGAAAATTGAATTTGTACCTTCTCGTATTTTAAATATTGTGATTTGTATGAAATGTTGTTTTATTTATATTTAATGCGGAATTCCTTGGAATTCCAAATCATAATAAAATAAATTGAATAGGAATTGAGAATGGCTGTATAAATGAGTGTGTGCTTATGTCAGTGATTGTTCAAGAGAGTAACTATGTATTAGTTTCTATATGAATAAGTGACTTGGTGTGTGTATAACTGTATGGGTGAGTTAATGCAGTGTGATTAATTCTTTGAATGACTGACTATATGCGTATGTAACTCTATGGGTGAGTGGCAGTGTGTGAGTGTCTGCATAGCTGTAACAGTGTTTATGATAGTGGATGTATTGATTTATGAATGTATGTATGAATGACTAACTATAACAGCCAAATTTGTCTGATTTTGTACAAGTGAAATGTCAGCCTAACTATAACGTCCCTGAAACCTAGGGTTTTTTCAGTGAATGTCAAAGGTTTTTCAAATGCTAATTCCTAACTATAACGTCCCTGAACCTATAGCTTTGTCAAAGAATTTCAAAGGTTTTTTAAATTCTAAATCCTAACCATGATGTCCCTGAAACCTATGTTTTCTTCAGTGAATTTCAAATGTTTTTCTAATGCTAATTTCTATCTATAACATACCTGAACCCTATGTTTTTCTGTGTCTTTCAAAGGTTTTGACATCATCAAAAAACAAACCTCCAAGCCATCCACTGTCCACGCCCAACCCTCCAAAACCCTATGCGACAACTTCGTCTCCTTCTTCAATGAAAAAATAGCCAAGATCGAACTATCCCTAGACATCAACCCTACCACGACCGACAACAGCATCCTAACCTCAACAGTCACCACTTCGGGAGATCCAACCTCTATCGTATGGTCCTCTTTCGACCTCGTCCATGAAACCGAGATCCTCAATATAAACTCATCCTCCAAACCCTCCTCTCACAACCTTGATCCCATCCCAGCCCAAATGGCCAAAGACCTCAAACTCACCCTTGCACCACTGTGGTGTAAAATCATCAACAGCTCTCTAAAAACTGGCATCATCCCGGACTGCCTTAAAGTTGGCCAGGTTACTCCCCCCCTGAAGAAACCAGGTTTAGACTCAAATGACCTAAACAATTTCAGACCAGTCTCAAGTCTACCCTTCCTAGCCAAAATCCTAGAAAAATGCGTATTACGCCAACTCAACAACCAGCTCGACAGCATCAATCTTCTTGACCATAACCAATCAGGCTTCAGAAAAGGCTACAGCACCGAAACCGCAATCCTGAACATAGTTGACGACATCCGCAACTCCCTTGACTCAGACCAGTGCTGCCTACTCATCCTCCTAGACCTGTCAGCGGCTTTTGACACGGTTGACCACAAGCTCCTCATCAAAGCCCTCAAAGAAAGAGTAGGTGTGGACGACGTGGTCCTGAAATGGTTCGACTCCTTCTTCCAGAACTGCTTCCAAAGAGTCAAAATAAAATCCTTCACATCCGACCCTCTACCTGTGACCAGAGGGGTCCCCCAAGAATCCGTTCTTTCCCCTCAACTGTTCAACATATACATGATACCCCTCACCATCATACTGAAGAAAGCCAACATCCCCTTCCATCTATACGCGGACGACACACAGATCTACATAGAAACCACCTTTCCCAACGACATTCTAAGACTCAATAACACCCTAAAAGAAATCCAAAACTGGCTAGGGGTGAATCACCTCAAACTAAACCAAGGAAAAACAGAGATCCTCCTTATCTCCAACAAAGATGACAACCCGCAAATCACTGAATGGGTGAAAACCATTGACGCTCTCAAAGGAAATCTCACCCTGACCAACTCAGTAAAATCACTTGGAATCACCCTTGATCGCAAACTTACAATGACAAACCACATCAAGAACTCCGCAAAAAGCGCCTTCCTCAATCTGAAGCTCCTCAACAAAATCAAGCCACACATCCAGCAGAGGGATCTCCAACAAGCCACCCAAGCACTGGTCCTGTCCAGACTGGACTATGGAATCGCAACCCTATCCGGCAAAGCCCTCTCACACCTGGCACCACTAAAAACAACCCTCAATGCAGCAGCCAGAATGGTCTCAGGCGCAAGAAAATTCAACCACATATCCCCCGCACTCAAAGATCTAAAATGGCTCCCAGTGGAAATGCGCGCTCAGAACAGCCTGTCTCACACACAAAGCCCTGCACACAGGGAAACCGGAATATTTAGCCTCAAAACTCAAAAAGGCGGGCCAATCCAGAAATCTCAGAAGTTCAAACTCCCTATTACTCATCCCCCTGAAAACCCAGAAACAAAAAACCGCCAGCCGCTCTTTCGCCGGCAACGCACCAAAAATTTGGAACTGCATCCCAGTGGCCATCAGAACTACCCCTTCCTTTCCCGAATTCAAGAGCCGTCTAAAAACCCTCTACCTCAATGGTGCATTCCCGAACTCTACCTCAATAGCCCACCATGGAACTATGACTCCCTCAAAAACACTACCTCGAAACCCCTTAGGCGGCAAACAACTTTGTTAAGAACCGAACTTGGATGTATCCTGTTTATTGTTTGCTGTACTGCTCCGCACTTATTTCACCCAGACCGACTGTAAAGCACTCCGATACCCCTGGGTCTGGCCAGCGCTATAGAAAACTCCAAAAATAAATAAAATAATAAATACATCACACTCTCTATCGTATCTTCACACATACTTCTATCCGGAACCCATCTCGCCGGACCCACAACATACATTCGACTCATCACATCTCTTGCCGTTTCTTTCGCAACTTCATCCGCAAACGCATTACCACGACCAACATCATCGGGAACCTTCTTATGTGCACTGCATTTCACGATTGCAACTTGCAACGGCAAAGTAAGTGACTCAAGAAGTTCATTCACCAACTGACCATGCTGAATCTTCGTTCCATGAGACGTGAGGAACCCACGTTCCTTCCACAAACGACCAAAACTATGAGCCACAGCAAACGCATACTGGCTGTCATTATATACATTCACTCATTTCCCTTTCGACAACACACACGCTCTTATCAATGCAATCAATTCTGCTGCTTGAGCTGAATTATGTGGGATACGTGCAGCTTCAACAATCGTATGCAAAGTCGTAACAGCATATGCCGCAGTCGTATCACCATTCGGAAGCTTGAAGCACGAACCATCAACCCATAAGTTACCATCACACTTTGCAAGAGGAGTGTCCCTAAGGTCTATTCTACCTTTTGTTTCCTCCTCTGTCCTAAGAAAGCAATCATGCTGTTCTAAAACATCTGTCTCTACTGAAATCGGCAACAACGTAGCTGGATTCAACGTATTGCATCTCTTTATATGCACATGACTCGCTAAAAGTGTCAACTCGTAACCTGACAATCGAGCACTAGTTAAGTGCTGTGTCTTAGTCCTATTCAACAAGGTATCCACTGCATGTGGAACCATCACAATCAACGTATTATCCATTACCAAACCATCAGACTGTCGAATAGAGACAGCCACTACTGCTGTAGCTCTCAAACAACTCTGCAACGCTCTAGCTACCGATCCAAAGTCGACGAGAAATACGCACATGGACGTTGTTTATCGCCGAACTGCTATGTCAGGACTGACAATGCACATCCCTCTCTCTCGTGGACATAGAGTGTAAAAGGCTTACTGTAGTCGGGAGTACCCAACACAGGAGCCCAACACAACGCATCACGCAATTCTGAAAAACTCTTCTGGCATTCGTCAGTCCAAGGAATAGGATTCAGAGTATCCTTAACAGTAAGAGCTATCAAAGGTTTCGCAAGAAGCGAAAAATTTGGAATCCACTGTCTACAATACGACTTAATACCCAAGAAAGCACGCACTTCTCTCTGTGTGGTTGGCACACTCATTTTCGCAATCGCTTGAATTCGTTCTGGGGTCAATCTTCTTCCCTTCTTCGATAAGAGATTACCTAAGTAGGTCACTTCTTGTCGACAATACTGCAACTTCGAAAGAGACACTTTATGATGGAAGTCAGACAAATGACGCAACAACAACAACGTAGCCTCTTTACAAATCCCCTCATTATCAGCAGTAACTAACAAATCGTCTACATACTGAATAAGAGAAGCACCATCAGGTAAGACAATCGTATCAAGCTGTGTTTTCAAAGCCTGACTATAGATAGATGGACTCTCACAATAGCCTTGAGGAGCGTGTTTGAACCGGAAACTTCGGCCTCCTAAAGAGAAGCCAAAAATATCTCTACTCTCCTTGGCAATCAGGATGCTGAAGTAAGCATTCTTCAGATCAATCACCAAAAACCAGGTAGCAGAAGCTGGAATCATAGTCAGTAAGCAGTGATATCTGGCACAACTGGAAATTGCGGAACTACAACCTTATTCACCTCACGAAGATTGATCACAAACCTATATACAGGCAGTTGCTAAGAATCAGTACGTTTCAGAACTGGCAAAACCGGACTATTGCACACATTACCTCTCATTTCTTCAATCACACCTTTCTCAATCAGATCATAAATGATCGCTAGAAGCGCTCTTTCACCATCACCCGAAATCCGATATTGGGGAATATGTGGCAATCTAGCATTCGCTTTCAGCGTCACAACATATGGCGGAATCTCCAAAAGACCCACATCATTAGGACCAGTAGCCCAAAGAGTATCAGGAAGAGAAGACAATTCCACTGGAAGTCGATCTTTAGATAAATACATCGGAGAGATCACTCTCTTACCTAATGTAAGCTGTACTCCTGAAGGAGAACAATGTAGCGTTGCATACAATCTTTTCAACAAATCCAATCCCAACAAGTTCTCACCACAACCTGTCGTCAGAATAAGGGGTGCTTCAAATTCACAAGGTCCAACAGAAAGAGACAAAGGACTAGAAATCGGATTACTAACCGGGGCGCCAGAAAAACCTACGGAAACATTCGTCAAGCCAGACAAAGGTGCGCCAGGGAGTTTAGAGTGCATAATAGAACTCTTCGCAGCATCAGTATCCACCAGAAAAGGCTCTGACACACCTGATGTAATCACTTCAACATAAGGTCAACTCTGATCTACTGGAACTGAAACAATTCCCTCTCTTTGTCTATGGCTGTCCTAGCAATCATTACCGTCCATATTCTCACCTTCGACATAATAGTCGTCGGCATAGTACTGAGTCGTCCTACTAGATGCACCATTCTGCTGATCAAAACAATTCATTGAATTCTGTGGAGGCAAGGAACGCGCATTCTGGTGGAACACACCACGTCCTCTACCTCTAGGAGCTTGCTGAACACCTCGACCTCTCACACCAGAAGCACCATTCGTGCGCTGTAACAGAACCGGAAAACTATTCTTGAAATTACCCTCTTCTTTACAATATGCACACTGATTAGGGCCTACAGGAAAAAGCTGTTGAGAAGACTCGAACCTTTGCGAGTTTCTCTGATACTGCTGAGGTTGCTGATAATCGCGCTGATTATTACAAGGCGGATATGCTTGCTGCAAAAGAACCTTCGTCTTCAACTCTTTAGTCTTTTTGTCGACTCTATCTTTCTCATCCTTATCCCTATTCTCATAGTACTGTGCAGTATCCAATATCTGTGCCGACGAAGAAACAGCCCAAGAACTCTCAGAATCCTTCAATTTAGTACACAACTCTGGAAGCAAATTATGCACAAACTTATCGACAAACAACCGTTGACCACCTTCTGTACTCATGTCCTGACCACTATGGTCGATAAACATCTCTTCAAACCTAGTGAAGAAATCAGACACACTTTCATCTTTCTTCTGGTTACATGCAGACAATTTGTCCCAGTTTACTCTCATAGCAGGCATCAAAGTCTTCATGTAAGTAATGATCCTACCAGGAAGTTCTGCAACTAAAGGCTCAGGTTTAGCACCACCAACTTGTTGGCCATCCGCTGCACCAATATTATTCCATGTATCACCTGACTCTTGAGCATGATCCGTATGACGAAGCAGTCCCCATAAAGGCTGCGGAACCACATTTCCGAACAACATGTCTATATCGGCTAGATTCATAACACATGAGTCTGCAGTCTGTGATAATTCCTTATAGTACCCTGCAGGATTTTTACAAGGATCAGGCAAAGTCTGCTTAAGGGCCAAAACTTCAGCTCGCTTCCATGGACCATGTACCCAAGCACGCTGAAAATGAGCCGGTGCAGCTACAATACCAGCCTGAGCATTGGCCTGAACGGCCTCTTTCCACACCGGAGGAACCTCTCTCATTGGATATTGTCGCACTTGTCTCCTAACAGAAGGATCAGGCTCAAACAACGACTGAAAAGGAGACTCACTCCTAAACGACAACAATGTCGCAACTGCTCTTTCAACATCGAGACCCACTATAGTTCCCTTCGCAAACTCGGACTGTACACGGAACAACTCAGACGGAGTCTGTCCCAAATCACCATCTTCCCATTCTTCACGAAGGAAAGTACACATCTTATCGAAAACATACCTCTGCTTTGGTGCTTCCCATTGACGGAAAACATCCATAACAGACTCTAAACTATATTTCAAAGAATTAGTAACCCATTTACGCGCTAAATTATCCAATACTTCCCGCTCTTCGGGACCAGGCATTTGGCTACGCAACTGTTTACGCGCTGAAACAGCGGTCATACTCAATAACCCAAAGAAAGGAGACAAAAGACCAGTAACAGTATCAGTCATTTGCTGTCGAACAGAAGGAGAAGTTGACAAAAGGACAGGAGACAAAGCAGACTGAGAGGAAACCAACGTAGGAGCAGTAGCAGAAGAAGTAGCAAGTACAGGAGACAAAGTCGTAGGAATTGGAGGTGGAGCAGGTAGCAAAGTCAGCTGCCCTTGAGAAGGCTGCACCAGAGGAATAGGAGCTAACTGAAGAGAAGCTGGCGGCTGTAGAATAACAGGAGGCAAAGCAACCGGAGTTTGCGGAGTTGCTGTAGCACTCTGCACATAAGGGGGTGGCGAACTCAACAAATGGGACATCAAAGGATCTTTCTCAAGATCCTTCATTGCACCTTGCTGAAGAGGTGAGTGACAAAGCTGGATAACATTTATCAATCGCCATTTTACGTTGCCTGTGCAACTGCTCACTCGCTTGTTCTTCTTCGTTATCTTTAAACTGTATAGCAGGCGGCATTATCGAGATACCCTTCTCTCTTTTATTTCTCTTCACTAATTTAATTTCTTTCTGTTTGGCTTCCTTTCGCCAAAGGCGGAAAGAGTCAAACATCGCCGGCCGGGCTTTCTTCTTAAAGAGTTTAACTTCTAGATTATCTAAAATCTCTGTGTCATAACTACCATATTGGGGCCATTTTAGGACACCATCCTTCCTAGTGTAGCGAATCCACACTTCATTATACGTGATGGGGCCCACGCCATGCTTCAAAAAGAGCTCATAAGTCGGAGTTCCAATCGGAGGTACCGGACACGAATCCTCCAATCGGGAATCCCTATTACAACCACAAGAAAATATCTTTCCAAGTCTGCTAAGACCAGGCATCTTCGCTCACTAGTCTAGCTTCAAACTTCAAGGGAATATCGAATACGATAGCCTCGCGAATACACGAGTCCCTCGGTTTTGGAGCTTGCAAGTCCCAAATCAAAAATCCCAAGGGATACCCAAAAACTAAGGACTGGGAGACGCTCCACTCATACTTAACTGAAGTATCGATGACGTCACCAGAAGACCCGTCTATCATCTCGCTTTACAAATTGTTAAAGGGTCCAAGACAGGGCGACATTCAGGGCAGCAGTCCTTCGTAGACGTCGGAAAGCGGGGAACCTCGCAGCAAAGACTTTCGGACCACGACGACATACAGGGGTTGATGAAGTGGTAGGCCTTCTTCAAGAATTTTCCCACGAAGCTCCTCATGATCTTCAGGCTTGGACCGGTACCGCTGAAGTCGTCCAACATTGGGCGCCAACTGAAGAACCGGGTTTTAGAACCCAGCGGCGCCAGGGGCACGCCCAATGTCTTCGGGTTCACCTTTCTTAGAATACAGAGACACGGGATACTTCTCGGTGACGTCAAAGATCAAATTTATTGGCTGCAACCAGGAACAGAAGTCTACGAAGCACGTCACGGGTGTTTCGCTAGAGACTGCACAATTTTAGTATTGCAAGACATCGTCTTTTATGCCAAAAATCACATTCCTGACTAGCAACAATTATTTACGAACTGTCCAATCACAAAGTGACATTGCAAAAAGGTATCGCATAATGACAAGCCCACTTTTCAGTTGTCCAGCCAACCATCAATTACAAGGGAAAATCCAATATTCTCGCTCGGACAGGCCGGACAAACCCATAATAAAAGGACCTCAACCCAAACCATAAATAGGCCATAAAAGAAGGAACAGAAAAAGATGAGAAGCAAGATAGAAGGGTGTGTGCGTGTACCATAAACTCGGCAATGTCCTGCTCTTTGATCTCTATCTTGACCAGCTGCCGAACAAGGAACTGGCTCAACAAGATTAGCTTCGGGCAATGGAGTCAGTTTGCAGAGGTCACACAGAAGTCAGCTAAAGGTGTACGTGTCCCAAAGACTGGCTCGGCCGTAGTCATCGGCCTATGTGAGGGCAACCACAAAAGGGCTGCCGTACACAAAATGGAACCAAAAGGTTCAGAACGAAATCCCTGAATACACAGTGTATCCATCAATCGAACATGATGAAAACACTCGTACATACCGCACTCGTCATTTGCGGTTCGCTGATACCAAAATCGTCACGATACGACGACCTTTATGAACGTGTTCAGAATCACGGTACCTCAGCTTGACAGGAGAATAGAAAGTCCCCAATGGTCTCCTTTGCAGCTCCACACACGGGGCAGGAAGTATTAGATGAACCCCTCCACCTGCCAGTTAGGGACCTGAGTGGAAGAGCACCTATCCTCAATTGACATAGAAGCTTCCTATCCCATGGCTTTGTTATATTGTCCCAATAAAGTTCATGGTCAGGAGAGATTTTAGATTCCAGATAGCATCCTGTCTCTAGAGTCAGTGTTTCTCCAATCCCGCTCAACCACATAGTCCCAATACAACTCCTTTACAGTGTTTTTACTAGGAAAAAGTGTGCCTGGCGGGTTATCCCAAAGGGTTTGGAGACCCGACAAACATAACAAGGATCTAAGATCTTTTAGCCATTTGATCCTATGGAGTACATACACTTTGATCAACGCTAAAAAGCCTTCCGCATAGTGCTTGAGTTCTGGAGTGGTCCAGAGTCGTCTCCAATACTAAATCGGGCGAAGCTTTGCCAAATCAACCACTGCCTTTCTGCCCAGCTCATATCTAAGGGGTAGAAGGGGGTACTTTTGGGAAGACCAGTAATTGTCCTAAAGAACTTGTTTTCGGACTTCTGTAATGACTCGAGCTTCCCAAAACCCCACAACTCAGCCCCATATAGTGCTGAGCCAAGGGCTTTTGCCTCATAAACCTGTAGGGCTGGCAAGATTGGTTTAGAGTTTGATTTTCTGTGTTCTGCCCCGAGGGCTCCAGCTAATTGTCTATTCCTTAGTGTCGTAAGATCAATATGCTGGGACCATTTGAGCTCGTTGGTTACATAAATACCAAGGTAGGTGAAAGCTTTGACTACCTCTAAGGGGCGCTGGTTCATAGACAGCCTGGATCGGAAACTACGGTGGGTGTTAAAAATCATTAACTTGGTTTTGGCCACCTTGACTTCAAAACCATGCTCCCCACAAAATTCCTCAAAGATGTTGAGGGCACACTGCAGGCCACTCGGGGTCTTTGATAGAATAAGGGTATCGTCAGCGAACATTAATATTGGGACCTTAATGTCCGCCAACGAAGGGGCGTCTAGATTAACAGACAGCATTCAAGCTATTACTCCATTGATAAACAAGGAAAAAAGCAGGGGGTCCATTGCACACCGCTGCCGAAATCCCCGCTCAACCGGGAAGTCCGCAGTGACCTTACCTTGACTGCCCCACTGTATCCTAGCAAAATTCGCCTCATGCAACCTCTTAACTAGGGTCAGTACATCCTCCGGTAGGCCCAGGTTCCACAACACTGACCACAGCTTAGTCCTGGGAACCAGGTCGAAGGCAGTCCGCAAATCCACAAAAGCGGCATACAGGCTGCCCCCGCCCAGCACCACAGTTCACCACCGTAGCAAGGTAAAGCGGAACACCTGGTCCACCGTACTAGTGGCCTTCCGTAACCCAGCCTGGTAAGAGGATAATGCATTGTTCTCGTCAACCCAAGCCATAAGCCTGCTCACCACCATCCTCCCCACCACCACCTTTTGAATGGTAGCTATCAAGCTTATGGGTCTGTAATTACCCGGCAAACCCATATCACCTTTCTTATATACGGGGATAATGATTGCACCCTTCCAGGATGACAGAACCATTGCTCCCTGGGCAACAGTGTTAATCAAAAGAAAGATATATTTACCCCAGCGTTTCCTATCATTAATAAAATGATCCGCCGGGATCCCATCCAAACCCGGAGCTCTTCCTTTCGATATTGCACTTAAGGCCAACAACACCTCACTGTGACTAAAAAAGTTATCTTTGGGATATACAGCCATGAAACCATCCATCTCAGAGGCAGAGTGGCTATCGGCATATTGTGGTTTAAAATAATTGACCCAGTCCTCCTCATCAACATTATTATCGGGGCAATTGGGTAAACCGCCACCACCCCATTTGACAATGCTCCAGAAGAGCCTAGAATCTTTAGTCCTACTTGCCTCCCTTAGTTCATTCCAATGCCTCTCATCCCATGTTTTTTTTGCAGAGGCTATACTGTCCTTGTAGATTCTTCTTGCACTGCGGATAGCCACTTGATCTCCACTCTTAATAGCTATTCCCAGAGCTAGCCTGGCTTTCCTGCACTGAGCGTTATACCACCTCACAGAACTGGGAGGAGCCTTATTGGTTTTCCTACCCAGTTTCTGGAAATGGGATCTAATAACACAAAAAAGATTATCATGTATAGCAGTAGTTTTGTAAGACCCTGGTACAACTGTGTTTGCCTACTCTAGGGCAATTATCGCCTTGTCCACCTCCATATCTATACTAACCATAGACTGTCAATTAGCCAAAACACTGGGCCATTTTAGCCGTCGCATGTCATTGGTGGGGACAGGCAGGGGAACACCATCCCACTCTATAGCGGGTTTCCCTGTTGAGGATAGCCACCATTTATGTACTACTCACAGGGGGTCGTGGTCACTTTCTAGCGTGTGTTTTACTTCCATATCGTGGACTCCCTTCCATACTTGGAGGCTGCACAGAACGTAGTCTATCCTACTCCTATATCGACCGTTCTCGAAAGTACATGCCACCCCTTGTCACTCATTGTTCGCCTGTTTAATGCCCTAAGGCCCCTTTCCAAACAAATGGCATTCAAACATATAATATCCTCAGACCAATGTTTAACTTGGGCTTGGGCCCCCAGAGGGCAAGAAGAAAGTCAATGCGCCCAAGGTGACTTGCCTAATCTGTGGCATGGAACTTTCAAGGGGGAACCCTAA
Organism: Lissotriton vulgaris; assembly: GCF_964263255.1. Lineage (NCBI taxonomy): Eukaryota > Metazoa > Chordata > Amphibia > Caudata > Salamandridae > Lissotriton > Lissotriton vulgaris. The sequence goes on along the minus strand of NC_141696.1, from coordinate 650,483,054 downwards.
CAAAAAATATTCTTTTGGTAATAATACCATGATTAGACACATGCAGCGCAAGCATCCGAACAACTATTCTGCTGCAGAGATGAGAGAACTGGCCAGTAATCCTCCCCAATCTTCAACCACCACCTCCAAAAGAAAGCAACCCACTCCATCGGGACCAGAGACAAGGGGGACGTTCCCTTGCATACAACCACGGTTTGGGGAGTTCAGAATTACATGTATTGTTTGTGGTAAGACCATCTCCTATGGTGAACAGAGCATAAAGCTCATCCTCATTGCTGGTGACAACCACAATTGCCCCAAAAAAACCCTAATTTTTTCCTGTTTTTTTTGCTCCAGTTGAGCCATTTTCAATTCCCCATAAAAATAACAAAAAAATATAAACAAGTTCATAAAAGACAAAAAAAGTACAAAATGTTCAAAAAACATTAAAAAAATATAAAATAACAAAAAGAAGAAAAAAAACTGTTCTTTTTAGAACTACCTCCAATTTATAAAAAAGGCTACATTTTTTAAAAACTCTGTCATTCTTTTTTCCCCATGGTACGCTCCCCGGTCTGTTCCCCGGTGCGCGTACAGGGCGCTCCCCCTGCGCAAATCAAAAAAAAAAAAATGTGTTTGTACCGCGGGGCCCTTTTATGGCCCCCACATCAAACCTTTGGGATCAGGGGGGGTCTACTCTGCCCCCTTATGGTCATTTCCCCATTTGTTTTTGCCTCCTCTTGTGTCTCGATCTTACCGAGCTACCGAGCTTCGGACTGTTTCGAATGTTTACAGACTCCCGAGAGCCAATCAGCTTCCGCGCGCAAGTCGCGTAGCGCGCCCGGAGCGCACCCCGGTGCGCGTACCGGAGCGCGCCATAGATATATATATTTTTTTTTACCTAAATTACTCAAAATCCACTGGAGCACATATCTTGAGACATAGCAAAGGCGCATCGGGCTACTAGTCCCTACAATTTTGCCAAGTTTGGTGGAAATCCATACATCCGTTCGGGCTAAAAGTGAGGTCGACCGCCCAATGGAAATTAGCATGGGGAAAACACGTTTTGGGACCCCCCTTTTATCTTGGCCCCCGCTTGACAAATCCCCCCCCAAACTTTCAGGGAAGGACCGAAGTGCTGCGAGGCAAATTTGAGGAAATTTTCAGGCAGATTCCTCAACCGGCGCCAAAGTTATTCCCAATAGAATGTTGAGATTTTGCATTGAAAACAATCCTAACTATAACTACCTACTGGCGACTGCCAGTAGGTAATATATATATATATATATATATATTTTTATATATATATATGTATATATATATATATATATATATATATATATTCAATGAAAAAACCATAGGTTATACTCCATATATAGTTAGGAATTAGCATTTACAAAACCTTATTTTACTCGCATAAAACCATTGAAATTCCATATATAGTTAGATGCGCTAACTATATATCGCGCACCCGCAATCCACTGCTGATGATGTCACATATTACATCATTCATGACATGGTCAGTGACATCACTGATGACATCACTGATGACATCACTGATGACAACTCAAATGACATCACTGATGACAACATCCAGTGACTGTATGTTTCTGTAAAGTTAAAATATGTCTTACATATTGAAGAATGAGTGGATGTATAAGTGTCTGGATGAAGGATTTAGTAGGTGCATGACTGATTGTATGAGGGAGTGATTAAATGTGTCTCACTGAGTGCATGGGTTAGTGATTAAACTGTATTAATTTGTGCATCATTATATCTGTTGTTCTGTAAACTGCTGCATGTGTTGATCAGTAGCTATATGAGTAACTATATGGGTTATTGATTGGTTGCCCAAGTATTTGTGTGGGAGACTGAGTGTGTGTGTGGGTGGCTGGGAGGTGTGTGACTCTGTGCATAGATGTGTGAGCAGTTGATTCACTAGGTGTATGAGTTCAAGAGTGCATGTGGAAACAGCTATATGGGCGGTTGACTGTGTGCATGAGTGTATTGGTGAGTGAATGGATATCTCAGTGCTACATGTCAAAGTAAGTACATATGTAAAACACAGTACATGTGAGAGTTAACATATATAAATAACTGTGCATAAGAGTCAGTGAATGTGTGAGTGGCTGTATGGATCATTGTGAACATGTATCAAGGATTGTATAAGAGAGTAAATATGTGTTAGAATATGTTTCAATAAGTAAGGTGTGTATAACTGTATAGTTGAGGAATTGGAGGTGTGTTTGATTCTTTGCATGACTGTCTAGGTGTATGAGTAACTCCATGGATGAGTGACAGTCTGTGAGTGTCTGTTTTCACTGAGTGTATCGAAGGATATATCAGAGTCTGTAGAGGTTCATCGTATTAACACATGAATGATGTCATCTGTGATGTTGTCAGTGATGTCATTTGAGTTGTCATCAGTGATGTCATCAGTGATGTCATTTGAGATGTCATCAGTGATGTCATTTGAGTTGTCATCAGTGATGTCATCAGTGATGTCACTGACCATGTCATGAATGATGTAATATGTGACATCATCAGCAGCGGATTGCGGGTGCGCGATATATAGTTAGCGCATCTAACTATATATGGAATTTCAATGGTTTTATGCGAGTAAAATAAGGTTTTGTAAATGCTAATTCCTAACTATATATGGAGTATAACCTATGGTTTTTTCATTGAATTTCAATGGTTTTTTGAAAGCTAATATTTCTATCTGTAAAATGTATTTTTCTTTAAATCATAAAATATATTGTACATTTTTTTTATACAATTTAAATCCTAGTCCGCGAACTGGTCAGCTTCCCGTTAGCTGAATTCAAAGCCGCGACTTGGTGCGCGAGCCGGTAATCGCTGCTTAAGCGTGACTGTTACGTTATCATGACGTTTTGCGTTGTCGCGTAATACGTTATCCGACGCGCCAAGTTAGCGGACTCGAAAGCGGATTGGATAGCGGCGCAAAGCGCGAAACGTAAAGACAGCAGGTCATGTGACTCGATAATAACACTTTTCATTAGTTCATTTCACTTTTGGTTTCCTAATGATGTAATACTAGGTCATGTGATCTAAAATTAACACTTTTCATTGGTTTAGAACTTTGGCTTTTCCCAAATGATGAAAACCCCTCCTTCTTTCCTCACTCTGACTTTCATCTTGATGAGAGAAAGACCTTTGTACAATCCAGGGAAATGGCTTCTGTTGTAGCTTCTGGTAGTGTTCCCCCACCACCACCTCCACCTCCTCATGGAAAGAAAGGACCACCAACTCAACCAATCTTTCAAGAAGAGGAAGAGCGGGAAGAGGAGGAAGAGTCTGAATATTTGCCTGAGGAGCCCAGGAGATACAACAGGAAGGAAAATTTCATTTGGCAATTTTTCAAATTTCCACCAGGGCAAAAGAAAGTGAACGCCAGGTATGTCTTTTGCCGAATCTGTGACGAACGTCTTTCTAGAGGCACGGATAAAAAATATAGTTATGGGAATTTCACTATGCACAGACACATGAGCAGGTGGCACCCAAATAACTACAGTGCAGCTCAGCTTCGAGACGAACAACAGAATTCACCAGCAATAGCCAGAAGATCGGTTGTGCCAGAAATTACGGGACCTGAAGCAAGGGAGCTGATCCCAAATATTCAAATGGACATGGGGGAAGTCAAACAAGTTTGTATGAGGTGCAATCAAACATTATGCTACCGCGAAAGTAGTATAACTCTTATCATTAGAGCCATCAAAAATCATGTATGTCCAAAACGCCCCCAAAAATAAATTCTTCTTTTTTTTGTTGCTCCTGTTGAGCCCTCTTCGATGAATCATTTTTGTTTCCCCCCCTCCCCCCAAAAAATAAAAAAAAATACAAAATGTTCAGAAAAAAACAAAAAAATATAAAAAATGTTCAGAAAACTAATAAAAAAAATTTAAAACAACAAAAACAAAAAAAAAGTTCTTTTCAGAACTACCTCCCCATTAGTAAAAAAAATTGGTAGAATTCTTTGAACTCTGCCAAGCTCTATTTCTATTAGTTCGCTCCCAGTTCGCTATCCGGTACGCGAACTTTGAGCGCACCAAAAAAATTTTTTTTAAAAAAAGGAACAGTAAGTATAAGGAAAGAAAACAGACAGCTATGTTACTATAAAGATAGCTATAGGGAGTAAAGAAAAGATACTGTGACCCGCAATTCACTTCTGATCATGTCATATATTACACTATTTTTCACATAGTCAGTGACATCATCAGCAGTGGATTGCGAGTAACAGTTTTTTTTGTTTACGTCCTATAGCTGTCTTTTTTGTAACATAACTGTCTGTTTCCTATCCTTAAACTTACTGTTCGTTTTTTTAACGAGATAACAGATATGCCCAATTATTACATCATTCATAACATAGTCAGTGACATCATCAGCAGTGGAATGCAGGTTAAAAAAGTAGAAAACATTTACCTTATAATTCTTGTTAATTTTTAACGAAAATTTTTCATACATTCAATCTGTAAAAGAGAGAACAAACATTTCCAAAAATATTAAAACATGTATTTAAAAATTAGAAAAAAGAAGGGAAAAGGTTCAAGAAGAAACACTTTTTAAACAACTTTGACACTTATATAAACCTCTATTTCTCTACGACCCCTACACAATCCTAAATATATTTATTTTCAACAAACAGTATCTTCATGCTGATGAAATGAGGCCTATTTTGAAATATGATGCTTCTTTTGCATTGCTTATGTCTCACAATAGTGATGCCATAACAGCGCAAAAGAGATGTGAAACCATCATAAAATTGTGTCTAACATTTAAAATGATTATTTTAGGATGCAAATAAGATGTGTGCTTTCAAGAGCTTTCTTTGAGGTGAGGCCTCTTTTCTTTTTTAAAAAAAAAACAGTACCCAGAAGTACAGCACTGTAAGCATTAAAATTGACACTTACAGAAGACTCAGCTTACCCATATGTACCTCACATTTCTAAATGTATATCATAAGTACAAAAACCATAACATTAATTATACATGTTAAATGGTTTATTTTTGCCGTTCTCAGAATCTATCAAATTTCACTTAAATCAGTGACTTGAAGGTATTCATCATGTAACAGCGGGGAAAAAAAAACACAATCAAAATGACTGTGTTTAAAAAACCCATACAACCTAAGAAATCTGATTTCAAAACTCCTTAAAATTGACTTACTTTCAATGACGTCGAATGATCTCCTATAAACAGCATCCACTCTGTTGTGCTATAAATATTTTCAGCCCGCCACTTTCTGAAAGAAAACCTCCATCGATACGTAAAATATGTTACATAGAAAAAAAAACTTCTCTCATTCTATCACATGTTTCCACTAGGCCAAATCATGTTGCCGCGATTCGCAAGTCTTATATTTCTTCCAATCAAATCCCGACATTTTCTATTTACGCAACTTTCAAAAATAAAATATTTGAGATTATTTTCACAATCCTGGACTACTAATATCTTACTCTTCTTTGTCACTCATGTTCTCCTTTTCCTATGACACTGATACTGCTTACTATGAAGCAGACCTACTTGCATCAGGTTTATATAGTTGGATTTTTAATCTAGACAGCATTGCAGACTTACATTCCCTCTACTTAAAATTTTGGTTTTAAAAACACCAGGTAAGAATTTTTAAGGTCAAACGGCAATTTTTTTTTGAAAGTTACAACGGAATCATTACAGAATGACCAGCCGTTTCCAGACTTTAAGTAAGCTGTATAATGTCCTGATGTTGTTGATGGACCTTCATGATAGATAATTGCTACAGTTACAAAAGTCCTCCCTGATATTGACAGCTGAGAAGCCACAAAATTTTTTATTAAAGTTGACAATTTTGATCCATCAGGCCTACATCGTTGGATCATTAAAATGACATACTGGCTATATCTACGTATAAATAATGTTGACATCATATCACATTTACATTGGCTACACTCCATGTTGTGATCCGCTGCATTTACTAGCTTATTAAAGGACACTGATTTACTGTCTGGCAAAGTTAAATATATAAATCTTTCTGAGTCTACACTAGTAGTACTTGATACCATACAGTTCTCGCAGTCATGCTGCCATTGATAAGAAAGCCCAAACAGGTGATCTACATCTACACCCTCATCTTGCAATACATCAAGCATATACATTAAAAACTCCTGACAATCTTGCTGATTATTTTCAGAGAAGTCTGTTTGACCTGAACATTCATCTAACAGATAACGAACTTCAGACACACTTTCTACTTTTGTTCGATCAGTGCTACATTTTTCTAACACAGAATTTAACAAGCAGCATAAACTTTGCTCCGAATTGAACACAATCTGTTCTTTTAAACTCTCTAGTGAAAAGAGAACATTAACCACTACATTTGCATAGCAGTTGACACCAGAACTGTTTTCAAATTGAAAACCGACAACATCTTCAACAGAATCCACTTTCTTTCTGCTAACAACTTTCGGTTCATTGACTTTTAGTCTTTTTGCAACAACCTCCCTACTATTACTGATATTTCTACGTTTCTGGCCTACCACACGTTTCTCAAACAAAGGATATTGAGGCAAATGTGGCGCATACTCTCTTCTTAACCTATTGTATTCCTTAACACAATCTAGATCCGCACAAATGTTTGTGACATCACAGTCAATCAAGTACAATCCCGATAAAGTTCTAACTCGTGACAATGCCACATATGCCATACCCTCCTTGAACACAGAACTGCCAATATTCACCAATGCACAGTCTACACTTAAACCTTGCGATTTATGGATTGTCACCGCATATGCCAAGCAAACAGGAAACTGTTTACGGCGAACATATAAGTCTTTAACAAGCAAAAACCTAGCAGAACAACGACCAATTTGCTGTACTTCCTCAATGCCATCAAATTTAATTCTTAAAAATTCGATTCCATCTCTATTTTTGTATTTCTCCAAATCAACAACATTACCCATTGATCCATTTACTAGACCTCTTTCTACATGTAAATTCCTTCTCAAAATGATTCGGCAATTTAAACACACATTCAAAGTCTTTTCAAAACCCGCTGTTTTAGATATAGTCTTCTCTAATGAATCCAATTTTGATTTCAAATTGTCTGACAAAATAATTGTTGATCCCATGTGCTCTAATTTGTCGATAGCTTCAAGTTTCACAATCTCTTGCTTTTCTAAATTCAACATTTTATTGTTGAAGATGGCACATTCTGCAAGAGTTGGCATGAGACATATCCCGGACTTCTTCTCAGTAATTTTCTGAAAAATATTCTCAGGCTCAATCTCTTGTTTGGGATATAAATTTGACAGTAATCGTGCATTTAAAGCTTCTCTCCCATGCTCGGTCACTTTTCCAATTCTAATATCTTGTAGAATATTCTTGTAATCTTCATCCTTTGCCTGACGCATATTTTCATGCAGTTCTGCATAATTGAAGTTTAACCATATATTGACGTTGCCAATGCTTCCTAGGCACTTCCTGGTATCTTCATGTGTGAGTATTTTGAACACAGGTTGACCTTTTACTGGTGTCAGCTGCAGAAGATCTCCGAAAACAATGATGTGTTTGCCACCAAATAACACATCATATTCAGTTTTAAGTACTTCTTGCATTCTCAAATGCACAAAGGCAAGCATGACATTGGAAACCATGCTTACTTCGTCAATGATAAGTAGTTTCATTTTCCTCAAGACTCTTGAAACTTCACAGCAAGCATCTCCAGATAACTTGTTGTATTGTAATTTGTTGTCATGCTCCACCGGCAGCATCAGTAGACGATGCAAAGTAATACCTTTAATGTTATGTGCTGCCAGTCCAGTAGGAGCGGTGACAACACAAGACAGCGATGACTTAGTCCTTTCCTGCAAATAACAAGAAATTGCTTTAATGAGGAAACTCTTTCCAGTTCCCGCTTCTCCACTCACGTACAGTCGGACAGGCTTCAACGACGTACATGAGCACTCTTTCTTCTCATGACTTAATCCGTGCTCAATTTCCTTGGTAACTTCATCATATATTTTCCTCTGCTCAACGTTGAGTTGTTTTTCCAAGTCTTCTAAGTTAACTGAATCCTCCTGAGCATGTGCCATGGCTCTTTCCACTTCATTCATAGCAGTGGCAGCTTCATTTTCGATAATAGGTCCTCCAAGTGGATCTTGACTCAATGAAACAGAACTCTGACTGTCCTGAGAACTGTCTCTGGCAATCTCGGCTGCAATCGTTGCTTCCTGCTCAATTTCCAAAGTTAGCATTTCTTGATATTTAGGAAAAGCAGGACATTCTATGGACTCCTTGGCTGCATTAAAAGAGTCTTCGTAACAGAGGAAATCTCCAAGCAGTTCCTCTTCTGCACGCCAAGGCTTGAAAAGTTGCAAAAGTGCTAAATAGAAAAACTCCTTTCTTTCTGGAGATTCACCACTCAATTTTCGATGGTTTACTAATTGGCATTTTCTTTGCTTGACCAGGCATCCCTCACTTCCAATTACAGCATACACTCCTTTCTCAATATCTTCTTTGATGTTCCTCTTGAATATATAATTTTGGAGAACCTCATATAGACAAACATTCTCAAGGTGACTGCTTCGATTTGGATAATATGTATCCAACATGTTGGTCTTGAAAATGTCGGTACTGTTTGGCTCCTTTTCCGCCAAATACTCAATTTCCCGGACAGGTTTTAGAACTCGATTTCGCGTTGCAGCAAGACCAAGACTCGCCCAAACGATACTCCTAGATTTGGCATAGAGACTTGCTGAAGACAATCGATCTGAACATTCGTAAGCTCCGATTTCTCGATGCGACAACATCTTCAGACTGAAACTATACAACTTCTTGCTGAGGCTCTTTTCATGGGATATGTCCTCCCACATATCCTTCAGTTCTGTCTTTTCTTTTTTGGTGATGTAAGATGTCACATACCGAGCCACAGCCATGCAGTTGTCACCCACAAACTGTATATCCATGTTAGCATTCCACATGGACAAAATCACTGGGTTGTAGTCATTGATGTACTTGGACTCTTCGTTCCTTTTCAAATTGTATGTATTTTTGGGTGATTTCCTCGTCACATTATGTCGTAGTGAAGACATCAAACTGTTCACTTTTCCTTTAGAAATCACCGGCCGTGGAAAGTTGAAACGACATTTGGTGTAGAACTTGTCCTTGTTTCTGAATTTACGACGACAGTACTTTCCACAACGATGGCTTTGGAAACGTAGAACTTGTTCTCTTAGGCTTTTCTTCTCCGTTGCATTTGGAACAGCACACGTAGAATACTGTTCTATGAAATTCATCACTAAGTCATCGGGATCTGTTCCAAATTTAGGAGCATCCTTGATCCACAACAACATATGTATATGAGGAGCACCTCTTGCTTGGTACTCCTTTCTCCAAAAGAAATCCAACACCTCTCCAAGAGGTGGATTCTTCTTATTTGTGATGAAAGACATCATAGCTTCAAATTTATGATTGAAGTACCTGCATACATTCACAGGATCCAAAGAACACAGTTCTCCAGGTGTCTTGAATTCAATGTTTTCAATATTTCCATTTGCTTCTCGTAGAAATTCAAGTAAGTCTTCCCAGCCATACTCGGCACAGCTCAGAGTGAGGAACCATGTCGGAGTTCCTAAGTTCCTCAGCATACATTTTAAATCACCATGACGACGATACCAATACTCATTAGTACCACGCTGACACGCCATGAGATTAATTAAGTGAGAATCCAAAATACTATCTTGGACATTAACTTTATGCATAAAGTCTCTTGCCGAGATATTTCGCATCTGTATACCACTTTTCAAGATGTGGTTCACTGCATATGACAGTCCAGACAGATCGCTTTCAAACAGGAGATGAAACAAATAGGGAATGCATTGACGAAACCTAGGATCTTCTCCATACAATCGTAAAGTCCGGTATTCAGACGCAGGAATTTGATGAGATCGCTCATCATATCTTCCTCCTCGACCTGTGGGAAATAGCTGTGGGAAACACCGAGCTTCCAAACTTTCCTCCCAAACACTAATGGGACTCCCTTTGGCTTGTTTCATTTGAAACAACTCAATAGCATTCCCCATGACTTCCTTGGAATGCAATGGATGAACACTATAATGTTCATATATTTCTTCACTTTTAGAGGCCTCTACTTTCTCAATTTGCCCAGCACACAAATCGCTATCCTCTTCATCACTTACTTCCTCTTCTGCAACATACACATTCTTATAATACTTATTATTTTTCTTCAAATACACTGTTGCCTTTTTGACTTTCCTAACATCCACTAAATCTTGCCATATTTTCTTATTCTTTGTCGGAACCCCATTAACCAAGATAACCAGAGGTTCCTCTTCCACTTCTTCTACTCCAATTGTGTTAATGTTTTTATTCAAATCTAAAGGCAAATAAACAACTCTTCCCTTTAATCCTCTCTGTAAATCTGCTGGAGGCAACTTCCCTGTCTTTGGCTCCATTCTTACAATAGCCTGAAAGGGATGAATACTTTGAATCAAAATAGATTCATAAGTATTTAAATCCTTCAATTCAGAAGGAATCTCAACCAATTCAAGATTATTATGAACTGCCCTAGCAGGCATCTGGTTTTGGTTTAATTTATTACAACAATAAGTACACACACGTTGATCCGATCCCAAATCAAAATAATTTTCTACCATCAAGTATGTGGCAAAATCCTTCCATTCACTATTATTTTCCCTTTCACTTTTTGCATATAAATCCACTACCTTAGTCTGATTCTTATAATAAGTACGTCGACAACAAACACAAGTGAAATTAGGCCTCTCACTTGATTTCATCTGAAACGTGGCAATTTCCTTCTGAAAATTATCTGTACTGTAAACCTGTACATTATCTTCCACATTACTCTCTACTTCAGGGTCAATTTGAACATTCTCATCTTTACTACTAAAGTAACAAAACTCAATTTCTTCATAAATATTCTTCACATCTATTTCAGAACCATGCAAAAGAGCAGCACATAATTGTTTAAGCATAATTGCTGGACTCTTTGCATAATACAACATTCTCACTAATTTTCTCACTTTATTATGATGCACTGCTAGCATCATGAAATGATGAAAAACACTCTGGCATACTCTCCTGGAAAGACAAGCCAGTGAATGACCACGCAAACCTGTTATTTGTCTCACTCTGCAAGGATCTAAATCTTGCAACAACTTCATTTTCTGCTTCAAACTTTTCTTATTAAATGTCCGTATAAAATCACAAAGCAAATTGATGGAAACCTGTTGCACACTGCAAATAGAACTACACTTCCAAATGTACACAGGAGCCTTAGGACGTCTTCCTAAAACCTCATCACTTAGCGCCTCTTCTGTCTCTGTTGTCACAAGTTTTTCTTTTTCAACTGTACAACCATCCTTCACTTCATAAGCTCGACCACTGATGTCAACTGCATGCACCAAATCATTATCCTGAAAATAACTCTCCTCATTAAAAAATGCCTCAGAACTTGAACTATGCATCCATTCTCCGTAAAAAACTTCACAAAAGTTGCTACGATTTACTACTCTCTTCCATCTACTGTTTGTTTTAAAATCAGAAATTACCTTGCTTAGTTTCCTAATTCTATTGATTACCAAAATAAACAACTTTCGCTTAATTTCAAAAGCATGATCAATAATTTTCTCGACATTTTTCTTCTTCTTATAAAATGCCGCTTTCTGTTTGCATTTCCTAATATTTCTTAATAAATTAACTATTATCCGATTACGGAACATTCGTTGTCGAATGTCCCTAAACTGTTCTTTCCTTCTACAATCATGCACAGAGTTATCTCTTCCTCTACCAGTAACATTTTTCATGGGTCTTTTCTTTCCATTTAAATTACTCTTCTTTTTCTGAACTGAAACATTTGGGCGATAAATACTTTTTTTACTACAAATATTTTTTAAGAAAGACTTTGTGCTCTTACCCAGAGCTTTCTTGGTGTTTTGATAAGTATTTAGGGAAGAGGACTGCTGCAATAAAACATCACCGTGCTGTCTTTGACGTTTTCGAGCCTTTATAATTCTATTTTTGGTAGGCATTTTCCAAACTATGAAAGAATCTGCAGTTGAATCTGTTGAAAAATATAATAAAAAATGTTAATAACCACTATTACCAAACAGTAAATGAATAACAGTCATCAAAAACTTAATGCCCTTCTTATTATTTAACATAGCAAATCAAGGCATATGACTGAGTATGATGTTATTTTTCTTTTTTAAATGGAAAGCGTTCTTCATGGTGCAAGTTTCTTGTAAATACGTTCCCACCTGCGAAAAGGAACTTAGCAATGCAAAGCTGCTTGGGTCCCCAGTGTCTGTCAACATTCTAAACAGTCCGGAGCGGCCGCCATCTTATCTCTCGGTAGGATCGAGAGAGAAGAAAAGGTGAAAAACGAAGGGGAAATTTAATAAAATGGGGCAAAGTATACCCCAGTTGACCCCCTAGGAATGTTGTTGGAATTTTTTAAAGGGTCCCCTGAGGAAAATAAAAAAATATATATTTTTCACGATAGAACCGCTTCCCAAACACCGAACTGGTCCGCAAACTGCACGAGAATACGCCATTTTGTGCGTCGTTTTAATTAAATTACTAGGAATAAGGAGGTGCGGGAGACATATCCTATTTCCTTATATTTTCTGAGAGTGGCTGAGGAGTCTCATATATGTTGATACATGTGTTCCAGCGGCTGTGCGTGAGCTTTTTTTAAATTTTTGCTGCGTGACGTCTGTTAACGTTCGATTCGAAGGAAATCAGGAAGTGTTGACCACCAATTTCTCAGTGCGATAAAATCTTTTGAGATATATTATCAAGCCTGTGCGCTAAAATTATCGCCGATAAAGCGGCGACAATGGGCTTGAAAATATACTCTGTGAAATTCCAATCGAAGCCCATTTTAGATGTCTTCACATCTAGCATGTACTTCGATTGGAAATCCATAGAGCATATTATCAAGCCCATTATCGCCGCTTTATCGGTCGTTTTCGGCCGATAAAGCGGCGATAATTGAAGCGCACAGGCTTGATAAAATACCACATTGTTATAAATGAATCCTTATTGAGACACAATGTCTGCGCCAATTTGCCTTTTTTACAATGCCACAATTTTGTCGTGCACGGCAGCCATTTTACATGCCAGGCTGGTCTCAGCCTATCACCTAGCCCTGCGAATGTAGGGAAATATTATCAAACCTGTACACTAAAATTATCGTCGCATTATTGGCCGAAAACGGCTGATAAAGCGGCGATAATGGGCTCCATAATATGCTCTGTGGAAATCCAATCGAAGCCCATGTTGGATAACATGGCTAAAAACTACTCAACACCATTGTTTGGACATTATTAACATGGCTATGTAACTCCCATAATCAAAATTTAAATTTGCCAAGCACACTTGTGTTACTGCATGCCAGAATGCTACACCGAATATGCAATTACAATTTCGCAAAGTAACAAAATCTATTTCTATATCACTACAGACAAAGCCACAATTTAAAAACACAGCTTTCTTCAACATTTTCTCCTTAGCGATAAAAAGCGGTAGCAATGCATGAATATCACGCTGAAAAGTCAGCGATATTCATGCATTATCCTGCAAATGCTCTTAGCCATGTTATCCACCTCCTATTGGATAACATGGCTAAGAACTGCTCAGAGCCCCGTGAGGAACGCTTTCCATTTAAAAGAGAAAACATATCATCATAGAAAAGAATCGTTTTTAAACACAGCATATAAATCAATTGTATACCTGCATTCAAGAAGAAATGACTGAAAATGTCCTTGAGACACACGAAAGCGTTTTCTGGAATACCCTAGCACCATTTTTCCGACATTATTAACATGGCTATGTAACTCCCATAATCAAAATCTAAATTTGCCAAGCGCAGGTGAGAACGTATTTACAAGACACTTGCCCCATGAGGAATGCTTTCCATTTAAAAATGAAAAAATAACATCAAAGACACTCAAATGCCTTATAAATATGACCCAAAACAACCTATGAAACTCTATCAGTACATATCCAAAATTTAATTGTTTTCAAAATGGTTTTTAAAAACAACATATCTGTTTCAGCTTACATAAAAGACCATGGAATGCGCTTCATATACAACAATACCTTGAGTTACTACATGCCTGAATCCTACACCGAATATGCAAATACAATTTCTCAAAGTAACAAAATCTATTTCTATATCACTATAGACAAAGCCACAGTTTTAAAAACACAGCTTTCTTCATCATTTTCTCCTTAAATCATTCTATTCTATATCTAAAATAAATAAATCTATTCTCACCTTAGCAAATACTTTTTGAGTTTTGAAAACAGTCTCAGAAATACACCAAATTGTCTTCAGCAGAAGAAAAAGGATGCACTCCAGAGGCTGCAGCTATTGAAAGCACAGAAATACAGATATTCATTTCACATATCTCTCATATTAGCCAATCATAACTCTTCCCTCACTTTTTTCAAATCAAAACCCTTCCCCCCCTCTGCCCTGTCTGCCTTTTTTTTGCTTAGCAACGACCTCCTGAAAGACCTCTCATGTTTGCAAGTTCACACAACAATGTTTCAATTGAACTCTGAACTCTCAGTGCACCTGCGTATCCAGTGCAATCTTTCATTAAAAGTTTCTTCCTTGACCATTGAAATTACATGTTTCAAGAACACATCCATGCACCCTAACTTTCTGTTTTCAGAAATGGAAATGTGCCAATCACTGCTAATGAATAATTAGCATTGGAAATCCACAGTTTTTTTTCTTTACAAACTCCTACTGTTTCAACTGCCCTTTCATAACCACACTTCATCTGACTGCAGCACAACCTTCTCCCACCATGTTTAACGTCTGGATTGTTGGACATAGTTACATCCACTGGGCTCAAAGGTATGCTGACAACAGAAATTTACACAACCTCAATTTACAGGATGTGGAAATTAAATGGTTGGGCCAAAGAGGATTAAAATGTCACCAATTGATACCATTGGTGAAAACCTTTATGCATTTGCCAAAACCTGACCTCTTAATAGTGCACTGTGGAGGAAATGATTTAGGCACTATGACTGGGGTTGGTCTGGAAATGCTTTTAAAGGACACCTTTGAGCAATTAATGGCACTTTTTCCTCAAACTGCCTTGGTATATTCCAATATATGCCAAAGACAGAAATGGAGGTGGTCCAACCAATTTGGTCCACAAATTGAGAAAGCGAGGAAGCATGTAAACAAATCTGTTTCAGCTTTCATGAGAGACCATGGAATGGGCTCCCTGTACAATAATAACTTGCGTTACTACATGCAAGATATCTACAGAGGAGATGGAGTTCACTTCTCAGATGAGGGCAACAGAATTTTCATTCTGAATTTAAGACTGTGCATTGGTACCTACTTATAAGTACCTAAATGGAACATAAACCCAAAAGCTCTTCTCAGAGCTACCCTTCATCTGATCACTCACAATTAATACTTTTCTCTAACTTATTTCTGTAATTTTCAACAAACTACGCTCAAAGAGCGCTACCCGGTACGCGAACTGGAAGCTAACCGCCCAAAATTATTTTAAAAATGTTTTTTCTCCGCACATATGGTCCTCCTCAGCCACCCTCAGAAATCCTGGGGGGTCAAAATACTTGTACCGTGTCCCCTTCTACCCTTTCTGAACATTATTTAACCTCCATTTTATATGTTAATTCGACCGAAACACAAAATGGTGGACTCCCGTTACGCTTCTAGTTCGCGGACTAAACTGCTTCCCGGGAAGCGGCCCAAAGAAAATGTGGGAAAGTAATTCAAAGAAAAAGGACTGGAGACACTCTCACCAAATATAGATTAACTCATACTACATAACAATCCCTTTCATTTTCACAAATTTGATTGAAATTCCATTTAGCCATTAAGCCTGTAGACCTCTCTAAATACCTTGAGGTAAATTACTTCACAAAACACATCTGAAGTGTTGGAATTGACAACCAATGAAAATCTTACTTTCATTTTCTACTTTTATTACCTGATATTTGATTGGTTATATACCTGAATATATATAAAGGAAGAGAAGAAAACACAGCCATTTTGACTGCTACTTCTTGTTGTACATCACATTTCAATACCTACCTAAGACTTCAACTTGTTTCTGAAGGTAAGTTGTTATTTTTAAAAATGAAGTATATTGAACACTATAACTTGATATGGTAGACTTTTTCTGATACATATACACTATCCCTCTGTAGTAGTTATGGATTTAGATAGACTTCTCTGTTATAGTTAGGAATGGAGTTAGGCTTCTCTTCGTTAAATTACATACACTTTTTTATAGTCCTATTTCCACTCTGATACTATACACTGCCAAAAGAAAAATTCACTGATAAAAACTACCTATCTAAAATTAATCCCAACAGTGCCCAATCTCTACTAATATATATTTTTTTATTCAAAATTTCAGGCAAAATGGAAGGCGAACAACAAGTTTCATTTTCAATTGAACTGAAGGAGAGCAGCCAAGACAAACTTGATGACTTTATGGATGACAGTAGAGACCACGAACTTCTACAATGTGTTGAAGCAGTAGACAACCTGCTTCAAAATGAAAAACAATTACACCCTATAATAAATTATGACATTTCTGACAATGAAATGTTAGAAAATTTAATAAAGTATGAAACACAATCATAATAAAAAAAATAAATAAATAAAGAAAACAAAAAAAAACCAACAAAAACAACAAATATTTAACATACAGTATTAAAAAAATCTATCATTCTTTTATCCTTATAGTACGCTGCCCAGAGCGCTACCCGGTTCGCGTACTAGGAGCTCACCACGCATAAATAATTTTTTTTTTTTTTTCCCCCCTGCAGAAACCTTTTACAACCTCCACATAAAACCTAGGGGGTCAGGGAGGATCTACTAGGCCCCCTTATCGAAATTTCCCCCTTTGTTTTGGCCTCCTCTTATCTCTCGATCCTACCGAGAGACAAGATGGCGGCCGCACCGGACTGTTTAGAATGTTGACAGACACCGGAGAGCCAATCAGCTTCGCATCGCAAAGTTCCGATAAGCGAAAAGTACGCGAACCTGATCGCTGCCCGGAGCGCTGTTACAGATATATATCTTGATTTAAACGTTAATTTCTCAAAATCCACTGAAGCACATATATTGAGACCTAGCAAAGGCACATCGGGCTAACAGTCCCTACAATTTTGCCAAGTTTCGTGCAAATCCATTCAGCCGTTCGAGCTAAAAGTGAGGCCAACCGCCCTATGGAAATTAACATGGGAAAAACGCGTTTTGGGACCCCCCTTTTTTCTCGGCCCCCCCTTCACGAAACCCCCCCAAATTTCTAGGAGCTGCTCAGAAACAAAATGTGCCATTTTCCTGAAAATTTCAGCCGATTCCGTCCACAAACGCCAAAGTTATTAGACATAGAATTTTCAGAAATCCCATAGAGAAAAAATCCTAACTATATATACCTACTGGCGACCGCCAGTAGGTAATATATATATATATATTACCTACTGGCGGTCGCCAGTAGGTATATATAGTTAGGATTTTTTCCCTATGGGATTTCTGAAAATTCTATGCCTAATAACTTTTGCGTTTGTGGACGGAATTGGCTGAAATTTTCAGGAAAATGGCACATTTTGTTTCTGAGCAGCCCCTGAAAATTTGGTGGGGTTTCGTCAAGGGGGGGCTGAGAAAAAAGGGGGGTCCCAAAACACGTTTTTTGCATTGAGTTTTCCATAGGGCGGTTGGACTCACTTTTAGCCCGAACGGCTGAATGGATTTTCACGAAACTTGGCAAAATTGTAGGGACTGTTAGCCCGATGTGCCTTTGCTAGGTCTCAATATATGTGCTTCAGTGGATTTTGAGAAATTAACGTTTAAATCAAGATATATATCTGTAACAGCGCTCCGGGCAGCGATCCGGTTAGCGAACCTTTCGCGTATCGGAACTTTGCGATGCGAAGCTGATTGGCCCTCCGGTGTCTGTCAACATTCTAAACAGTCCGGAGCGGCCGCCATCTTGTCTCTCGGTAGGATCGAGAGACAAGAGGAGGCCAAAACAAAGGGGGAAATTACCATAAGGGGGCATAGTAGATCCTCGTTGACCCCCTAGGTTTTATGTGGAGGTTTTAAAAGGGCCTAGGAGGGTCCAAAAAAAAAAAAAAACATTTTTTTTTTTGCGTGGTAAGCGCCAAGTTCGCGAACCGGAAAGCGTTCTGGGCAGCGAACTTTATGGATAAAAGAATGAAAGACTTTTCTAATACTGTATGTTAATTATTTGTTGGTTTTGTTGATTATTTTTTAATTTTTTTATTTTTTAAGCAATTTTTTATTGTTGTGATTGTGTTTCAAAATTTAATAACATTTCTAACATTTAACTAGTTTATGAATTACATATAAAAATGATTAAAGACTCAAACAATTTTTTAATATTACATACAATTTTATTTTTCGGATTGTTTTTCGAAATTTAATACAACGTCTAGCATTTCACTGTCTGATATGTGTTCTTGTTCAGTGAACATAAGTTCAAACATTTGACCGTCATCATAATGAAGTAAATGATCCACTGATTCTACACATTGAACTAATTCATGGTCCCGTGATTCATCCATGAAATCTGAGTCATCATTGTCCGCAATAACTTTTTCTGTGTTGGTCTCCAGAACAATTTCGAAGGAAACATTCTGCTCACCTTCCATTTTATTGCTGTAATTTGCATAAAAAATAAATATATCAGTAGAGATAGGGCACTGTTGGGTTTAAGTTCAGACAGGCACTTGTGAGTTTATAACAGAGAAGTAATCTATGGGCACTGTATGGTTTCAGGCGTGAAGTAGTACTATTAAAAAGTGCCTGTGAAGAAGCCTAAGTAAATTCATAATTATACCACAGAAACCTAAATCAGTCCATAATTATAATAAAGAAGCCTTTCTCAATGTCTAACTCTTACAGAGGGATAGTATATAACTATCTGAAAAAGTTTACCATATTTACTTATAGTGCACAATATACTTCAGTTTTAAAAATAACAACTTACCTTTAGAAACAAGTTGATGTTATTAGTGATATTCTAAATGATATATACAACAACAAGTAGTAGTCAAAATGGCTGTGTTTCCTTCTCTCCCTTTATATATATACAGGTATATAACCAATCAAATGTCAGGTAATAAAAGTAGAAAAGGAAAGTAACATTTTCATTGGTTGTCAATTCCAACAATTCAGATGTGTTTTGTGAAGTAATTTACCTCACGGTATTTGGAGAGGTCTACAGGCTAAATGGCTAAATGGAATTTCAATGAAATTTGTGAGAATGGAAGGGATTGTTATGTAGTATGAGCTAATCTATATTTGGTGAGAGTGTCTCTAGTCGTTTTTCTGTAAATTACTTTCCCGCCTTTTTTTAGGACCGCTTTCCGGGAAGTGGCCCGGTTAGCGAACCTTAAGCGTCACGGGAGTCCACCATTTTGTGTTTCGGTCGCATTAAGATACAAGATGGAGGGCAAATAATGTTTAGAATGGGTAGAAGGGGTCATGGTAGACTTATCTTGACCCCCTAGGTTTTCTGAGCGTGGCTGAGGAGGCTTATATGTGCGGGGAAAAAAACTTTTTTTTAAAAAATTCCGCGAGGTTAGCTTTCGGTTAGCGAACCGGGTAGCGCTCCGGGGAGCGAATTTTGTGGAAAATTAGTGAAAAAAGTTAGAGAAAAATAATAATTGTGAGTGATCAGATGTAGGGTAGCTCTGAGAAGAGCTTTTGGGTTTATGGTACATTTAGGTACTTATAAGTAGGTACCAATGCACAGTCTTAAATTCAGAATGAAAATTCTGTTGCCCTCATCTGAGAAGTGAACTCCATCTCCTCTGTAGATATCTTGCATGTAGTAACGCAAGTTATTGTTGTACAGAGAGCCCATTCCATGGTCTCTCATGTAAGCTGAAACAGATTTGTTTACATGCTTCCTCGCTTTCTCAATTTGTGGACAAAATTGGTTGGACCACCTCCATTTCTGTCTTTGGCATATATTGGAATATACCAAGGCAGTTTGAGGAAAAAGTGCCATTAATTGCTCAAAGGTGTCCTTTAAAAGCATTTCCAGACCTACCCCTGTCAAAGTGCCCAAATCATTACCTCCACAGTGCACTATTAACAGGTCAGGTTTTGGCAAATGCATAAAGGTTTTCACCAATGGTATCAATTGGTGACATTTTAATCCTCTTTGGCCCAACCACTTAATTTCCACATCTTGTAAATTGAGGTTGTGTAAATTTCTGCTCTCAGCATACCTTTGAGCCCAGTGGATGTAACTATGTCCAACAATCCAGACGTTAAACATGGTGGAAGAAGGTTGTTCTGCAGTCAGATGAAGTGTGGTAATGAAAGGGCAGTTGAAACAGTAGGAGTTTCTAAAGAAAAAAAACTGTGGATTTACAATGCTAATGATTCATTAGCAGTGATTGGTGCATTTCCATTTCTGAAAACAGAAAGTTAGGGTGCATGGATGTGTTCTTTGAAAGATGTAATTTGAATGGTCAAGGAAGAAACATTTAATGAAAGATTGCACTGGATACGCAGGTGCACTGAGAGTTCAGAGTTCAATTGAAACATTGTTGTGTGAATTTGCAAACATGAGAGGTCTTCCAGGAGGTGGTTGCTATGGAAACAAGGCAGACAGGGCAGAGGGGGGAAGGGTTTTGATTTGAAAAAAGTGAGGGAAGAGGTATGATTGGCTAATATGAGAGATATGTGAAAAGAATATCTGTATTTCTGTGCTTTCAATAGCTGCAGCCTTTGGAGTGCATCCTTTTTCTTCTGCTGAAGACAATTTGGTGTATTTCTTAGACTGTTTTCAAAACTCAAAAAATATTTGCTAAGGTGAGAAAAGATTTATTTAATTTAGATAGAGAATAGTATGATTTAAGGAGAAAATGATGAAGAAAGCTGTGTTTTTAAAATGTGGTTTTGTCTCTAGTGATATACTAATAGAATTAGTTTCATAGAGAAATTGTAATTGCATATTTGGTGTAACATTCTGGCATGCAGTAACACAAGTTATTGTGGTACATGGAGCCCATTTTATGGTCTGTTATGTAAGCTGAAACAGAGATGTTGCTTTTAAAAACGATTTAAGAAATCAATTTCATTTCTGGATATGTACTGCTAGAGCTTCATAGGTTGTTTTGAGCCATATTTATAAGGTATTTGAGTGTCTAAGATGTTATGTTTTCCTTTTAAAATGTAAAGTGTTCCTCATGGGGCAAGTGTCTTGTAAATACGCTCCCACTTGTGCTTGGCAAATTTAGATTTTGATTATGGGAGTTACCTAGCCATGTTAATAGTGTCCCAAAAATGGTGCTAGTGAATTGCAGAAAACACTTTCATGTGTCTCAAGGACATTTTTAGTCATTTCTTCATGAATGCAGGTATACAATTGATTTATATGCTGTGTTTAAAAACGAATTTTGAAATCAATTACATTTCAGGATATGTACTGTTAGAGCTTCATAGGTTGTTTGGGGTCATATTTAGAAGGCATTTTAGTGTCTTTGACGTATTTTTCCCTTTTTAAATGGAAAGCGTTCCTCATGGGGCCCTGAGCAGTTCTTAGCCATGTTATTTAATAGGAAGTGGATAACATGGCTAAGAGCATTTGCTGGAAAGTGCATGAATATTGCTGACTTTTCTGCGATGTTATTTTTCCCTTTTTAAATGGAAAGTGTTCCTCATGGGGCAAGTGTCTTGTAAATACGCTCCCACTTGCGCTTGGCAAATTTAGATTTTGATTATGGGAGTTACGTAGCCATGTTAATAGTGTCCCAAAAATGGTGCTAGGGCATTCCAGAAAACACTTTCATGTGTCTCAAGGACATTTTTAGTCATTTCTCCATGAATGCAGGTATACAATTGATTTATATGCTGTGTTTAAAAACGAATTTTGAAATCAATTACATTTCAGGATATGTACTGTTAGAGCTTCATAGGTTGTTTGGGGTCATATTTAGAAGGCATTTTAGTGTCTTTGATGTTATTTTTCCCTTTTTAAATGGAAAGCGTTCCTCATGGGGCCCTGAGCAGTTCTTAGCCATGTTATTTAATAGAAAGTGGATAACATGGCTAAGAGCATTTGCTGGAAAGTGCATGAATATTGCTGACTTTTCTGCGATGTTATTTTTCCCTTTTTAAATGGAAAGTGTTCCTCTTGGGGCAAGTGTCTTGTAAATACGCTCCCACTTGCGCTTGGCAAATTTAGATTTTGATTATGGGAGTTACGTAGCCATGTTAATAGTGTCCCAAAAATGGTGCTAGGGCATTCCAGAAAACACTTTCATGTGTCTCAAGGACATTTTTAGTCATTTCTCCATGAATGCAGGTATACAATTGATTTATATGCTGTGTTTAAAAACGAATTTTGAAATCAATTACATTTCAGGATATGTACTGTTAGAGCTTCTTAGGTTGTTTGGGGTCATATTTAGAAGGCATTTTAGTGTCTTTGATGTTATTTTTCCCTTTTTAAATGGAAAGCGTTCCTTATGGGGCCCTGAGCAGTTCTTAGCCATGTTATTTAATAGGAAGTGGATAACATGGCTAAGAGCATGTGCTGGAAAATGCATGAATATCGCTGACTTTTCTGCGATATTCATGCATTGCGGCCGTTTTTTTTCACATTTGCAAGCACTTCTTAGCCATGTTATCCAATGGGAGGTGGATAACATGGCTAAGAGCATTTGCTTCAAAGGTTGTTTGGGGTTATACACCATTTTTGGGAAATTAGTAACATGCCTATCTAACTCCCATAATCAAAATCTAAATTTGCCAACCGCAGGTGGGAGCATATTTACAATAAATTTGCACCAGGAAGAACGTAAAATAGCATACTAGATACTCAAATGCCTTATAAATATGACCCAAAACATCTTATGAAGCACTAGTAGTGCATATTTCCAGAAATGTATTGGTTTTCATTTAATGATTTACTTCATTGGTAGGCCTTCACATGTTTTTTTATGTTGATATTTTTCAGTGAAAATCTTATCTGCAACCATGTGTTGGCCTCACCTCAAATAAACAAAACAGGTGATGGACTGAATGTGGATCAATGACACACATTTACCCCAGTCTAAAGATCAGGGCCTAAACAAATCTTTAGATAGGCTACATCTTATCGTCATCCTGAATTAATGATTTAAAATATTAGGGAGTGATTTATGAGTGTTGTATGCCTTTTTTGTACCATTGAGTGTCATTTTTGTGATGCAGTGCTGGTGGAAAACATTTGCTATGTTAAATAATTAGTACGGCATTAAGTTTTAGATGACTGTTATTTATTTACTGTTTGGTAATAGTGGTTAATAACATTTTATATTATATTTTTCCACAGATTCAACTGCAGATTCTTTCATAGTTTGGAAAATGCCTTCCAAAAGTCGAATACGAAAGGCTAGAAAACGTCAAAGACAGCAGGATGATGTTTTATTGCAGCAGTCCTCTTCCCCAAATACTTGTCAAAACACCAAGAAAGGTCCGGGTAAGAGCACGAAATCATTCTTAAGAAATATTTGTAGTAAAAAAAGTTTTGCTCAAAAAAATGTTTCAGTTCACAAAAAGAAAAGTAATTTAAATGGAAAGGAGAGACCCATCACAAATGTTACTGGTAGAGGAAGAGATAACTCTGTGCATGATAGTAGAAGGAAACAACAGTTTAGGGACATTCGAAATCGAATGTTCCGTAATAGGATATTAGTTAATTTATTGAAAAGTATTAAAAAGAAAGGCCAACAGAAAGCGGCATTTTATAAGAAGAAGAAAAATGTAGAGAAAATTATTGATCATGCTTTTGAAATTAAGCGAAAGTTGTTTATTTTGGTAATCAATAGAATTAGGAAACTAAGCAAGGTAATTTCTGATTTCAAAACAAAAAGTAGATGGAAGAGAGTAGTAAATCGTACTAACTTTTGTGAAGTTTTTTCCGGAGAATGGATGCATAGTTCAAGTTCTGAGGCATTTTTTAATGAGGAGACTTATTTTCAGGATAATGATTTGGTGCATGCAGTTGACATCAGTGGTCGAGCTTATGAAGTGAAGGATGGTTGTCCAGTTGAAAAAGAACAACTTGTGACAACAGAGACAGAAGAGGCGCTAAGTGATGAGGTTTTAGGAAGACGTCCTAAGGGTCCTGTGTACATTTGGAAGTGTAGTTCTATTTGCAGTGTGCGACAGGTTTCCATCAATTTGCTTTGTGATTTTATACGGACATTTAATAAGAAAAGTTTGAAGCAGAAAATGAAGTTGTTGCAAGATTTAAAGATCCTTGCAGAGTGAGACAAATGACAGGTTTGCGTGGTCATTCACTGGCTTGTCTTTCCAGGAGAGTATGCCAGAGCGTTTTTCATCATTTCAGGATGCTAGCAGTGCATCATAATAAAGTGAGAAAATTAGTGAGAATGTTGTATTATGCTAAGAGTCCAGCAATTATGCTTAAACAATTATGTGCTGCTCTTTTGCATGGTTCTGAAATAGATGTGAAGAATATTTGTGAAGAAATTGAGTTTTGTTACTTTGGTAGTAAAGATGAGAATGTTCAAATTGACCCTGAAGTAGAGGGTAATGTGGAAGATAATGTACAGGTTTCCAGTACAGATAATTTTCAGAAGGAAATTGCCACGTTTCAGATGAAATCAAGTGAGAGGCCTAATTTCACTTGTGTATGTTGTCGACGCACTTATTATAAGAATCAGACTAAGGTAGTGGATTTATATGCAAAAAGTGAAAGGGAAAATAATAGTGAATGGAAGGATTTTGCCACATACTTGATGGTAGAAAATTATTTTGATTTGGGATCGGATCAACGTGTGTGTACTTATTGTTGTAATAAATTAAACCAAAACCAGATGCCTGCTAGGGCAGTTCATAATAATCTGGAATTGGTTGAGATTCCTTCTGAATTGAAGGATTTAAATACTTATGAATCTATTTTGATTCAAAGTATCCATCCCTTTCAGGCTATTGTAAGAATGGAGCCAAAGACAGGGAAGTTGCCTCCAGCAGATTTACAGAGAGGATTAAAGGGAAGAGTTGTTTATTTGCCTCTAGATTTGAAGAAAAACATTAACACAATTGGAATAGAAAAAGTGGAAGAGGAACCTCTGGTTATCTTGGTTAATGGGGTTCCGACAAAGAATATGAAAATATGGCAAGATTTAGTGGATGTTAGGAAAGTCAAAAAGGCAACAGTGTATTTGAAGAAAAATAATAAGTACTATAAGAATGTATATGTTGCAGAAGAGGAAGTAAGTGATGAAGAGGATAGCGATTTGTGTGCTGGCCAAATTGAGAAAGTAGAGGCCTCTAAAAGTGAAGAAATATATGAACATTATAGTGTTCATCCTTTGCATTCCAAGGAAGTCATGGGGAATGCTATTGAGTTGTTTCAAATGAAACAAGCCAAAGGGAGTCCCATTAGTGTTTGGGAGGAAAGTTTGGAAGCTCGGTGTTTCCCACAGGTCAAGGAGGAAGATATGATGAGCGACCTCATCAAATTCCTGCGTCTGAATACCGGACTTTACGATTGTATGCAGCAGATCCTAGGTTTCGGCAATGCATTCCCTATTTGTTTCATCTCCTGTTTGAAAGCGATCTGTCTGGACTGTCATATGCAGTGAACCACATCTTAAAAAGTGGTATACAGATGCGAAACATCTCGGCAAGTGACTTTATGCATAAAGTCAATGTCCAAGACAGTATTTTGGATTCTCACTTAATTAATCTCATGGCGTGTCAGCGTGGTACTAATGAGTACTGGTACCGTCGTCATGGTGATTTAAAATGTATGCTGAGGAACTTAGGAACTCCAACATGGTTCCTCACTCTGAGCTGTGCCGAGTATGGCTGGGAAGACTTACTTGAATTTCTACGAGAGGCAAATGGAAATATTGAAAACATTGAATTCAAGACACCTGGAGAACTGTGTTCTTTGGATCCAGTGAATGTATGCAGGTACTTCAATCATAGATTTGAAGCTATGATGTCTTTCATCACAAATAAAAAGAATCCACCTCTTGGAGAGGTGTTGGATTTCTTCTGGAGAAAGGAGTACCAAGCAAGAGGTGCTCCTCATATACATATGTTGTTGTGGATCAAGGATGCACCTAAATTTGGAACAGATCCGGATGACTTAGTGATGAATTTCATCGAACAGTATTCTACGTGTGCTGTTCCAAACGCAACGGAGAAGAAAAGTCTAAGAGAACAAGTTCTACGTTTCCAAAGCCATCGTTGTGGAAAGTACTGTCGTCGTAAATTCAGAAACAAGGACAAGTTCTACACCAAATGTCGTTTCAACTTTCCACGACCGGTGATTTCTAAAGGAAGAGTGAACAGTTTGATGTCTTCGCTGCGACATAATGTGACGAGGAAATCACCCAAGAATACATACAATTTGAAAAGGAACGAAGAGTCCAAGTACATCAATGACTACAACCCAGTGATTTTGTCCATGTGGAATGCTAACATGGATATACAGTTTGTGGCTGACAACTGTATGGCTGTGGCTCGGTATGTGACATCTTACATCACCAAAAAAGAAAAGACCGAACTGAAGGATATGTGGGAGGACATTTCTCATGAAAAGAGCCTCAGCAAGAAGTTGTACAGTTTCAGTCTGAAGATGTTGTCGCATCGAGAAATCGGAGCTTACGAATGTTCTGACCGGTTGTCTTCAGCAAGTCTCTATGCCAAATCCAGGAGTCTCGTTTGGGCGAGTCTTGGTCTTGCTGCAACGCGAAATCGAGTTCTAAAACCTGTCCGGGAAATTGAGTATTTGGCAGAAAAGGAACCAAACAGTACCGACATTTTGAAGACCAACATGTTGGATACATATTATCCAAATCGAAGCAGTCACCTTGAGAATGTTTGTCTATATGAGGTTCTCCAAAATTATATATTCAAGAGGAACATCAAAGAAGATATTGAGAAAGGAGTGTATGCTGTAATTGGAAGTGAGGGATGCCTGGTCAAGCAAAGAAAATGCCAATTAGTAAACCATCGAAAATTGAGTGGTGAATCTCCAGAGAAAAAGGAGTTTTTTTATTTAGCACTTTTGCAACTTTTCAAGCCTTGGCGTGCAGAAGAGGAACTGCTTGGAGATTTCCTCTGTTACGAAGACTCTTTCAATGCAGCCAAGGAGTCCATAGAATGTCCTGCTTTTTCTAAATATCAAGAAATGCTAACTTTGGAAATTGAGCAGGAAGCAACGATTGCAGCCGAGATTGCCAGAGACAGTTCTCAGGACAGTCAGAGTTCTGTTTCATTGAGTCAAGATCCACTTGGAGGACCTATTATCGAAAATGAAGCTGCCACTGCTATGAATGAAGTGGAAAGAGCCATGGCACATGCTCAGGAGGATTCAGTTAACTTAGAAGACTTGGAAAAACAACTCAACGTTGAGCAGAGGAAAATATATGATGAAGTTACCACGGAAATTGAGCACGGATTAAGTCATGAGAAGAACAAGTGCTCATGTACATCGTTGAAGCCTGTCCGACTGTACGTGAGTGGAGAAGCGGGAACTGGAAAAAGTTTCCTCATTAAAGCAATCTCTTGTTATTTGCAGGAAAGGACTGAGTCATCGCTGTCTTGTGTTGTCACCGCTCCTACTGGACTGGCAGCACATAACATTAAAGGTATTACTTTGCATCGTCTACTGATGCTGCCGGTGGAGCATGACAACAAATTACAATACAACAAGTTATCTGGAGATGCTTGCTGTGAAGTTTCAAGAGTCTTGAGGAAAATGAAACTACTTATCATTGACGAAGTAAGCATGGTTTCCAATGTCATGCTTGCCTTTGTGCATTTGAGAATGCAAGAAGTACTTAAAACTGAATATGATGTGTTATTTGGTGGGAAACACATCATTGTTTTCGGAGATCTTCTGCAGCTGACACCAGTAAAAGGTCAACCTGTGTTCAAAATACTCACGCATGAAGATACCAGGAAGTGCCTAGGGAGCATTGGCAACGTCAATATATGGTTAAACTTCAATTATGCAGAACTGCATCAAAATATGCGTCAGGCAAAGGATGAAGATTACAAGAATATTCTACAAGATATTAGAATTGGAAAAGTGACCGAGCATGGGAAAGAAGCTTTAAATGCACGATTACTGTCAAATTTATATCCCAAACAAGAGATTGTGCCTGAGAATATTTTTCAGAAAATTACTGAGAAGAAATCCGGGATATGTCTCATGCCAACTCTTGCAGAATGTGCCATCTTCAACAACAAAATGTTGAATTTAGAAAAGCAAGAGATTGTGAAACTTGAAGCTATCGACAAATTAGAGCATATGGGATCAACAATTATTTTGTCAGACAATTTGAAATCAAAATTGGATTCATTAGAGAAGACTATATCTAAAACAGCGGGTTTTGAAAAGACTTTGAATGTGTGTTTAAATTGCCGAATTATTTTGAGAAGGAATTTACATGTAGAAAGAGGTCTGGTAAATGGATCAATGGGTAATGTTGTTGATTTTGAGAAATACAGAAATAGAGATGGAATAGAATTTTTAAGAATTAAATTTGATGGCATTGAGGAAGTACAGCAAATTGGTCGTTGTTCTGCTAGGTTTTTGCTTGTTAAAGATTTATATGTTCGCCGTAAACAGTTTCCTGTTTGCTTGGCATATGCGGTGACAATCCATAAATCGCAAGGTTTAAGTGTAGACTGTGCATTGGTGAATATTGGCAGTTCTGTGTTCAAGGAGGGTATGGCATATGTGGCATTGTCACGAGTTAGAACTTTATCGGGATTGTACTTGATTGACTGTGATGTCACAAACATTTGTGCGGATCTAGATTGTGTTAAGGAATACAATAGGTTAAGAAGAGAGTATGCGCCACATTTGCCTCAATATCCTTTGTTTGAGAAACGTGTGGTAGGCCGCAAACGTAGAAATAGCAGTAATAGTAGGGAGGTTGTTGCAAAAAGACTAAAAGTCAATGAACCGAAAATTGTTAGCAGAAAGAAAGTGGATTCTGTTGAAGATGTTGTCGGTTTTCAATTTGAAAACAGTTCTGGTGTCAACTGCTATGCAAATGTAGTGGTTAATGTTCTCTTTTCACTAGAGAGTTTAAAAGAACAGATTCTGTTGAATTCTGAACAAATGTTATGCTGTTTGTTGAATTCTGTTTTCGAGAAATGTAGCACTGATCGAACAAAAGTAGAAAGTGTGTCTGAAGTTCGTTATCTGTTAGATGAATGTTCAGGTCAAACAGACTTCTCTGAAAATAATCAGCAAGATTGTCAGGAGTTTTTAATGTATATGCTTGATATATTGCAAGTTGAGGGTGTAGATGTAGATTACCTGTTTGGGCTTTCTTATCAATGGCAGCATGACTGCGAGAACTGTATGGTATCAAGTACTACTAGTGTAGACTCAGAAAGATTTATATATTTAACTTTGCCAGACAGTAAATCAGTCTCCTTTAATAAGCTAGTAAATGCAGCGGATCACAACATGGAGTGTAGCCAATGTAAATTTGATATGATGTCAACATTATTTATACGTAGATATGGCCAGTATGTCATTTTAATGATCCAACGTTGTAGGCCTGATGGATCAAAATTGTCAACTTTAATAAAAAATTTTGTGGCTTCTCAGCTGTCCATATCAGGGAGGACTTTTGTTACTGTAGCAATTATCTATCACGATGGTCCATCAACAACATCAGGACATTATACAGCTTACTTAAAGTCTGGAAACGGCTGGTCATTCTGTAATGATTCCGTTGTAACGTTCAAAAAAAAATTGCCGTTTGACCTTAAAAATTCTTACCTGGTGTTTTTAAAACCAAAATTTTAAGTAGAGGGAATGTAAGTCTGCAATGCTGTCTAGATTAAAAATCCAACTATATAAACCTAATGCAAGTAAGTCTGCTTCATAGTAAGCAGTATCAGTGTCATAGGAAAAGGAGAACATGAGTGACAAAGAAGAGTAAGTTATTAGTAGTCCAGGATTGTGAAAATAATCTCAAATATTTTATTTTTGAAAGTTGCGAAAATAGAAAATGTCGGGATTTGATTGGAAGAATAACAAGACTTGCGAATCGCGGCAACATGATTTGGCCTAGTGGAAACATGTGATATAATGAGAGAAGTCTTTTTTTCTATGTAACATATTTTACGTATCGATGGAGGTTTTCTTTCAGAAAGTGGCGGGGTGAAAATATTTGTAGCACAACAGAGTGGATGCTGTTCATAGGAGATCGTTTGACGTCATTGAAAGTAAGTTAATTTTAAGGAGTTTTGAAATCAGATTTCGAAGGTTGTATGGGTTTTTTAAACACAGTCATTTTGATTGTGTTTTTTTTTCCCCGCTGTTACATGATGAATACCTTCAAGTCACTGATTTAAGTGAAATTTGATACATTCTGAGAACAGCAAAAAGAAACCATTTAACATGTATAATTAATGTTATGCTTTTTGTCCTTATGATATACATTTAGAAATGTGAGGTACATATGGGTAAGCTGAGTTCTGTAAATATCAATTTTAATGCTTTCAGTGCTGTACTTCTGGGTAGTGTTTTTTTTAAAAAAAAGAAAAGAGGCCTCACCTCAAAGAAAGCTCTTGAAAGCACACATCTTATTTGCATCCTAAATCAAGCATTTACAATGTTAGACACAATTTTATGATGGCTTTACATCTTTTTTGCGCTGCTATTGCATCACTATTGTGAGACATTAGCAGTGCAAGAAAAACATCATGTTCCAAAATAGGCCTCAGTTCATCAACATCAAGATACAGTTTCTTTAGAATATATATCTTTAGGATTGTGTAGGGGACGTAGAGAAGCAGAGACTTCTGTAAATGTCAAAGTTGTTGAAAAACTGTTTGTTTTTGAACCTTTTCCCTTGTCTTTTCTAATTTTTAAATACATGTTTTAATATTTTTGGAAATGTTTGTTCTTTTTTTTACAGATTGAAAGTATGAAAAAATATTTAAAAAAAGGTAACAAGAATTATAAGGTAAATGTTTTCTACTCTTTTTACCCGCAATGCACTGCTGATGATGTCATTGACAGTATCTCTCATTTACTCTCTATAGCTGTCTTTCTTTTTACATTATTCTCTGTTTACTTCCCTTATACTAACTCTTCTTTTTTTAAAAAAAATATTTTTTTAGTTCGCTTAAAGTTCGCGAACCGGTCAGCGAACTTGAAGCGAACCAAAAGAAATAGAGCTTGCCAGAGTGATAAACATTCTAGCAATTTTGATTGAAAGGGGAGGTAGTTCTGAAAAGAACTGTTTTTTTTTGTTTTTGTTGTTTTATTTATTTATTTATTTTTTTGAACATTTTTTGATTTTTTTGTATTTTTAGAACTGTTTTATGTTTTTTTTGTGTTTTTTATGGAGGGGAGACAACAAAAAACAGGCATTGAAAACGGCTCAACTGGAGCAAAAAAAAAAATTACTTCTTGGGTGCATTAGGGCATTTATGATTTTCGTACGCCATGTTCATCAGGTTGACGCTCATGTTGCCATATGACAGCATAGCACCACAGTATATACAACTTAACTTCATATGCTGGAAGTTGGGTTGAATGTTTGGCACAGTTTCTTGTGCCTCTCTTCCCGTCAATGACATTGTGGAGGTCGATCTGGCCACAGGAGTTGACGTGGGATTGTCTTCAAGATCCCTTAACTCAGCCCGGCTGTAGTTTAAGGGATGCCACCTGCTCATGTGTCGATGCATCGTATAGTTGCCCATACTGTATTTCTTATCTGTGCCTCTCGACAATCTGTAATCACAGATGAGGCAGGTGGCATATTTAGCATTCACCTTCTTTGATCCAGGAGGGATGGAGAAAAACTGCCAGATGAAACTGGTTTTTCGCTTTGAAACCCGGGGCAACTCTTCGACAAATTGTTGTTCCTCTCTGTCCTCTTCTTCTTCTTCCTCCTCTTCCTCCTCTCTGTTACTGATGAATTGACTAGGTGGTCCTCTCTTCTTACGAGGAGGTGGAGGTGGTGGTGGGGTTCCACCAGCTGCAGCAAGTACAGAAGCCATTGTTCAGTTCTAGCAAAATGGTCTTTCTCTCACCAAGATGAAAGTCAGAGTGAGGAAATAAGGAGGGGTTTACATGA
Source organism: Lissotriton vulgaris (assembly GCF_964263255.1). NCBI lineage: Eukaryota > Metazoa > Chordata > Amphibia > Caudata > Salamandridae > Lissotriton > Lissotriton vulgaris. The sequence goes on along the minus strand of NC_141696.1, from coordinate 650,450,903 downwards.
TTTGGGGAAAGCAAAAGTTCTGAACCAATGAAAAGTGTTATTTTTAGGTCACATGACCTAGTCATACATCATTTGGAAACCAAAAGTGAAATGAACCAATGAAAAGTTTGATAAACAAGTCACATGACCTGTTCCGCTTACGTTACGCGGCGCGCGCCGCGTCCCAGATCGCTTCCGGTTCGCGGTCCCGAGCACTTCCGGGAGCGCTAACGCGGCGCGTCATTAGACGCATTACGCGATAACGTGATACGTCGCGCTTCCGCGACGCGTCACAGTTCCGCTAACGTAACGTTGACCGGTTCGCGGACTAGATCGCGGCATCAAGATGAGCTAACGGAAAGCTTCCCGGTTCGCGAACTAGAAGCGAAGAAAAAAAATATTTAAAAAAAAATTATCAATAAACATCTAAAATATATTTTGGGATTTAAAGAAGAATACATTTTACAGCTACAGATGTTAGCTTTTAAAAAACCAATGAAATTCACAGAAAAAACCATAGGTTATAGACCATATATAGTTAGAAATTTGCATTTAAAAAACCATTGAAATTCAATGAAAAAACCATAGGTTATAGACCATATATAGTTAGGGATTTGCATTTACAAAACCTTATTTTACTCGCATAAAACCATTGAAATTCCATATATAGTTAGTTGCGCTAACTATATATCATGCACCCGCAATCCACTGCTGATGATGTCACATATTACATCATTCATGACATGGTCAGTGACATCACTGATGACATCACTGATGACAACTCAAATGACGTCACTGACGACATCACAGATGACATCATTCATGTGTTAATACGATGAACCTCTACAGACTCTGATATAACCTTAGATACACTCAGTGAAAACAGACACTCACAGATTGTCACTCATCCATGGAGTTACTCATACACCTAGACAGTCATGCAAAGAATCAATCACACCTCCAATTCCTCAACTATACAGTTATACACACCTTACTTATTCAAACATATACTAACACATATTTACTCTCTTATACAATCCCTGATACAAGTTCACAATGATCAATACAGCCACTCACACATTCACTGGCTCTTATGCACAGTTATTTATATATGTCAACTCTCACATGTACTGTGTTTTAAATATGTACTTACTTTGACATGTAGCACTGAGATATCCATTCACTCACCAATACACTCATTCACACAGTCAACCACCCATACAGCTGTTTCCTCATACACTTTTGAACCCATACATCTAGTGAATCAACTGCTCACACATCTATGCACAGAGTCACACACCTCCCAGCCACCCACACACACACACTCAGTCTCCCATACAAATACTTGGGCAACCAATCAATAACCCATATAGTTACTCATATAGCTACTGATCAACACATGCAGCAGTTTACAGAACAACAGATATAATGATGCAGAAATTAAGACAGTTTAGTCACTAACCCATGCACTCAGTGAGACACATTTAATCACTCTCTCATACAGTCAGTCATGCACCTACTAAATCCTTCATCCAGACACTAATACATCCACTCATTCTTCAATATGTAAGACATATTTTAACTTTACAGAAACATACAGTCACTGGATGATGTCATCAGTGATGTCATCAGTGATGTCACTGACCATGTCATGAATGATGTAATATGTGACATCATCAGCAGTGGATTGCGGGTGCGCGATATATAGTTAGCGCAACTAACTATATATGGAATTTCAATGGTTTTATGCGAGTAAAATAAGGTTTTGTAAATGCAAATCCCTAACTATATATGGTCTATAACCTATGGTTTTTTCATTGAATATATATATATATATATATATATATATGTATATATATATATATATTCACAGAAAAAACCATAGGTTATACTCCATATATAGTTAGGAATTTGCATTTACAAAACCTTGAAAATTCAATGAAAAAACCATTGGTTTTAGGCCATATATAGTTAGGGATTTGCATTTAGAAAACCTTATTTTACTCACATAAAACCATTGAAATTCCAAATATAGTTATAAGCGCTAACTATATATCGCGCACCCGCAATCCACTGCTGATGATGTCACATATTACATAATTCATGACATGGTTAGTGACATCACTGATGACATCACTGATGACATCACTGATGACATCTCAAATGACATCACTGATGACATCACTGATGACAACATCCAGTGACTGTATGTTTCTGTAAAGTTAAAATATGTTTTACATATTGAAGAATGAGTGGATATATAAGTGTCTGGATGAAGGATTTACTAGGTGCATGACTGACTGATTGAGTGAGTGATTAAATGTGTCTCACTGAGTGCATGGGTTAGTGACTAAACTGTTTTAATTTGTGCATCATTATATCTGTTGTTCTACAAACTGCTGCATATGTTGATCAGTAGCTATATGAGTAACTGTATGGGTTATTGATTGGTTGTCCAAGTATTTGTATGGGAAACTGAGTGTGTGTGTATGGGTGGCTGGGAGGTGTGTGACTCTGTACATAGATGTGTGAGTAGTTGATTCACTATATGTATAGATTCAAAACTGCATGTGGAAACAGCTGTATGGGCGGTTGACTGTGCATGAGTGTATTAGTGAGTGAATGGATATCTCAGTGCTACATGTCAAATTAAGTACATATGTAAAACACAGTACATGTGAGAGTTGACATCTATAAATAACTGTGCATAAGAGCTAGTGAATGTGTGAGTGGCTGTATGGATCATTGTGAACATGTATCAGAGATTGTATAAGAGAGTAAAGTAAATATGTGTTAGTATATGTTTGAATAAGTAAGGTGTGTATAACTGTATAGTTGAGAAAATGGAGGTGGGATTGATTTTTGGCATAACTGACTAGGTGTGTGAGTAACTCCATGGATGAGTGACTGTCTGTTTACACTGATTGTATCTAAGGTTATATTAGAGTCTGAAGAGGTTCATGGTATTATCACATGAATGATATCATCAGTGATGTGATCAGTCATGTCAAATGAGATGTTATCAGTGATGTCATCAGTGATGTCATTTGAGATGTCATCAGTGATGTCATCAGTGATGTCACTAACCATGTCATGAATGATGTAATATGTGACATCATCAGCAGTGGATTGCGGGTGCGGGATATATAGTTAGCGCTTATAACTATATATGGAATTTCAATGGTTTTATGCGAGTAAAATAAGGTTTTCTAAATGCAAATCCCTAACTATATATGGCCTAAAACCAATGGTTTTTTCATTGAATTTTCAAGGTTTTGTAAATGCAAATTCCTAACTATATATGGAGTATAACCTATGGTTTTTTCTGTGAATTTCAATGGTTTTTTAATAGCAAACATCAAAAGCTGTCAAATGTCAAGTACGTGATAGGTAAAAACATTTTCGTGTTTATGCACGCTGATGTGCTTTTAACGCTGCCCCCACCCCCCCACTCCCCTCTTTTCTCTTAGTAGTACTCTCTCTTTGCAGATAGTGAACGGTAGTTAACGCAGACCTTTACCCCTGTTGTAATCCGTCGTACCTGCTTGTCTCTCCATTTGATTGATTATTATCCAAGCTTTTACTGTTTTACAATTGGTTCTCTTTGGATCATTCTCTATTTACAAACAAGCACAAAGTCGCAATACTCTGTTTAGTCTTTGCAGATAGTGAAAAATCGTGTAAAAAAATAAAAGTAATCGAGCAAAATCAGTAGACCACTAATTCGATCTCTTTTTAACCTCGGTAAAATACAAACATTAGGAATAACCCTTCATGAGAAATACGAAAATAGTGAAATGAATTGAGCTCCACACCATGAGGGCTGCAAAACAGCTCGACTCCGCCACCCACACCGCCCAAAATAACGGCAAACCCTATGCAAATATTATAAATATACACAACACACCAGCAAAGAAACAGAGTAAAACATTTTATTAAATAACTATTTACATAACTATTTTATACTTTTTATTGCCCGATCCGGCTAGCTCAATCGATCGAGCATGAAACTCATGCACTGATAACAAGCGTTGAGAGTTTGTAGAATGATGGCTTCAGATTTTCCATATACGGTGTAGTGGCGCGAACTGGCAGGGGGCGTTTGGATTCTACCCCTTCTCCAAATAAGATTTTCATACGTGAATGTTCGTTCATGCTTTTTGTCCCTGAGTTGCTTCCATGTCACTGCCTTACATAAATGGCATAAGTCTTGGTTATTGAGTGCCATACTTCAGAGTTCTAAGCAGTTCTTGTAACACTGTTTAAACCTTATTTGCACCTGCTGCAGCTTCACTATTCAAAGTAAGTGGGGTCCATTTGTGGACCTGACTGCATTGGAAAACAATGTGATACGGTGCCTCCCTAAACCGCTTGACGGAGGCCCCCGAGGGGCGGTGAGATGGTGCGGACTGAGAGGGGGCACTTGGCTCCTGCCCCCTCCCCAAGTCGTGTTGCCCTGGTGAGGCCTGAGATCGCCCCCGGCATAGGCGGCCGGCTCCCGGGGTCTGGCGGAATTTTTTCCCTTTTGAAGAATCTTTCATTCTGGACCTTGTCCCACAATCCGTTTCACCTGAAGACACGCTGTCGTAGGGCGCCCCTTTACCGTTTTAGTTGCCATTCCGCCCGCTTTTGGTACTCTGTGCCTCTTCCGCCATTCAGCTGTTTACCGCTCGCTCTTGCGACTACAACGTCTCGCTCACCATGTAGTTGAGTTGCTCCCGCTCTTAAGATTTGACCGAACTTTTTGGACTGCTGAAAGCGGTGGAATTCCGACCGCTGGTTGGTGGAGACATTTTGACTATATTCTGCACCTACATTGTCGCGTAATGCGTCATATAACGCGACGCCTTAGCGCACCCGGAAGTGCTCCGGTGCGCAAGGCGCAGCTTCCCGGAAACGATACAGAGCGCGCCGCGCAGCGCGTAACGTAAGCATAACAGGTCATGTGACTTGTTAATAAAACTTTTCATTGGTTCATTTTACTTTTCTTTTCCTAATTATGTAAGACTAGGTCATGTGACCTAAAAATAACACTTTTCATTGGATTAAAACATTTTTTTTCCCCAAACGATGAAAGCCCCACCTTGTTTCTGGATGTTTCAGACTGAAGCTGGCGTCACCATGAGAGCACCACCATCTCGTAGCTCCGTCGTGGCCATTCCGCAAGCAATCATGGCAGCCGCTCCCCACCGGAAGCCTGCGGGAGTCGAGGGCCCCCAAGACTTTTGTACAATCTTCAAGGCTGAGGGGACGCTTTCGAGAATGGAACCCAAGCCCTGGCAGACAAGCGTCCGAGTTCCAAGGTGTCCCAGGGCCATTTTACTGGACCAGGCCCAAATCCGAAGAGCCGGCCGCCATTTTAAGAGTCCTGTGGCAGCCGCCTACCGCTGCACCGCAAGAGTGGGAACAACTCAACTACATGGTGAGCGAGACGCTGTAGCCGTAAGAGCGGGCGGTAAACAGCTGAATGGCGGATGAGGCACAGTGTAGCAAAAGCGGGCGGAATGGCGACTGAAACGATAAAGGGGCGCCCCACTACAGCAGACAAGCCTCCGCCATGTGCTTCAAAACTGCATATGTATCTCGTGATATCAAGGTTGGGCAACCAGTACAGAACAAGCAGTTACGAGTCCCATTTACACCGGCGCCATTTTGGGCGCGGCCGGGCAGGTCCAGGTTCCACTGAAACATAAAAAATAAGGCTGACGTCTCTGAAGCAGTTCACGAACAGCAGGACATAGCAAATAAACATGAACTCTCTAAAGCTGTTAACTCACTGCAGAACAAAACAAGTGAACCTGAAACCTCTGGAATAATTGTCGCTCAAAAGAACAACACACAAAACTCTGTAGAGCCTGAAGAAAAAAAAACAGAAGGGCACTGTAGTTTCAGACACACTTAACACTAATGACTTAACAAGGATATCGTCTGTTTATGAAGCAGTTATCATCTTGACAGAATTGACAAAGAAGTGTACAGACACCAATGCATCAGCATTCTCGGAGATAACATCTTAAGGAACAAAGAAAGACCTGTTCACTCTTGACACCCCAGGTGCTGTGTATATTGCACTATAGTGCTGCATCGAGAAAACGGGCAACCCTATTGATGTGGATTTTTCATTATTGCTTATTGTAAAGAAATGGCGACTCCCCCCTTTAGCAGATTAGCTAAATGTTTGCGTAATTTAGGCATAAAAGTTATATTATTGTTGTTGTTGTTGTTATCGTTATAGTTCTGGTTAATTTCAAAAAATGGTTAAATATATTTACAGTTTTTGTTGCGTTCGTTATATTTAAATATTAATAAACTTTTAAAATGTAACTGTCTTGGAGTACTATATTTTTTTTAAAAATCGGGTGAATGGGGCCTTGAATCGGGTTATTGTCATGTGTGGGCTTTGCAAGTGTACTGCTACAAGATCGGACATTTCAAACTCAAATGCACGTTCTTTTTCTTACCTTTCCGAAGCATGGAGCGCAATAGCAGGCAGAGAAAGGGTGATGCACGTGTTGAACACTGCCTGGCCTGCAAATTGCTGCCAGTGCCCCCCCGCCCGCTCCTGAAAGAGGACACACACACACCGCCGCCCCGAGTACTTCACAAATCTTTAAAAGACCATGCGCTTGTTCAATGGGAAGTGGATAACATGGCTAAGAGCATTTGCTGACTAATGCATGAATATCGCTGACTTTTCAGCGATATTCATGCATTGCGGCCGTTTTTTATCGCATTTGCGATAAACCTTGCTAATAGCAAGGTTTATGTGCGATAAAATTCGCCGAAGTGCGGCGATAATTATTGTCTCTAAACAAGTTAGAGACAAAAATTACCGCTAGTTGTTGGAAATATGCCCCCGGGTTTTTCCTTGCAGGAATCGGGAAGCGAAAGACTAGCACTGAAATCAGTAGTCTCACACCTGAATCGGAAGGGTTGGCATGTCTGGATACTCTACAGCTGGAGCCATAAACTACATCCGCAGGGCTAGGTGATAGCCTAGGTCCGGCCTGGACAATCGGACACAGAGGAAGAGAAGTGTCAGAGGGTGCGGTAGTGAATAGGGTGAAAGGGAGGTGTCGAACGGGCACAGGGTGTGATTCTCAGAGAAGAGCAGCGCAGATGGGGGAAGTATATGGCCCATGCATGAGAGAGAGAGCGGGGGTGACCATTGCGTGGGGGAGATGCGTGCGAGGGTGGGGAGCCATGCTGAGAATCGACGGCGTGCAGAGAGTGGCCCTGGTCAAGGCATCTAAAATGGCTGCCGTGCACAACAAAATTGTGGCATTGGACAAAAACGCAAGATGGCGCAGACAATGTTTATCAATAAGGATTCATTTATAACAAAATATTTACTCGCAGTGACAAAATGGTGTTCAACACTTCCTGATTTCCATCGAATCGAACGTTAACAAACGTCACGCAGCAAAAAAAAAAAAAAAAAAAAAGCTCACGCACAGAGCGGTTTTTAGCCATGTTATCCAATGGAAGGTGGATAACATGGCTAAGAGCATTTGCTGGATAATGCATGAATATCGCTGACTTTTCAGCGATATTCATGCATTGTGGCCGATGTGCGGCGATAATTTTTGTCTCTAAACAATAAAAACGAAGCACAAAATGGCGAATTCCCGTTTCGCTACCAGTTTGCGGCCCAGTTCGCGGCCCGTGAAGCGCTTCTACCGTGAAAAATCAATTTTTTTTTATTTTCCCCACGGGACCCTTTAATAACCCCAACAACATTCCTAGGGGGTCAAGAGGGGTATACCTTGCCCCCTTTCAATAAATTCCCCCTTCGTTTTTCACCTCTTCTTCTCTCTCGATCCTACCGAGAGATAAGATGGCGGCCGCTCCGGACTATTTAGAATGTTGACAGACACCGGAGAACCAATCAGCTTTCTGTTATCCAATGGAAGGTGGATAACATGGCTAAGAGCATTTGCTGGATAATGCATGAATATCGCTGACTTTTCAACGATATTCATGCATTGTGGCCGATGTGCGGCGATAATTTTTGTCTCTAAACAATTAAAACGAAGCACAAAATGGCGAATTCCCGTTTCGCTACCAGTTTGCGGCCCAGTTCGCGGCCCGGGAAACGCTTCTACCGTGAAAAATAATTTTATTTTTATTTTCCCCACGGGACCCTTTAATAACCCCAACAACAATCCTAGGGGGTCAAGAGGGGTATACCTTGCCCCCTTTCAATAAATTCCCCCTTCGTTTTTCACCTCTTCTTCTCTCTCGATCCTACCGAGAGATAAGATGGCGGCCGCTCCGGACTATTTAGAATGTTGACAGACACCGGAGAACCAATCAGCTTTCTGTTATCCAATGGAAGGTGGATAACATGGCTAAGAGCATTTGCTGGATAATGCATGAATATCGCTGACTTTTCAACGATATTCATGCATTGTGGCCGATGTGCGGCGATAATTTTTGTCTCAAAACAATTAAAACGAAGCACAAAATGGCGAATTCCCGTTTCGCTACCAGTTTGCGGCCCAGTTCGCGGCCCGGGAAACGCTTCTACCGTGAAAAATAATTTTTTTTTTATTTTCCCCACGGGACCCTTTAATAACCCCAACAACAATCCTAGGGGGTCAAGAGGGGTATACCTTGCACCCTTTCAATAAATTCCCCCTTCGTTTTTCACCTCTTCTCTCTCGATCCTACCGAGAGATAAGATGGCGGCCGCTCCGGACTGTTTAGAATGTTGACAGACACCGGAGAGCCAATCAGCTTTCTGTTATCCAATGGAAGGTGGATAACATGGCTAAGAGCATTTGCTGGATAATGCATGAATATCGCTGACTTTTCAACGATATTCATGCATTGTGGCCGATGTGCGGCGATAATTTTTGTCTCTAAACAATTAAAACGAAGCACAAAATGGCGAATTCCCGTTTCGCTACCAGTTTGCGGCCCAGTTCGCGGCCCGGGAAACGCTTCTACCGTGAAAAATAATTTTTTTTTTATTTTCCCCACGGGACCCTTTAATAACCCCAACAACAATCCTAGGGGGTCAAGAGGGGTATACCTTGCACCCTTTCAATAAATTCCCCCTTCGTTTTTCACCTCTTCTCTCTCGATCCTACCGAGAGATAAGATGGCGGCCGCTCCGGACTGTTTAGAATGTTGACAGACACCGGAGAGCCAATCAGCTTTCTGCGCGCAAAGTTCCGTTTCGCGAAAAGTAAGCGGACCGGATCGCTGCCCGGAGCGCTGTTACAGATATATATCTTGTTTTGAACGTTAATTTCTAAAAAACTACTGGAGCACATATATTGAGACCTAGCAAAGGCACATCGGGCTAACAGTCCCTACAATTTTGCCAAGTTTCGTGCAAATCCATTCAGCCGTTCGAGCTAAAAGTGAGTCCAACCGCCCTATGGAAAAATGAATGGGAAAAACGCGTTTTGGGACCCCCCTTTTTTCTCGGCCCCCCCTTGACGAACCCCGCCCAAATTTCCAGGAGCTGCTCAGAAATGTGCCATTTTCCTGAAAATTTCAGCCGATTCCGTCCACAAACGCCAAAGTTATTAGACATAGAATTTTCAGAAATCCCATAGGGAAAAAATCCTAACTATATATACCTACTGGCGACCGCCAGTAGGTAATATATATATATATATATATATATAAATATATATATATATATGTAACAAACAATAATCTCCACAGATGAAAAAAGAAAGAATAACATATAAAGTTAAAAGTCATATTAAAGAAACGAGGGAAAACAGAAACCAGACAAGAAATAACAATTTATCAACAAAAAAATATCAAAAGAATATCACATATAAATAATTCAATTTTAATGCAAAAAACAACATATTCATGCAATTTCATCAATGTACACAAGGAAGCAAATTTAGGAGAACCCAGGAACTCCATCCAACACAGGGATGTACATAGTATCCCAGTGAAAGATCCTCTCTACACAAACTGACTACAGTGAGATTATATAAACTGCAGGTCCAACCATTATAACGGTCGCATCAAATAGGGTCTTATCAGTACACCCAGTTATATCTGAAGGCGGGATGATTAATAGAACATATGAACAGGAAAGAAAGCTCAAGCAGTATTAAATCCTTCCGGTGCTAGAGAAAGTAATGTAGCTCCCTGTCCGTATTATGTCCCTTGATTGTAGCATGCAGTTGACAAATCCATTTTGCCTCCCTTTGTCAAATCAACAGCTCTCAGTTGCCACCCCTATTGCCACAGGGAACATGGTCAGTCCCATGGAACCAAAAGCTGTTGCTGTTGGGGTGGATGCCATGATAGTGATCACTAAGTGGATAGCGACTATCCTTGTTAATGATTGCCCTCCGGTGTTACTGTTCTCGTACCTTGAGGGGGCATATTATGCTGCCCACATAGATGGTACCACAATCGCATCCAAGAACATAAATCACATGGGTGGTATTGCAATTCATGAAATGATTGACCTTAAAGGATTTGTCACTGTTACATGAGAAAGTGCGAGTTTTGTTACGGCCAAAAGGGCACATATTGCATGACCCACAAGTGTAAAAACCAGAAGGTTTGGGTGGAATCTAAGTTGATGAGATCTGTTTGTTAATCACATAACTAGGACACAGGGTTCCCCATAAAGTTCTGCCTTTACGGAAAGTCAAAGACGGGATATCAGTAACATTGTTTTTTAGACCTGGTACCATTAGCAGCAGGTCCCAGTACTTTTTCAGGATGTCCCTCACTTTCCAACTGTTCATGTTGTATTGTGTTACAAGGCTCAATGGTCTCTTGGCAACATTATTGCTCCCAGTCAAAGGTTTCTTTTTTAGGGTCTCATCTCTGGTGAGACACCTAGCTTTCGCAACAGCTTTAGTCAAGACACTCATTGGATAGCCGATTTTCTGGAATCTATGCCCGCCGTCAGATAAGTTCCTATAGTATGAATCATCCTGACTGCAATTCCTTCGGATTATGGTCATTTCCCCAAAGGGGATGTTATTAATGACTGACCGTGAGTGGGCACTTGTGGCATGAAGAACCCCATTGCAGGCTGTCTCATTTCTGTATAGGGTGCTCTCCAGCATTTGGTTATGGACATAAAACTGGATATATAGAAAGTTGATATTTTCCTTATTGCATTCCATGGTGAACCTGACATTAAAGGCATTAGAATTAAGATATTCATAGTACTGGTCCAGTTGTTCGCTGGATCCAGACCAAAGGCAAATGATGTCATCAATAAACCTCCCCCAATATACGATGTTATCCGTCCAGGGGGAGGCGCGATGGCTCCAGGCATAGGCGGGAGCAAACCTGGAGCCCATAGCTGTACCAAGTATCTGTTGGTACCAACATTTGTCGTGCAAGAAAAAATTATTATCCAGGATCAAAGTGATCATTTCAATGACCATCTCGTTGGATTCAAACAAACTAGCACTTTCCTTGTCCAAGAAACTTCTCACTGCCCGTACTCCAACTCCTTGTCTATGCAGGTGTATAAGCCTACCACATCAAGGGTCACGAACATGAGGTCATCTGACCATTGGAAGTCCCTCAATTTGACCAGAATATCCTTACTGTCCTTAATAAAAGAAGAGAGATTCACAACAAATTTCTGAAGCCTAATGTCCTCAAATTCCGCAATCTTTTCAGTGGGAGTACCCACCCCTGAGACTATGGGGTGACCGGGGGGAAAATTCCCCCCTTTGTGCACCTTTGGCAGCACATAAATACAGGGTTAAGTGGGGCAATGAACCCTAAGGTACGTCGATTCCTCTTCAGTGAGGAGCCCGATTTCTCTCCACTCACTCAATTTATGGTTAATCAGAAGCTGTAATTCAGGCATTAGGTTGGATTGGAGTTTACGGTAACAAGAGATGTCATTCAATTGCCGTTCTATTTCCGACATGTAATCATTAAAATTCATAACCACAACATTACCGCCTTTATCTGCCTCTCTGCTGTAAACTAGGCCAGGGCGGTAAATTCCGTTCCGCTCGCGGAATGCAGGATTTGGGTAATTTTGCGTTCCACGGAGAACGTGTAATTGCCCAAAATTCTGAGTTCCGCGACTTCGCGAATTTTTTTGCTCGTTCGCGTTCTCAAATGCGTGTTTGCAAGATATTTCCCCCCGAGCACGCAAAAAGAGATTGCGAACAGTAAAAAACATCGCGTACAAGCAATTCCGCGTGTTCATGGAATTTCTACGTGTTCCCCGTGATTTTTTACCCTTTCACGGAGATTTGCGTAATGCGATTACGCAAATTCTGCCCACCCCTAATGTAAACGACCACTGCATTGCAAACTCTAATTTGTTCTAGACCACAAATATACTCAAAGGCAGTTTTATATGTGAAGAGTCTTTCCTTCAAAAACAATGGACGTAAGAGACTCTTCCTGCTGTCTCTATACTTCAAAATAAGATAAAATGCAACGTTGACTGGTCTGATTTCCCATCACATGGGCACTTCGGAAGATTTTGGTTCCACTTGCCAATCATTGGAAAAGCTATTAAAATGGGATAATCCCATTCTTAGTCTATTAAGATAAAATCTATATTTTGTGTTTGTGACCTGTAATGAATAATATTGTATACCTGTCCCAGAAGTCCTATCCAAGTATGCCTTTTCATTGGTTTCATGTTTGCATCAACCTCCCTTAACCAATTTTGTGATTCCATTAGACTAGTCCTCAGGTTTTTTTTCATACTCAAGTATTTGGGAGGGATTGTTAAAATCAATATTTGTGGTGTATTCATTTCAAAGATTTTTAAATTTCATCAGCCATGGGATTTCTTTCCCATTGTTGAGTGCAAAGCAATCGTTAATGACATCCTGTGCAAACTTTGTACCTTCCTTGATCCATATCTCATACCAGGCATTACAACTTACTGTACTTATAAAATCATTACTTTAAGAGGCTTCCAACTTTTTATGCATGCTATATGTAGGATTAGAGTTGGGTACAGCTAACAGCCTTTGTAAGAAGATATTTTCTTGGGTCAAAAGAATTACATAATTAGCCGTTCCCCATAGTGTTATGCCATAACAAATTCCAGTAAGACACTTGCTCTTATGTAGTGTCATGATGTACCTAATAAATGTATTACCCATTTCATTCAAGAATCTGAAAATTGCCTCAGTTATCCTAATAAATTTAAATTTACAATGTTCAATGTGGGATCCCCAGTATCCTTTTCAAATAGTCCTAGATATACAAAATAATTTGTTACTGCAATAGGGACTCTATTTACTTGGTGGATCCTAGTTTTTGCTTGTCCTTGCCCACACACCATTGTGAATGTCTTTTTCAAATTAAGTACTAAACCCTTTTCATGCATAAATGCAGCACATTTTTCAATGAGGGTCTGGAGGAGCCCATTCGCTGTTCCCAATAAAAGAACTGCATTGTCCGTATATAGTAAAGTCAGGACAGCGCATTTGCCTACTTTAGGGACATCAGCATTTAGTTTTTGCAAACTTTCATCTACTCCAAGAAAAAGCGGAGTGGGGCGAGCACACACCCCAGCCTAATTCCCTGTGTTACCCTAAAACTAGTGGTGCACTCTCCATCTAGCCCGTATCTAACTCTTGTACTCAAAAGGCTATATATTTGCGAAAGGTATATGAAAATATCATTTGGTGCACCCATATGAATCAAAGTTTGACATAGCTTTGCATGGTTTATTAGGTCAAAAGAACTAGTAAGGTTGACAAAAAAATGATGCAAATTGCCCTTTTTAACAATTGTACACTTACTAATCAGTGAATGTAAGTTGATACATTGTTCAGTTGTCCATATCACCCTTCTGAAGCCATATTGTGATTCAGTGAGAATGTTATTTTCATCTGCCCATATTTCCAACCTCTCCAACAGTATCCTGCCAATCAATTTTGAAGTTGTGTCGAGGAGAGAGATAGGGCGTTAGCATTTGGCATCGCTTCCATTGGCCTTTTTAAAAATAGGGACAATTATACTTTCAGTCTATGTTCTCGATATCAGGCCCCCTACACTGGTATTAAACACTTTTTGTAAAAGTGGTGCCCAGAAACCCAAATCAGATTTAAAAATGTCTATTGGGATCCCATTGACACCAGGTGCCTTTCCATTTGTGCTTCTTTCTAGTGCCAATGCGACTTTGTTCAGGATAATAGATGTGATCCAGCGGGTCTAAAGAAATTGAGTCTCATACATATAAACTCTACACCATGATACTCACCATTATTTATAAAATTATCACTAGGCCCATTCTTAGCAGAAATTTGTATTTTGAACTACTGAATCATATGACCTCATTAATCCAATCTAATAAACACATCAATTAAGTCACATTTAAAGGCAATGGAATAACTAATGGTAACATAAAGAAATGATCAAGTCCAGCTTGTCATTTCAAAATCTATTTTATTAATTTTATTTCATAAAGGAAACTCAAACTTTATTAGCAATTTTATTTTTCAAACCTAAATCATTAGTGGCACAAAAGGTCATGAAAATTCAATTAACCAACATCAGCATGAAAATAACTCAAACAGTTATTTATTTATTTATTTCTCCATAGCCTAAATCCCTAACTTAGCTAAAAGAAAAGAACCTGTAAGTAAGCAAAATTTTCAGAGTCTTACGTGAAAGGGAAATCTGGCAGCATCTCTGGAGCACAGGATCGATCGAACAGTGCTCTTAGCAAGGGGGCACTTTTTATAGTATTTTCCTATCTAAAACTAACTAAAAGAATGCAAATATTCGAGCAGAACTGAATCTCATTGGCTGTTGGATGTCATACGATGCGGTCATCATCCGTTGCTCACATAGCCAAAGTCACTTTTCAAGAGTACTATTGTTCAAGATTATGACACCAGCAGCTTCCGAAGAAAGTAACATATAATTAGAGCTAAAGCTTCCTTTGTCCGCTTAGCTTTTCCGTCTTTTCCCCTGCCGAACGACAAATACGGCCTCGACCATGCAACAAACTGAACCAAATGTCCTAAGCTTCCACACAGCCTTTGTTTGCAAAATCACTCTCTAAGAATTAATGTAGAAAGATATATATATATTTTTTTTCTGCGTACCTGTGCAAGGCTCACTCTGGTCAAGCTCCAGATATCCCTTGTATAAGTAGGCCTCAAGCCTTTTCGCAAGGAAAGCAATGCAATGAGGGTGTCTAGTATGCAAAGAAACACAAGACAATAATTAATTCAGGAAATGATAATTATTCTGTTACCCACCCTCACCACTACAATTAACCCATTAGCTATGTTACCTAGTTTGCATACAAACAAATAAACAGACACATACATGCGAGACGACAATACATAAACAAAAGCACATTCAAAAGATTGCACATGCTATTATTTTCAAAAACAGCTGCAGTTATTAAATGACAAACGAAAGACAAAGTAAATATATTAATCAAAGCTAAATGACAAACATAACAAGAGTACAAACATAACAAGAGCACAAACAGTTATACCCGCGTGTTCGTGAAGGTGCATATTACTCTAGGTTGAGTCAGTAAACATGAAAATCGTGCAACACCCATTAGTAAAATATGAATAAAAATAAAAATCACAAGAGCTTCATTTGTCACAAACTTTTCAGAAATAAATCTGAAAGTCCGCTCCATCAACTCCCTCCTCTGGTGATTTTAAAATCACCAAACAAAATCCAAAAAATTATACTAAATTTTACTTTTACTAAATTTCATAATGTCATATAATGATTTCTCTCAATATTAGTAAGTCTAAACTCCTGTCTCATCAGTCTGTCTTTGTCTAGGTCTATCATTCTGAGTCCTGGGAAACTCATCCATCTCAATTTCCTTCTCTTGAGCTATTCTGAGCTTATAAATCCTTCTCTTTTCCCTCTCATGCTTCTTTCTTTTGTGAATCATGCAACTAATTTTTAGCAGAAGTGTCACTATAACAATAACTATAACAGGATAGAGTACTTTGCCAATAATTGAACAGCCAATGTCAGCGAACCATTCTTTAATTGCCCCAAATCTTTCTGCCAAACGTTCAGAAAAACTGTCATCTTCCATTGGTTTATTTTCTGCATGAAACTCT
The DNA here is from genome assembly GCF_964263255.1 of Lissotriton vulgaris. Lineage (NCBI taxonomy): Eukaryota > Metazoa > Chordata > Amphibia > Caudata > Salamandridae > Lissotriton > Lissotriton vulgaris. Next base: position 650,434,881 of record NC_141696.1, on the reverse strand, counting down.
GTTATATTCTTAATTAACGATTCAATATTCTGGCTTTTATCTTGGATATATGTACAGCAATGCTGAACATGCAAGATCCCACAGACTCCTCCCTCTTTTGCTAAAAGGATATCAAGGGCAAGCCGGTTTTGCATAACCATGCTTCTGGTAGCAATAAGCTCTGTATTAACCAACTGGAAACCGCTTGCAGTATCAGTGGTCAACCTATCAACAATTGTTGATACCTTTCTGATTTTTATTGCATTCAGGGTAATTCCCACCATAGGAATTATTGCACCAAAAATATCTCCCATGATTTCTGAAAAACTTTCTCTTTTCATTCTACTTAGGTGTTTGCCAATTTCAAATGATCCTTCATCATTTCTGTCAACATGGAAAATTTTAGGAAAAACAAGACCAAGGTAACATGTGCCATACCAATGATCAGGAAGACTGAAATATGCTTTATTCCCACAGACAAAATAGATAACCGGGAAAATTGGGTCCTTGCCTCCTTTAAATCCCCAACCCCCAATAATTCGATAGGTGTCTTCACATTGACTAGCGCCAACAAAATAATTATCATACAATGTATTATCCCTTCTGATACAAAGTTTTCCACTAACTGGTTCATCGATATGGATGGCAGCAAATCTGTTTTCTCCATTCAGTTTTTCATCTTCTATCTGCCAAAACTTTGATTTAGTTTGTTTCAGCATTTCATTTCTCTTATATATTGCCCTCCTCTCCTCAACTTGATCAAGAAAAGATTTTTCTTCATCTCTCATTTTGCAAGTCAAATTATTCTTAAATGCGTATTCATAAGTTAATTCATTAGTAACCAGGAAAAATTCCCTCATCTGTTTTGCAGGCTTAACTTTGTTCAAACTGTTCACAACCTTCAAATTTGCAAATGTCTCATCATAGTCTGTATTCCAGACGTCCAGTTTGATAAAACAAGCTTGATATAACACTGCAAGTAATCCCATAAGTAAGAGGAAGCATATTATACTTAACCCCTTCAGAAACAGATGTAGGAAGCTTAACACAGACATAACAATCTTTACCATCCATGACTCTAACATATTCTGAAAGAAGTCTGGAAAATGAATTAGTAGAAAAATCCCCAACTGATCTGTCCTGATGGACATCTGGTTTATGCTCAAGGATTCTATTAGTTTTGCCTACAACATCATGATTAACTTGTTTTGATTCAACTTTACTTGTTATGTTAGCTCTATAATGTTCTTTATCAATACCAAAAGGAAAAATGACTGCTAAAATTAACCAAACTAAAATAATCAGAATAACACAAATAGAAGACATTTTGCAGCATCTTCTAAGAATTGCACACCTGGAGTTATCAGCGTTAGGCATTTTACTTAATAAAAACAAAAATAAAAATTAAAATATGAAATATACCCTCCTCTTATTTTTTTTTTAATATTTATTTTAAAAGAACTTTCTAAAAGCTTTTCTTCGACCTTACGTCCATAAAAAGTATTCAGCTAACGCAATTTCTTCGACCTTGTGTCACCTAACACAATTTCTTCAGCCTTATGCCAGAAATAAAATCAACCTATCCTTAACTAAAATTTAAACTTCAATCATTGTCACTATTTTCTTCCAGATCTTCCTGACTACTGCTGCTGACCTCAACTACTGGTGGTATTATTATATACGCCCACTCTGGAGATTTATACTTTTGATTAGGCTTCAATGGTCTTTTGCTTTTCCTGCTTATTACTTCAATTTTTCTTCCAACTTGATCTTTTTTGTTTATCTCACCCTTTTGACTTGAGATTTCATCAACGTGCTCCTTTGACTTATTGACCAACTTGAATTTCAAATCTTCATTAGGCCAAATATCACCTTTTCTCAGGAGTTTCTTTTTCGGCTCTACTTCATTATTTTCAGCTTTTCAACCTCTTTTTCTGAATTTTCTTATTTCTGATTCTTCATCACTGTCTTCTGAATTAGTCTCAGAGATTTCAATACTGTATCTAGGAACTTCTTTACTCTGCAGTTTTACTCCATTAGGAACAGCATCTTTGTAGCTGGTACTTGGTAATTTGTCTCCTTCTTCTTCCGGAATTACTTCTAACTTCCCAGTTTCAGAATTTTCGTTCCTGCCTTCAAAGCTTCCAATCTGCTTTTCAATACTCTCCTGATTTTCAATCTCTTCTGACTCAGTTTCTTTTGTCTTTTCTAGAACATCTTCATCATTATCTGAATCAACAACTACAATGTCTAGATCTTTCTCATTAGATGCTTGATTTGCTTCTGATTCTTACAGATGTCGACTTCTGTGTCGATCTTCAAAATCTGGATTTTCAGGATTTTCTTCTTCTTCAGAATCTGAATCTGATGTAGTTTCGTCACTATCGTCTGGATTATCTGGTGAAGGTACACGAATGGTATGACTAGGATGCAACCATCTTTTCAGTCCCTTGCATTTAACAGCATTAGTTGTTACCAGAATTACTTGCCTTGCTTTCTGCCACCTAGGTACCAAACAGTTCCTTCTTCGATGAACTTTTGTTCTCACCCAGTCTCCCGGCAAAAGATCATGAGCTTGTTCCTTTTCTTTTGAAATCACATCTGTTCCCACCTGATGGAATACAGAAGTTACCACGTCAGAGAGTTGCTTACAGTAGTCTACAATTGCACTGTCATTTATTGCTAGCAACTTTCCAACTGGAACATGAGCCTGTCTCATTACTCTTCCCATAAGAATATCATGAGGGCTAAGACCTGTTTTCTTATCTGGAGTGCTTCTCAATGACATCAAAACAAGTGGAAGAGCATCCGTCCACTTAATTCCTGTAGCTAGACACATTTTTGAAATTCTGTTTTTAATTGTTCCATTTATTTGCTCAACAACACCTGATGCTTCTGGTCTGTATGCACAATGCAGTTTTTGTTTGATGCCAAATGCTTCACAAATTAATTCAATTAGTCTGTTTTCAAAATGTCTTCCGAGATCACTTTCAATAGTCACTGGAAACCCATATCTAGTTATGATCTCCCTCAAAAGCAATTTTGCCACAGTGATTGAATCGTTGTGACGAGTTGGGAAAGCTTCAACCCATCTTGAAAACAAACAGACAATGACTAACACATATCTAAGCTTGTTGTGTTGAGGCATGTCAATGAAATCCATTTGCAATCTGGTAAAAGGACCACCCTCCCGACCTATGGTTCCCATGCTTACCACAGTTTTTCTGTTAGGATTGATTTGCTGACAGATCAGACAACGTTGGCAAAGTGACTCTGCAATGGTCCTGAATTTTGGATTATACCAAGTCTCTCTGAACTGCCTAATCATTGTGTCTCTTCCCAAATGACCTGGTCCATGGTACATCTGTGCCATGTCAGCAATCATACAATTAGGCATTACAGGTCTTCCATCTTTGTAGACCCAAATTCCATCTTCCTCTCGCTGTCTACAATCTTCCCTGAGCCAAATGTTTTTCTCCTCATTTTCAGCCTCATCTTGTAAATCTTTTGCTCCCTGCCATGTTTCTACCACAGATATTAGCATTAGAAAATTCATTACATGCTCATTGTTCTTTTCCCGATTGAGTGAAAGATTGTTCTTTGCACAGTAACGTGCAGTCTCATCCGCAAAAGCATTTCCTTTAGTGATGTAATCTTGTCCCCTTTTATGCGCTCCACATTTAACTACTGCTATTTTCTCTGGCAATTGGATTCCATCAATTAATCTTTTAATCAATTTTGCATTTCTAATTGGAGTCCCTGCAGAGGTCAGATAATCTCTTTGAGACCAGAGTTGTCCGTAATCATGGACCACTCCATATCCATACTGACTATCAGTCACTATGGTAACCTTTTTCCCTTCAGCTCTTTCACAGGCCCGAATTAAAGCAACTAATTCTGCTATTTGCGCAGAACGAATTCCTTCAAGAATTGAACCTTCAATTATTTCAGAAACTGTACAGATTGCGTACGCTGCTCTCAGGATGCCTTCATCTGTTCTTAAACAGGAGCCATCCACAAAGTAAACAATGTCTGATTCTGGTAAAGGTACATCTTTAATGTCCTTCCTAGGTTTGGTGCAGTATTCTAGAACATCCAGACATTCATGTTCTACTTCATCATCATCCTCATCAGGAATTACATCTGGTAAAAGTGTGGCTGGGTTGAGATTTAAACATCTCGCAATAGATACATTATCTGATCCCAGAATAACTTTTTCATATTTCGTTAATCTATTGCTAGACAGGTGCTGTGTTTTACTTCTAAAAGAAGTGTTTCAACTGAATGAGGTACATACACTTTTACAGGAAACCCCATAATGATTCCTTCACTCTGCTCAAGACTTACACTTGTTGCAGCCACTGCTTTTAAGCAACCTGGCAAAGCTTTTGCAACAGGATCAAGGACAGCTGAAAAATAAGCTATAGGTTTTCTCATGTTCCCATGTCTCTGTATGAGAACTGACAATGCACAACCTTCTCTTTCACTGCAATAAAGCTCAAATTCCTTGTCATAATCTGGCATACCTAGTGCAGGTGCTTCACAAAGACTTTTCTTTAGCTTTTCAAAAGCCTCCAGTTCTGTTTTTGTCAAAACGATTGGATCTTTAATGTCTGCTTTTGTTAATCTCTGTAATGGTTTTGCAATAACTGAAAACCCACAAATCCATTGTCGACAATAACCAACCATTCCTAGAAACATCCTGATCTGTCTCTGAGTTGTTGGTGGCCGTATTGCTCGAATCATTTTTATTCTTTCAATTGTCAACTGTCTGATGCCTTTTGTAATCCTGTGACCTAGGTATTTAACCTCTTGTTTGCAAAACTTAAGTTTTGCAGGCGACACTTTATCCCCCACATGCATCATTGTTTCATTTTGCACTTCCTAATTTGCGATTTTTAGGGAATCGCAAATTAGGAAATGCAAAATGGGATGCATGTACAATTTTGCAAATTATTTGAGAATCAGTAAAAATCGCAATTTTTACCGATTCTCAAATATTATGCGAATTCCAAAGTGCGAATTCGCACTTCCCATTGTTTCCTATGGGCCAAAAGGCCCATAGGGATCAATGGGAAGGCTTTAACAAATTGCGATTTTCATTTTGAAAATCGCAATTTGTTAATGCATTTCATGGGTGCAGGGGGGGGTCCAAAGGACCCCCCCCTGCACCCCTGAAATCTATTTTTCGCATCATGTTACACACACACATGTCCTAAGGACATGTGTGTCCGTAACATGACTGCTTAAAAAAAGCATTTTTAAGCATTTTTACACCTTTTTCCAAATTTACCGAGTGGTTCAACCACTCGGTAAATTTAACCCCCTAATTGCGAATACGCAATTTGAAAAATATTCATGCATTGCTTTTAAGAAATCGCATATTTGTGATTTCTTAAAAGCAAATGCAATTTTAGAAATCGCAAAAATGATGCAAATTCTAAAATAGAATGATGCATTCCAAAAAGCTATTTTGGAATCGCAAAGGGCCGATTTTAAGGAATCGCACCGTTTGCGATTCCAAAATACTTTGATGCATGTGGGGGTATGTCCCTTATCTGCCAATCGATTCAAAAGTGTAATAGTGTCAGTCACACAATTTTTTCTTGTTTTTCCTGCAACAAGAAGGTCATCAATATACTGGACTAATGTTGATTCTCCAGGCAATTTTAGATCTTCAAGAGATTTCTTCAATAACTGATTAAAGATAGATGGACCCTCTGTATACCCTTGAGGGATACGACACCATGCTAATAGTCGATCCTGGAACCAAAATGCAAACATTTGCTGGCTATCTGGATGCAAAGGAACTGTAAAGAACGCATTGCACAGGTCAATGACTGTGTACCATTCTGCATCATGTGGAATCTGATATAGAATTACTGCTGGATTTGGTACAACTGGACAACAAGGAACAACTATTGTGTTAATTCTTCTCAGGTCCTGAACTATTCTATATGTTCCATTTCGCTTTTTAATACCCATAATCAGTGAATTACATGGGCTGCTCTCAATTTCTTTTAAGACTCCTTGCTTAATGAATTTTTCAATAACAGGAATTACACCTTCAATTGTTTCAGGTTTCATTTTGTACTGAGGAACATTTGGAAAATCAATTCCCTGCCTCACAGTAATTTTAACTGGGTCTACATGTTTCATTAAACCCATTTCATCACCTGTCAAGTCCCAAATTTTTGGATTCACTGTTTCTTTCAATTCCTCTGGTAAATTGTTTTTATCAAAAGCAGGAAACATTTTATTCTCTTCATCAACCATTAATAAGGTTAATTTATACAATCCATCTTCTTCAAGAGTCAATACCTTCTGGTGAACAGTATATTTGCAGTTCATTTTACACAGCAAATCCCGACCTAATAAATTAACAGGACTGCTGTCACTGACAATAAATCTGTGTTTATCTTTGTAATTTCCTATTTCTACATCTACAGGATTCGTCAAATTAGTTTTAATATTCTGATTAGCTACACCAACAACCTGTACTGTATCACCCGAGAGAGGAAGATTTTCAATTTCCACTGATCTAACAGTAGAACGTGTAGCACCAGTGTCCACAAGAAAAGTGATATCTTTATCATTCACTTTACCATTTACAAATGGACCCGACTGGTCTACCTCAAGAGTGGCTCCAATTACACACTCTTCTTCCCCTCTCAGGCACCGTCATGAGTAATCTTCCACATCACTGCTCTCATTTTCTTTAAACCAAAACTGTTGAGACATTGTGATCTTTTTACCTGTTCGGCTCCGCAGAAACCTGTTTCCGGATTGAATTTCTGATAATTGCCACAATTTGGCAAAGGTGGCTGTGGAATTCTGCCTTGCTGAATGTATTGATTCTGCTGTTGATTCACTAACTGTCGCTGTAGCTGTTGCTGATGACTTATTTCATTTAACTGTCACTGAAGCTGTTGCTGTTGCTGCTGATTTAACTCATTCTGCATCTGTGGATTTAATGATGAATTCTTTAAATTTCTGGGCGGATTTTTACACTCTCGCTTCCAGTGTCTAATCTCCCCGCAATTAAAACAGGGCAGCTTTTGTTTCAATTCTTCAATGTTTATAATACATTTTGGTTTATTTGTAAAATTTCCCTTAAACTTGCCAGGATTCTGATTCTGTTGAAAACCTTTATTTTCTAAAGCTGCTATCTGTTGCTCAGCTACCTTCACTTGTGCCCACATTGCTTTTTCCTTTAGTTTCTTTTGCTTAGCATCTATTTCATCACTGCAGTATTTTGCTTTTCTCAGGATGTCATCAACTGAAAGTGCTTGCCAACCTACAATTCCTGTTTAATCATGTTCCCTATTTCAGGTCTCAGGCCATAAACAAATATATAAATAAAATGGCTCATGTCACTTTCACTTAATTTTTCATAGCCACTGTATTGTTTAAATACCAGAAGCAAGCTTTCATAATATGAGTGAACTGATTCTTTTGGTTCCTGATTAGTTCTGTCAATTTTAACCCAATCCACTTCTTTTGCAGGAATTTTGTCTTTTAACCAAACAATTACCTTGTCATAATAATCCATGACAGTGTCTGAAGGAGCACCTGTCACTCTATGCCTTTGTGGCTCCTCTTTCGGCCAACCTACAGAAATTTTGCATTCTGTCCAGAGTTCTGACGGAACAACTATGTCAAAGAAGCCATCAAGATCAACCCACAGAACTGTGGAGACTTTAATAAACCTATCTACCTGCCAATACCACTCCACTGGCTTTTCTCTGAGTCTGGGAAAATCATTTGTGAATAATAATATATCCTGTCGTGTCCAAGGAACATGAACAAAACCTCCACCAGCTATTTCTCTCATTGGAAATTCACTAAAAACTTCTCCCTTGTCCTTCTTTTCTTCTTCTCTTTTCTTTGTCCATTTAACTCTCCATTTACTTATGTCACTTAATCTTTTTAAGAATACAATTAATTCTTTTATATGAGCTATTATTCCTGTAGTATTAAGATTTTCTATATCTTTTTCAGTAAAAACCACTCTGTAATGCTTTTGTAATTGCTTCTGAGGAGTTAAATCTATTTCCGATTCAGCAGCCACCTCTTCAAACTGATCATATTTATTCTTAGTTTTCCATTGAATACTTTTACATATAAAAAGTAATTCATCATCCTGATATTGCTTCAAACAATCCGTACCAATTTTGCCAAAAATCAACTCCTCCAAATCTGCTTTTAATTTAGTAATATCAAGCTGTCTTGATTCAGGAATTTGCGTTAACTCTGTCCTATTTACAGAGCCAGAATCTGATTCTGCAACCGATGGTGTAACATTTGATAAATTTTGATTTAAAGTTAAATTTGGCATCTTTTTATCTTTATGAATCTCCGTTAATTCAGAATAAAATTTCTCAGCCACCTTCTGAATTTCCACATTTAAAGGATTAGCTATTAATGATTGGCTTATTTTATTTCCATCAAAAACTGGCACAAAAGGACCAATTGTAACTGGTACTGTCACTGCTTCCATTCCTTTTGTCAATTGTTGAATTAATTCTCCTTTTGCTTTTAACTAATCAGTAAAATTTGGAAAATCAGGCAGAGTCTTTTTATCATTTTTCTGAACATTATTTCTGGAACTAGAATTTTCCATTGGGAACCTTGTTTTGCTTTTCGATCTTTCTCTATCAGGAAGTGTCATGAATCTGGGTGATTCCCCAACTTCCTCTCTTGGTGCAGAAGGAGAAGTACCTGAAAAGCTTCTTGGAGTAGAATGAGAACAACCTGGTTGTTGATAAGGCGGAGGACTGTTTAACATATCTTCTAAAACTGCGTCAAATTCTTGATCTAATTCACCTTTCTCCTGAGAATTCTTTTGATCTGATTCTAAAACCATTTCTAATACTGGATATAATCCTTCCTGCATGTCTCCTTTCCTCCAACGACGTACTTTTCCTGATGAGTTTCTTTATATAAACTCCTTGGTGTTCCCCAATTTTCTCGCTCAAGCTCCATCATTTCAATTTCCCATTCAACTAACGCTTCAAATTGAGTGGGTCTGGGTCTAGGTGAAAGAGCCATCATTCTATCTCTCAAATGTCTTAAAACTTTAACATTAAATGACCCATCCTCCGGCCAGGCTAAAACTCCATCTCCCCTTGTATATTGCATCCAATTTTCAAACCAGAGAACGGTATGATATCCATATTTTCCTTCCATATATGCCGCGGGTGTTTTATACTTATGAAGCAATTTTCCACCACGCGCTTTAATTTTCTTATCAGGATTAAATAATTTTTTAATTTTCTGAACCCATGAAGGCTTTTTCTCTTCTTTATACTAATAACTCAAGTTTTAAAATGAATTTGTAAAGTTTGGAAAAGATCGTAAATAATTTTCTGTTGTTCTGCTGCTTCGACCAATACGTGTGCGAAACTCACCAACAAGCCAATGAGGTTAAGCCACGTCACCACCTCGCTCAACCAATAAGAAACGAGTTTTGGGAAAGGACCAATCAGCTAACAGCTCAACTTGATCACATGAACCAATCAGTGCGCTCGCTGTGACGTATGTTAGCCAATCACAGCACGAACCCTGTGACGTACACTGCAGAGTGTCACTCCGTAAATTCACCCCTCCCTTACAAAATATTTTCACAGCGCCATTTTAAACAATTCTTTTTCGAAAAGGTTCAATTAATAACTATATAAAAACAAACCATTTGTCCGATTCGCTAACAAAGTGATAGTTTTACCAAGCATTCAGAAATTCCATTCGCACGAAATAGACGACGCTATTTTCATTTAAACAAATTTTTAACATTCATACAAAAAGAAACCTAACCATTTATACATGAATTTTTCAGTCGGACTTTAACCAACCAATAGAATCCCTACTTACGTTAGTAAGAAAAGGCTATCTTACCCTACACACAAGTTCAGAAAAATCCTACTATTCTTTTCACAATGAGTTTTAAAACGGGCTCCAAGTGTTACGATTTCATAGTTATTCCTCACTATACATGCAAACTCGATTTGTCAACCCTAAGTCCCTAAACTTGTGTTGTACGTCCACAACACTTAGCGATAATTCTGTACCACTATTTTGAAACGGAACAAATGAACTGTGTAACTTCACCTGTCACACTACTCTGCCGGCCGGCTCATAGGCTTTTCACACGCTGGAAAAACCCGATAACAAACATATAACATCTAGACAAAACTTAACATGTGTTAAACATGTATCCTATGTAATTACCATGTAACATGTATGTTACTATAGTAACCGAACTCTGCTACCAGAGATTTGATCCAGCGGGTCTAAAGGAATTTAGTCTCATACATATAAACTCTACACCATGATACTCACCATTATTTATAAAATTATCACTAGCCCCATTCTTAGCAGAAATTTGTATTTTGACCTACTGAATCATATGACCTAATTAATCCAATCTAATAAACAGATCAATTAAGTCACATTTAAAGGCAATGGAATAACTAATGGTAACCTAAAGAAACGATCAAGTCCAGCTTGTCATTTCAAAATCTATTTTATTAATTTTATTTCATAAAGGAAACTCAAACTTTATTAGCAATTTTATTTTTCAAACTTAAATCATTAGTGGCACAAAAGGTCATGAAAATTCAATGAACCAACATCAGCATGAGAATAACTCAAACAGTTATTTATTTATTTATTTCTCCATAGCCTAAATCCCTAACTTAGCTAAAAGAAAAGAACCTGTAAGTAAGCAACATTTTCAGAGTCTTACGTGAAAGGGAAATCTGGCAGCGTCTCTGGAGCACAGGATTGATCGAACAGTGCTCTTAGCAAGGGGGCCATTTTTATAGTATTTTCCTATCTAAAACTAACTAAAAGAATACAAATATTCGAGCAGAACTGAATCTCATTGGCTGTTGGATGTCATAGGATGCGGTCATCATCCGTTGCTCACATACCCAAAGTCACTTTTCAAGAGTACTATTGTTCAAGAGTATGACACCAGCAGCTTCCGAAGAAAGTAACATTTAATTAGAGCTAAAGCTTCCTTCGTCCGCTTAGCTTTTCCGTCTTTTCCGCTGCCGAATGACAAATACGGCCTTGTCCATTTAACAAACTGAACCAAATGTCCTAAGCTTCCACACAGCCTTTTGTTTGCAAAATCACTCTCCAAGAATTAATGTAGAAAGATATATATTTTTTTTATTTTCTGCGTAGCTGTGCAAGGCTCACTCTGGTCAGGCTCCAGATATCCCTTTTAGAAGTAGGCCTCAAGCCTTTTCGCAAAGAAAGCAATGCAATGAGGGTGTCTAGTATGCAAAGAAACACAAGACAATAATTAATTCAGGAAATTGTAATTATTCTGTTACCCATCCTCACCACTACAATTAACCCGTTAGCTATGTTACCTAGTTTGCATACAAACAAAATTAACAGACATATACATGCGAGACGACAATACATAAATAAAAGCACATTCAAAAGATTGCACATGCTATTATTTTCAAAAACAGCTGCAGTTAATAAATGACAAACGAAAGACAAAGTAAATATATTAATCAAAGCTAAATGACAAACATAACAAGAGTACAAACATAAGAAGAGCACAAATAGTTATACGAGTGTTCGTGAAGGTGCATATTACTCTAGGTTGAGTCAGTAAACATGAAAATCGTGCAAAACACATTAGTAAAATATGAATAAAAATAAAAATCACGAGAGCTTCATTTGTCACAAACTTTTCAGAAATAAATCTGAAAGTCCGCTCCATCAGGTGCAAAAATTGGATCTAATGTTTCCAAAGTACCATTGGGGTCACTGTTTTCTACTGGTACAGGGATTTCATTGTCTGGATTAAAAACCTATCCAAAATCATGTATCCACTCCAGGGGCTGCACCAAACTCTCAATTTTCACAGCGCAGTTATCTTTAAAATACAGGTGATTGGAGGGGCGTGGCTTGGAGCTGACTGTGATGGCAGCATAGCTTTTGAGCTCCGTCAGGGCCCACAACGTTACCCATGAAATCTGGAATTAATCCGAAACCCTGAAGACATCACAAGTGCCGAGACAGCTCAGGAGGTGCGGAGCAAAAGAGAGATAGTTTTGGCGGTTCTCGCCGTTCACAACAGCCATTAATCTGGGCCGACAACAGACTGCACAGTGGAGCGGAGTCATGTAACCAACAGCGAGGCCCAAAGGCTGGAGGTCTGCAGTACGCGAGAGCCACAGCTTATGCCCTACCATCAGAGCCTGCATCGCGCTCCATGAGGGTCCCGTGAGAGCGCTGCCCAGACACAGCGACTAAAGCAGCCAGTGTGGTGAGACCCGGGGTGATTGCCGGCGGGCCCCCCTCCCCCATGTGAAAAGCGTGAGAAGAGCCAAAACCCTGTGTACCACATCGGGAGTGCGGCAGTAAAAGCCTGACTAGATGATACACTCCTGAATCCAGCATAACGGTGACATGACATTGACAGGAGCTGGGGCCCACAGATAGACATTTGGAGTGCAATCGATGGCTTTAACACCGCCGATGCGCGTTCTGCGGGGGATGCAGGCCTGAAGCTTGATCACTAAGCATGACCCAGGGCAATACTCCGACGGCACTGTCTCCCCCCTGTCATTATAAGCGTCCGCTCCTGCATGCTGCAATATCGCCGTAAGAAAGATAGAGGTTCCGCCTGAATGAGGAGGGAGTTGAATTCAATAAATGCAGCAAGTAATTCGGCCTCCAGTTAGAAGTGCCTGAATTTGGTGGCTCTGGATCTGTGACGACGGCATAGCACCGGAGGATAGCGAGGGGGAAGAATTGACATGAACAAGGCCCAGTAGGCCTCTAGCAGAAGTTCAGGCGGACTGGATTCAAGATCCCCCGAGCTCTCTCATGAGTGAATGATCGCATTACCGGGACAACGTTTCTGGTAGACCAAGGTCTTACCATCCCAAGACAAATCAGAACCATAGTTACAAACGAACAACCTAGCCTACAACAACCGCTGGCCTGCGGTATTGTAGCCCTCCCTGCAAAAAACGCGATGCCTGGACTCACTATCTCGCAGCACAATGACAAAACCAAAAGGCAATACTGCATCCATCCAAGTCAACAAGAGGGACAAATATGCGGTGCCGCGACAGCTTGTGGCCGACAAGGGGTGAATGAGGAAATCATAGGAGCGATCCCTTGGCTCAATAATGGCACCGATACAAGCAGTCAGGACTAACCTAGAAACGAAATTTGATAAGGTCAAGATTGAAATTAATCTTATGCTGGGAGATATGTGGATACGTCTGAAAGAGTCACAGCCACAGAAGAAAATGTAGGAGAGCTGCAGACTGCAACACGTGAATTGGAGAAAAAGGTCCAAAAATTAATCCATTAGCAAAAATAAATGGCACTGCACCTGGATGATCAGGACGGGCGAGCCCGTCGTAACAACATACAGGTGGTGGGGGTGCCTGAAGAAGCAGAAGGGTCCAGCATCAACCTCTTCCTAGAAGACCTTATCCTAAATCACCTTAAGCCCAAGATACTCTCCACACTGTTCTCTATTGAGTGGGCACACAGAGCACCAATCCCGAAGCCAAGGCCTGGTGTGCCACCTCGCACTAACATAGCTCGTATCTTGAACCTTCGCTATCGGGATGCAATCCTTCAAGCAGCTAGGGTGAAGGGCAACCTTCCTGTGATAATGTGTCAGTCCTATCCTTCCCGGACTTTACTCTGAAAGTACAGAGAGACCGACGCTCCTTTGAAGGAATTGAGAGGGCTCTTAGAGACAAAGGACCTAAATATATAATGTTCTTCCCAGCTAAGTTGATAGTGCTGGACGGAGACAAATCTTGGTTCTTACCGATGCCAGAAGAAGCTCAATGTTGACTCATGGAAGGTCCTGCTACGTCCCAATGCCGTAGAAAGACAGTAGAAACGCCAAATATTGTCCCAGAGACTCTGCGTACCGGCACTGAGGCAGACTCCGCTCCCCATCGAGATCCAGGAGTTCCCGATCTGGCAGCCCTGGCAGCGATACAGCATGTGCTGGAAAATGAAGGACTGAATGGACTGCAATGGTCTGTAGATATCTCATTTATTGCCCCTTTGCGTAGTGGGGGTGGAGGGATCCCAACTGTATAGCCACATATGCTCCCTATTAGAACACTTGGGGTGTATTGATTCAGTGTCAAAGTAGCGACGATAGTTTAAGGACTATTATTGACCTGTGATGCGGTTGGTGCATTGTTTCGGGCCCGGGAGGAAGAGACTATTAGGCGCTAACACCGCACAACCCTACGTTCAATGTTTTGTTTTCTTTTGGGGATCATAGGCAGTCTGCTATTGGAGTGGTGGGTAGTTTTGAGCCTACTAGGCAGGGATGCAAGGAGGGGGAATGGCTTCTGGTTGGGGGGAGGGAGGACACTATTGACAAATGTTTATTTGCATCGTAGGAATGTCTTTAATGTTAATGTTTGAATGGTTATCAATCTGCAATTATCAACATACAGTCACTATGGGACTGGTTTCACAATGACGTTCGCTGATTGGTAATGTCAGGGTTATTAACCTATCCAATGACCTCGTCTGACCCAAGGACACAATGCACCACACTGTCAATGCTGTCTTTCCTTTCATGGAATGTCAATGGGCTGAGAGACAAGATAAAATGAGGACTGGTGCTACAATATCTTAAACGCATATCACTGGCAGTTATAATGATTCAGGAGACACACTTGATTGGCTCCATGTGTAGGGTCCTTGACCAATGGGGGTTTTAATTGGCGACACATTCAGAGTTCACCACAGGATCCTGGGTGTGGGGATACTTCTATGAAAACGATTTCCCCTCATTATCCAAAGCACGTTTAAGGATGACCAAGGCCGCTTTGCAGAATCTCTATTCAATGGGATGGTTGTATGATTAACTTTGTGTTTGTTTATATCCCGCCCGCTCTGCACTCCCCTCCTTTCAAGAGCTGGGTAAATTCCTCCTTACACTACCAGAGAGGGATGTGATACTAGGGGGCGACTTCAACATGACACATTAGACCATACACCTATCCGCCCACAACATCGTGTCAGTTTGCCCCAGGCAGAATTTTTAGAAGCACATGGCCTATTAGAGGTATGGGGGTTTCAAAACCCACATGAGAGATAATACACTTTTCACTCTGGTGCTCATAATAGCCTCTCCCGTATGGATTACATTTAGGAAGAATAGAGGCAGTCACACACTTACCCAGAGGAATTTCAGATCACTCCCCGGTCAGAGCAGAAATCTGGGCACACTGTGTTATTCAAAGTCAGATGTACCCCATCTATCCAGGATTCCTCCTGAATTTTAAGATCAGGAAAACTTTAGTCACTGCAACCACGCAATACTTCCAAAAAAACGAGGCGTCAGTCTCTTCCCCATTAACATTATGGAAAGCATACAAACCAGTAATAAGAGTTCAGGCTATTTCACTCATTGAGGGACATAAAAAAGAAAAAAGACATGCAATCGAGCCCCTGGAGCAAGAAATACAACAATTAGAATCCCACCACGCATCTGGACCCACTGATGAAAAAACTCACACATTGCACATGAAAAGACAGGAATACAAGGAATATCTCTGGACTGACATCAAGTCCCGTCAGCAAGCAATTAAATACCGGATCTATGAGTCTGGTGAAAAAGTGTGTAAGCTCCTCGGCTGGTTAGACAAGAGGGAACGAGCGCATAGATGGATAGCACAGAGTAGGACAGACGAGGGAGAACTTATGTCAGACTCACAACACATAGTAAATGCACAAGCACAACACTATGAGCAAGTTTACACGTCCACTAATACTAACACTGTACAGGATGCACTCACCTTCCTTAAAGATATTCATATGCCACGGCTCACACTTCAAGAAACTGAAAGTTTAGATGCAAATATTATGGTAGACAAACTTAAAAAAGCCATCTCCAAAATACAATCTGGCAAGGCAATGGCATTCCAATAGAACTATATAAACACACAGCAGACAAGATAGCCCCGTATTTGATAAACATGTTTGAAATGAGTTGTGACATAGGCACACTCCCTAGAGATCAATTGCTGGCAACTTTAGTGGCCATACATAAGCCAGGTAAACCAGTGGAGGAATGCACATCATATCGCCTGATCTCCTTAAATAATCCGGAAGGGAAAATACTATCCAAAACGCTGATGCTTTGACTCACACCCCATCCTGTCAAACTGATCTACCCGGATCAATCAGGCTTTATACCCAGCAGAAACACAGCCCTGAACCTCAGCGCCTACATGGTGTGCTGGGCAGAAAACGCATTATACTGGAAGATGCTGCGGACCTCTCCCTGGACGTGAAGATGGCCTTTGATTTGGTGGAATGGGCTTTTTTATTTGCGGTTCTTCAACACTTCGGTACAAAATGTTGTTCCTGGATACATTTACTCTACACAGACCCTGTAGCGCACGTGGTTGCTAATGGCCACATATCGAAGTAAATTACCCTGCGTAGAGGGATGAGACACGGCTGCCCATTGTCGCCTTTGCTATTCACATTGGTCCTAGAACCACTGGAGGTGTGGATAAGGTGGGACCCATGGTTAGAGGTCTAAAATGGAGGGAGGAATGGGAGGATCGTATCTCCCTCTACGCAGATGATATTTTACTATCTATCTCCTCAACCACACGATCCCTCTATGCATTACTCAATATCTGCGCAGTGTTTGGTTCCCTATCTGGGTATGCCATTAACTGGGATAAGTCCGAACTATACATACTACATGGAATGCCCACACATCTTCCAAAGGACTGCAAGGTTCAGATAGTCACGGATAGCTTTAAATACCTTGGCACACATGTAACATCGGATCAAGACACATTTTTTGCTCTCAACTTACAAGCCCCTTTGCAAAAACGGAAGCGTGGCATTAAACATTGGAAGGAGCTACCACTCACCTTGTTGAGTAGGGCAACCTTCTTTAAAATGATGGCCCTGCCCAGGTTTCTGTACGCCTTACATAATACGCCATATCCAGTCCCTGACTCATACTTTAAAACAGTGAATTCAGAGGTCGCAGCTCTCCTGTGGGATAGCAAACTGGCCAGAGTGGCAGCAAATAAACTGGGGGCGAAGTTGGTATGACGGCGGAATAGCCCTGCCAGATATCAAAACGTACTACTGGGCCTCACAACTCACAGTAATCAATCAATGGCTTCATGTGCAGGACAGGGACCCTGCCTACGACCTGGACAGAATGACCCTAGGGAAAGGAGGTGTTAATAGAGCACTTTACAACAATCCAAAGGCCTGTGACCTTATGGGCCCAGTGATGCACATTATCCACATATGGCACACGGTTAACAGACACCTGGGCTGGTCGAGCAGACTTACACAACACACACCCTTGTAATTAGCTGATTAGGAACATTTGGTAACAGTAGAGGGTTTCACAAATGGGATCTGATTGGCATCTCCTGACTAGGGGACCTCTGGCATAATAGAGAGGTCGTCAGTTTCGCCTATTTTCAAGAACAGTACACAATGGCCCGAGCGAACAGTTCATAAATATGCAAATTAAACATGCAATAGAAGCAGCCCTTCCTTCTGCAGAGACCCTGACGGAATCATCCCCTTTAGAGGACCGACTGCTCACCGACTATCTGCATAAACGAGCGACTTCACTAACATATAGGAAAATTAACAATAACCGGGCAGTTCCACTTGACCGGCTCAGGTAGTCCTGGCAGTCAGAGGTAGGAACCATGGATGACCCTGACTGGCGAGAAGCGATAGCATCGCCTTAAGAGGTGGCAATCTCCTCTAGACTACGACTGGTGCAGTTTAAAATATTACATATGTACTTATTTATTTTGAAGGTTTTAAGGAGCGAGGACAAGATCCTTGCAGATATCAGAGCACCTTAAAGTGAGCACTGCTAATTATATAAACCAATAAATGAAGGTAAATCAAGAATAGCATAGCAAATTATACTAACAATTAAGTGAAGGTAAAACCATGCATGACATAACAACTCGTGCAAAAAAGAAAAACCGTAGAGAACATAACAGGAACATCCCGATTGAATCAGAGTCAAGGGCAGAATAAAGTGACTAGGGTGTTTAGTTGGACCCTTAAAAAAAAATGGAATGATAGTAAGGGTACTATTGATCTCCAAATTTAATTTGTCTTTGGTCAGGTGAATTTTGCCATGAGAATCGCTTTTACTCACTTTTTGAAAGATGTGGTAGAAGCATTCAGTTTGGTTTCTGGGGGAAGTGTATTCCTAATCCAGGGCGCCATCCCCGAGAAGGATTGTTTATATGTTTTCTTCTTGTTGAATCTTTGAGGTTTCAGTAGTAGGTTGTCTGCACTCCTTGAGGACCTTGACCCACCAGAGATAGTCAATTTCTGTGCGACGTAGCTGGGTGCATTATGATGTAAGGACTTATGCGTCATGCACGCTATTTTTAGATGAATTCTCTCTTCAAGCGGTAACCAATTCAGGGTTTTTAAGTCTGGGGAAATGTGGGAACTTCTTTTGAAGCCAGTGATGAGTCTCGCTGCGGCGTTTATTGAGGCTCTAAAGGGAGCTGTCGTAGTTTTTGGAAGGCCACATAAAAAGGCACTTCCGTATTCCACACGAGGGAAAACTAGAGCTTGTACAGCCAGCTTGAAGTCTTTGACTGGCAGGCAGGGTTTCTGCTTCCTCAGTATGCTTATCTGGAAGTTTGCTCCCTTTGTAGCATTGCTAATGTGTTTCTGCATAGTGAGATTCCTGTCAAGAGTTATTCCCAAATATTTCGCAGAGTCCACAATGGTTGGTTGAACGTTGAGTGCAGTAAGATGTTGAATCAAGTTTTGCATAATGGGGACTTCGGCGGGAGGAGCTATGAGGAGGAATTCGGTTTTTAGAGCGATCACTTTGAGATGGTTTTTGTTAGAACTAGCTATTTCGGGTTGGCTAAGGCTGACGCCAAAGCTAGACAGAAACCACCATTCTAGTCAGGGCAAGGGAGTCACACGCCACGATAACCCTTGCTCACCCCCTTGGTAGCTTGGCATGAGCAGAAAGGCTTATCCCGAAAGCAATGTGTAAAGCATTTGCGCCAGCACACAACAGCAACAACATCCTAGGCACACCACAAAAGGAACTCCACACAAGGTTATATAAAAATAACTTTTGTATTGTCAAAACACATCAGATAGTAATCACACAATATACATTGTGCCAACTGGCACGGGCAATATTCACAAGGGATTATTCACACCAGGACAGGGCCACGTGGGCCATTGTCAGAATCAGCACTTAGTAGAAATAGCACTTCTAGAACATAGAATAAGTATAGCAGAAAATAACAATTATAAATCACAACCAGTAACTACTGGTAACAGGTAAGTACCACCTACGCAACCCTAACCACCTTAGGAGAATGTCACGCAGGGAACCAGGACCTCACTAGGACCACCTGTACTAGAAAGAACAACCACCTAAGAATCACAATACAATTAGGGGTATAAGCAAGAACACATTACACATGATGCATCACAACATTCAGAGGTGTAGGGAAGGAAAACACATGATGCATAAAACATACATTCAGCGGTGTAATACCAAGGCACATGACGCATCAAAACACATTCAGAGGTACCGGAGAAAATACATGATGCCTAAAACATTCAGAGGTGTAAGGGAAGGAAACACATGATGCATAAAAACATTCAGAGGTGTAGGTAAGACACATAATGCATAAAACACATTCAGAGGTGTCACAGGAAAACACATGATGCATAAAAACATTCAGAGGTGCCAGAACATAACTCAATAGTGCAAAAACACATGATGCCTAAAAACATTCAGAGGTGTAAGATCAAGGTGCGTAATCATATTAAATGCATTACATTTCCTAGCACCACATCACATTGAGCAAAAACTCACATTAGGCAATTACCATCACTTAGATAAGCACATTGCGCCTAAATAAAATCACATACCAGCCCCCATCTAATAAAGGGACTAAAGAGCCCTGTGTCCGGAATGTCAGGGCGCGCTGCCAATGCAGCGCCAGTCAGGGGTGCGCCACCGGCGCAAAACCTAAATGTTGCAGGTGCCCACTACTTGCTGGGCACCTGGGAACAATCACAAGACCTAAACGGTGCAGCTGCCCACTAATTGCTGGGCAGCTGGGAATCAAAACTGCGACAGGGTCCTCACTGACCCTAGAACAGAACTGCGCCAACTGTTGGAGCCACACAGGCTCTGAAAACACTTGTGTCCACGTTGGAGCGCACAGGCTCTCACATAACACATGCCCCAAACGTTGGAGCCACAAAGGCTCTGAAACGGTGCCACATTGCACAGAACGTTGGAGCCACAGAGGCTCTGAAACTGTGCCACATTGCACAGAACGTTGGAGCCACACAGGCTCTGGAAATAACTTTGCCCCCTAAGAGCCTCTCTGGGCTTTAAAGCAACCATGTGGGCAGGGAGCCTCTCAGGGCTCAACAAATATGCCCCTTGAGCCCCGCAGGCCGTAAATCACGTATGCCCCCTCACGATGATGGAGCCCATCACTGGGGGCTCAACAACTAATGGCTCTGGAGCCCTCTGGCCCCTTTTATCAATGCTGGTTATGTTGGAGCGGCCCACTGCAGGACGGGCCGCTCATGGGACACAGGTCGCCCTGGGCCATGATCTGGCGCCATCTACATTCCCCACAGAGGCCCCCCAGCCCTTCCTCACTCACCGGGCTGATCGCTGGGGGCTCCTCTTCACGGGGATGGCGGCACCTCTCGCGACGGTCCCCTCTTCACCCGGGCCCCCTCCTGGAAGCCGGGGCTTTACGGCAACCGCAGGCGGGGCTCCCTCCAGCACACGGGAGTCCTGCCCTGGCAAACGCATCGCCCTTCACCCCATTTCTGGGGCTCCCTCCATCGCATGGGAGCCCCGCACCACTCGCGCTGCAACCTCTTCCCTTGGTGGCGGCCCCGGGGCTCTCCATGACTCACCGGAGCCCCGGGCGGCGAGAGACCAGTTGCTTCTTCCTCCGGCTGGTGGGCCTTCCGGTCAGCTTCTCCTCCTCTTGCTGCAGGGCTCCCTCAGCTCACGGGAGCCCTGTCGACTCGCCGCCATGCTTCTTCTCTGTCTCCCCGCAGCACTTCCACCTGATGGCAGGCTCCCCCTTCGTCACGGCCGGGCCCGCCTGACTTCCGGTTTCGAGGGCCACCAATGGCAGCGCGGCCCTTGGTAGGGAAGCGAGCGCAGCGCCTCCTTCAAGATCTCCGGGCCGGCGGCAGGGCTTTTTACTTGGTAAATGATGAGAGGTGGGCTCCCTCGAATTAAATAATAAAATAGCGGCAACCACACAGCCACAGCACAGCAAAGAGGCTGGGTGGGCACCGGCGCAGCAACCAAAGTGCTCCCAGCGCTAGAGAGGCGATCATATCGCTCCCAAGTGCTACAGGGGAAAGATAAAAGTGCTCCCAGGTGCTAGGGCAAAAATTAAGCGCTCCCAGGCGCTAGAGAAGTAAAAAGTCCAGCCACAAAGTCCTCCAAGGAATGCAGGACATAACAGGACAAGGCTTCCAGGTCCATCAGGTATGCAGGGGCTGGGCAGGGCCAAGGGAGGCAAGCCTTCCACAGGGCCCAAGCAGCAGCACGCCCCTGGCAGGATTCAAGTCAGAAACAAGAACATTTTGGAAGGGGACACAGCCCCTTTTTATACAGATAAATCCTTTGTTTAGCAGGGTGTAGGCAGTGTGAGAACCAGCGAGAACTGGTTATAGGGAATTCCTTTCACTGGCCTGGCTAGGGACATCAGACTCATCCCAGTGGGTGGAGCCAGCATTGTGTGGGGAAAACCCAGCCTCATTCAGGACCCTCAAACCAGACGGTCAATCCACAAGCAGGCCCAGGCTCACTCCTCCCCTCACATCAGCATGCTAAACACTCCATTCACCACCGGGGGGCAGACCCTCCCAGACTCTTGGAGCCAGGCTCACCAGCCAGCCTCAGCCAATCACACGCCAGACACAAATTACACAAATATGCCAAATTCTAGAAGTGGCACTTCTACACTAGACACAATCATGCCGCATATACCATTGCGCAGCATTCAATCTCACAAGTTTGCACATACCAAACTCGACCCTGCACTCCCCACACATCAGGAACTACCATGGGCATACATATTCCCCATTCATTCCTATGGGAGGGCAGGTCACTCACCACACATATACAGAGAGCTCACGCACTTTACACTGTACCACAGTGAAAAAGTGCGCAGAGGCCTAAAATCACCACCACCAGGTTCCAGAAACAGGCTAGGAAAAAGCAACAAGTCTCGGGGTGAACCTGCCAAAAGGGCCGTGTCCAACACAGCCCCCTTCCAGCCAAAACGCATGGTAGACCAATCACTCCACTGATGGGCTTCCCTGCTTTGGGCGACAAAACACGGACACGGACCCGCACGGCAGGGACACCTTCCGGTTCTACGCCACTCTGAACCCACCTGGTTACCTCCAAACCAGAACTCTCTGACCCATCTAAGATACCCCACCTCTAGCAATCCACAGCCAAGGCCAGGCCCTAGGCCATCCAAATATCACAGGTCCTGACCAATCCACAGAGTCGGGGGCAGTAACCCCTGGCACACAATAGCCATTCTCCACTCTCCCTCTCAGGGTAGCTACAACTACCACTGATCCTTCAACCTAGGGACCATACCCTCAGGCAGACCAGAGGTCATGGGCAAGAATGCCCCACCCTACCTCTACTTCTGGGTTTCCGCACCCTCACAGGGAAGCACTCACCAGAACACAATTCTCCTACCAGATCAGGACCTCACTCCATCACTGGTCTACCACCTGAAAACTATTTCACTTCTGAGGTACAAAGCACACAGTACAGTTCCTCTTCAAGCAGGTGGGGGGACACAGCACACAGCAAAGTCCCCTTTCCTCTACCTTAGTTGAAACAACAAACTGCAGGTGAGCCCCAGATCACACAGCAATGGCAGCCCCCTCAGCCTCTTCAGCTGGTCTACTTTGGTAGAGATTCCTCTTGATCTGGAAGCTTCCTAATCTCCCAACCTAGGATCTAAACCCCCAGGTTGCACCGGGGTCTGAAGTATACCGTCCCTCTGCACCCCCTTCCAGGACTTCTGCACCCTCAACTTAGGAGCGGTACTACTGGTGCTACAATATCTAAAACGCATATCACTGGCAGTTATAATGATTCAGGAGACACACTTGATTGGCTCCATGTGTAGGGTTCTTGACCAATGGGGGTTTTAATTGGCGACACATTCAGAGTTCACCACAGGATCCTGGGTGTGGGGATACTTCTATGAAAACGATTTCCCTTCATTATCCAAAGCACGTTTAAGGATGACCAAGGCCGCTTTGCAGAATCTCTATTCAATGGGATGGTTGTATGATTAACTTTGTGTTTGTTTATATCCCGCCCGCTCTGCACTCCCCTCCTTTCAAGAGCTGGGTAAATTCCTCCTTACACTACCAGAGAGGGGTGTGATACTAGGGGGTGACTTCAACATGACACATTAGACCATATACCTATCCACCCACAACATTGTGTCAGTTTGCCCCAGGCAGAATTTTTAGAAGCACATGGCCTATTAGAGGTATGGGGGTTTCAAAACCCACATGAGAGACAATACACTTTTCACTCTGGCGCTCATAATAGCCTCTCCCGTATAGATTACATTTAGGAAGAATAGAGGCAGTCACACACTTACCCAGAGGAATTTCAGATCACTCCCCGGTCAGAGCAGAAATCTGGGCACACTGTGTTATTCAAAGTCATATGTACCCCATCTATCCAGGATTCCTCCTGAATTTTAAGATCAGGAAAACTTTAGTCACTGCAACCACGCAATACTTCCAAAAAAAGAGGCGTCAGTCTCTTCCCCATTAACATTATGGGAAGCATACAAACCAGTAATAAGAGTTCAGGCTATTTGGGGCGGAGCTTGCCGGCGTCCATGAAAGACGTGTAAGCGCTGAGCTCTTCGCCTGAGCCCCGTTAAAATCCATCAAACTTATCCTTTAGGCACCCAACTGGCTCTAAAAGTTGGTGTGAACTTCCAAACTACGCTCCAGTCCACTTGGAGATCTTTGTCCCGCTGAAAATCGGTGCTGTGGAGCTTGGTTGGTCAGGAGACCTCGCCGGGGCGGACCAGGCCGGCATCCACGGACTTTCCTGCTGGGCTGCCCGGGCTACGTCACGCTACGTGCGGCGTGGCGCACTGAAGTGGGACCGGTGCGATAGACCTGCGGCCAAGCACGGGTGGCTGTGCAGTGCTGACACAAACTGCTCTCCGGTGGAGGTGGGACAAGTTGGCGATCGGCTGAGCGGAGACCGAGGTGCCTCGCGAGGTGGTGTTTGCAGCGGTGCTAGCAGCCTGGGACAGAGATCGGCTGATTGCCCCCCCTTGGGGAGATATCCTATTGCCCCACTGCCCACAGACGTGCGCCGTGTCGAGGGTGTGGTGTGGTCCGGGACGGCGGAGGCCCTCTGTACAGCGTGGTGGAAAGGGAGTGCTTTCACAGTGGAGGACTCTGGCGGTTGGGCCTACTCTCACGGTCCTGCGCACGGCTGCCATTTTGGGCGCAATTTCTTGCTGCGCAACACACTGCTATTTGGCGGTAACTGGCTGAGCTGCTCCTGTTGTCGCCACTGGCTCCCCCCTGCTATACACTGCAATCGGCTGTGCGGGTCACCTTGATGTCTACAAGGAACGCCATGGGGAAAGGCGACAGGACACAAACCAAACTAACGTTTGACCAACGTAAGGCGAAGGGGACTGAGGGGACAGCCCCGGAAACTTCGCCGTGCACTGCTCCCCCGGACAGTTCACTGTGTGCGGATATCCGTGAAATGCTAGTATCGATGGAAAAAGGCCAACAGGACAGTATGGCGTCGATTGGTACTAAACTTGATGCCCTGACATATCGCATGGATCGCATGTCTGAAAGGGTCGACAAGCATGCAGAACGGCTCGACATGGCGGAAAGACGCCTGACGGAGGCAGAGGAGGCACAGTCAGAATGGGACAAAGATCGCAAACAGTTTGGCAGACTCCTGCAGGTCATTCAAGACAAGACTGAGGTCTTGGAGGCGCGTTCTCGGCGCTCCAACGTTCGCATCACTGGGGTGGCGGAGACTACACAAACTGGCAAAATAAAATGGAGCTGTTTGTTGAAAAGTTACTGCGGGCACTGCTGGGGGACGACGTCTTCTCCCCTATGTTCATCGTGGAAAGGGCCCATCGCACATTAGGGCCGAAGCCACAACCGGGAGCGCCCCCGCGGCCGATAATAGCGAAGCTGCTGAACTACCGTGACAGGGATCTAGCGCTTCGTCTGGCCAGAGAAAAAGGGGATCTACAATATGAGGGTATGAACATTTCCCTATACCCGGACTTCATGGCAAAAGTGCAAGAGGAGAGGAAGCGCTTTGCTCCGTACAAAAAACAACTGAGAGACCTTGGGCTTGACTACGCCATGATGTACCCCGCGAATCTCCGTATCAATAGGCAGGGGCATTCACATTTCTTCACTGATCCTACGGAGCTGAAAAAGTCGCTGAAGGAGTGGGCTAAAGAACGGCGGAATAGTCCGAGGAGTCAGCGGGAGGACGCTGATGCCACCTCTAACGTGGAAGAGCAGGAGTGAATACGATAGCTGAGCTGGATCGCCCCAAGATGTTTCGCAGGGACGAAAGGGGGACTTGGACTACTTGTATGAAATCTTTGCGGGGCAAGTGTGGCATAACGGACATTGGAACTCCGAGGGCGTGTGCAGACCCACTATGAGACAATTGCTGGGTGAGACCTTTCTGGTTAATATCCGCACTGCTTTGCCTGTTTAAGGGAGATTGATAGAAGTTGGGTCTGCTAAACACTCGCTTATGTGGATTCTATCCTCTCACAAGTGGGAGTTCACTTATTTGACTGTTAGACGGAACCTATCGGGGGTGCCGATTGCTATTAGGGGGCAGGGTGGAGGAGTATCTAGGCATTGCAGTAACGGACTAGAGTTGAACTGTTGTTTGGCTGGTATCCTCTGCCCCAGCGCTTTTGGCCTTTGGCTCTGACAAGAGCCACGTAAGGGTTTGTTGGGTTGGCTTGTTGTGTGGGGGGAGGATGGGTGGTAGCGGGGTCTGTCTGACCTGGTTGGGGGTGGTCGGCTGTGGGCGGGGGGGTGGGTTTTCTTTTCTGAACAGGTTGGGTATGTTAAGCTGGAGCAGTTGGGATGTTTTTAGGCCTACTACGGGAATGTGTCTGCGATCCAATGTGTACGAGTTCACTAAACAGATCCTATTGGAATGGCAGGCACTGAGATTTTAGAGTTGGAGGGTGGCCCCAACTCTCTTAGAGTTCTAACCTGGAATGTGAGGGGGTTGAATGACTACCGCAAACTCCGGAAAGTGCTGAGCTATTTACAAAGACACCGAGTTGACCTTGCACTCCTGCAGGAGACACACCTTCCTCTTACCAGCCCTATGCTGATGGCCAGAGGCCTGGGAGGCAATTGCGCGGCAGCGGGCTTCACCACGCATGCAAGGGGGGTGATTACGTGGGCTAACCCCCAAGCACAGCTGAAGTTGCTGCAGATGATCGTGGACCCGGAGGGTCGTTATCTAATTGCACGCTGTGTGGGGAAAGGTCATGATTTAATTGTTGTGAATGTCTATGGCCCTAACTATGACACCCCGGCCTTTTACTCCTCCTTAGCGGATTTGTGCAGACAGTATGTGGGTTCCAGACTGTTATGGGGGGGTGATTTCAATTTTGTGTTAAATCCGGAACTGGATAGGTCGGCTGGTGCGGCCGCTGTCCGGCGGCCTCGGCGATGCTTATGCAGACAGAAATGATACAGCTCGATCTGGTGGATGTATGGCGCCATAGACACCCAGGGAGGGGAGGGTACACACACTATTCGGCCTATCATAATATACATACGAGAATTGACTATTGGTTTGCGTCCCACTCTCTTCTCAACTCAGTGAAGGGGTGTGCGATACTGCCGCGTACGTTGTCGGACCACTCGCCATTACTGCTGCTGTTAGATGCTCCGGCGAGGAGGATTCCCCCGTTCACATGGAGGTTTCCCCCATATTCACTCCTAGACGAGGTCTTTAGAGGGGAGTTGGCTGAGGACATAGACACATACTTTGAGACAAATGTGGGGTCAGTGGATAGTGTTCAGACACTCTGGGACGCATTCAAAGTGTACATTCGAGGTATGACGATGGCTAAACACTCTGGGGTGCTCAGAGCTATTAGGCAGAGGCTGAAACACTTAAAGACGCAACTATCTGAGCTGGAACGACAATCTAGTCATGCAGGGAACACTGACACTGAGAAACGGATTAAAACACTGATAATAGAATTTAACAAGGAAGCTGATAGAGAAGTACAGCACATGGGGAAGTATGCCACGGCGTGCACCTACGGGGAGAGGGATCGCCCTGGTTCGCTGCTGGCAAAACTCATGCGCAACAGCAGGCCGCAGTTGGTGGTTGAGGAATTAATTACATCCAGTGGGGAGGTGGTCACTGAGGAGGGCAACATACTTGCAGAATTCCAAGATTACTATACCAAGCTCTATCAATCACGGTCTGGCCAGCTCGAGGAGGAAATAGATGACTATCTTAGTTATATCAATATGCCCTTCCTCGCCAATTTTCAGAGGGAATTTCTTATGATGCCAATTCAGAAGGAAGAGATCTTGGAGGCACTTAAGGGAAAGAGATCGGGCAGCGCTCCAAGTACTGATGGGCTTACAGTGGCCTTCTACAAGGCTTTCCAAGATAAGCTTATTCCACACTTAATGTCTCTCTTCGACGATATTTGCCAACAGGGCAGCATGCCGAAGTCTATGAGGGAGGCGCTCCTTATCACAATACCGAAACCAGGGAAACCCCCAATGAATGTGGTTCGTACAGGCCGCTCTCCCTGATAAATGTTGATGCCAAATTATATGCGAAGGTTCTGGCTGCGCGGCTTGCCATTCTGGTCCCCGAGTAAGTTGCCCCGGAGCAGGCCGGCTTTGTCCCTGCTAGGAATTTGACGTATAATATTCGCACGGTGTTAGGCACAATACAACACGTACGGCAGGAAAATAGGGCAGTCACTATATTCTTGGACATGGAAAAAGCGTTTGATTCGGTTGAATGGCCGTTCATGCTCAGGGTTCTGAGAAAGTACGGACTGGGTGAACCTTTCTTGCCGATGTTGGGGGCCCATATTACAAACCGTCGGCTAGACTGAAAATAGGGAATGTGGTCACAGCCCCGATAGCGATCAGTAGGGGCACTAGGCAGGGCTGCCCCCTTTCCCCTCTTTTGTATGCCCTGGTAGCGGAACCGCTGGCGTGCGCGATCAGGGAATATCATGGGTTCGAGGGGATCAACTTCCCCACCTACAAGATTGGCATTTCTACATATGCCGATGATACACTGTTGTACGTTAGGGAGCCGGAGGAGAACTTGGCATCTGTGTTGAGGGAGGTGGTGAGATTCGGTGCACTGTCTGGCCTGCGAGTCAACTGGGATAAATCAGTAGCGCTTCCCCTGACTCCGGTGACCCACCCGTTTGACTCGGAGTACCCACTACAGTGGACCACGGACTCCATACGCTATCTCGGGATTCGCTTACATACTGACCCCGAGATACTGGTGCGTGAGAACTATGGGGTGGCGTACACTAAACTTGTGGATGACGTGGAGGTGTGGTGCAGGCTTCCGTTGTCTCTGATGGGAAGAATAGCGATAATGAAGATGGTGGTCCTCCCCAGGTTCCTCTTCCTCTTCACCAACATTCTGGTAGTGCTATCTAGAGCCTTTTTCCGGCAGCTCACGCAGACGCTTATCAGACTTGCGTGGGGAGGTAAACAGCCCAGGGTCCAATGGCAGATTTTAATGCTCCCCTACGACCGGGGGGGACTCGGGGCTCCTGACTTGGAGCGATACTACAGAATAGCGCAGGCGGCATACCTTCACAGCTGGATCCATGGGAGCCCCGATATCCCGCACATGAAACTAGAGCGGGTGTTTGCGGACCCCATTCCTCTCCCAGCTACGATATGCCACCCAGTTGATCGCAGGACGGGGATCTTGGACTCTATAGCGTCTATGAATCATGCCTGGCATGAGCTGGTCCGCACGCGGGAAAGTGTGCTACTGTACTCACCCCTCATGCATGTGGAATGGGCGGTGTGGCTTGCCCCGTTGACGGAGAAAGGGGTACTTAAGGCACTACATGAACTAGGCATAGATAAGATGAGGGATCTCTTTTTGAATGGCACGGTGAAGACTCTCCAACAGGTACTACAGTCCCAGTCCGGGAAGTCACTGTTGCACAGTTTTAAATACCTCAGGGTCCGCAGTGCACTTCAAGAGTTGCTTGGTCCGGAATTGGCAGAACCCCCGGAAGTGCTTGAACTCACCTATGTGATCAGAACTCCACCGTCCAGCAAATTAGTCACGAACCTCAAACAACTGGGGGACCGGCACATGCAATGCCCGATCTCCAAAGCCAGACTAGCTTGGCAGTGTGATTTACAGCTGACGATTACCGATGAGATGTGGCAATACAGCTGCACAAACACCAGAAAGGTGTCGCTTAATAGCCGGCATAGACTGGTACATTTCAAATACCTACAGCGTGTCTATTACACGCCGGAGAGGTTGCACAGGTACGAATTGAGGGGCTCGGCGGAGTGCGAGCGGTGCCGCCTTCCGTCGGCGGACTTTCTCCATATGGCTTGGTCTTGCCCTGGAGTTTATACATTTTGGCAGGGGGTTTTCACTGAACTGAGTCTGATGTTGAGCGTGGACATCCCTCTATGTCCGGCCCTGGCACTACTGGGCTATTCCAAGACACTGCCGGTACCCTTGAGGCGCCTGCCGGATATAGCCTTGCTGACTGCTAAGCGCCTGGTGGCTATATGTTGGATGAGAGGGCCGATACCGACCCTAAAAAGGTGGGCGGTGGACTTACTATACTGCTGCACGCAGTCGGAGACGTACAGCGAGCTGCTGCCTCTGAAAAATCGGCCCAAGAACTTCTGGGGGTTATATAGGACCTATTTGTGCGCTAAGGATAGCGGGGAGTCGGACCCGGACTCGGAGAGGGAGGAGATGGGTGAGGTACAGGAGGATGAGCCAGAGTCTTTGGAGAGGGACGCTCTGCACACCTAGCTATGGCATGGTAGAGGGAGTTCTGGTCCTCCAGGGCTGTCGATGGCACTGAGTGGGGTGGGGTGTGGCACACGAAACCGGCTGCTGGTAGTCATGGACATTGGGGTCACCTTCATACACGTCGGTATGTAGGATCTGTAACTGTAGGGCACAGTATTGGTCATTAGACATTCATGGATAACACAAGTGGTTAGGCAGGCACATGTTAGTGTGGGCTGGTTGTTGGGGGGGTGGGGGGGTTAGGTTAACGATAGGAATCACTGTACTGTTACATGGAGAACGTTGAGTTTTAGCGTGAAGACTTGTTATGCACAGACGCACTATCTGAACCGAAGCAACACCAGGTAATGCGGTCCTGGGTTGTACTGCGCGGCACGCGTTTTCCATATTTGCTAGATGGCCGTGCTATGCATGCATGATACTGTTTTCTTCTATGCCGCCAGGCCCCCGGGATGCTGGCACTGAGGCTGTGTATACTGTTTTTTGAGACCTAAAACAAATGCCACCTACTGTTGCCGCCGGCCTACGGGTTGTGGGCGTTGCGTGCTGTGTGTACATTTAATATGTAATAAAGTACAAATTTAATAAAAAAAGAGTTCAGGCTATTTCACTCATTGAGGGACATAAAACGGAAAAAAGACATGCAATAGAGACCCTGGAGCAAGAAATACAACAATTAGAATCCCACCACGCATCTGGACCCACTGATGAAAAAACTCACACATTGCACATGAAAAGACAGGAATACAAGGAATATCTCTGGACTGACATCAAGTCCCGTCAGCAAGCAATCCAATACCGGATCTATGAGTCTGGTGAAAAAGTGGGTAAGCTCCTCGGCTGGTTAAACAAGAGGGAACGAGCGCATAGATGGATAGCACAGATTAGGACAGACGAGGGAGAACTTACGTCAGACTCACAACACATAGTAAATGCACTAGCACAACACTATGAGCGAGTTTACACGTCCACTAATACTAACACTGTACAGGATGCACTCACCTTCCTTAAAGATATTCATATGCCACGGCACGCACTTTAAGAAACTGAAAGTTTAGATGCAAATAATATGGTAGACAAACTCAAAAAAGCCATCTCCAAAATACAATCTGGCAAGGCAATGGCATTCCAATAGAATTATACAAACACACAACAGACAAGATAGCCCCGTATTTGTTAAACATGTTTGAAATGAGTTGTGATATAGGCACACTCCCTAGAGATCAATTGCTGGCAACTTTAGTGGCCATACATAAGCCAGGTAAACCAGTGGAGGAATGCACATCATATCGCCCGATCTCCTTAATTAATCCGGAAGGGAAAATACTATCCAAAACGCTGACGCTTTGACTCACACCCCATCTTGTCAAACTGATCCACCCGGATCAATCGGGCTTTATACCCAGCAGAAACACAGCCCTGAACCTCAGCGCCTACATGGTGTGCTGGGCAGAAAACGCACTATACTGGAAGATGCTGCGGACCTCTCCCTGGACGTGAAGATGGCCTTTGATTTGGTGGAATGGGCTTTTTTATTTGCGGTCCTTCAACACTTCGGTACAAAATGTTGTTCCTGGATACATTTACTCTACACAGACCCTGTAGCGCACGTGGTTGCTAATGGCCACATATCGAAGTAATTACCCTGCGTAGAGGGATGAGACAGGGCTGCCCATTGTCGCCCTTGCTATTCACATTGGTCCTAGAACCACTGGAGGTGTGGATAAGGTGGGACCCATGGTTAGAGGTCTTAAATGGAGGAAGGTATGGGAGGATCGTATCTCCCTCTACGCAGATGAGATTTTACTATCTATCTCCTCACCCACACGATCCCTCTATGCATTACTCAATATCTGCGCAGTGTTTGGTTCCCTATCTGGGTATGCCATTAACTGGGATAAGTACAAACTATACATACTACATGGAATGCCCACACATCTTCCAAAGGACTGCAAGGTTCAGATAGTCACAGATAGCTTTAAATACCTTGGCACACATGTAACATCAGATCAAGACACAATTTTTGCTCTCAACTTACAAGCCCCTTTGCAAAAACGGAAGCGTGGCATTAAACATTGGAAGGCACTACCACTCACCTTGTTGAGTAGAGCAACCTTCTTTAAAATGATGGCCCTGTCCAGGTTTCTGTACGCCTTACACAATACGCCATATCCAGTCCCTGACTCATACTTTAAAACAGTGAATTCAGAGGTCGCAGCTCTCCTGTGGGATAGCAAACTGGCCCGAGTGGCAGCAAATAAACTGGGGGCGAAGTTGGTATGACGGCGGAATAGCCCTGCCAGATATCAAAACGTACTACTGGGCCTCACAACTCACAGTAATCAATCAATGGCTTCATGTGCCGGACACGGACCCTGCCTACGACCTGGACAGAATGACCCTAGGGAAAGGCGGTGTTAATAGAGCACTTTACAACAATCGAAAGGCCTGTGACCTTATGGAACCAGTGATGCACACTATCCACATATGGCACACGGTTAACAGACACCTGGGCTGGTCCGGCAGACTTACACAACACACACCCTTGTGGGACGCAAGCCGATTAGGAACATTTGGAAACAGTAGAGGGTTTCACAAATGGGATCTGATTGGCATCTCCTGACTAGGGGACCTCTGGCATAATGGAGAGGTCGTCAGTTTCGCCTATTTTCAAGAACAGTACACAATGGCCCTGAGCGAACAGTTCATAAATATGCATATTAAACATGCGATAGAAGCAGCCCTTCCTTCTGCAGAGACCCTGACGGAATCATCCCCTTTAGAGGACCAACTTCTGACCGACTATCTGCATAAACGAGCGACTTCACTAACATATAGGAAAATTAACAATAACCGGGCAGTTCCACTTGACCGGCTCAGGGAGTCCTGGCAGTCAGAGGTAGGAACCATGGATGACCCTGACTGGCGAGAAGCGATAGCATCACCTTAAGAGGTGGCAATCTCCTCTAGACTACGACTGGTGCAGTTTAAAATATTACATATTTACCTATTTATTTTGAAGGTTTTAAGGAGCGAGGACAAGATCCTTGCAGATATCAGAGCACTTTAAAGTAAGCACTGCTAATTATACAAACCAATAAATGAAGGTAAATCAATAATAGCATAGCAAATTATACAAACAATTAAGTGAAGGTAAAACCATGCATGACATAAAAACTCGTGCAAAAAGAAAAACCGTAGAGAACATAACAGGAACATCCCGATTGAATCAGAGTCAAGGGCAGAATAAAGTGACTAGGGTGTTTAGTTGGACCCTTAACAAAAAATGGAATGATAGTAAGGGTACTATTGATCTCCAAATTTAATTTGTCTTTGGTCAGGTGAATTTTGCCATGAGAATCGCTTTTACTTACTTTTTGAAAGATGCGGTAGAAGCATTCAGTCTGGTTTCTGGGGGAAGTGTATTCCAAATCCAGGGCACCATACCCGAGAAGGATTGTTTATATGTTTTCTTCTTGTTGAATCTTTGAGGTTTCAGTAGTAGGTTGTCTGCACTCCTTGAGGACCTTGACCCACCAGAGATAGTCAGTTTCTCTGCGACGTAGCTGGGTGCATTATGATGTAAGGACTTATGCGTCATGCACGCTATTTTTAGATGAATTCTCTCTTCAAGCGGTAACCAATTCAGGGATTTTAAGTCTGGGGAAATGTGGGAACTTCTTTTGAAGCCAGTGATGAGTCTCGCTGCGGCGTTTATTGAGGCTCTAAAGGGAGCTGTCGTAGTTTTTGGAAGGCCACATAAAGAGGCACTTCCGTATTCCACACGAGGGAAAACTAGAGCTTGTACAGCCAGCTTGAAGTCTTTGACTGGCAGGCAGGGTTTCTGCTTCCTCAGTATGCTTATCTGGAAGTTTGCTCCCTTTGTAGCATTGCTAATGTGTTTCTGCATAGTGAGATTCCTGTCAAGAGTTATTCGAAAATATTTCGCAGAGTCCACAATGGTTGGTTGAACGTTGAGTGCAATAAGATGTTGAATCAAGTTTTGCATAATGGGGACTTCGGCGGGAGGAGCTATAAGGAGGAATTCGGTTTTTAGAGCGTTCACTTTGAGATGGTTTTTGTTAGAACTGGCTATTTCGGGTTGGCTAAGGCTGACGCCAAAGCTAGGCAGAAACCACCATTCTAGTCAGGGCAAGGGAGTCACACGCCACAATAACTCTTGCTCACCCCCTTGGTAGCTTGGCACGAGCAGACAGGCTTATCCCGAAAGCAATGTGTAAAGCATTTGCGCCAGCACACAACAGCAACAACATCCTAGGCACACCACAAAAGGAATTCAGCACAAGGTTATATAAAAATAACTTTTGTATTGTCAAAACACATCAGATAGTAATCACACAAAATACATTGTGCCAACTGGCATGGGCAATATTCACAAGGGATTATTCACACCAGGACAGGGCCACGTGGGCCATTGTCAGAATCAGCACTTAGTAGAAATAGCACTTCTAGAACATAGAATAAGTATAGCAGAAAATAACAATTATAAATCACAACCAGTAACTACTGGTAACAGGTAAGTACCAACTACGCAACCCTAACCACCTTAGGAGAATGTCACGCAGGGAACCAGGACCTCACTAGGACCACCTGTACTAGAAAGAACAACGACCTAAGTATCACAATACAATTAGGGGTATAAGCAAGAACACATTACACATGATGCATCACAACATTCAGAGGTGTAGGGAAGGAAAACACATGATGCATAAAACATACATTCAGCGGTGTAATACCAAGGCACTTGACACATCAAAACACATTCAGAGGTACCTGAGGAAACACATGATGCCTAAAACATTCAGAGGTGTAAGGGAAGGAAACACATGATGCATAAAAACATTCAGAGGTGTAGGTAAGACACATAAGGCATAAAACACATTCAGAGGTGTCACAGGAAAACACATGATGCATAAAAACATTCAGAGGTGCCAGAACATAACTCAATAGTGCAAAAACACATGATGCCTAAAAACATTCAGAGGTGTAAGATCAAGGTGCAAAATCATATTAAATGCATTACATTTCCTAGCACCACATCACATTGCGCAAAATCTCACATTAGGCAATTACCATCACTTAGATAAGCACATTGCGCCTAAATAAAATCACATACCAGCCCCCATCTAATTAGGGTACTAAAGAGCCTTGTGTCCAGAATGTCAGGGCGCGCTGCCAATGCAGCGCCAGTCAGGGGTGCGCCACCGGCGCAAAACCTAAACATTGCAGGTGCCCACTACTTGCTGGGCACCTGTGAAAAATCACAAGACCTAAACGGTGCAGCTGCCCACTACTTGCTGGGCAGCTGGGAATCAAAACTGCGACAGGGTCCTCACTGACCCTAGAACAGAACTGCGCCAACTGTTGGAGCCACACAGGCTCTGAAAACACTTGTGTCCACGTTGGAGCCACACAGGCTCTCACATAACACATGCCCCAAACGTTGGAGCCACACAGGCTCTGAAATGGTGCCACATTGCGCAGAACGTTGGAGCCACAGAGGCTCTGAAACTGTGCCACATTGCGCAGAACATTGGAGCCACACAGGCTCTGGAAATAACTTTGCCCCCTAGGAGCCTCTCTGGGCTCTAAAGCAACCATGTGGGCACGGAGCCTCTCAGGGCTCAACAAATATGCCCCTTGAGCCTCGCAGGCCCCCAATCACGTATGCCCCCTCACGATGATGGAGCCCCTCACTGGGGGCTCAACAACTAACGGCCATCGTGGGAGCCACGGGGCTCTGAAAATAAACATGCCCCCAGCCCTGGAGCCCTCTGGCCCCTTTTATCAATGCTGGTTATGTTGGAGCGGCCCACTGCAGGACGGGGCCGCTCAGGGGACACAGGTCGCCCTGGGCCATGATCTGGCACATCTACATTCCCCTCGGAGCCCCTCCAGCCCTTCCTCACCCACCGGGCTGATTGCTGGGGGCTCCTCTTCCCGGGGATGGTGGCACCTCTCGCGACGGTCCCCTCTTCACCCGGGCCCCCTCCTGGGACTCGGGGCTTTACGGCAACTGCAGGCGGGGCTCCCTCCAGCACACGGGAGTCCTGCCCTTGCAAACGCATCGCCCTTCACTCCATTTCCGGTGCTCCCTCCATCGCATGGGAGCCCAGCACCGCTTGCGCTGCATCCTCTCCCCTTGGTGGCAGCCCGGGGGCTCTCCATGACTCACCGGAGCCCCGGGCAGCGAGAGACCATTTGCTTCTTCCTCCGGCTGGCGGGCCTTCCGGTCAGCTTCTCCTCCTCTTGCTGCAGGGCTCCCTCAGCTCACGGGAGCCCTGTCGACCCGCCGCCATGCTTCTTCTCTGTCTCCCCGCAGCACTTCCACCTGATGGCAGGCCCGCCTCGTCACGGCCGGGCCCGCCTGACGTCCGGTTTCGAGGGACACCAATGGCAGCGCGGCCCTTGGTAGGGAAGCGAGCGCAGCGCCTCCTTCAAGATCTCCGGGCCGGCGGCGGGGCTTTTTACTCGGTAAATGATGGGAGGTGGGCTCCCTCGAATTAAATAATAAAATAGCGGCAACCACGCAGCCACATCACACCAAAGAGGCTGGGTGGGCACCTGCCCCAGGAACCAAAGTGCTCCCAGCGCTAGAGTCGATCACAGCGCTCCCAAGTGCTACAGGGGAAAGATAAAAGCGCTCCCAGGCGCTAGGGCAAAAATTAAGCGCTCCCAGGCGCTAGAGAAGCAAAAAGTCCAGCCACAAAGTCCTCCAAGGAATGCAGGACATAACAGGACAAGGCTTCCAGGTCCATCAGGTATGCAGGGGCTGGGCAGGGCCAAGGGAGGCAAGCCTTCCCCTGGGCCCAAGCAGCAGCACGCCCCTGGCAGGATTCAAGTCAGAAACAAGAACATTTTGGAAGGGGACACAGCCCCTTTTTATACAGAGAAATCCTTTGTCTAGCAGGGTGTAGGCAGTGTGAGAACTAGCGAGAACTGGTTATAGGGAATTCCTTTCACTGGCCCGGCGAGAGACATCAGACGCACCCCAGTGGGTGGAGCCAGCATTGTGTGGGGAAAACCCAGCCTCATTCAGGACCCTCAAACCAGACGGTCAATCCACAAGCAGGCCCAGGCTCACTCCTCCCCTCACATCAGCATGCTAAACACTCCATTCACCACCGGGGCAGACCCTCCCAGACTCTTGGAGCCAGGCTCACCAGCCAGCCTCAGCCAATCACACGCCAGACACAAATATGCCAACTTCTAGAAGTGGCACTTCTACACTAGACACAATCATGCCGCATATACCATTGCGCAGCATTCAATCTCACCAGTTTGCACATACCAAACTCGACCCTGCACTCCCCACACATCAGGAACTACCATGGCCATACATATTCCCCATTCATTCCTATGGGAGGGCAGGTCACTCACCACACATACACAGAGAGCTCACGCACTTTACACTGTACCACAGTGAAAAAGAGCGCAGAGGCCTAAAATCACCACCACCAGGTTCCAGAAACAGGCTAGGAAAAAGCAAAAAGTCTCGGGGTGAACCTGCCAAAAGGGCCATGTCCAACACAGCCCCCTTCCAGCCAAAACGCACGGTAGACCAATCACTCCACTGATGGGCTTCCCTGCTTTGGGCGACAAAACATGGACACGGACCCGCACGGCAGGAACACCTTCCCGTTTTCTACGCCACTCTGAACCCACCTGGTTACCTCCAAACCAGAACTCTCTGACCCAACTAAGATACCCCGCTGGCACTCTCTAGCAGTCCACGGCCAGGACCAGGCCCTAGGCCATCCAAATATCACAGGTCCTGACCAATCCACAGAGTCGGGCAGTAACCCCTGGCACACAATAGCCATTCTCCACTCTCCCTCTCAGGGTAGCTACAACTACCACTGATCCTTCAACCTAGGGACCAAACCCTCAGGCAGACCAGAGGTCATGGGCAAGAATGCCCCTCCCTACCTCTACCTCTGGGTTTATGCACCCTCACAGGGAAGCACTCACCAGAACACAATTCTCCTACCAGATCAGGACCTCACTCCATCACTGGTCTACCACCTGAAAACTATTTCACTTCTGAGGTACAAAGCACACAGCACAGTTCCTCTTCAAGCAGGTGGGGGGACACAGCACACAGCAAAGTCCTCTTTCCTCTACCTTAGTTAAAACAACAAACTGCAGGTGAGCCCGAGATCACACAGCAATGGCAGCCCCCTCAGTCTCTTCAGCTGGTCTACTTTGGT
This sequence comes from Lissotriton vulgaris, assembly GCF_964263255.1. Classification (NCBI taxonomy): domain Eukaryota; kingdom Metazoa; phylum Chordata; class Amphibia; order Caudata; family Salamandridae; genus Lissotriton; species Lissotriton vulgaris. Next base: position 650,396,487 of record NC_141696.1, on the reverse strand, counting down.
AGAGATTCCTCTTGATCTGGAAGCTTCCTAATCTCCCAACCTAGGATCTAAACCGCCAGGTTGCACCGGGGTCAGAAGTACACCGTCCCTCTGCACCCCCTTCCAGGACTTCTGCACCCTCAACTTAGGAGCGGTACTGCCCAACACCAGGAACGCCGGAGTTCTGGTTACAGACACTCTCCGTCCTCTAGACACAGGAAGATCCTCCTCAAATGACCTGTAAGTACAGCCTAGGCCCCTGACCTGGAGCTCCCTTAGGGAACCCTCCAGGCCCTGAGATAGGGTTTCCGGCCAACGTGGGACACACCGTCCCACACTCACTCCGCCTCCACTGAGACAGGACGTGAGCTCCTATACTCCTACCATCCTACTGGGACCTAGCTGGGCTGCACATGAACCTCTTCCCCTACACAGGATCATCAGATACACAAGCCACTACTTTTAGAATCACTTCCTAATGCCTCTGCAAGACATCTAGCACACCGCCAGATGTCCACCTTCTTGTCCAGTGCCTCTGCAGGACCTCCTGCACATCACCAGAGGTACGCCTCCTGTGCAAGCTCCTTAAAAAAACTCACACCAACTCCTCCAGTTCAACACACGACTCATTCACACACTCCCCCACCAGATTGGTGAGACAGTTCCTCACTGCCTCTGACTCTCAACCTGTACCCCTCTTACTGAGCACCAGGCACCATACTCTGGGAACTGGGAATGGGACTTCACACACTGGACACATTTTAGCTGCCACCACTTGATACTACCATACTGGGGAATCCAGACACACACACTACACTCAGGGGATAACCACCCTCCCGAGCTAGCCATTCCTCCTCCACAATCCCTCTCTTCCATCTACCCACACAGGGACAGGAACAGGGATTGGGCACTGGACCCAGCAAGGGATTCCTGATCTATAGGAACCTCCCCCTCTACTGGCGTCCCGCCCTGTCATTTCCTCTCATCTGCCACTAAACATAAAGCGCAGGAAACACCATTTAAAAATGACACTCTTGAGGAAAAACAAAATCACAAACAATAATCACAAACATGTGACTATCTAAAAAATGCAGAGTTTTGTAATGTAGCCAGTTGTCGCTGTGGCACTGCGCAAAAACAAGTCCTAATCCTCACCGCTGTCCAACAATGTTAGAACTGGCTAATTCTGGTTGGCTAAGGCTGACGCCAAAGCTAGGCAGAAACCACCATTCTAGTCAGGGAAAGAGAGTCACACGCCACAATAACCCCTGCTCACCCCCTTGGTAGCTTGGCATGAGCAGACAGGCTTATCCGGGAGGCAATGTGTAAAGCATTTGCGCCAGCACACAACAGCAACAACATCCTAGGCACACCACAAAAGGAACACCACACAAGGTTATAGAAAAATAACTTTTGTATTGCAAAACACATCAGATAGTAATCACACAATATACATTGTGCCAACTGGCACAGGCAATATTCACAAGGGATTATTCACACCAGGACAGGGCCACGTGGGCCATTGTCAGAATCAGCACTTAGTAGAAATAGCACTTCTAGAACATAGAATAAGTATAGCAGAAAATAACAATTATAAATCACAACCAGTAAATACTGGTAACAGGTAAGTACCACCTACGCAACCCTAACCACCTTAGGAGAATGTCACGCAGGGAACCAGGACCTCACTAGGACCACCTGTACTAGAAAGAACAACCACCTAAGTATCACAATTCAATTCGGGGTATAAGCAAGAACACATTACACATGATGCATCACAACATTCAGATGTGTAGGGAAGGAAAACACATGATGCATAAAACATACATTCAGCGGTGTAATAACAAGGCACATGACGCATCAAAACACATTCAGAGGTACCGGAGAAAGCACATGATGCCTAAAACATTCAGAGGTGTAAGGGAAGGAAACACATGATGCATAAAAACATTCAGAGGTGTAGGTAAGACACATAATGCATAAAACACATTCAGAGGTGTCACAGGAAAACACATGATGCATAAAAACATTCAGAGGTGCCAGAACATAACTCTATAGCGCAAAAACACATGATGCCTAAAAACATTCAGAGGTGTAAGATCAAGGTGCGTAATCATATTAAATGCATTACATTTCCTAGCACCACATCACATTGCGCAAAACTCACATTAGGCAATTACCATCACATAGATAATCACATTGCGCCTAAATAAAATCCCATACCAGCCCCCATCTAATAAAGGGACTAAAGAGCCCTGTGTCCAGAATGTCAGGTTGCGCTGCCAATGCAGTGCCAGTCAGGGGTGCGCCACCGGCGCAAAACCTAAACATTGCAGGTGCCCACTACTTGCTGGGCACCTGTGAAAAATCACAAGACCTAAACGGTGCAGCTGCCCACTACTTGCTGGGCAGCTGGGAATCAAAACTGCGACAGGGTCCTCACTGACCCTAGAACAGAACTGCGCCAACTGTTGGAGCCACACAGGCTCTGAAAACACTCGTGTCCACGTTGGAGCCACACAGGCTCTCACATAACACATGCCCCAAACTTTGGAGTCACACAGGCTCTGAAACGGTGCCACATTGCGCAGAACGTTGGAGCCACAGAGGCTCTGAAACTGTGCCACATTGCGCAGAACGTTGGAGCCACACAGGCTCTGGAAATAACTTTGGTCCTAAGTGCCTCTCTGGGCTCTAAAGCAACCATGTGGGCAGGGAGCCTCTCAGGGCTCAACAAATATGCCCCTTGAGCCTTGCAGACCCTAAATCACGTATGCCCCCTCACGATGATGGAGCCCCTCACTGGGGGCTCAACAACTAATGGCTATCATGGGAGCCACGGGGCTCTGAAAATAAACATGCCCCCAGCTCTGGAGCCCTCTGGCCCCTTTTATCAATGCTGGTTACGTTGGAGCGGCCCAATGCAGGACGGGGCCGCTCAGGAGCACACGTCGCCCTGGGCCCTGATCAGGTGCCATCTACATTCCCCACGGAGCCCCCCCAGCCCTTACTCACTCACCGGGCTGATCGCTGGGGGCTCCTCTTCACGGGGATGGCGGCACTTCTCGCGACGGTCCCCTCTTCACCCGGGCCCCCTCCTGGGACCCGGGGCTTTACTGCAACCGCAGGCGGGGCTCCCTCCAGCACGCGAAAGTCCTGCCCTGGCAAACGCATTGCCCTTCACTCCACTTACGGGGCTCCCTCCATCGCATCGGAGTCCCACACCACTCGCGCTGCGTCCTCTCCCCTTGGTGGTGGCCCCGGGGCTCTCCATGACTCACCGGAGCCCCGGGCCACGAGAGACCAGTTGCTTCTTCCTCCGGCTGGCGGGTCTTCCGGTCAGCTTCTCCTCCTCTTGCTGCAGGGCTCCCTCAGCTCACGGGAGCCCTGTCGACACGCCGCCATGCTTCTTCTCTGTTTCCCCGCAGCACTTCCGCCTGATGGCAGGCCCCGCTTTCGTCACGGCCGGGCCCGCCTGACTTCCAGTTTCGAGGGCCGCCAATGGCAGCGCGGCCTTTGGTAGGGAAGCGAGCGCAGCGCCTCCTTCAAGATCTCCGGGCCAGCGGCGGGGCTTTTTACTCGGTAAATGATGAGAGGTGGGCTCCCTCGAAATAAATAATAAAATAGCGGCAACCACGCAGCCACAGCACCCCAAAGAGGCCGGGTGGGCACCGGCCCCAGCAACCAAAGCGCTTCCAGCGCTAGACGGGTGATTACAGCGCTCCCAAGCGCTACAGGGGAAAGATAAAAGCGCTCCCAGGCGCTAGGGCAAAAATTAAGCGATCCCAGGCCCTAGAGAAGCAAAAAGTCCGGCCACAAGGTCCTCCAAGGAATGCAGGACATCACAGGACCGGGCTTCCAGGTCCATCAGGTATCCAGGGGCTGGGCAGGGCCCAGGGAGGCAAGCCTTCCCCTGGGCCCAAGCAGCAGCACGCCCCGGGCAGGATTCAAGTCAGAAACAAGAACATTTTGGAAGGGGACACAGCCCCTTTTTATACAGAGAAATCCTTTGTCTAGCAGGGTGCAGGCAGTGTGAGAACCAGCTAGAACTGGTTATAGGGAATTCCTTTCATTGGCCCAGCTAGGGACATCAGACGCACCCCAGGGGGTGAAGCCAGCATTGTGTGGGGAAAACCCAGCCTCATTCAGCACCCTCAAACCAGACGGTGAATCCACAAGCAGGCCCAGGCTCACTCCTCCCCTCACAGCAGCATGCTAAACACTCCATTCACCACCGGGGCGGACCCTCCCAGACTCTTGGAGCCAGGCTCACCAGCCAGCCTCAGCCAATCACACGCCAGACACAAATTACACAAATATGCCAACTTCTAGAAGTAACAATGAACAAAAGAGAGTGCCAGTGCTGATATAAATAGAATTCGTGCAACAAATGACCAAGACAGAACTTGAAAAAATCAAGAACGGGAGTAACTATTTAATAGTTTTTTATTTTTGCAGTGTTTTGGAAAAAAGAAGGCTTCTCTATTTTTTCATTTACAAGGGGACATATTTACAAAAGGACACATAAAACTTAGAAAAGTGATTGTAGTTCATCAATCATACAGTATTCCAGGCATATCACAGACATTCAACACACATTCACACCACTCTGGGACGGGGATAATGTGGGTTTACAATTCTTAAAATATGTACACAATATACTACAAAATGAGCAAGGTGTATACTACAAGGTAAACAAAGCTACACGCATGCGCCAGAGAGTAGTACCTTTTGCAACGCCAGCAGACCGGCGGCTGCCGGTAGGCTATACAACTTGAATTTAAATCAAGTCTTCCCAGCGTGTCGATTCTAGTTTGGCAAAGCGTTTGTGCACGAACTAGGCGGCACCGGCCAACTGAATTCCGGACCATTGACTTTTTTACGTGCTTGTTAAAGTTAGCGATTGCAGACCTTCTGCATTACCAAGGAATCCCTAAAACCGGTCTATAGTAAACTTCTAGACCAGCTTAGAACTTCAATACAAATTATTAAAACCGGTCCGCCGCCTGGAATCACGGCAACCACATGCCACGGGTAGAAACCCCGTGTTTTGCTCCGTTTTTTCTTGTGTCCCCACCGACTTCAGTTCTTAAGACGAAGGCCTACACAGCATGTATACCAGATACTACATAAGGCCCTGAAGAGAATCCCAGGCAAACCAGCGGGATTCGAAACGCGTAGGCCCTTGCCACATGGTGTCTGCAAGAGCGACAAGAGCTCACAGTTGTCCTCTCTTAGTCGCTAGTACAATACCTAGTTTTCCTAGCAACAAAAGTTTTGTTTGTAGATCTAGTTAGGATTGTACAGTAAAAAACTAATTGTTCTTTCATTTTCTGTAAATTCTGTCCGCAGACTGTGGCTAGTTGCTTTGTTTACCTTGTAGTATACACCTTGCTCATTTTGTAGTATATTGTGCACATATTTTAAGAATTGTAAACCCACATTATCCCCGTCCCTGAGTGGTGTGAATGTGTGTTGAATGTCTGTGATATGCCTGGAATACTGTATGATTGATGAACTACAATCCCTTTTCTAAGTTTTATGTGTCCTTTTGTAAATATGTCCCCTTGTAAATGAAAAAATAGAGAAGCCTTCTTTTTTCCAAAACACTGCAAAAATAAAAAACTATTAAATAGTTACCCCCGTTCTTGATTTTTTTCAAGTTTTGTCTTGGTCATTTGTTGCATGAATTCTATTTATATCAGCACTGGCACTCTCTTTTGTTCATTGTTACTTTGGCTCAGCCTTGCTGATTAGAGCCATCCCGTAGTTGTTTTCAACTTCTAGAAGTGGCACTTCTACACTAGACCCAATCATGCCACATATACCATTGTGCAGCATTCAATTTCACGAGTTTGCACATACCAAACTCAACCCTGCACTCCCCACACATCAGGAACTACCATGGGCATACATATTCCCCATTCATTCCTATGGGAGGGCAGGTCACTCACCACACATACACAGAGAGCTCACGCACTTTACACTGTACCACAGTGAAAAAGTAAGCAGAGGCCTAAAATCACCACCACCAGGTTCCAGAAACAGGCTAGGAAAAAGCAAAAAGTCTCGGGGTGAACCTGCCAAAAGGGCCGGGTCCAACAGTTTTCTTCCAGCCATGTCTAGGTGTTCATGTGCGATGTGTTAAGTCGTTTAATGTCTTCTAGGGTGTTGATCTTAAGATAAAGTTGTGTATCGTCAGCGTACATATGGTATTGCGCGTTAGACGCATGTAGAATTTCGGCGAGTGGCTCCATGAACAGGGTAAACAGTGTCGGACATAATAAGGACCCTTGCAGGACTCCCAGCGTTACTGGCACTGGTTTGGAAAGAGTGTGGTTGACCTTGAATTTTTATGTTCGGTTATGGAGAAAAGAGGTAAACCAGTTTAACACTGACCCTGATAGACCCATTCTAAGTTTGAGAAGATCTAGCAGATTTTCGTGTTTGACCGTATCACAGGCTGAAGATAGGTCTAGTAGGATGAGTAGGCATGATCCGTTCTGGTCAAGGATTTGTAGAGCATCGTCAATAATGTGTGTCATGCAGTGCTTAATTTGTAAAAAAAGAAGTGCAGGTGCAGAAAATTTTGCCATGGAGGCCACAGCTCACATCTTCCTCCGGTGAGCCCCACTTTCAACACTCTCAGTGCCTCAGTCTCTATCTTCTAACCATGATCTATTGTCTGTCCCCTAAGTCTTTGCTCTAAGATCTCTATCCTCTCACCTCTCTAATTGCTTTCTATCATATTTGTCACACCTGGTGTGTTACTTTATTCCCTGTATTTCTGATTTGCCCTCTATTCATTCTAGCCCTGCCCTTTTTCCTCTTCACTTTTATCCATGCTCTTCTTTCTCTCCCCTCGATCTTGGCTCTTTTTACTATCACTCTTCTAGCAGTGATTAGCTGTGTCTCCATTTTATCATTTGTCTGCTTTTTTTCCCTCTGTCCTGTCCTCTACATCCTTTCATTCTATCTTCTCTCTTCATAATGCTCTCTTCTTCACATCATGGCTGCTTTCTCTTTGTATCTGATTTGCTCTCCTTTTCTTCTACTTAGCTCATTCTTATCTCTCTCCTCTCCTGTTGTTTCTTTCTTCTCTTTACTCCTGATTTCTCTATCATCTATAACGCTGCTGCTGCCTTTGACCCCTGTCGTCAGCCTGTACATGTCCCTGCTATTTTGAACACTGCGTTTTCCTGTTGTGATTCCTAAAGAAGTGGAAGATGGTGTGTTCTACTTTCTTACCTACACAGAGTGCAAAAACAAAATGTAGACCAAATGATTTTTTTTTCATATATTAATCAGTGCGGTATGACTGGGTTTATTGCGGAACAGACGGCTGCCCGAGCACAGCAGGTGATGTCACTGCTAGTGCTGCCTGTAATTAGTAGGTCCAGGGATGGCGATGGCATCGGCATCCACTGCTCAGCTTGCTGTGACCATGCCTGATACAGCACAGGCATTGTCCCAAGTCATGATGCTGCCAATGCTGGTAAGTATGGCTTTGGTGCCTACTGGACTCAGGCACGCTCAGCAATTACCATGCTGCGGTGCAGCGCAGCGCACAGATTCTACCGGTGACAGCATGGCGCACAAAAGTTGTGTTGGTCCACAGCCGCATCGAGCACGTTGAGGATAGCAGCAATGCAGGGCTGCAGGATATGTTACTCTGGCTACTCAGCAAGTGGAAAGTCCACACTTACTTTTGTTTATTCTTCTCAAGAGCCCTCACTCCCAAGTTTCATATGCGCTATCGCAACTTCCTTGCCTCAACTCCGTCATGAGCAAGCCCCAGCTACAATTATCCAATTGGAATCTTAGGCTTAGGCAGGGGCAGGGTGCAGCAGACTCGGGGAATAGAATGCAAGCCATAGTTTTTCTATGACTTCTTGGATTTGTGATCGGCGTGATGACATCATCACTAACGTGGTGATACATAAACATACCTGCCTGGACAGGTGTGTGCTGGCCTATCTATGAACATTTACCAGCCAGTCACCATGCAATGTATGTTCTTTGTATTTTGAATTTGAACAATTAATATTGAGACCAGCACCTGCCGGGTCAGAAATTGAAGCCCCGGCCCTGTGAAAGAAGTGCAGGTGCTGAGCACCTGAAAGCACCTGCTCAAATTAAGCACTGGTGTCATGGCTGTTTCAGTGCTGTGACCTGCTCTGAAGCCTGATTGTTGTTTGTTAAGAAGGTCAAAGTGATCAATATGTTTAGTCAGTTGGTGGTGTACACATTTTACAAGTAATTTGGCCAAGGTGGGAATATTGGATATAGGACAATAGTTGTTAAGGTCGGTGGGGTCAGCTGTTGGTTTCTTTAGGATGGGTGAAACCTATCCGACTTTGAGGGAGTCTGGGATGCAGCCTTGTTGCAGTGAACTGTTAATGATTGTGGTCCAGAGAGGCAGAAGTCAAGGGGTTAAGTCTTTAACAGCGTTTGCAGGGAGCAGATTGGTGAGATGGTTGGCAGGCTTCAGGGTATTGAGAATCTTGCCTTCAGTGTAAGTATCAAAGATGACCAGGCTGCATCGTTCTTAAGGTGAAGCTTTGAGGGGATTTGGTGTAGCGTGGTTGGTAGTGAAGGGAAGATTAGTGTATGCGGAACATTGTGTAATAATAGATCTTTAGGAGATCCTTCATGATGTTTTTAGTCTTCTGATTAACAAAGGCAGAACATTCTTCACAGTTGGGTTGCGGTCAGGCTATGTCTTGCAGCCATTGAGGTGCGCCCTTAGATTGAGTTTCGATTAACTCGAAAGTTTTTTTTAGAGGATTTCTAGCTTGGTCTAGTTGGTGGCTGAAGAAGTCATTTGATCTTTTTGTGATAGGCATTTCTCTATTTCCTTAATAACTTGAGGTGATTAGTGGACGGGACTGATCTCCAGTTGCGTTTAAAAGTTCTGAGAGACCGTCTATCCTCGTTAAGTAGGCCATTGTACCAGGGCTTAGAGTCTTTAGTTGAAGGGGGGCTACCTCATTAATTATCGAGTTCATAGAGTTGAGGTAGTGGTTGGTGAGATCATAGACGTCTGAGGTGTCTGCAGGGGGCCGAAGAAGGTTGTAGCAGGAGGAAGATAATGTGTTAGGGTTGAGTCTTTTCAAGTCTCTTTTCCAGATCTTTGGTTTTGTGGATTGAACCGAGTTGAATTTTACTGTTTCCTGGATGAAGAAGGTGATGATATGATGGTCCGACCAGTCACAGGGTTGGATCGACTCCACCTGAATGAGGTCGCTTTTGGAGATTGTTAGATCCAAGGTTGAGCCTTTATTATGTGTAGGGCTATTGCAAGTTTGAGTGAAGGCTAGATCATCAAGGAAGTTTTTGAGACTGTTGACCACTGCGTCGTTGTTGTCATTCCAATGGAGATTGAAATCGCCAAGGAATATTTGGGTATTTTGCCACCCTTTGTTTGTTGAAAATCAAATCCATGAGGTGCTCGGTGAAGATGAGGTTGTCACCTGGTGGATAATAGATGATGTGAAGCGAGCAAACTGGTTTGCCGTTGCTGTTAATATCTAGGCAAATGTATTCGCAAGAGGGGAAACCCGTAGATATGGCTCTGTTTACAGTGATATTGCTACAATGTACACAGGCTATACCTCCCCCTATCTTATCGACTCTGTCTAATCTGATGATGTCGTAGTTAGGGGGCACTAGAATGTCAATGAGTGGGGTGGAGGATTCCGCTAGCCAGGTTTCTGTTAACATTAGCAGGTCCAGATCCTGTGAGATGATGAGGTCAGCTATATCCATTGTGTGTCAGGGGGCAGATCTACAGTTTAGGAGAGTGCATTTAAGATGGGGTGTGATGATGGAGAAGGAGGGGTCTTGAATGAGAGGGACTCTTCTAAAGTTGTTATCGTTGACCCCTCTATTTTTGTGTGCAGAGGATATGAATGGATTGAGGGGGATAGTAGGTATGGTCATCTGGGTAGAAGTTAAGGAGTTCATGATAGAGGGTTCGTAGGAATGTAGAAAAGATAGAAGATCGCTCTCAGAAAACGGATTGATGCTTCGCATTGGGCGTGTTAATGTATTGTGGTGGGAAACTGTTTTCCAGCTGGGTGGAGTAAGTTTAGGGGTGTGAGTTATGTGGAACGGACGCTCGTTCGATTTAGAAGTTCTTGAGGAAATATTACGCCATGATTGTCTCGATATCACCTCCTTAAAAGATTGAAGTTCCTTTTTCATTTGGTGAAGTGCAGACATAATTTCATCTAGACTAGGGTCTGGTGCGGTTATGAGTGAGGTTTGAGGCTGTGTGGTGCATGTGGATGGCTGCTCAGATGCAGGTGTGAATGGTGTTGGAGGTAGTGTTGTGCGTGAGGGTGGATGAGTTGTGGATGTAGATGGCTGAGTTGAGGGGGTGGCTGGTTGTTGTGTGGGTGTGGGAGGGGTAATTGGAAGTGGGGTGTGCTCTGAAGGTAATGTGTTTTCAATGCGGTAATGTGATGTCGAATTATGTGCCAGCAAATGACCTCAGGGGGGTGGCTGTGATGGGGGAATACCTGTAGGAAGTAGCATTATGGGGCAAGGATGCAATAATGGGAGAGATGGTTATAGGGGGTATGATGTTAGGGGGAGGGGAACTATGATCTTGTGCTGAGGGGGTTCAATATCTATTGGAGGAACGTGTGCTGTCTCAAGCATACTGGGAGGTAGAGTGTGTGGGATTGGTGAAGTGTTGTGAGGTGTGTTGTTGGGAGGGGTAGTCTGGGTGGAAGTACTGTAAGAATCCGATGACAGAAATGGAGGGGGTGGACGAGGGGCGAGGACATCAAGTGTGCTGGGTGGTTTTGGTGAGATGAAGTGTAATGTGTTGGCGGCAGTGGTAAATTGGGTGGAGTATCGTGGAACTCCGATGTCAGTAGTGGACAGGGTGGTAGAAGGGGAGGCTGTCAGACGGGTTGGGTGATGTTACCAATTGTGTGCTGGCGATGAGAGAAGATTGGGTAACCACTTGGGGTTTAGACACTAGGTTTTTAATGATGGGGATGATGTGGTCCAAGAGATTAAGACTGCGGTCTGTGGCTTGAATGAAGATAATTCCGTTATTGTATATGGTGATAGTTGCTGTCACATTGAAGAGCTGGGAGGGGGAAATACAGATAACTATACCATGTGCGGTTTTCCTCGAGGAAGAGATCGAGAGTGAGGCTAGGAAAGCTTTCCTCCATTGGGGTCTACGGTTCGTGTGGAAAATGAAATCAGTGGTTGTAATCCCATTGTATGGTGAGAAATAGGGATCAACAAAGAGAGTTCCAGGGTGGAGTTTTATAAAATTGTGCTTCAATCGTTTGGCTGATTTTTTTGTGAGGTTGGAAGGGTAAATGATGTTTTAGGTGCGTGTGCCTGCGAGCTCCATTATGAGAACAGCACTGTGAGAAGTTGGACTGATATATGATGTTTCTAATTCTGGAACCACCTTGTATCAGTCCAAACAATCCCTTATGGTGTCTGGTTGTAAGTCAACCTTATAGACAAGCTATCCTAATGGTAGCATGGACTAAGCAGCCTTAAAGGCTTAACTCTAGAGGTCATGTTAAGCAAGCTGGTTTACCAATCACAACCCAGTATTATCAAATGAAAGGACACCACACAAGTATATATTATAAAAATATATGTATTTATTACTAGAATACTCCTCTGTACTCTTTATGAGTGCAGAGGCACAAGCGTTTAAACAAAAGCACAGTTAAGCATATGAAAGTTGCTCAATTATGGATGAGGCCGGGGGGCCACGCAAACCATATATTAAAAAAGTGGTATAAGAGATACCAATCGAACAGTGGTTAGACCTAGGGCCTAGGGAATCGCTGAGAGCAGTCGGGACTAGCAATGCTGAAGTCGGGAAAAGCCCGCGGGATTCGGGTGCAGCGCTTAAAGCACAGGCATGCACCAATGTAAAGTCAGTGGTGCGTAAAAGTTATAAAGTTACAGTTTAAGAATACTTCCGCTCAACCTAGAAGGACGAAACTTAAGACACATATACTAGAGGTGGGTACCAATGTGGGAACACTGGCGTTGCTGAGTTACCTCACCCACAGGAAGCGGCTGTACAGGTGCGAAGTAGTGTCAGGTTTTGTCACGTAGGTTGCTTGTGCTTGGAACTGAAGATGCTGCAGGCGTCGAGACGAGAAGTGTCCGGTGTGATCCAAGGGTGGATCGAAGTTAAAGATGATCTGAAAGCACAGGGGACAGAGTCTGGGTCACTTAGCAGTGACCAGGATGGAACCAGAAGGAACCAGGCAATGACGTGCGCTTTCCGGTCGCTGATGAGTCGCTTCTCTCCACTGCCACGTGGACTCTGGGGAACCAAGGATGTCCAGGAGTAGATCACGACCTGTCCCACGCAGGCTCTTGCTGTCGGCGGTGTCAGCTTCCGGATTGGAGCGAACAACTCTTGGCAAGGGCAACCCACGCAGTATTCGAAGATGGCGTTACACTTGGACCAGGAGGGTCAGAGCGGGTGCTCCTTTTAAGAGGAGCAAGTGCAAGTCTGGAGCAACCTGAAACACAAGTTAGTTTTCAAGGTTCGTCGGCACAAGGGCCACAAGCCAACGGGCAAGTGACTGGGCCAATGCATTGAGCCAAAAGATGCAGAAGGGCCCCGCGCAACACTCGGTGAGTGTAGAGGGGTGAGCTTTGGTGAAAGAGAGGCTTAGGGCTGGGGCTTCTCAGAACCCAATGCACAGCTTCGAATATCACTCGTGGGCTGCATGGCCAGTGTCTCGTGGTCTTTCCAAGATGTCGGGCCCAATGCTTCAGGTCACCTCCACGGGTCTCAGCTCTGCAGGGAATGTGGATCGGGCTGTTAGAAGGCAGGCACGCTTGGTCTTGTCAAACTCTGTTGCTCGAGTTCTGGCGGGAACTGCAACAAAGCAAATGTTGAGGTGCTGGATGGTGTCTGTTTGCCCAGGGTGGTTACTCCTTGACCACAAGGGAGATTCTTCAGTCTTCTATGTCGAGTAGGATGTCGAAGGGTCCATAGTTTCATTTCATAAGTTTCAGTCAGGATAATCTGAGTGCTTTGGCACTGCTCCCATTCTTATACCAATCTAGGGGGCTGGATTACCTGCTAGGTCCCCTCCTAAGGGTGGGACCTAGGAAGGGGGTGGTTACACCCCTTTCCCTTTGTTCCGGTTGCGCTGGGACTGGGGCTGGTGTGCCCCAGAACCGGTTCGACCGGATTATGCAAGGGGAAGCCTTGTGCGCCCCAGGCATGTCTGGTTTCTTTCAATACTCCCTGCTACAATCCACTATCTCCCGTCTGGAGTGGTGTGACACCTCCCCGCGACAGGAAAGCCTTTGTCCAGGCCTCATCGGCTGAGTTTCGGTCAGCAGCAGGAGGTCAGTGGAAGAAGCGTCCATTTTGTGATGCTGAGGCTCTTTTAAAATCAACCACGTTTCAGTAAAGTAACATGTCTTCTCCCTCTAGAGGGGTGGAATGCTATCCTCGTCAACAGGACTGTCAAGGGGATAGTATTCCAAATCGTATGACACCTTACACGACATGTTTTGATAAAGCCAAACCAAACTTAACATACAACCGCGATGAATTATAATGCACTTAATAGTATATGGTATGGCATTATCCCGGAACAGCTTAGGGAGTTGTTCCGGACAGCTGCAGACAGGCTCAGCTCATGCTCGAGCTCCATCTCACGTTAAACCACGCACTCTGCCTCCAGGATTGATAAGGCCTTCCATAGGAGTGACTCACAGGTGTATATGTGTCCAGATATAGGTTTAGATATAGGTATACTATATCTAAGCAAGAGGTGATTACACCAACTTGCCCCAGCTGAGTGATCAGCCGGTTGTGTCAATTTAAGTACCAGCCAGGGGTGGCAAAAGCTATGCTGCAGCCCCTGGTAGGCCTTGGTGGCACCTATGCCCTGAGCACCTATAGTGCATGGTACAGGGGCTGACAAGGAGTCCAGTTCCAGTTGGGTAATGTACCTATAGTACATGTATGTGAATTTAGAGAGAGAACAGCAGGCTGTGGGCCTGATTAGCAGGCCCACAGCCACAATAAGTCGAAAACCAGTGAAGCAAAAAGCAAAAATTGGGGTGACCATAGGATAGCAGACCCTACTCTCCTACACAACCCCTGGAGAGACCATCTGCATTACCATGGTCAGTCCCTGGGCGGTGCTCCACAGTAAAGTCCATCCCCTGTAGGGAAATGGACCACATGAAAAGTTTGGGGTTTTCACCCTTCATCTGATTTAGCCACAAGAGGGGCTTATGGTCTGTCTGAATTAGGAAGTGAGTTCCAAACAAGTATGGCCTCAACTTCTTCAGGGCCCAAACCACAGCAAATGTTTCCCTCTCAATAGCTGACCAACGTTTCTCCCTGGGGGTCAGCCTTCTGCTAATAAAAGCAATGGGCTGGTCATGACCATCTATATTAAGTTGTGAAAGCACAGCTCCCACCCCCAACTCCGAAGCATCTGTCTGTACAATGAACTGTTTGGAGTAGTCAGGACTCTTCAGGATAGGTGCAGAGCACATGGCCTTCTTCAGGTCATCAAATGCCTTTTGACAGCTAACTGTCCACTGAACCTTTTTTGGCATCTTCTTGGATGTCAAGTCATTTAATGGTGTCACAATGGACCCATAGTTCTTCAAAAACTTTCTGTAATACCCAGTCAGGTCCAAGAAGGCTCTGACTTGTGTCTGGGTAGTTGGAGGAGCCCAGTCCTGTATGGTCTGGATCTTGCTCTCCAATGGTTGAACCTGACCCCCACATACTAGGTGGCCCAGGTACACAACCTTGCTCTGCCCTATCTGGCACTTAGTAGCCTTGATAGTCATGGCCTGCCTTTTGCAGGGCCTCCAGAACCTTCTTCGGGTGGATCAGATGACCCTCCCAGGTGGAGCTAAAGACAGCAATATCATCTAGATATGCTGCACAAAAGTCATCCAACCCAGCAAGGACTTGATTCACCAACCTTTGGAAGGTGGCAGGTGCATTCTTCAAACCAAAGGGCATTACCACAACCTGATAATGTCCACTAGGGGTAGAGAATGCTGTTTTAGCTTTTGACTCTTCAGCTAACCTGATCTGCCAGTAGCCAGCTGTAAAATCAAATGTGCTCAGAAACTTGGCAGAAGCCAATTTATCAATGAGCTCATCTGCTCTTGGAATGGGACGTGCATCTGTCCTAGTGACAGCCTTGAGACCTCTGTAGTCCACACAAAACCTAATTTCTCTCTTTCCATCTTTGGTATGAGGTTTTGGCACCAGGACTACTGGGCTGGCCCATGGGCTCTCTGATGGCTAAATCACTCCAAGCTCAAGCATCTTTTGTACCTCAGCATTTATACAATCCCTGATGTGGTCAGGTTGCCTGTAGATTTTATTCTTCACAGGCAGACTGTCACCAGTGTCCACCTCATGGGTACACCAGTTAGTTTGACTGGGTGTGAGTGAAAACATATGCCTGTGGGCCTGCTGCACCTGTCTGCAGTCCACCTGTTGCTGCTCAGTGAGGCTGCCTGCCAAGGCTACTCCATCAACTGAACCATTATCAGGGTTCTGGGAAAGCAGGTCTGGGAGAGGGCCACTCTCTTGCTCCTGTTCCCCATCTGTGGCCATGATCAGGCTCATGTCCTCCCTGTCAACAAATGCTTTCAAACGGTTTACATGGAGCACCCTGTGGGGGCTCCTAGGGGTTCTAAAGTCAACCACATAGGTGACTTCTCCCTTTTTCTCAACAATAGGGTAGGGTCCAGTCCATTTGTCCCGGAGTGCTGCTGGGGCCACTGGCTCCAACACCCACACCTTCTGCCCTGGCTGGAACTCAACCAGAACAGCCTTTTGGTCATGCCAAGCTTTCTGTAATTCTTGACTGGCCTCCAGGTTTTTGGATGCTCTCTCCATGTATTCAGCCATCCGGGAGCGGAGACCAAGTACATAGTCCACAACATCTAGCTTAGGCTTTTTGAGAGGTAACTCCCATCCTTCCTTCACCAAACATAGTGGACCCCTCACAGGGTGGCCAACCAAAAGTTCAAAAGGGCTGTAGCCAACCCCCTTCTGTGGGACCTCTCTGTAAGCGAAGAGCAAGCAGGGTAAAAGGGTGTCCCATTTCCGCCTAAGCTTCTCTGGTAATCCTTTTATCATTCCCTTGAGGGTCTTGTTGAACCTTTCAACAAGCCCATTGCACTGTGGGTGATAGGGTGTGGTAAACTTGTAGTTTACTCCACACTCCTTCCACATTGCCTTTAAGTATCCAGACATGAATTTGGTACCTCTGTCTGAAAGAACCTCCTTTGGAAAACCCACTCTTGAGAAAACTGCAAGAAGGGCCTTTGCCACAACAGGTGCTATTGTGGTCCTCAGGGGAATTGCCTCTGGATACCTGGTGGCATGATCCACTACCACCAGTATAAATCTGTGCAAAGATGCTGTTTGAGGATCCATGGGACCCACAATGTCTATTCCAACTCTTTCAAAGGGTACCCCCACCACAGGTAGTGGTATCAGGGGGGCCTTTGTTGTGCCACCTGACTTACCACTGGCTTGGCAAGTGACACAGGAGCGGCCAAACTCCTTGACATTTTCTGACATATGAGACCAGTGAAAGTGGGGGACAAGCCTGTCCCAAGTCTTGTTCTGACCTAAGTGTCCTGCAAGGGGAATATCATGGGCCAAGGTAAGAAGGAAGCCCCTAAATTTCAAAGGTATGACCAACCTCCTGGTGGCACCAGGCTTGAGGTCTCTAGCCTCTGAATAAAGGAGCCCATCATCCCAATATACTTTATGGGTACCTTGAGCATTCTCTGCAGCCTCAGCAGCAGCTTGCTGTCTGAGGGGTTCAAGGGAAGGGCAATCTAACTGGGCCTGCCCCAGGTCTGCCCTTGAGGGTCCCCCTGTCCCCAGAAACTCAACCTGATCAGGTTCAAGCTCCTCAGAGACAGTCTCCTTTTGGACTGCAGAATCAGCTTCCTGTGAAGTCTGATCCTCAACCAGGGGCAAGTGGGAAGGCACAGCCTTAACCCTCTTTCTCTTCTTCTTGGGTTGTGGTTGGTCTATTGTTCCAAGATCCACCACAGGTTCAGGAAGGCACTTCTTAGCCTGAGTCCTTGTCACTGCAAGGACATGTGCTGAAATCCCTAGCATTTCTGCATGAGTCATGTGCTCCACTTCTGACCAAACTGAGTTTTCCAGATCATTGCCTAACAGACAGCCTACTGAAGGTCTGCACTCACAACAACTTTCTTTAGGCCATTTACCCCTCCCCTGGAGAAGTTCACAACAGCCAGACTATGTGTAGTAGTGGCATTGCTTGCATTGGTCACTAGGTAATTCTCACCTAGTACAATCTGTCCAGGGTCCACAAAGTTAGGTGTCACCATAGTGACACTGGCACAAGTGTCCCTGTAGACCTGAGCCAGTTTCTCATTAATCAAAGGCGTCTGCCTATACTTGCCAAGGTTACTGGGACTCACAGTAGTGGGCATGGATATGTCCACATCATAGAGCAGAACTGCCTGAGTAGGGATTCTGACTAGGCCAGACTCCATCTCAGTACCCAGGGTTAACCCTACTATACCCTTTGGTTGTGTGCTACCACTGCTGACTGTACTATGCTGACTGTACTAGGGGGTGCAGGTGCTTTAGGAGCTGCAGTGGTAGGGACTGGATTTTTCTTGGTGCATTCACTCCCCCAATGAGAAATGGACTTACAGGTATTGCACCAAGGTTTCTTTGGGCCATAATTCTTCTTCCTTTTGTTACCATTTTGGGAACCACCCTCCTTATTAGAATTTTGTGGGCCTGAAGAAGACTTCTGGTCTTTTTCTTTATCTTTCTTATCCCCACCCTTCTGGTCTGTTTTCTTCTGGTCACCACCATGGTTCTGGGGTTTCTGCTTAATCCTTGTTCTGACCCATTTGTCTGACTTCTTTCCCAATTCTTGGGGAGAGGTCAGATTAGAGGCAATAAGGTATTGATGCAACAGCTGGTTCTGACAGTTATTAAGGATCTGCTCTCTCATTATAAGATTGTACAATCCTGTATAGTCTGAGACTTTACTTCCCTGCAGCCAACCCTCCAGAGCCTTAGTGGCACAATCAACAAAATCAGTCCAGTCCTGAGTGTGAGCTTTTTGGGTATCTCTGAACAACAAGCTGTATTTCTCAGTGGTTAAGCCAAACCCTTCAATAAGAGCACTCTTCAGGACAGAGTAGTTTTTGGCATCCTCAGGTCTAACTGTGAGGAACCTATCCCTCCCTTTCTCAGAAAAGGAGTACCATACAATTGCAGCCCACTGATCTTGAGGAACCTGCTGTACCATGCAGGCTCTCTCCAGAGCAGTCATCCATTTGTGGATGTCATCCCCTTCCTTGTAGGGGGGTACAATTTTTGTCAGGTTTCTATTATCATAGACCCTGTCTTTCTCTCTAGGAATATTGCTGCCACCAGTGGAGTCTAATCCACACAACTTTTGTTCTCTTGCTAAAGCAAGTTTAGCTTGAGCCGAGGCTATCTCTTCCCTCTCTATCTGGAGTTGGACAGCCCTCATCCTGGCTCTATGCTCTTTCCTCAGGGGGGAAGTCATTCCCCTTTGAGATTCCCTGGAGGCACTACAAATGTGAGAGTCCCCGGAAGGTGATCTCACTCTCCTATTACCCAAGGGAATGATGTTATAGGATATGGGGGGGGGCCCTCTCCATTCCCATGTAGGTCCAACCTGGTCGGGTTAAGCCTGCCAACTACGACCTGGTTACCCCTCTGATTCTGAACTGACTCATCTACTTCTGAGTCATCCTTCTCCTCTTCTTCCTCTTCTTCCTCGTCCACCACTGGGGTGTCCTCATTCTCAGGGGGTTCACTCCATCTCCTGTATCTAAGGGAACTGCACTTGCCTTATCTAAGTCATCCTTTTCCAGGATGGCTAACAGGGAAGGAATGGTGGGGTTGTGACCTCTTTTTAGCCCTCTTGCAATGCATAAGGCACTCAAGTCTTTATGGCTAAGTTTGTCATAGCTGGAAGTTGCCTTGGTAAGGTCAACTGTCACAGGCTGAGAGCCAGGAGCTCCCTATGTGCCAGACATGACTGCTAGTGAGGTGCAAGTGGTGCACGTACCTACACTAAGTGTTTTCCTACTGTACCTTGCTAGTGAGTTGTAGGCAGGGTGTGCTAATCCCTTTGATCTACAACTACTAAGTTCAGTAGAACTTAAATATGCTAAGCTTTTGTTTATATGTACCTAAAGTACTTGATGTGATCTTTCAATTTGATAAAAAGATTGCAATGGTAAAACAACAGCAAGCTCAAATCCGCACCTCTGCACACCAAAGTGAGAAGTTGGCCTGATATATGATGTTTCCCATTCTGGAACCACCTTGTATCAGTCCAAACAATCCCTTATGGTGTCTGGTTGTAAGTCAACCTTATAAACAAGCTATCCTAATGGTAGCATGGACTAAGCAGCCTTAAAGGCTTAATTCTAGAGGTTGTGTTAAGCAAGCTGTTTTACCAATCACAATTCTGTAATATCAAATGAAAGGACACCACACAAGTATATAATATAAAAATATATGTATTTATTACTAGAATACTCCTCTGTACTCTTTATGAGTGCCGAGGCACAAGCGTTTAAACAAAAGCACAGTTAAGCATATGAAAGTTGCACAATTATGGATGAGGCCGGGGGGCCACGCAAACCATATATACCATATATTAAAAAAGTGGTACAAGAGATACCAATCGAACAGTGGTTAGGCCTAGGGCCTAGGGAATCGCTGGGAGCAGTCGGGACCAGCAATGCTGAAGTCGGGAAAAGCCCGCGGGATTCGGGTGCAGAGCTTAAAGCACAGGCATGCACCAATGTAAAGTCAATGGTGCGTAAAAGTTATAAAGTTACAGTTTAAGAATACTTCCCCTCAACCTAGAAGGATGAAACTTAAGACACATACACTAGAGGTGTGTACCAGTGTGGGAACACCAGCATTGCTGAGTTACCTCACCCACAGGAAGTGGGTGCACAGGTGCGAAGTAGTGTCGGGTTTTGTCACGCAGGTTGCTGGTGCTTGGAGCTGAAGAGGCTGCAGGCGTCGAGACGAGAAGTGTCCGGTGTGATCCAAGGGTGGATCGAAGTTAAAGATGATCTGAAAGCAGAGGGGACAGAGTCTGGGTCACTTAGCAGTGACCAGGGTGGAACCAGAAGGAACCAGGCAATGTTGGGCGCTTTCAGGTCGCTGACAGGTTGCTTCTCTCCGCTGCCACGTGGACTCTGGGGCACCGAGGATGTCTAGGAGTGGATCACGAGTTGTCCCACTCAGGCTCTCGCTGTCGGCCGTATCGACTTCCGAAATGGAGCAAACAACCCTTGGCAAGGGCAACCCACGCAGGATTCGAAGATGGCGTTACACTCGGACCAGGAGGGTCAGAGCGGGTGCTCCTTTTCAGAGGAGCGAGTGCAAGTCTGGAGCAACCAGAATCAAAAGTTAATTTTCAAGGTTCATCGGCAAAGGGGCCACAAGCCAACGGGCAAGTGAACCGGGCCGATGCGTGGAGCCAAAAGATGCAGAAGGGCCCCGCGCAGCACTCGGTAAGTGTAGAGGGGTGAGCTTCAGTGCGAGAGAGGCTCAGGGCTGGGGCTTCTCAGACCCCAATGCACAGCTTCGAGGATCACTCCTGGGCTGTACGGTCAGCGTCTCGTGGTCTTTCCAAGATGGTGAGCCCCACGCTTCAGGTCACCTCCACGGGTCTCAGCTCTGCAGGGACTATGGATCGGGCTGTTAGAAGGCAGGCACGCTTGGTCTTGTTGAACTCTGTTGCTCAAGTTCTGGCAGGAACTGCAACAAAGCAAATGTTGAGGTGCTGGATGGTGCCTGTTTGCACAGGGTGGTCACTCCTTGACCACAAGGGAGATTATTCAGTCTTCAACGTCGAGTAGGATGTCGAAGGGTCCAGAGTTTTGTTTCAAAAGTTTCAGTCAGGATAATCTGAGTGCTTTGGCACGCTCCCATTCTTATACCAATCTAGGGGGCTGGATTACCTGCTAGGTCCCCTCCTATGGGTGGAACCCAGGAAGGGGGTGGTTACACCCCTTTCCCTTTGTTCAGTTTGCGCAGGACTGGGGCTGGTGTGCCCCAGAACCAGTTTGAGCGGATTATGCAGAGGGAAGCCTTGTGCGCCCCAGGCACTGTCTGGTTTCTATCAAACCTCCCTGCTACAATCCACTATCTCCCATCTGGGGTGGTGTGACACCTCCTCCCAACAGGAAAGCCTTTGTCCAGGCCTCCTTGGCTGAATTTAGGTAAGCAGCAGGATGTCAGACTTGTGTCTGTTTACAAAAGCGGGTGGTGATGAACAGAGTGTCTGAGTTAAACAGACCACTCTTACCCAGTCCAAAGATCAGGGCTTGATCCATCACCGTTATTTATCTCACTGCCCCATCCCAGCTCAGAACCTGGCTATATGCAAATCAGTCTGTCCCTGGCCCAGTGCATCATGGGAACAGGGCAGACGAAACTACCAAGCCAATTCTTCACCAGAAAGGAGACATGCTACCGGGGACCGGTTTCTGGCATTTCAGCCTTCTTCGGCCCGGCTTGCTTGAATCCTGATGGAGCAGTGAGAAAGGGACTCATGTCTGAGTATACCCTGCCACACCTATAGTGGCCAAAAACGATTTACAAAAGGGGGTGGTGATGAACAGAGTGTCTGAGTTAAACAGACCACTCTTACCCAGACTTGTGTCTGTGGCAGAAGCGTCCATTTTGTGATGCAGAGGCTCTTTTAAAATCAACTGTGTTTCAATAAAGTAACATGTCTTCTCCCTCTAGAGGGGTGGAATGCTATCCCCGTCGACAGGACTGTCGAGGGGATAGTATTCCAAATCATTTGACACCTTACACAACATGTTTTGATAAAGCCAAACCAAAGATAACCTATAACCGCAATGGATTATAATGCACTTAATAGTATATGGTATGGCATTATCCCGGAACAGCTTAGGGAGTTGTTCCCGACAGCTGCAGACAGGCTCAGCTCATGCTCGAGCTCCATCTCACGTTAAACCACGCACTCTGCCTCCAGGATTGATAAGGCCTTCCATAGGAGTGACTCACAGGTTTATATGTGTCCAGATATAGGTTTAGATATAGGTAAAATATATCTAAGCAAGAGGTGATTACACCAACTTGCCCCAGCTGAGTGATCAGCCAGTTGTGTCAATTTAAGAACCAGCCAGGGGTGGTAAAAGCTATGCTGCAGCCCCTGGTAGGCCTTGGTGGCACCTATGCCCTGAGCACCTATACTGCATGGTACAGGGGCTGACAAGGAGTCCAGTTCCAATTGGGTTATGTACCTATAGTACATGTATGTGAATTTAGAGAGAGAACAGCAGGCTGTGGGTCTGATTAGCAGGCCCACAGCCACATTAAGTCGACAACCAGTGAAGCAAAAAGCAAAAATTGGGGTGACCATAGGATAGCAGACTCTACTCTCCTACAAGCACAGTAGGTGAAATGATATGAAATGAGTTGCGAGGAGGGTATGATCCTCTTAGGGGTTTGTGGTAGGGGGTGAGGAAAGCTTGGGGGAGGGTTGGTAAGGATGGGGGAAGACAGCCCATGAGGAGGTGGCTAGGTAGTCGAGGCCTGAATGGGAAGCGGGGTGGGATCTCAGGAATCCTGGTGGTTGTCCCAGAGGTGCGAGGTGCAGCATGTAGTGAGCTCCATAATATGACCTGCAGCATGGGAGAATTTATATGAGATGTAAGGTGGGTATGATCCTTGTAGGACTTTGAGGTGTGTGGCGAGGCGTGCTGGGGAGGGTGGGTAGGGAGGGGTGGGGAACAGCCGATGAGGAGGTGGCTAAGTAATCATGGGCTGAATGGGAAACGGATGGGAACTCAAGAATTTTGGTGGAAGCACCAGAGATGTGGGGTGCAGAGTAGGACGTGGGTGGAAAAGAGAGAGGAAAGAAAAGACACAGGGTTTAGGGATAGAATAATGTGGAATATAATGCAGGAAGAATTGATGGAGTTTCTGATCTGAGGTGACGGTCTACTCAGAGATCTATGTTAGAGATAGTCTACGATGGCCGACTCATTGGGAGAGATCTTACTGACCAAATATGTATTCCATTGTCTATTTCCATTAAGTGTGGGAGCAACAGTACAGTCCTATTTCAGAGATCACTAGGGCTGTTGTGGTTCTATGGGATGTCCAGTGTGGTCCTGTTTCGCTGTCCGTGGAACTGTAATGGCCAGATTGTCCTGTTTCAGTTGTGACGCGTTGTGGTCAGAGGAGATACAGTGAAAACAGACTTAGGGGTACCGGTGGGTTGGGGTGGGCCCCTGTCATTGATATTTATGACCTCAGCGATTTTGAGAAAGTAAAGTAAAAACCAGGGCCACTGCCATCTTAAAAAGAATGTAGCTAAACAAGAAAGTGCAGATCAAGCAATTAATAAAAATAAAATAAAGTCAAATAAAGTCAAATACCAAAAAAGGTATCATTACTTTAACATGATGTCTACCCTGAGGTTGTTTTTTTATTGGCATAATCAGGTCCCCTTTGTAGGAAGAGGGCTATGTTTGCATGGTGTTGTGGTCACGGTGGATATGTTCATTTCCTTTACCCTTGCGTCTTCAGTCAAACATTGGAACCAGCAGAGACATTGAACGCGCTCTCTGCATGGTTTTGTTGTGATGTAAGCTGCTCCTGAGGAGGTAGGGCCGTGCAGAAACGATGCTCCGAAGCCTGGGTGCCTTCGCTCTGGGGCATCCCGGGAACGCTGATGTGCGGCCCTGTAGTTTTGCCGCCTTGATCTTTGATACTCCTGGGTGACGCTGCAATCGCAGCGCAGTAGCCTCACCGTCTCAGTCTTGGGGCTCCGTGGACTCGCCCAACACAGAGTCGGACAGTGCAATCCCACCGCCTCCTATCGCGGTCCTCGGAAGCCTGCCGCTAAGGCCACAATGGAGATCCTAACGCCACAGACCGTGGTTTCAAGGGGATTGTTGCTCCAACACAAGAAAGTCTGATGTCCCATCCCGAGGTCCCCAGGGCTTCAGGATCGATCAGTGGACCACTGGGGGCTGGCAGGGTGAGCCTATAACTTTGATCAGAGGCTTCCAGTGGCTTGCAGCTCTCTCGCCTGCGTTCTCCGCTGGGTGTCCAAACTGCTGCTACGGCACCGAGGTCTTTCGGTTTTCATCGGCGGGTCGTCGAGGGCCACTAAGCGAGTCCCTGGATCAGTTTGCCTCTGCCCTCAACTATCTGTAGGCTCGGGGTATCGTCCTGTGGTCGGGGCAGGGGTCCGGCAGGGAGGGCCTACGAAGCTTGAATCGGGGGCTCCAGGGGCTTACTGCTCCCTCTCCTGCGGCCTCATCTGGGGGTCAGTTTGATGCTGCAGAAGGGAGGACTTTCAGTTTAGCTCTGCGGGTCATCAGGGGCCGCTCAGAGAGTCCCGGTCCAGCTGGCCTCTGCCCTCTTTGATCCGGTCAGTGCTCCCTAAGCCACTGTTGCCATCATTCCATACGGGGGCCGTCCCAGCCCAAGCTTGTGTAGGTGGCGGTGGTCAGAGATGGTCCAAAGTCGACTCAGTCTTCTCCGATGGCCAAAACAGCTTCCCGGATGGCGTCAGGACCGTCGCCAACTCTGAGGTCCGTGAAAAGGTAAGAATGGATGTGCACGGATGTGAAATTAGCACACAATGTTGCTAGAGATAATCATATTACTTTTACGAAATCGGTTCCCCACGATAGCTGCCGCTGACAGGGATATTAAAAAGGAATCAAGCTCCCGTTCAAGTGCCAGGATAACTTGGATTCTGGAATTGTCAAAAACATTGTTATAAAAATTAATTACTACAAAACATTGGTAATCAGCAGAATGAAACGACAAAAATTGAAAATAAGGATAATCAATATAAACTTTCTTTAGGATCAATGGGGATGTAACTGAAAGTAGAACTGCTAAACCTTCCTTAGCCCTTCCTTTTCGAGAGGGTCCCTTGAGTTTCAATTATTGAAAAACCATCTATGTGGAAGGGTTCCGTGTGCCAGGCTTCTTGCATGCAGATAATTTGGCAGTTATTTATTAACTCAGGCCATGCACGTCATTCAATTTCTTTTTAATACCCGCAATGTTCCATGTTCCTAGGATCAGATATGGCCCCCAGACATACGTTAATACGGCTAAATTCTTGTTCATCATCCTGATGACGTCAGTCCACATCACTACATCTTCTGAGGGGTAGAAATCTGTTAGACAAAACTAGCGGTCCGTGCTTTTCCACTAGTGTTGGTTCATTTCCGTGCTGGCTAAAATAATCCATACCTCATTTGTAAGAAAACCCTACGGGTACCCAGTAATTTTCTTATTCTGGTGTTTTGATGACATCGCCCCTCTATTACATATCTCTTCTAACAAAGTTCTAACCATGTTTGGGTATCGAAAAGAAATGACCACACAATCCCCTTCACAAGCTTTAGTGATTTCTCCACCCAAGGTACTCTTCTTCCCATGGTGATGTTTTGAGCCAGGGCGTTTGGGTTGCAATGGCTGCATATGCTAAACCAGTACACCACCTTGTTTTTCAGTTCTACCCAATCCTCATTTATACCATACTTCAATTCTGGCAGGTCTTTCAGAAAAATTGTGTAATGTGTAGCCTTGGGTGGTAAATGAAGGGGTCGCTGATAAATACTTGAAGATGACAATTTATACTCAGATTTATCCGCGTTTTTAGTATCAGATCTTGTGATTTTTGTCACTTGGTGCACTAACGTCACAGGATGTAAACCAGTATAGCTGTTTTTCTAAAATATGGCCTCCGGGGAGTTTTTCCCTTCACACAATACTACAGGTCTCCGTGAACCAGGCGGAGCATCATTTTTGGCAGTTCATTGGTTATTATTCATTGCTATTCTGCCAGTTGTATTGATCAAAATATTTTTGTTTGTGAGCTTTTCTAGTTGTAGTGACTCTACAATTAATTTTGAAATATGGGATATAAAACTCTTGATTTTTGAAATTTCAAATAACAGGTTTTCCTCAATTGAATTCATCTTCCCATGTAACTTTTTAAAAAGTAAGTCCAGGTTGTGGGAACAGTCATGACTTACAGTGGTCCTCAAATCCCTACTCTGTTTCTCAGACAATGAATCTGGTTGCTTAGAGGGTTCTTCAATTTTATCCTTCGGTAATTGTTTGCCTTTAGTCTCGAGTGGTGCAGTTGGGTCTATACCTTCAGTTAAAACTGATATTTCCAGTATTATCATTGATACAGAAGGCACTGCATTGTTTTTGTGTATTAAGGCTGTTAAACCCTTTTGTGGTTTATTATTTGCAACTGTCACCAGAACAGTTGAGTTACATCCAGTATGGTATCATCAACCACATTAGTTAGTGCAATCTTTGCAGCCCTAAATGCTCTTCAACATTAACAATCTCACTGTTAATTAATCCCATTGCAGTGTGTAAGTAATTTGTGATGAGTGCACTCAATATTGCATTTTTCTTTTTGCTGCCTGTTGCAGCACCCACAAGCTTATGCTTTCCCATGATTGTAAACAGCGATAGAAACCATAAAATGTGGCACAATGAGATGAATATGTTTGTATACAGTGGTTTCAGTAGCTCTTACTGTAGTTCTGGGAGTCTTGTTGACAAGCGTTAAGGACCTGGACCAGCCTGGCTTCCTCCAGCTGCTGAAGGGTGCAGATGGGCCTACTCTTGCCCGGGCATTTCCCGGGCACAGCCCTGGCATACCCACATGTGTCCTACACTGAGGGGTGAGAGAACCCTGGTATCTAAGGCAAGAGCGTCCTGTGCTGCGGGGGTGAGAGGCTCTTTTCAAGCATCTCCAGGCAGGAAGGAAGTTGTCGGTGGCACTTGCGCTGCGTAGAATGCCAGGAAATGTAGTCCCTGGGCCCCCGGTGTCTCAGGCAAGCGCATCCCACGCGGCGGGGTGAGGGTCACTTTTTAAGTGCCTCCAGGCACGAAGGAAGTCCTGGGACGCACTTTTCAGCGTAGAATGCGGGGAAATGTAGTCCCCAGGCCCCAGTGTCTCAGGTAAGCACGTCCCCAGACTGACTCATACTTCACAGAAAATTAATAAACTTTACAGAAACATCATGCAGTTCGTCATGAGGACACTTACAATCCAGCCAGGAATGGTACCAACAAATACAACTGATGTTCAAAACACAACAACTAAAACACATTCAGTAATGGGTAAAACGCCCTCAAAACGTGAACAAATGCCATTCTGGATAGCACAAAAAATAACACAGCTAGAAGCACTATTCCCAAATACCAGCACTTATGAAAAACACAGAATGCTGACAATCTGCTTACCCATGGGGATAACTCCACAATTAGAGGATTGTACCTCTTGGGGTATAGGTTTTGCTGCCATATATACCCGAACTCATGGTATACCGTCCTTAACTGTTTCCGGACTACTCCAGGGAGGTCCAGACACAACGTCGCTCCTATGACGAGGTCAAACAAAAACTCAGAGCGATGGGCCTTGGCTATGGGCTCCTCTCCCCGGCCCGCCTCAAAGTAATTTTCCAAAATAATACCTTCTTCTTTGATTCCCCCCAGGGAGCATGGACCTGGACCACGGAGAAGTGGCCCCTCCTGCCGGGTGTGTCCCTCTCTCCTTCTCGGAGGGCCCCGGGACAACAGTGTAAACCCGCGCCAAAGCCCCGACGACACAGGACCGGATCCCGGAGGAGAGGCGGCCGTCGAGGTGGGGGCTCCTGGTCGCGGTAGGCGTGGTCCCAGGATGCGCCGACTCAGGCCCGGGGGCAAAGCCCCAATGCCCCACCGCTGGCTTCCTCCTTGATCGACATGGGCAGTGTCCCTGAGCCCAGTGCAACTCCGCGACGTGCAATGTCAGACTCAGACCTGTTGGGGAGCTCCGTGATCCGCGGCTCTGATGGGGAGACTGGATCATGAACGATACAACCTCCGATGCCTGGGGCTCCACCCTTGGGTTCTTCATCACCGCGACTGCCTATGACTCCCCGCACCAGCTCCTATGGAGCTCATTTGACTGATTTGGTGGAGTACTAATCGTTGCTGTAATCCTGAGTTCTGGCAATCTAGCTAAGATATACCTGTTCTTGCTGTTAACATTTTATTTGAACACATGGAGGGGGGTCCGACTCAGCCATGTCACTTTTTGGGGTTGCTAACTGTTTTAGTTTAGCTATTTACCTCCCCAGGAGGTGCTAGTGTTTGGAATTGTTTAGGGCGACAGATGATTCACTTTGTGAAGTATAGGGTGGGGGGAGTTGGAGGGCGAGGGAGGGGGAGGAGACCGTTGTCTCCCAGACGTTTGTTATTTTTAGCCACCTACGGGTCGCTGTGTTCTGTTCCTATTGGTAGCAAAATGGATTTTCCTTCTTCATCAGCTGGCGCACACACCGTTACCTCCTCTACCCATGCCCTGGGGCCCCGGGTCTGGGTGGGACTTCCTCTCCAGCCCGACACAACCTTTCACACACACCTGCATTATCTAACTCTCCTCTTCATACATGTCTCCCGCCTATAACAGACCCCTCCACATTCTCTCCTGGAATGTAAATGGCCTTCTGGACTGCATCAAACGCACCGCGGTGCTCCGCGCAGCCCTCCGCCACATGCCCGACGCCTTGCTTCTCCAGGAGACGCACCTTCTGGGTTCCCACTGTCATTTCTTAGCCGGTTACGGGTTTGACCGAGTCTGGCACTCTGGATTTGCCGGAGGTTTCCGGTGGGTGGCCATTCTCCTTAGATGGGGGCTTCCCTTTACCCTGGTTACCGCCGAAACCGATGCACAGGGGATGTATGTGGCCTTGTCGGGACTGATTGAGGGGAATCCCGTGAACCTTCTGTGCACCTATGTCCCACCAGTGCTCTTGGCACCCACCCTTCGGCGCCTGACGCAGGTGATCTCCTCCCTTCCCCAGGACCTCATGGTCATCGGGAGAGATTTCAACTCTGTCTTGCAGCCCTCCCAAGACGTGACGGGCGCTCCGTCTGCGCAGCAGTTGGTCTCTGTGAGGAACCTTGTGAGATGGACCCCGGCTGTGGGTCTCTGTGGCGTCTGGAGGGTATGGCACCCCCAAAGGAAACAATACACAGACACGTCGGCTGCTCACCATACCCACTCCTGCATAGATCTTGTCCTAATGCCCGCCACAGATTGCCAACTGGTGTCAAGAGCGGATATCCTCCCTAGAGGAATTTCCGACCATTCCCTCATCACTCTCCACATTGGGTCCCCTACTGCGGGCCCTCGGATGGTTTGGCGACTGAACGCTTGGTTCCGGCAAGACTCCACATTGGTGGAATCCCTGGGCCAGGAACTGCGACACTACTTCTCCACCAACACGGGCTCGGTCCCTTCGCAGGGAACGCTCTGGGAGACAGGTAAGGCGGTGGTTCGAGGGGTGGCTGGGGACTGGTCCACGGCAAGCGTGCAGACCAGGTCACCCAACTGGTACAATTGGAATCCCAGGCTGTACAACTGGAGCATGCCCATCTGACTAATGATACTAGCGACTCCTCTAGGCAACTGGCGCTGGTGCAGGATGAGATTCGGCGGATCTCCCTGTAGTCGGCCAAAATGCTCTGGCGCTCCTCGGTGACACGTATCTACGGCTGGGGGAAAAAATGGTAAACTTCTTCACAATCTAGTGTCTTACCCCAGAGCCAACCTGATTATCCCGGAGATCCGGACGGTTGCGGGGACCCGTCAAGTGACGTCGTCGGCCATCGCACAAACCTTTGCACACTACTATGCGACCTTATATGCCACGCGCCCTCCCGGTTCCTCTCTAGCTGGACTAATAGAGGACTCCAGAACCCACTTGCCCTGTCTCTCCCGAGAGACCGCTGATGCTCTGGATGGCCCCCTCACCCCGGAAGAAATTCACGGGGCTGTCTCCCTGCTGCTCTCCAGCAAGATGCTCGGACCCGGCGGGGTCCCCCAGGAGTACTACGCAATATTCCGGGACGACCTGGTTCCCCATTTGACAGAACTTTTCTGCCAGGTGGTTGAGGGGGGTCCTCTCCATCTGAATTCAATGTGGCTACCATTGTGGTCATCCCAAAAACACAGCCGCCCTCCCTAGAATGCTCTGACCACCGCCCAATATCGCTGATTAACACAGAAATCTAAATCTTTGCCACCGCGATAGCCCAGCGACTACGGCCTTTACTGCAAGACCTTGTCTACCGCGACCAATGTGGCTTCATGCCTGCCAGGGGCACCCGCCATTGTATTCGTCGCCTCCATCTGGCGCTGGCCCATTGTCATCGCCTGTCCCCATACCTGGTGTAAGCCTGGGCGTAGTTCGCGTAGCCGCACTCCGCGGAGCTACGCGAAGATGCACTTGCACTCCGAGAACTCTGGTGATGGAGCCCCTGGCGGCGTTAGTCTGACAGAACTCCCTTTTTCAAGGTTGGGCTTGGGATCTGAGCCAGGTGGATAAAATCGCTCTATGTGCGGACGATGTTCTGCTCTACCTGGCGGATCCCGAGCACTCCGACCCTAGAGCTCTAGAGGCCCTCGCAGTGTTTCAACAGGTTTCAGGGCTTCGTCTTAACCTGACGAAAACCACCCTGGTCCCCTTACACCCCTCCCGGGCGTGTTTTGACTGGCAGGCGTTGATCCCCCTCCGGAGGCAATCTTTCAAATACCTGGGCGTGTGGGTGACCCTCCTCCCAGAGCTGAACTGGGCCCTCAATATCGCCCCCCTGGTCACTCGGATGAAGACCGACCTCAAGAATTGGCAATCCCTCCCCCTTAATCCGCTGGGCAGGAGCGGCCTTTTTAAAATGATGATCTTCCCCCGCTTCCTCTAAATACTACAGAACATCACGGTCCACCTTTCGAGTGGCTGGTTTCGGGAATTAGACAGCACACTCACCCGATTCCTGTGGGGAGGTGGGCGTTTGCGAATGTCTCTGTCTCATTGTCGGGTTCCCCCCTTTAATTGAGGCATGGGAGTCACCAATCTCCACCTTTACTATTCGGCCACAAGGCTCATCGTGATCCACGACTGGTTTGTGGGCAGCTGGTCCGACCCAGCTTATCGGGTGGAACTCAATACCTTAGATTTCACACAGCTTCAGGGATTCCTCTACTGCTCCACGGTGCCACAGCCTTACCCCCAGTCACTAGGACAGTGCTCATGGCTTGGCGCATGGCCCTTTGACTTGTGAGATGGTACCGGAGGCTAACTAGACAAACACTGTTATGGCATGGTGCCAGGCTGAGGGAGGTCTCGTCCTTGGGAGGTTTCCGTCACTGGGACCTAGTGGGGATTTCCCTCCTTGGGGATGTGTGGGTGGGGGACCACATGCTCTCCTTTTCGGACCTACAACACAGACATGCCCTCTCCCACTTCCAGTTCTACAAATACCTACAACTGCACCAGGCACTACACACACATCTCCCAGCACCCACCACTCTCCCAGAATTCAGCCCTCTGGAAGCGCAGGTAATGATGGGGAACCTGGGAAGGGGGGTTGTGTCCCGTATATACCGAGCCCTAGTAAACAATTGCCCTACATCCCTGGACCGGCTTAGGGAGCGTTGGGTAGGGTGGGTGGGTCCTTTAGACGACGCAGACTGGCGTGACGCCCTTATGGCTCCCAAAACCCTGACTACATCATCCAAGTTACGCCTGGTCCAACTTAACTATCTCTACGCAGCTTACCTTACCCCAGCCCGTCTCTTCGGTGTGGCTTGAGAACCTCTCCGGCATGTGCTCTCTGCGACTCTGCCCCTGCAGACTTCTACCATGTGGTGTGGCTGCGCCCAGCCTTAGAGTCGATCTGGAAGGGGGTGGAACGCGAGGTTGCACAGGCTCTGGGGTGGGAGGTTCCCCATGACCCGAGGCACCTGCTGCTGGGGGTATTCGCTGGCCTAGATGGATCTAGGGCTGACAAGCGGTTCCTGGGAACGACCCTGGTGGTGGCGAAGCGGGACATAGCGACCGGTTGGTCCCAAGCTGCGGCCCGACGCTGCGGAAATGGAGGAGGGGTGTGGACTGGTGTGGGGTGCAGGAGGAGTCCCTCTTTGAAGCCCGGGGTTGCCCTGAAAGGTTCAGCAAGGTGTGGGGCAAATGGTTTGGCTTGTTGCCTTCTTGAGGGTCCGAGCCTCATTATGCATATACGTAATATGGAAGCTATTGCATCCACTCAGGGGGGACTTATTATGCCAGTGTTGTTGCCAAGGTGGGGAACGTTTTTAACATTGAAATGTGATTCGCTACCAATGAACTTGTTTGTTTTAGAAATTTCAATAAAAATTGATTTATTCTCTGGCAAAGAGATGTTGTAGATGTAGTCATGTCTTCAAGAGTCCGCATTCTGTCAGACCAAGCCCTGGCTGGCTATGGCTTTGAGCTTGTGCACACAGCCTAGTACTTTCCACTACGTGGCTCTTTGTTTCAGATCTTGTTTTTTGGTGATTTCTTGCAGTACTGTGCAGTACACAGAATTGACCACCGATCATCAACCGCTGAGGAAGAGGAATTGCAGGTAACATGAGCCGCTGCCACAAGTCGCTGCCGAAACTTCATCGGCCAGACCATAATTGGAGTTCCACTGCTTAGGCACACAAGGGACATGGGGTGAATCTGGACCCAGCATCCTCTCATTCCTCGGTCCCACAAAAAGGAACCCACAGTGAGATTCTCAGGTTAAAGCAATGAGGGAGGGAAGCTGCAAATTGACTGCTGAGCAGCTAACAAAGTCTGCGTGCTATTGGAGAAGGAGAATAGTACAGTGAACCTCATGGAGGCACAGAGAGAGCCGCAGGGGCCTGGAGCCTCCAGAGCTATGGAGCTGCCAAGCTGCTGTTCTCCCACAGGTACCACTTCTAACAACGGCAGCATTGTGAGTATTAATGATATCGGGGATTAAGTGTGCCAGCGGGAGCCAGCTGTTTGTGGAGGGATCTCTCAGCCTGATTCATCATTGTTAAATCCGGTCGCAAAGGGCCAGATTCTGAGAATCTGGCCCTTTGCGAGCGGTATTTTTGCATTTGGGATTCATCATCCCAAATGCAAAAATCGCTATTTCAGAATTCGCATATTTGCGAGGAATAGCATTTAAGGAATCTCTATTAGAGATTCCTTAAATGCTATTCTTGAAACATTTTTAAATTGCGAATTCGCAAAAATTTCCCGCTATTTACCGCGAGGTCAAACCTCGTGGTAAATAGCGGAAACTTAGAAAAATGCATTTAAATGCATTTTTCTAAGTTTCATGTTACACACACACATGTCCTTGGGACATGTGTATGCGCAACACCAATGTAGCATACATTTCAAGGGTGCTACAGGGTGTCCTTTGGACACCCCTGCACCCTTGAAATCGCAATTTCAATATGCGAATCGCTAATTGCGATTCGCTCATTGA
Source organism: Lissotriton vulgaris (assembly GCF_964263255.1). Taxonomy (NCBI): domain Eukaryota; kingdom Metazoa; phylum Chordata; class Amphibia; order Caudata; family Salamandridae; genus Lissotriton; species Lissotriton vulgaris. The sequence goes on along the minus strand of NC_141696.1, from coordinate 650,363,090 downwards.
AATGTCTTCCCATTCATTCCTATGGGCCTTTGGGCCCATAGGAATGAATGAGGGGATATTCCTTAACTGCGATTAGCAATTTGCTAATCGCAATTAAGGAATAATTAGAAATCGCAATTTATTTAGCGATTTCTTGGTGAATAGCATTTTGCTATTCCTTAATAGCGATTCCTTAATAATCGCTATTAAGGAATAGCAAATACTAACCTTGATGAATCAGGCTGTAAGCCTCTGAGACCTCAAGACCCCCAGGTCCAGAGACTTCAAGCGGCATTCAGAACGGGGACAGAGGTCACAAGACAAAAAGGAAATGACTACTCTGCAGGCTCTGGAACTGGGCTGGCCTCATATGTAGGAGCTAGGGAGTGCAGGAGAGTATAGGTGAGGCAGGACCGTGGAGAGACCGGGAAATTTGCACCTTATCCTGCTCCTACTCTCCGTGTGTTATCACCTTGGGATAGTGTGATGCAGATCAACGTTCTGGCTTCCTCTCCTTGGCCCATACCTGGCTCTACCCCACCCTACTCTGGCTTGTGGGGCATGCATTGGAGGGCTCCTACTTGGTCTGGGCTGTATGGGCCAGATAGGGTTCTTGAGGAGTCCTGAGGGGTCTGCTTAGCCTAAGGCATAGAGGAGATACAGGGGGCCAAAAGGTGCATGAGGGTTTAGGGCATAGGGCGAGATTCTGGTGTGGCTTGTGCCTACTCAGCAGTCTGCCACCTCACAGCTGTCCTTCTTCCCCTTCTCTATCCTCCGTAATGCCCCTAGTCCCCCTGGCACCTCCACTGTCAGAAACCAAGTCTGCTTTACCTGGACCTACAACTACGCATGCCTCTACATCGTGGAGAAAGTAAACAGACAGCTGAGGCAAGCTGAGGGATGGTACAGGGACAAGAAAATTGCAGACTATAAACTGTAGATCACTATGCTATCAGGGAGAGTGAGATAGCAGGTAATAACAAGACAGAACAGAAGGAAGTGCAAGGCATCGACCAAAGCAAGTAATGCAAAAAGTAAGAGAATGGGAGATATAATAAAGGATCACTGCTCCTTTGTTTTTCTACTTCATTCAAGCCCTCAGGCTCCCACACGTACCCTGACCATTCCAACCAAGATAGACCCGATACGCCAACCAAAAATGTATACCACATGTATCTTTTCAAGGGACACGGGAGCACTGCTGTGCGTGAGCAACAAGGGGATAAACTGTGTCCCATCCCCTCTCCAGCCTGAGATAATGCAACAACAAGACACAGGTCGCAAGAGGCACATGACCACCAGTGGAAGAACAGGCAAGGAGGAAGAAAGGAAGGACAAAGAGAGTGAATGAAAATATAAACTGGTACCCTGCCACCAGCAAGGTCTTGTAAAGATAACACCCCCGGAGAAAGGTCAGGAAAAAAGGCTCACAACCAATAAGAGCAAAGAAAATAGCAATTTTCATGAAGCTCTGGCGATGGCAAAAGTCAACTCAAAGGAAGAGTTTGGGCCGCTCCAGGTCATCCAACATACCGTGCTGAGTTTACATACAATTACCACAGAGGAGAATAGACCACCTATGCAGGAGTCACTTTTAGTTCTCTCAGCATCCCCAGAGGCAATCATTACAATTAACGTCTCAAATAACTCAGTTGCCTTCAACGAGGGACCACAGATCTCTAAGGCATTGCAAATCTCAAATGCAGAGACAGCGGGAGAATCTCTTCAGGCACAGACACAGTCCCAGAATTGTCGGAGAGCCTCTCAAAACCAAATTACTAACAAAAAACATTTGGAAGATACACCAAAAATTCAGGAATTCGAATTGGAAATATTTTACCTCACAATTCAGGAATGTGAGGAGCTGGTAGCCTCGTACAACCGGCAATCGCCGATTGTATCATGAGAAAAAAGAAAAAAAATAGCAAGATACCCGAATCCAACACCAAATAAGATAAAACAAATAAGAAGGACAAAATTGGGACCTCACTATTAAACACCAACACAAATGTTTATAAACTGAACGCAATAACGATCTCACAAAATGGACATTCAACTGTCAGTCCTAAATTCGCTGTCTATCTTTGCCACAAACATTGACACCAAGCTGGTGGACCTCGATTTCCTGATCAGTAGGGCCCACAGTGAGGTGCAGCTTACCCAGACCAGCTACTCCTATGTGGTAATCTTAAACAAATAATTAACTTTGCTATCAGCAATGGGAAACTATTAACCAATTTAAGGGAAGCAACTACTAACCTACCAGCCAAAACATTGACCTTCTCCCCAAACGAAGAGCCACCAGCCTTGAACCAACCAAACTTGTAGAAGTCTGAAGATAGTGTGAATTTAGAATCAAGACAAGACTCACAAGGGGATCCAGAGGAAGGAGGAAGAAATCAATGAATTAGCTCCTCAAGGGGAGGTAACCAGCCCCACTGGGTGTCCAGCATCAGTCAGCAAATTTCCACAGGGAAACTCCCCAGTTGAAGGTATGGAAGTGCCAAAAAAAACAAAGAAAACAGAGGAGAACGTGTTGGAAAAGGAAAACAGATCTAACAGCATACTTCAACAAAGGCCAAAATCAAACTCTAAACAATCTATCAAAGAGAGATTTAAGGGATGTTGCAAACTCAGGAGAGGTGTAGACAGAAGCCAGTCAGGACATGTCAGGGAACAATTCAGCTGAAGAAAGGCAAGTGCCCATGGGTGGGGGCCCGTGCAAGAACCAACAAACACCAAAACAACTCCCAAGGATGAGACCAGGGGTGGGTGAAAGAAACATACAATGGGAACTAGATGCTATCACAGGACCTGGAACAGATCCAGTATGGTCTGGCAAAAGGATTCCCTTTTCCGTCAGTCTGATGAGGTGGCTCACGTCCTTGTGGGGCACTTCGACCTCTTCCGCACTCCTGGCATTCCCTGCCTCCAGTCTGTGAGCCTGATGTGTCCAGTAAAGAACGAGGAGAAAGCTGATCGGTAACCAGAAATCTGTCAGGAGACCTAATTATCACGCGGTTGTGCATATCATAAGTGTGTTCAGAAGACTCGGGTAACGGGGACGCTGCATGCGACCCTTGTTTCTGTTGTTGCTTCCCCTGCTTTTTATTTTTCCAATTTTTCTTAGGAAATGTTGGACGGTCGTCTTTTGTAGACTGCGCAGTCTGTGTTTGCTGTTGTGCTGGTATTGTAGCAAAAGGTTTAACACCCAAACTATTGTCGCCAATTGTCTTATAGGCTTCAGCAATGATTTTTGGAAATTCGCGGGGTTTCTCATATTCCGGGACCAGGCGCAAGGCATTAGACACTTGAAAGTTAACTGCATCTCCCTTGACATTAGCAAGGATCAGATCAGCAACTACTTCAAACACTCCAACCAACCTCATCACCAACTCCACAGCAGACTGTGGTTCGTGCTTATCTTGAACACGCTTAATATCAGAGGGGAGCACTGTCATGGAAGGTGTGCCAAAACATTTTGCATACACCGCCGGAAACACTTTACCCCAATTTAGGGAGCCAACTGAATTTCCTTTAGACACTATTCGTACAATGCTCAAATCCGAGTCCGTTTCCATTACATCCAATAGCTAATTTGTGCGACGGGTCTTTTAAAAAATCACTTGCATCTGTCTCCATGATAGTCAATAGCCTAGGTGTGCGCACGTCTTGTTCAGTCAGTTTACGACACTTCTCCTGGGAAAACACACGCATCAGTCACCATTGCAGACAATAGCAAAGGCGTGCGCACGTCTCGGTCAGTCAGTGTACGACACGTCTCCTGGTAAAATATACTCATCAGTAACCATTTCAGCCAATAGCAAAGGCGTATGCATGTCTCGTTCAGTCAGTGTACGATGCGTCTCCTGGGAACACAGATGCATCGGTCACCATTGCAAGCAATAGCAAAGGAGTGCATACATTTTGTTCAGTCAGTGTACGACACGTGTCCTAGGAACACACATGTATCGGTCACCATTGCAGGCAATAGCAAAGGTGTGCACATGTTTTGTGCAGTCAGTGTATGATGCGTCTCCTGGGATCACACACTCATCGGTCACCATTGCAGGCAACTGCTAAGTGATGCTACATACACAATACCTTACCATGGACTAAGCTACTTAACAACATATGAACCACCTGTCACACAGTGTATGATGTGACATCTCAGGATGTATTACCTGTGTGAGTATGTGGGTACACATGGGATCTTATATGTTGGTGTTAGTGGCACACACTTCCAGGCTTTGCAAGGTGTGATGGTAACAGACACCTTTGTGTGTAATGTACATCACCACCGTCATTTCCAACTGTGCAGATCACACCCTGAGTGATGTACACAGTTCTAGGTGCCCATTGTGTGCTGACATGTTATATACACCCTGACTCATAGGTGAAAGGGTCGATGTGTCACTGGGTGTCCCATATCTGACATTGTGGTGTTGATGTAGAGTATGTGCATATTGTGCTACACACATGTCTCTGATTATTTGTGGTAGTTGTGAATCATCATCAACCTCCATGTGTTATTGTCATGTGAGTCGCTGTTATGCCTGTCCATTACAGGCATTCATTTTTTGACTGTGCAACACTCTGGTAGCAAATCATGTGTGTTTTGTGGGTGTGTTGTGACATGTACATCTGATACTACATAATGGCAGTGCGCTTGTGACAAGACAAGATAGTTGTGTGTGTGACAGATAAACACCGGTCATGTGGGAAACACATCTGCTGGACCTAGTCACTGAGGAGTGTTTTGGGTATGTGACATGTGTGATGATGTACTGGGAGAGACAACAGTGATTGTTCACAGCACAGCTTAGTACTTTTTGTGTAAACATGTAGAGCTGAGATGGCATGTGAGGGACACATAACTGACATTGTTGTCCATGCCCAACAGCACAGACAATATGTTATTGTGTCTTGTTCTGAATTTGCATGTGATATTGTGCATGGTCATTGCCACATATTTAGGGTCACTGGCACACTTCCGTTGCTCACCTATTTACTGCAGGAGACCAGCTGTCAATAATTTGTTCCCAAACTTTGCAACCATGTATGAACGTGACTGCATCCAGCAGTACCGCCTCACCAGGCCACAAATTGAGGATTTGGCGTGGCAGTTGGCACCACATTTGCAACCTGGCCGGACATATCCATCAGCGCTTACCCCCAAGGTGAAGATGATGGCAGCCCTTTACTTCTTTGCCACTGGTACCTTCCAGTCCACTGTGGCTGGTGCTGGTGGGATGTCACGGACCATGTTCAGTTGTGTGCTGCGCGATATATTGGCGGCAATGTTGTTATTCCTGAACTGGTACATCCTATTCCCAACAACAGGACAATTCACTGCAATTAAGAGTGACTTGGGAAAAATGCCACATATCATAGGCTCCATATATGGCACACATTTTGCTTTGGTGCCACCACAGGCACATGAACAGACATACCGGAACAGGAAACATTTCCACTCAATGAATGCCCTGGTGGTATGTCTGCCAGACATGACCATCTCATATGTGTGTGCACGTTTCCCTGGTTCTGCACACAGCGCTTACATTATGCGGATGAGTCAGATACCAAACATGATGACACACCTGCCTGTATTGATGGTGTGTAATATCTGTTTTCCTTGTGTTTTTGGCAACTTTAGAGATTCATCCACTCCTTCAACCCATTGAATGTTTGTCTGTTTGTATGTAGGTGAATTTGGATACCCAAACATGCAGTTGTTGCTGACACTCCTCCGGAACCCTGTTACACCTTTGGAGATCCGTTACAATGAGGTACATGGCCGGACCAGGAGAGTGATAGAGTAGACATTTGGCCTACTGAAAACGAGATTCCCCTGCCTGGACAACACCGGAGGTGCCCTCCAATATGCTCCTGACAAGGTGTACAAAATCATTATTGTGTGCTGCATGCTACACAACCTGGCAGTGAGGAAGGAGTTGCCTCTCATCCTGGAGGATGATGACCAACAGCCGCCTGCCATGGAGGATACTGCTCTGGGACATGTTGCCAGTGATGATGAGGGTAAGGGGGATGTACAAACACAGCTCATCAACAACTTCTTCATACGATAGTGAGTATACAATGATATGTTGCCTATGTTTTGTAATTGGCTGATATGTGTAGGTATTGCAATGTTGCTCCTTAAGTGTGTCTGTGTGCTCTTTGACAACCTGCTTGCAGTGATGTGTCCTACTATTGAGTATGTGGTACCAAACAGTGCTGATATTGTAAATGTGTTGTGTCCAGGTATCTTTAGCTTAGTGACTGGCATGTGTATTGCATATGTATGCTGTCATTCAGTGATTGTAATGGTGTTGTATGTCTGTGCTGCACAGTGTCCTATGGCTGGTGTTTGGTCACGTGTGACCCCCCAAATCACAGATTCATGTTGCAGACTGCAGGCTGCCGTTGTCCTAACCATGACGTGCCACACACCCCTGGACTAATATGGTTTACCAGTGGCTGACTTTGTGCTCACTGTCATGTGAGGTTACGTCCCATCTGTTGAGGACTTATGACTTTTGCTGGTGTAATAAACCTGGGCATCACTTGGGAATGTGCTTTGTCTGTGTCCACACATCCAATGTTCATTTGCATGCTGTACCTGTGGGCAGCTTGCCACAGACTCAGGATGGGTGTTGTGTACATGCATCACACTGCATTCTCTGTTCACATGTGTTGGGACGATGAGTTAGATGGGCATGGTAAGTATGTGTTGTGTTGACGTAGTGGGGTGTCTACCCCACATGTGTCACATCACCATGACTGACATTACTGTGTTTACATAGTTGTAGTACTTTCCATGCACAGACATCTTTACACAGTTCATCCTCTCAATGACACTACCTAAGTTTCATTCACAACAGATGCATGTATTGTGTTGTAGTGCATTTATTTCCATGCATTTGTTGGAAAGTTATACGTAAGTGGAAGTGCTGTACAGTGCAATAGGAATCCAAATCTCACAGTGCAGTTGGTAGTGTTGATTGATGACATTTCTAGAGTGAAGTCAACAGACCTTTGGAACATTGGTCCAACTTAGACGTGCCATCACGTGTGTGGGAGTTTAGCAACAGTCAACAAGGTGAATGCTTTGCACACATTGTATGATGTCTAGAACCAGTAGTCATGTCCTGGTGGCTATGCATGGTGATCTGCCCCTTACTTGCCCTTCTTCGGACCATCCCTCTTCTTCTTCTTTTCAGGGGCACCCTCATGTGTAGGCTGCTGCAGTGTAGGGGACTCGCCGCCAGAGTCCAACTCCCTCCCTGTGGAAGTTGGTGATGTAGTGCCAAATGATGTAGTGGCCACACAGGGTGGTGTGGTCATGTTGTTGGCTATCTGGCGGAGGCATGTCAGTATGTCCCTATGCACCGCTGTAAGGTAATTTAATTTGCCCATTTTTGACTCCATCCGGGTCATGTGTTGTTCCACCCGGAACATGTGAGGGTCCATTCTGGCATGATGTGCAGCCTGCTGTTGTTGCATGCCCCTGAGGATCTCCACAATCTGGCCAAATCCTCTGGTGCTTTCCTGGTACACATTTATAATGCGTCCCAACATGAGGATCTTTCTGCAGTCAAGCCCCATCTGCAGGCCATGATTTCACCATGACCACCCTCACACCACCCCTATCCACACGGACAGGACCTGCCCTGGCAGGCACAGGCAACACTAGGCCCGTGTCTGTGTTGGCACTGATGCTGTTGTCCGCCAGCTCCTGGCTGCCCTGTGTACATGTGCCATTGTTGTCCTGTTGCCTTGGTCTGTCAGTGTTGGCAGGGGTGATTTAAGTGTTTGCAGATAGTCCAGGAGTGGTGGCAGGGAGGGCTGATGTTGCAGCTGCTGGGGCTGGCAACAGAGCCACACCGGAGGTGCCAGGTCATTCATCCTCGTTCGAAGAGGACAGGGAGGCATCCACACCGGGGAGCTCTGGCACATCCAGAGTGTGGAACTGGGATTGATCTTCTGTCTTTGCTGTGTCCCCAACATCCCCTTTCAGTGAAAGAGACACACAATGTATGTAATATTTTTACACACATCAACAATTTACACACATTACAGTTGCCACTGCACATCATGAAGAGTGTATCTACATTGCATTGTCCTACATTGTCAGGGACAGGTGTCTATATTGATTGAGCACAATGTCATTTGATGCTTGAGAATTTTGATGGGCACAAAGAGCTGTGTGCATGGACATCTCATATCATGATTGTTTGACAGTACATGGGCATTGCTACTCATGTGCCCTCATGTGCCTGACACAGGTGTGTCTGTCCTCTCAACACTAGTACTTTAACAATGACGTACATGCAGTTCCACTTGTGATGCGTAGCACATTTGGACAATGTCTGCTGGCATTTGTGTTTGTATTTGTGAGTAACATTGTTGCGTCTGAACAACATTGTCACAGTACGGTGCGGCTGCATTCACTGTGGAAATACTATTGGGTTGTGTGTGTCCCTAGTTCACATTTCATTTTATATATTGGATGGTGTTGTCCGTAGCTAATGATGATGGGGCAGAGTTCTGTGCGTGATGATGTCATTCATGTGGTCAATCTCATCCATGGTAAGGGGGATTGACCAAGGCAGATCACAGACTTTCCCATGCTCATGAGAGTGAAGGCCAGGGTTTTGTGCGTTTGACTTATGCTGCTTTGAGTTGTATGCCTCCTCCTACCCAGTCCAGGTTACCCCTTGTGTTGCAAGTGACAATTACAATGAGAGGAGCATTGTGTGAGGGATGCAATCAATGTTGCACGATGTAGGAGTAGAATGCAGATCACCACAGTGCCTTGCGTAAATGACACCATGCTACATTACTGTGGCCATTCCATTTACTGTCATGTGTTACCCGTGAAAGGTGTATATGTGGTTTGGGTTGTGGGTTTTGGTGTGTGCTCTGTGTGCACCTCCCCAATTGTCATAAAGGGCACAAACCTTCACAGCCAGGACAGGGGGCATCCCATCCACACTGCAGGCCCAGACAGTGAGAGGGTACATACACTTGCAATGGCTGTCAGTGTGAAGTGTTCTGAGGGGGCAAGTGCATAGGTGAGATTTACAGCCAATCCATATATCTGGCCAATGTGTCATGCATCTTGCCAGGGCATTTACATTTTGTGTCAGTGGTCCCAAGGGGTGTACTTGTCCCTGCTGTGAAGCGGTGTGTTTTTGCGGGATTGCTGGTATTTGGTGTACTTGCAGGCCCACCTTCTCCCACAGAGGCCAGCCAATCCCCCCTGTAGGTTGCTTCCATTGCAAGGAGTCCTAGTGAAAGTTCTGGATGTCAGGCAGTGGTGTCCTGGTGTATGTTGGTGCAAAACCCCCACCAGGCCCTTGTGCTCCCCATAGCAAGGCCCAATGTCAGCCATATTGTCAGTACTTTTCCACTCCCTGTGAGGTGAACATGGTTCAGTGTGGGCTTGATGGACCATGTGGGTGGGGGTCTGGTGTCGGTGACTACAACTCCCATCAGGCTTTTGGATACATCCACCCTCCCAGAATACCTGACCTTCCTTCCTGTGACTCACCTTCCGTGGGAGGTGGTGTGACTGTGCTGGCAAGATGGCTGACAGTTGAGTCCTAGTGTATGTTGGTACACAACTCCCACCAAGCCCTTGTGCTCCCGATAGAAGGTCCCAGTGTCAGCCATATTGTCATTACTTTTCCACTCCCTTTGAGGTGAACATGGTGCCCCGGTGGGGTTGATGGACCACGTGGGCAGGGGTCTGGTGTCTGTGACTACAAATACCATGAGGCTTTGGGATACACCCACCCTCCCAGCATAAACAACCTTCCTTCCTGTGACTCAATTTCCCTGGGAGGTGGTGTAACAGGTTCGGCAAGATGGCTGACAGTGTTTGTTGGTGTTTAGTACCAATGCATTGCTGTATTTGTTGTTAGGTTTTTACATGTTATTACTTAGTGCTATATTACCCGGAGATAGCAGCTATTGCATTTCTGTAACTGGCTTTGCTAACGCTACTTGTTTTCAATGTCTCCTTGGCAGTAATGTGGGTGTGTTGCCACACAATGTTGACTACATTGGTTGTGTGCTCACCAGGCTCTGGTATTCCTGACAATCCATGGATGCCCTCTGATGGGAGTATGGCCCCCACTTTCTCTTCCCAGGACGTGAAGTATGTTGGTTTTGCAGGAGGGCCGCCACCAGTACTCTGGCTCAAAGCATGCTCTCTGGCTGTGAGCTTCTTGGCCCTCCTTCACACATAGTTGTACCAGTTCTGGATGTCATCCTTTGTGCGCAGGCAAGGTGCTTGTGCGTTCAACTTGTCGACGATCCTCTCCCATATCTTTGTTTTCTGTGACATGGGGGTCTGTGGGACCAAGGTTCCAAATAAATGTGGCTCTACTCAGAGTATTTCATCAACCAATACTTCCAACTCACTATCTGTGAACTTTGGATTCTTCTTTGGGGGAATGGTGCTGGGTGGTTGTGGAGACTGATATGTGTGTGAGGGGGTAAATGAGGGTGAGTGGGTGTCAGTTTCTCTTGCTTGCTGTGAGTGTGTTTAGGAGGTGATAATGGTCTGTATGTTGTATGGTAATGAGTTTTGGGTGTGGTTCAGAGCGCAGTGTAGTTGTCTTCTCTTCTGTGATGTGTTTGAAAATGGCAACGGATCATGGGAGTGGATGTGGGCCTTAATGTAGGAGGAGTTGAGGGTGTGTCTTTGTTCATGATTTTTTTTTTCTTATTTCTTTATTCCGTTGGACATTGCTTTGTTCGATATGGGTTTTGTTGTGCATGATGAAGACGTTCAGTTGACTCAGAATGACTCAGACAGGGGCAATCCGGAGGTACTCTGAGTCTGTCGTACTCACACTGTGCTGTGATGCAGCAATTGCGTACGCGTTGTTCGCGACGGACTGTTTTCAATGGTAGTCACTGTTTCCGGTACGTCTCATTCTTCCGTGTTGTGCTCGGAGTGAGTAATTTTCCTTTTGCACCAATTACTTCGTACTCCTATGCTCATTCGGAGCATGTAGGAGTTGTTCGGGTCCAGTCCATGTCCATGTCGGTTGGTACATTTTGCGTTCCTTTTACGGGCGGATTACTGTTTACTGTGTGGATTGCGCTCCGTGAGACTCTTTTGGAAATCACACGCATGGCATCGTACTCGTAGGTTCGTACGGAGCGTGTATGTGTGGGTCAGACTCCAGTCCCGGTCTGTGTGTGCCGGTACATTTTAAGTCCCGGATCGGAATTGGGCCCTATATGTCACAGTGAACTTGGCGTGATTCCCCTGTCCTTTCGCATACAACTAGCACCTCTTTTATTGTGGTATTATACTTGGGTAAAATAAGAAACAGTCATGAACCGGCCGTTATGACATATTGTTTAAAACTAGAGTGGGCAAATGGAATCCCTTGGATTTCCTATGTTAGAACCCATTTGAGGAAATTGGGACTGTCGGATTGTTTCGACAATCCAGGAAATATTGCCAAAATATCAAGGGCTAAGTTGAAGAAATAATTTTTGGCATACTCTTATTTGAAAAGAGATATGCAGAAGATGGGGGAAAAAAAGCATTATTGAGCACTAACTTCTATTCTGTTTTTAGATACCGAGCCTTACCTTTCTTTTTATTTTAGCCATGCTAAATTATATTATCTTATAAGGTTTAGGTTTGGAACCTCTCATCTACTGTTTTTTTATACACGTAATGCATTTTCTGATGCCAGATTGGATGTATGTCCATGTGATTCACAATCTAGGCAGAGCACGTAGCACTTTATGTTCTTTCGCAAACTTTACACCAATCCAAGGCGTGCTTTTTTAATACCACATTTAAAATTCCTAAATATAAAAAAATGTCAGGCTACATTGCATTATCTCCAGCTTTTAAAGGATGAATTTATTTGTTTAATGGTTTATAAATATATCTCCTCTGCTGTTTGAATCCGGAATATTGTTGGAAAATGAGCTTATGCTTCTATTACTGTATTTTAAACTCATGGATGATGATGTTTGAAACTGTTGCTATTAAGTATTATGTACGGAGATCTACTTTTTCTGTCTTTTTATTATTTTAGGTTAAACTTTTTTTGTCTAGATTCGTGATATTTATTTTAAGAGTTTGTCTTTTGGATATTTGTAAATTGTGTTTCTTAACCAGAACTTCTTTTTCTGATTTATTCTTTTATGGCTTGGAATATAGCTGAATAAAAATTTCTGACTGACTGAATAAACCATAAAATATCCCCAACAATTATTTTTGAAAAATAAACGTTCCAGGAAAACCCGAAAATTAAGAAAGTGTTAGATAAATATTATTTACTAAACTAATACACACATCTTAATTTAAAAAATGCAATCTTCACAGAACGGCAACATCCAACCACAAAAACCTGAAAAAATATAAAAACAATCCCACCCACACAAACATACACATATAACAAAATTAAATACATTTAGAAACATTTCTAACACCATATTCACTCATATTTTCACAAATTCTAACCTCTCTAAACTAGGCCGCAAACACCAAGGGGTCTATTAGGATGCGGCGGACCTAGCGATGATGGGACCGCCGGACAGTGGTGTGGCGGTCAGGTACCCGCAATTAGGATGCCACGGTGGCAGTGGCATCCCCCATCCACAACATTGTGGTGGGCGATGCTCACAGTACCGCCCACCACAATGCTGTGGATGCACCCTGTGCATTTGCAAGCACAATGTGGCAGGCACCACGGGGGAGCCTGATATGTCATGCATGCAAATGCAGGCCCCCATGTGCACCCCCCACCCCCAAAACACCCTGGGGGCCCAGAGCATTCCCCCACGTTCAGGTATCGCATGCCTTTCCATGGAGGCAACGCCGCCATAGAAAGGCACATCTCCGCCTGAATTGTAATAATATGGGGGTCTCTTGCAGACACTGCCACCATATTCAGCCCCTTTTCCGCTCGTTCGAGTCGTCGACGGGGGGAAAACCGGCGGACGATCTTTCCATCCGCCGGGATCCCCCGCTATCATAATTTGGCTGGGGTAAATGGGAGGTGGGCGGTAGATAATGGCGGGCGGATAGCCACTGCCATACGGGCTGTGGCAATCTACCTACTATTGTAATAGTCCCCTAACTATCGACATCTCAGTAAAATCCAACTTACAGATAAAACTCTACAAAATTCCAAAAACCTAAGACTAGACACACTACCTACCACCTAACTAACTTAAAATTATATTAAAAAGTTAGTTTAATTAAAGAAATGTACACTTACCTTTCCTTGACGTGACGCAGCTTCCAACCGCAAGCTTCTCCCCTCACAAATAACCCCAAACAAAAGTAAGCGGTTACAAAATACTAACAGTAAAACAAAGATGGCTGCTTAAATTATTAAAAATGAATACTTTAATTCAAAAACATGTTAAACACTAATGAATATATTTGTAAAATGTTTTCTAAAAATACAACAATAATTTACTTCAATGTTAAAAATAAATAACATTGTTTCTACATTGTAAAATTATAATAATAAATATTATAAAATGTATAATAATTGTTATTATAATTCCATGTTCATTTATATCATGTACAATGCTTATTAAAAATATGTACGAAATGTAACAAATGTAAAAAAATCCTTACCTATTACAACACATGTGTATGTGAAATTAAACAACACAACAATTAATATTATTAATATTTTATGTATCAATATTATTAACAAATTACTAGTAAGGGGACGATTCTGACCATATTCGGAGCCCTTCTGACTGAATCGGTCAGTACCGGCTGGATTCCTTCCTGACCGAGCCTTTCTGATTGGAAGGAATCCGACTCGGATTTCCAGATTGCGGACGACAGGCTCAGAGAGCCTGTCTGCAGTCGGGAAATCCTCCAGTACTCCCCCGGTCGCCTCTGTGCGACCAAGGGAATACGATGGCAGCTTTTTACTGCCTTTTCGTGCCGGTCTGTCTGGCACCAAAAGGCAGTCAGAAGCAATCTCTGGGGGCCCCCAGAAGGACCCCCATGGGTTTGAGGCCACCGGATGATGGCCTGGGGGCACCTATTGTGCCCCTCCATTGATCCCTGCACCCAGTGGCAGGATTTGGTCGCATCGTACTAGTAGGGCTGTAACCGACGACAGCAGGTCGGTTGGTTACAGCTCCTGCCCGGTGTCGGACGGACTTAGGGCCATCCGACATTGGAATAGCCCCTAAATGTTAAAAAATTGTTATACATTTAAAATGTTTACTTGTATAAGAAATGTAAATGTTTTTCTAATATTACATTTTTGCAATAAATGTAACCAAATAATAAATGTTGAAAATACAAAACAAAACTGTACAACAGTTATAAAAAATTTCAGTTATTAAAAAAATGTTATAAATAAAGGCAAAACACATTTTTTTATTATTACAAAATATACATACCTATATATAAAAATTTACCAACGTTATAATGTTTTTTCTGAAAAATTATTATATGTGAAAATATAAACATTCTCAAAAATCTGTTATGTATAAATGAAGATAATGTGTTTCTCTGTGCCTTACTGTATCTTTTATGCGTTAAATAAAATACGTTATTTTACTATTACTATCCCAATGAGCAAAAGTAAACATCATTCCAAAAATGTACGTCTGATTATTTCTCTATCAATTAATGTATATTTTATGTTTAATAAAATATATGCTTTGATATAATGTTCTTTTTTAATTAATATATCTTTACTAAACATATTTTTATAGTTGGTTTAATTATCATTTCAAAATGTTATAATTCACACACATTGCCACTACACACTATATAAATATTTTAAGTCCACAAAACTTCACACATATATAATTTACTTTTCCCACTCCACTTAGTATTAAGTCAGGGAAGGTGCTGGACACTACACGTATATACTTTACTATTCCCACTCCAGTTAGTATTAAGTCAGGAAAGGTACTGGACACTACCCATACATAATGTACTATTCCCACTCCAGTTAGTATTAAGTCAGAGAAAGTGTTGGACACTACACATATATAATTTACTATCCCCAATCTAGTTAGTTATACATCATAGAAGGTGCTGGACACTAAACCTATTTAATTTACCATTCCCACTCCAGTTAGTATTAAATCAGAGAAGGTGCTGGATACTATACATATATAATTTATAATTCCCACTTCAGTTAGTTATAAATCATGGTAGGTGCTGGAGACTAAACCTATATAATTAACTATTCCCACTCCAGTAGGTATTAAGTCAGGGAAGGTGCTGGACAATACAAATATATAATTTACTATTGCCAGACCAGTTAGTATTAAATCAGGGAAGGTGCTGAACACTACACATTAACCCTGGGCGTACTTTGCGAAGTAGCGCTACGCGTAGCTACGCGAAGTGCACTTCGCACTACGCGAGCTACGTGAACAGCATAGCGCACTGTGCAAAATGCAGTTCGCACTGATTGCACAGTGCCGGATGCTTTTCCTCACTGTGCAATCAGTGCAAACTGCATCTTGCAAGCGGTCATTTTCTGCCGCTCAAGTAGATTTCTACTCGAGCGGCAGTTTTCTCAAAGCGGACTGGTAGTTTCTAATCACGAGCAGTCGCGAGCATACGCGACCATTAGCAATGAGAACCCTGACCTCCCCGCGTTGAGAAGCTCAGCGGGAGGTTTATTTTCCACGCTGATGTTGCTGATCGCAAACGAGGAAAAAGTCTCTTCGGGATGTCATTTGGCTTGCTTGCGGTCGCCAACTTGATGTTGAGGACCGCGGACAAGCAAAAAATTACCGCTGCACTACACTACGGGCAAGCGTAGCATAGTGCTTTGCCCAGGCTTACTACACATACATAATTTTTCTATT
Organism: Lissotriton vulgaris; assembly: GCF_964263255.1. NCBI lineage: Eukaryota > Metazoa > Chordata > Amphibia > Caudata > Salamandridae > Lissotriton > Lissotriton vulgaris. The sequence continues at coordinate 650,347,259 of NC_141696.1, read as the reverse complement.
CCCACTCCAGTTAGTATTAAGTCAGGGAAAGTGCTTGACACTACTCATAAATAATTTACTATTCCTACTCCAGTTACTTATAAATCAGAAAAGTTGCAAGGCACTTAGGAGCCCGTTAGGATGGTGGTCAGAAAACCACCCCGACCGACTTGGTAGTGGAAATCCACTGCCTGCCTGTACAGCAGAAAGTCCAGCGGTACAATTAGTATCATTCACCCAAAAAATCTGACCGCAGCGGATTGAGGCAACGAAAAACCGCCAGTAGCGGGCGGAGAATGTTAATTCCATCTCCGGCGGTTGGATTATTGGCGGTAAATCACCAAACCGCCGCCATAACAGTTGAGACACTGCACAGAAAATTAGGATATCCCCGATTTGACCCTGGCACGTTCCGCTGTTTTTGACCGCCGCGGTTGCAAACAGTGATGAATGGGAGAGCCGGCAAAAGAGCTGTAGCATACCCACCGCTGCAGACGCTTTGTGACAAATATGCCGGTCGACAGAAACAACTCACAACAAGGCCACAAAGTGCACAGAGCAAACTAGCCATGCCCCTAAAAACACAGAACACACCCCACTGACACAACCACATGGCAACTACAAAAATAAAAATTCCAGGACAACCCACACAACACACCTGACAGCAATACCCCATTTGGACACACCCACATAGCTGAGTATAAAACTTCACTGACCACTATCCTTTGCAATACTCCACAATTGAAGGGCCCAACACCAGAGCACAAAGGAGAGGGAAATCAACACATCCTCACTAATCACAACACACACCGCACCACCACTACTTAAACACCCGCACCTCTAACCCCTCTACACCTCACACACCATACACATCACCCCCACCCTTTTACACTAACCCTGGGCGAAGAACTACGCTCCGTTCGCCGAGTTTGCGGAGTTTCGTCAACTCCGCGTTCCGCGGAGTACGCGTAGCTGTCGATTACTCCGCGATCCGGTGCGTAGCGTAATTGTCGCACGCTGAATAACATTATCGCGTGCGCGGCAATGGCTTACCTTGGTTCTGCGTTCGCTTTTTCCCGGTCGCGTGTGCCACCATGTTTGTAAACCCTCCCGTGCGACTGTGCGAACGCGATAACGTCATTTGGATGCGCGATAGCGCCATAAGGACGCACGAGGATGCTTGTTGGTAAGATCGAGTTGCCGAACACGCAGAACCTGCAATCTTGCACAGAATAACTCACAAGCATGTTAAAAGTTAAACCATAATAATAAATTACCATTTTGGTTAGCAAAAAAGTGAGAAACCCCTTAAAGTTGTACCTTTGGCTGTATTTTTTGGGGGGAAGGAGTCCTCTTTCTGTTTCTACTCTATTTTTGAAGATTAAGGAGGAAGGGTTCTGGAGTTTACAACTTCCTGTTCCTGTCCACCAGGCTCCTCCCAGTGCTTTGTCCATGAGGTGCTCACTTTCATTTGGATTTTGAGCTGGCAGGATCACTTTCTGTGTGTGTTGGCTGCATTACTGCTTTTTTTTGGATTTTATTTATGACTTTTGGATTTTGAATTCTCTTTTTCAAGTAAGTTTCAGTAATGTATGAGTGAGTATGATGTTGTAGACTTGTGTTTGTTTGATTTTAGATTTTTTAACTACAGTATTCATTCCTGGATTTAAATTATTGATGGGTGCCTGTATTTTTATGAGGTCCCAACTTGTATTTCTTTTTAAATTTCATCCAGGCTACATAGAGAGGTACCCATGGGTAAAATCATAATTCTGTGGTCTGTGTTTACATTTTTATTCAAGTTTGTAAACAAACATCATGGCTGGTATTGGATTATGGTCATCAATATGCAATAGCAATGTCTGTTGTGGAATTTCTGTTTGTGTAATTTAAATGTTTTTTATTTTTTTTAAGCCAATAGCTGACCCTAGTACTCCATGTAGTTAGTGTGTAGGCATGTTTGAGTTCATTGTATTAACTTTCTGTGGTTGGCCTGGCCATGTGTTGGCGGCCATTTTATGTTTCCCAGCCACTTTGCTCTTGCCATAGGCCTCCAAACTTGTGGCCTACTCTGCCAGTAGGCCAGAGGTACTAGTCATAGGGTCATGAAAGTTAATCAACTGTTTTTGTGGTGTACCCTTAATTAGAAAATCATGGATGGCTTGGTTTGATTTAGAAAATCTTGTTTTTATGTGTGGGGTATGTCAGGTTTTGGGTGTGTTTAACTAATCTGTCAATTTCTGCCATTAGGTAACCCTAGGAATACAGCTTGGGTAGTTTTGGTAACTTCGCACAGTGTGAGAACGTGACCTTACATTTTTTGTCTTGTTCGCGCGCTCAATGTACTGGCTCGGGAACGCAATAACGACGTTTCATTCGATTCGCGCTGCCGAACACGCCGATTTTGCAATCTCGCGAACAATATGTCCCGAGTTGCATAAAAGTTCCACGAAAATGTTTAATGTGTTTCTTGTGCTACAATAAGTCCTCATTTATGTGCCATTTGGTTGTAGTTTTCTCTTATTGGAGCATGGACCACTTCCAGTTTCTGTCCTCTATGTAATGATTTCTTGTTTATGGGTGGGGTGACCAATTTGGGCGGTGGTGTGTCCATTTTCTGAAGCTAAGCATTGTCCCTTTGCCATAGGCTTTTATTGTCTGTCTTCTCTTTCTTTTCATGTTGTTGTGGGTGGCCAGGCCATGTGGTGGGGGCCATTTTGTGTGTACTTCCTTTGTGATGATTCTGCCATGTTGTTGTTGGTGGACAGACCATGTGGTGGCGGCCATTTTGTGTATGCTTCCTTTGTGACTGATTTTGCCATGTTGTTGGTGGCCATGCCATGTGGTGGAGGCCATTTTGGGTACATCCTTTTTCCATGTTGTTGTTGGTGGCCAGGCCCTATGGTGGCGGCCATTTTGTGTGTCCTTCCTTTGTGCTTTTGCCATAGGCATCCAAGGTTTTTGACTATTCTGGCAGTAGGGCAGAGGTACTACTACTCACAGCCATAGGTGCATTCAAGTTAATCAACTCTTTTTGTGGTGTATCTTTAATTACATCGTGTATGGCTTTGGATTGCTTCACATTTTTTTTATGTTGGTACTTTCAGCTTTTGGTTGCTTGTGTGTAACTAATATGGCACTCCCTGCCAGTAGGTAACCTTAGGAATACTGCTCGCGTACTTTTGGTAACGTCGCACAGTGTGGACACGCGACATTACATTTTTTGTCTTGTTCGCGCGCTCAATGTACTGGCTCGGGAACGCGATAACGACGTTTCCTTCGATTCGCGCTGCCGAACACGCCGATTTTGCAATCTCGCGAACAATATGTCCCGAGTTGCATAAAAGTTCCTCAAAAATGTTTAATGTGTTTCTTGTGCTACAAAAAGTCCTCATTTATGTGTCATTTGGTTGTAGTTTTGTCTTATTGGAGCATGGACCACTTCCAGTTTCTTTCTGTCCTCTATGTAATGATTTCTTGTTTATGGTTGGGGTGACCAATTTGGGCGGTGGTGTGTCCATTTTGTGAAGCTAAGCATTGTCCCTTTGCCATAGGCATTTATTGTCTGTCTTCTCTTTCTTTTGATGTTGTTGTGGGTGGCCAGGCCATGTGGTGGGGGCCATTTTGTGTGTACTTCCTTTGTGATGATTCGGCCATGTTGTTGTTGGTGGACAGGCCATGTGGTGGCGGCCATTTTGTAGGTACTTCCTTTTTGCATTTATCATTGGCCTCCCTGCTTTTGGTCTGATCTGACAGTAGGCCAGAGTCCCAGAGGTAGTAGTTAGCGGGGCTGCTTTATGTAGCTGTTTCTATTCGGTCTATTCAATTACCATCATTAGGGCATGTGTGTATGCCATTGCATTCCCAAATTTGTTGTCTGGGCAGGGGTGTAGGTAACTTTTTTGTGTGTGTAATAATTTTATGCCTTGCATGTGTTTTTGCGGTGTAGGTTTCCAACCTCTTAGCCATGGGGTATTTTCCTTGCATTAACCTGTCATGTGTAGCAGGCATCCTCCTTTTTCTGTCCATATTGGTATATAGGCCTGCTTGACTTTATTATTGGTTCTTTCTGGACTTCATGTGGCTGGGAGCTGTGGTGCTGGTAGTATTAGTCTTCTGTTTTGTGTTTTATACATTGGCCTGTGTGTCTTTCAATTGTTCATGTTGGCTTACTGCTTGTTTGACTGATGTTGTTCTGTCTTCTTTGCTTGTAGGTGCACAAAAAAGACTGAGGAGGTGCTGGTTGTTTTCATCCATCGCCCGTTCTACTGCCAGACAGACGTCCTTCAGTTGTACGCCACGTGTGGTGTGTGACTCATCTGACCACACATCTCAGCAATTTGTGCTACTGAGTGCTGCTGTGTGCTGACATCAGAAGAAGATGGGCCCTAAGAAAGCAGGTACCAGGTCCTCCACCACCAAGAAAGTTGCTGAGAAGAAGGTACAGAAGAAGGAATTGTCACTTAAGTCTGGTATGGACCCCAAAACCTTTTTTGGGCCCCCAAAAGGTACGCCTGCAGCAGATGTGTCCGGGGTGCAAGCTGGGGCCAGCACATCCGCATTAGCGGGGGCAAGCCACCAACCCAGGGCCAAGCACATGAGGGTCGAAGAGGTAGCCAGCCTAGTGTTACAAAGCAGTGATACTGAGCCTGAACTAAACTTATCGCTGTCTCAAAGTAGTACACAATCCACGCAAGATGAAAGTGCTCAACAACCACCGCCAGCAGTAGATGTTCAACAACCACAACCACTTCCCGCAATAGTTGTTGAACGACCACAACCACCGCCCGCGATAGTTGTTCAACAACAACAACCAAATCCCACAATAGTAGTTGTTGGAGAACCACAGCCCGCTATAGTACTTCCTCAAGAACAACAACCACCATCTCCGCACGGAATAGTAGTAGTTGTTCCTCCGGATGTCGGGGCAGTTCAGGAAGTAGAGCCTCATTCCGAGCAAGAAGAAGAGGAAGCCACTTCTGGAGGTGATCTATTGTCTTTCAATTTACCAAGGGAAAGGAGGGTTAGTGGCAGTGCATCGAGTTCTTCGCCAAGCATCCCTTCAGATGACCTTGATAAGGAATGGCATCCACGACTATCTGAGCATTCAAAGGAGAGACATCCCAAGACCAGGCTAGGAAAAAGGCTTGAACTTATGGAGTTCGATGTAGGTGAGCAGGATACTGCTGGTGATAAAGACGGGTCTGACACTGTCATCATCACAAGCGTTATTCCTTTTTTTTTTTTTTTAAATATTTTTTTATTTTCTTTCACTTTTTCTGTAAATTACAATGCAGTGATTACAGTACAGGATTTTCTCACCATTATACATTCATATATAATATCAACAACTAGAAATCCATAACAAATCCAAAATTATGTGAAAGCAAAGGGGAAGCAAAATGAAAAACACAAAGGCTAAACATCTAAAACAAAACCGAATAGGTCCTCACCTTACATAACTCAAAGGAACTAGAGTTTTTATGCCTTACTATTCTTCCACTCTTCAATAGGGCGCCAAATCTTTCCCCCCAGCGCTCTTGCCCTTCTGCCTTTCCTATCATAAATGGCTTTCTCCAGATTATATATGTGTAAAATCCTTGCCATCCATATTTGGAATGTCGGTGCAGATTTGTCTTTCCAGGCTTTCGCAATAATAAGTCTGAAAACTGCTGTGACCACAAACAAAAATTCTGGATGAATATTATTATCGCCTATACTGATGCCTAATATTATCAGATCGTCTGTTAATTTCACTTTTAACCCTAGAGATTTCTCCAGAAATACCTCTATTGCCATCTTTAAGGTACAAAGCTGTGGGCACTGTGAAAACATATGCGTTAGATTTGCGCTCAATGAGTTACAACGTGGGCAAGTTATACCAGTGCTACCCCCCCATTGTGCAATTCTAGCTGGTGTGTGGTATAGTGAAAAGATGGTCTTATAATGTTGGGTTTGTAAGGTAGCCTAACAAAGTATGGTTCTTCCTAGGTCTAGTGAAGCTTGCATAGCTTCCGGGTGGGCCCCTACTTGTTCAACCCATTTGTTGCTATATTTCTCCCTATCATCAGTTTTATACGCCTGTAATTCTATATACAATTGTCTAATTGATCCCCTTAAGCCACTCCCCAAATAATCCATAATCCTGCAACTTGTCATACCTACTGGACCCCCCTGTTTTGTATGAAAATAACTTCTAATTTGTAAGTATTTGAAGAAATTGTTCCCAGGTATTTTAAATCTATGTTGAATTTCTTGGAATAGTAGGAACCCCCCTTCCAGACCCAGCAAGTCTCCTAGTTTCTTAACTCCTTTATCGTACCACTCTTTCATTGTAGCATCCCAAAAAATTTCCGTTGGCAGATCAACATTCAAATATAGCCTCAAATATCTATTATATCTTCCTAAACCTACCTTCTTCATAATAACCCTCCAAATTTTGTATACTGCCCCCAAGGTCTTAAATCTAGTATGTTTAAAATAGGCGAAATCTACTGTATTAACCAGAGCATTCTCTGCCCTTTCCCCCATCAGTGCTTTATAGGCATTCTCTATACCTGCCCCCTCCTCTTGATCATTGCTGCCTCCTAATAGTCCTTTGGAGTATTGCAATACTGCCGCCCAATAGTAAAATCTGAAATCTGGTGCCCCCCATCCTCCCTTCTCCCTTGGTAGTGTCAAAAATCTATAGGCTCTACGTGTCTTCCCTTGTGCCCAAATTAATCTGTTCAATGTTGCTTCTATCTTGTTAAACCATATGCCATCAAATAATAGAGGGATTGCCCTAAATAAATATAAAAATTTGGGAAAAGTAACCGTTTTGATGAAATTAATACGCCCCATTAGTGTCAGATGTAAATTGTTAACCCTCTCCAAATTTCTCTTAACCTTTCCTAGTAATGGCTCCATGTTTATCTCTACCAATTTTCCTAACTCAGCCGTCACCCTAACTCCCAAATATGTTGCTTCCTGGACCACTCTTGCATCTATAAAAGTAGAGTAACTATTCTGAACTATCTGTGTCTTCCCTCTATTTATTGAATACCCTGAAAACATGCCAAATTTCCTCGCCTCCTGCTCAATTTCACGCAATGCTTGCACCGGTGCTGATGTTATAATAGCCACGTCATCTGCATAAGCAAATAGTTTGTAATCTTTCTCATGCAATGTAACAGGCATGATCTTACAATTAGCTGATAGCCTTCTCAGGTATGGGTCCAGGTAGATGGCAAACAGCAGCGGGGAGGCTGGGCAACCCTGTCTCGTCCCCCGCCCGATCTGTACCGTTTTTTAATAGGATTTGTTAATTCTTATCCTAGCAGTAGGTTGTCTATATAGTGCCTGTATTGCTACAATGAATCCCTTACCTATTCCTGCCCATTCCATCGTTTTCCATAAGTAAACCCAAGAGACCCTGTCGAAGGCCTTCTCGGCGTCCAAAAAGATCGCTGCGACAGGGTCTCCAAAGGCCTCTGCTGCGTCTAAGATAGTTAACATTTGCCTGGTATGCTGGGTGGTCCCTTTACCGGGTATAAAGTCATGTTGTTCCGGGGACACCATTTTCTCTATGACCTTACTCAACCTGTTAGCTAAAGCCTTGGCATATATCTTAACATCAGCATTTAGTAGAGTAATTGGCCTATATGATCCTGGTTCTGTTGGCGGTTTATCCTTTTTTAAGATCACAATAATATCCGCATTGGCCCATGATTTTGGGACAATCCTACCTCCCTGTGCTAGACAACGAATTGCCCACAGATCTTTACCTATGACATCCCAGAAGGTTTTGTAAAACTCTACAGGTATCTGATCCTGTCCTGTTGCTTTACCCGATGGAAGATTAGCTACTGCCTCTCTTAACTCCTGCAGTGTTAGTACCTCGTCTAATTTATCCCTCTCGTCTATACTAAGCTCTGACTGTGGTCTTGGTGTTAAATAATCCATAATTTCTTCCTCAATATCTCCCGTACTTGTATCTTGTTCGTATAAAACCTCATAAAACCTCCTAAACACCTCCTGTACATCCTCCACCTTATTTACAATTGTCCCAGTGCTATCCCTGACCTCTTTTATCTCCCCTGCTGCTAACGTTTGTCTTGTTCTAATTGCCAGGAGGTGCCCAACCCTCTCATTGAATTCGTAGCACTTCTCCTTCTTTGCTAGGTAATTCCTAGCTAGCTTCTGTGCTAAAAAAACGCCTGTTTCTGCTTTTTGCATTTCCAAGTCAAGTAATATCGGTTCAAAAGGTTCGTGCGTGCTTATTGCCTCCACTAGAGCCTCTTCCAGTGCCCACAGGGTTCTGATCTCTTCTTCCGTTTTCTCCTTTTTAGCTCTATTTCTTGCAATTGTATAATTTAGTGTCTCCCCCCTTATGCCCGCCTTAAAACTGTCCCATACCACATCTGCCGGGGCTGAGTATCTATTGATATCCCAGAATTGTGTTATCCATGCATTCATTCTTATAATATATTCCTCATCTTTTAACAACCCTCTTTCAAACGTCCATGTAGAGCTTGTTCTTTCTTTATCTTGAGCGGTTTGAATACTTAGGACCAGAGGATTGTGGTCTGACACTATCCTGGGGAGCCGTTCTATTCTGGAGCTACCTACCAGTGAACTAGAAATGAGGAAATAGTCCAGTCTTGCTATCGACTTATGTGGGGCAGAATAAAAGGTGCTACCTGTACCCAATGGATTCTTTTCTGCCCACAAATCGCTTAATGCATTATGACGAGCAAGATTTTGTACTGATCTGCATATCTTTTTCTTTCTTCCAGTGTATCTCCCCCCATTCTTATCAATCAGGCCATTCAAACCGTTAATGTTAAAATCCCCGCAGCATATCACGGGTTCTGGCCATAATGCAAGTTCTCTATCCACAAATTCAAAAACTTCAGGTTCATCATCGTTTGGGCCATACAGTGAGATAATTGTGCAACGTCCTGCAGTTGTTTCCAGCTCAAGCATTACCCATCTCCCCCCACTATCCTCCTTTTTCTTTTTAACTTTTGTGCTACCTTTCCTTGCCAACACTGCAACTCCCTTACATCTTTCTTCCTGACCTGTGTAGGCGAGGACATCAAAACCCATTTGCTCCAACAGGTACTTCTCTTTAACGCCTACATGCGTTTCCTGTAAACAGATTATATCAATTTTCCAGAAACGAAGTAATGCCCCCAGTTTTTGCCTTTTTTCCCTGTTATTTAGACCACATATATTCAACGTAATTTTCCTAGTTTCCATATAACTTTTTTTTCCCTTTTTCCAGCTTTTCAAATGTCCGTGCCCAATGCTTCCAGCATTTCCTCCCATCACCGTGCTTTTTACAAAACTGTACTGTATTACTGCTCCAACCGCCAACAATGTCCCCCCCCCCCACCACCCTCCCCTTTTGTAACCCCCCTCCCCAACTGCTGCCCCACCCCCCCTATGACAGGCAAATAGGTCACTCCTGACCTATGCGTGTCCACTGTGCATTGCAGCGTCGCCCCCCTCTCCTCCCCTTCCAAAAAAGAAACTACTCCTGATAAATCCTGCTGCCCAGGCCCTTACGTGACTTCTCTCATTACCACTTTTTACATTTTTATCTTACTAGTACATCCCCTTGATACTACCTTCTAGCTCCCCCTTTCTCCTTTAACTCTTTTAGCTCTTCTAGATATTCTCCAGCCTTGATCTCTGAGAAAAACATTCTGACTCTGCCATCAACAATGACTTTTAGTTTTGCTGGGAACATCAAATATGCCTCAGCGCCTTGGCCCTGGAATGCTGATATCAATTGTCTGAGTCTCCACCGCCTCTCCACCGTGACGTGGCAAAAGTCAGGTCTTGCAAAAAATTTTGTTCCATCCACCGTCTTCTTAGAGTCAGGTCTGGCTTTATCCATCAAATCTTGTCTCGCCAGGAAGTTTCCAAAGAATACTAGCATAGCCCTTGGAAGTACACCCTCGCCTCTTTTTTTCCTTGACGTTAGCGGAAACCTATGTGCTCTCTGCACCTCTTGCTCCCATTGCCATGGTGCCTCTGGAAAGGCGCCCTTTAACAGCTTAATGACGAAGCCTCTTGGGTCTTGCCCCTCTGCCCCTTCCTCTATTCCAAGGAGTCTGGCATTATTGCGCCTCTGGCGATTCTCCAAATCCTCCACCTTCCATTGTAGGTCCTCCATTTTTTTCCACTGCTCTTCTCTGCTTGCCTGCCAGTCCGTAACTTCCTCCTCTATCCTGCCCGTCCTTTCTTCAACTTCGGTTACTCTTTCTTCCACTTCCTCACATTTTTTGTTTATTCTCCTGATAGAGGCTTGGATTTTTTTGGTGTCATGCCTGGCTCTTCTACTCTCAGTTCTAGCTTCCATTTGAATTTGCTTTAATGTTGCAAATATCATGTCTAGTTTCCCAACCTCAGCTTGGGTGTCTTGCCCGTCTTCCTTATAAAGATTGAAGGTAGCAGAGTAGTCCCATATCAGCTTTTTGTGGGTGCTCTTATGCAAACGTATAGGAGAGCCTGTTTTCCTGCCTGTCAGCTTGCGTTTTTTTTGTGTTCCTCTCTCTTTGGAACCTCCTGTGTCGCCAGAGCTGGAGCATGAATCTTCTGATTCTCTCTCATCTTCGCTGCTTGTTATAGTAGAGTCTGATTCTTCGGGAACTGAGAAGAACCTATCCCCCTCAGCCCCCTCAGCACCCTCGGCACACTCTGCACCCTCTGTGGGATCAATGTCTAACTGTTCCTTTTGCCCTTGCCGTGGTCACGAGCGTTATTCCTTGTGCAGAGGATGTAGAGACCAACATTTTCACCCTATCCAGAAGGGCTGCGATTAGTGATGAGCAGGTAGCACGTATAACTCCTACACACTCAGCACCCAAAGTAACACCAGCTCCCATTTTTTCATCAGCGAAGGCCCGGCAGCGTCCGACATCCAGCACAAGCGCCACCTCAACAGAAGGAGGTAGTGGCAGAACTAGTACTGAGCTGTCACATAGGGAAATTCAACAAAAATCCTCCAGTTCATCCGGCATTGGAAGTGGGTCCTCTTCCTATGGCAGGAGACAAAAGTTTAGCTCCCCAGTGTGGGATTTTTTTACGGTTCACCCACATTAGGAGAACATTGCTATATGCACCATTTGTCATACCAATGTTAGTCGTGGTAAGATTGGTACAAACTATGGTACTGGAGGCCAAACGACCCATTTGAAAAAAACACACTTAATTCAGTGGGAGAACCACCTTGCAAGCTTAAAAAATGTAAGCACTGGTGTTGGTGGGGATACAGTACTACAAGGTCCACTCATGGAAGAAGAGGGAGACGATGACCTTCTATCTGGGAGTGGTATACAAATGAGCCCTGTCGCCAGCACTGGAGTGGTGCAGTCCAATCCTCCGCATCAGCAACTTCTCAGTGGCACCAGAGTCAGCCGGAGACACCAAGGAGTGCAAAGTCTGCGTTGAAAGGTGGTCCGTCTAGCAGAACAGAAAGAATTACCAAGCAGCTTACCATTACTGGCATGTTTAGGCAGGAGGGAAAGTACGAGCGGAACCACCCAATAGCACGTTTGTACAATTCGAAACTTGCAAAAATGTTGGCACTCGACCTTCTCCCATTTTCATTTGTTGAGGCAGTGGGATTTCGGGAATTAGTGGCAACACTCTCCCCAAAATGGGACGTTCCCAGTCGCTACTATTTTGCAAGAGTTGCTATTCCAGCACTACACCACGACGTGCTGGAATTGATTGGGAAAGCCTTACAACAGAGTGTTGTCCATTGTATCCACCTGACAACACACATGTGGAGCAGTCGCGAAGCCACAGCAGATTACATGTGCATCACCGCACACTGGATCTCTTTTGCAGGTGTTAAAGACAAGTTAACTTCAGGCCTTCTTGACGTTGCTGGGATTTTTAATGATACTCGCAGACATGCAACTGTAGCCATGTTTGGTATGGAGAAAAATCATACTGCTGAAAACATTTTGTCTGAGTTTAACAGCAAGGTCTTTGAATGGCTGAAACCAAGGGGCCTTAAGATTGGTTTTGTTGCCACCGACAATGGCAGTAATGTAGTGAAGGCAATGAGAGAAGGACAGTATTTCAGGGTACCCTGTTTGGCACACTGCATTAACTTAGTCGTGCAAGACTTTCTGAAAACTGGCTGGACGTTTTTCACCCACTGCTATTATACTATGAGCATCAACTCACCCTTACCACTAATCCTTATCATCAATCAATTGGATGGCGGGAAACCAAGAATGATATTCAGCGTGTCCTTTTTTTACGTTTATTCCTTACATTCATTGGCTAGTGGATCAACATCATAATCATCGTCTTCATTGTTTGGCTTTTGTTGTCTCCATGCGTACTGTTTTTCTTTCTCAAACCTTTCCCAAAACCCCCGTACCCATCCATTCAACAAACCCTAACCCTCTTTCCCCGGGCTGCGTGGTTTCATTGAGGTGTGATGTTTCTTACATTAAATATACACCAACAATTTGATCACGCGCTTGCTGGGGCAGATGTGGTGAAAGCAACAATAGTGAAATGTCAACAAGGCATGGCCAGGATCTTCTTCGGCTTCCCAACTCAAGCTCTGTGTATAATGCCAAATAATTTACCATTACCATCAAACATCGGATACATCTAATGAATTGGCGTAATTGTTTGGGTTTAAGTTTAAAGCATTATGATTTAGAAAAGTTTGACGTTGCTGTGAGTACTACAACTACAGTTGAACTTCTTATCTTCTCTTGCACTTAGTTTCCAGTCCCCAAAACCATTGTTTTGTTTCAGTTTAGCAGTTGCAATATTGGGTCAGTCGTGTAATGTACTGTACTTACTTATACTACCCCCACATTGTCTGTCACGCAAATGACTGCCTCTTTCTTTTTGTCTCAAAATGCTACTGGCAGGGTCTGTCTACTACTACTATCACAGAAGTTCAGAACCACAGATTCTTCTCCATTGTCTTGGGAAACAAATGCAGCCCTTGCAGTGCCACACTTCATCATAAATCATCATCAGCAATCACAGGTAAGATAAGTTTGCAGTGAGGTATAACGCAAGACAGACTGGTAGTTCTTCTAATACTACAAATATAACTCGGTGAGGGTTTACCGCATCTATCTGTCTGCATGTTAAAGATGTGGGCAATATATTTTTTTATTAGAAAGCACTGTCCGCCGACCTGCATGGCCAATTAAACCTTGCGATGTTGCACAACGTACATTATTTGGTGAAACAGTCCCCCCTCCAACCCCCCAAGAAACGCAAATGAACTTCAAATGTTTTCTTTTGAACATAACTTTGTGTCTCGTTTATTTTTAACATAATATAAATAAAGATGATACAAAAATAAAATATATATAAATCTTACCCCACAGCTGTCCCTACCCGCCTCCCCTAACCCCAACCAAATTTCCACGTTCAATGTAATGTAAAAAACCCCAACACCCAATTCCCACCCACCAACAAAAGGATTGAAAAAGGGGCAAACAGCAAACAGGGTCCATCTCAAAGCCGGCGGGCTTTTAAGTGTTTATCAACCATGATCTTCACACGCTCCTCTATTTGAGTATTTTTCTGACTCTGAGCCTCCAGCCTGGCTACCCGGAGGAGAATCTTTCTTTGGAATTGGCGGCACCTACATTGGCATGCATGTTGTTGTGGGGGGGTGGCTGATGCTGGAAAAATCTGGCGGCGGGCGGCTGCCTGACCACGCCGACGTACTCCTGCAGGCTTGGGGGCTGGGGCATTGGAAGAGGCAGCAGCTGCTGCTGCCGCCTCCTCCTCCTCCTCCTCGGCCTGAGCCACCAGCCGGCGGTAGACCTCAACGATGGCCTGCAGTTTCCGCTGCCGGGCCCGGACTGCCAACTCCTTTCTCGTTAGTTTTGAAGGAGTAACTATAAAGAAAGAGACAGAATTGTTGTAATCCAAAATCCCAGCAAATCAAGAACACAAAATGTATTCAACACATAGTGGCACAGTACAGTAGCATTAGCAAGCAAGCTGAGTACAAAAAATTGTGTTTTATCTATCTTGAACATTCTACGGCTTATATACTTAATTTGTTTGACTTTTTGGCACGGCATTATGCCTGCCCTAGTAGCATAGCATGGGTGTACTTCAACGGTCACACACATACGAACACCTGTCTTTTTCATATCTCGTTTTTTTATATCATATACTCTGTGCTTCCGGGAACAGTGACAGTCTCAAACTAACATTAATTAACAGGGGCCAGCTAGTACTAGTAAATGTCTAGTAGAGACTATCATTCTTTATATCGCGCAACAAACCTTAGGTGGTAGCAACGACCCGGAATGCATCCAGTCGTCCCCTCCTTCCCTTGCCTTTGGGTTTAACCAAAACACCGCTGCTGACACTAGTATCCACTACCCACCGATATTGGATGTGTCTCCCACCCACGCAGGCAGCTGTGTTTTTCCCTTTCTATGCTTCCACAACAACCCATGCATCCGACTGCTATCAGCCACCTGCATTGCTGATTCCAAAGTATCCTTCTATATTAGATGATTGGTGCTTTTTCCTTGCTCCTTTCATCATACTTAAAATCAATCTCCTTAGTGTTAATCCATCGCGGTCATGTCATGTTGTGGATAAGACTTTTTTAGTCTGCCACCAACCTTTCACAGCTGAGTTGTAGTCAGATAGAAGAGGCCTGTTATTTTATCAATTCTCGCCGGTGGTAATGCTATTGCTAAGCTTGGTAATGACAAAGGTGGCGTCATATATTGTCCAGTAGAACTTCAAGTTCATTATAAATATCAGAGTACAGTGAGGAAGTTTTCCCCACCCACCAAGTAATGCGGATCACTATTGAATGTAACTTACCATCGCCCACCGTTGTTGGCTCCTCCCCCACTGCTGCCGGTGCTGGTGTAGGTGCCTCTGGTCCTCCATTCCCCTCCGGGATCGCCTCTGCTGACGCCGTCGCAGCGCCGCTGTCCCCGTCGGCACTGGTGGATAGTACCGGTTCTGCACAAATAAAAATAAGTACACCTTTTTAGATGGATGCACAGCCCCCATTGTACTTGTTCACCAAGAATGGAGTTCTGCAAAACAGTTAAGTACAACGTAATCAGTAGTAGTCCACATTGCCTAGTACAGCAGAGTAACTAACTCACTACACATATTAGCATTCCTTTGTTATGGTATGGTACCCAAGCTCATCTCATCTCTACTGCTACTCTAGTCCTTGGAAAGTTTGACTGAACCATGTAACCTAACCAGTTTGTACATCAATGTCTACAGTTTTGCGCATGCTACCTCGCAGCTTGTTGCGCAGTACGAGAAGACGCCTTTGAGGCCACATGATTGTTCAAAGCATACACCTGAAGAGTTTGGAAAATAAAAAGGCCCGTATTTACTTTTTGAATGTGGATTGTGGAATCGAGTTTGCTTACAGCCTCAGGTTACACCTTTTTTTTAGCATGACTGCTAAACACTTGCATAAATGTATTTAATTTTTTCATACTGTCTAACGTGCACCACTTTTGTCATTATTTTTCGGCAGATGAGAAGATTTCCTTCTACGAAGCAAAGATTTCCAGAGCTTACCAAAAAGAGGCATATGTAACCAGTATACGTTCAATGGTGAGGGGTCTCCGACATTTCCCACATTTCCCTATCGTGCACTGGTAGCTGTACAAATGTAGATTACTTTATTCAGCCTTTTTTAACTCTGGATTTTTTCTGGTGGCCCTTGACGTATTTCACGGAACAACTTAAAAACATTGATGTTACTTACTTAGTTACTTCTAACAAAATAAAGGTTTTGAAGTACCACATTGACTCGGAAGTATATTTTCTGTGTCTGTTGTCTTGTAGACTTACACGAGAGAGTGAGCAAAAGGGGGTTACTTAGGTTATGGATTGTGTAATAAAAGCATTTGTCATCTTGGTATTGGGGTTCAGGAAAGGGGTAATTGAATAATTGACCAATGACTGAGCCCATATAGGTTGTCGTTCAGTGAATTGTGGGTTCCTCAGAGTTCTGTGACTGAGGTGTAAGACTGTAAGTAAGTAAGGTCCAACCTGCCTATCACCAACATCCAATTTTGTGGTGCATACATAGTTATGTATGTGACTGCATAGAAGAATACCCGCAAGAGTAGTAGTGGTATACTAACGCTTACAAAATACTAGACCAACATCTGGATGCATACTTGGTTGGTGTCAATTGGCAAAGAAGAGACATTACAGAGGAAAAAGCATAAGACAGGAGCGGACCCTGTGCCTTCCGCTATTCTATCACAGATTTTTTTAAAAGATTAATACCTTAACTAAAGAGTGGGCAACAGGGCAAGCTTACCTACAGACAGTCTAGTAGTAGCACAGAGAGTCATAGCAGAGGCTCTTTGAAGGAACAGAAAGGCAGGGACAGATAGTGATACCCAAAATTTTGAAAACATAATCAAAATCAAAAAAGCATTTGTCAAAATTTAGTTAGGTGAAATGTCATTAATCGGTTGGAAAAAAAAGCTCAGTTAGAAAGTTAGGGAAATATCATTGTTCCAAAAGAAAGCACTGTTGGACTTACTGGGGACAGCAGCAGGATCCTCAGTAGAGGAGCTATGTGCCTGTGGTTCACGTTCACCCGCCGACTCGGTCCCAGCCTTCTGCTTGCCCCTGGGTTCTGTGGTTCATGTAAGAAATAATAAAGAAAGAGAAAAACATTGAGTGCTGTGAAACATAGACAACATTTCAAAAACCACTGCTACAACATTAAAAGAAACAAACATTGATCTACCAAATGACTACTGCCTTGCATGATTCACTGACTAGTGTATATATACTTGGAGAAAACAAATCAAACGTTCCATAAACATTCTGATTGCAGATTACTAAGTAACACAGAGGCAGTAACACCTGAACAACACCACCGATTCAAGAATGGGGTAATCAATTATCTGTAAGTAGGCATTTCTTCTTAATTTTTTGCCAGCAAAATGCATAGATCACAAGGAGGAGACATGCTTAACTTTGTGCATACTAACACGAAATTGTACGTTCATTGCATCATATTTTGTTCTGCTACTGACTGAATGCTACTGCTGCCCTACCCACTCACTAAACAAACTACATCCGTTCTATGGAGGGCTGAGGCAGGGGCGGCTCTAGGCTCATGGTGGTCCTGGCCAGGGAGCGTAGGTAGGGGGGCCCGGAAGAGGAGGTCGGGGCGGAGCACGGAGGCCAGTGAAGAGGGGGGAGTCAGGGTGTTTGGAAGTGGAACAGAGCCGGAGGCACCAAATCCCTGCCAGGGACCGCCACACAAATATGTATCCATCCTCTGAGGATTATTAAATTAAGGATATATATTGGTGTGGTGGCCCCTGGCGTTTGGTGGCCCTGTGCAGTTGCACAGCTTGCACATACCTAAAGCCGGCCCTGGTTGAGGTAAGAAGAACAAAGTAACTTTAGCATTCATTGCCAGAGGAGGATTCATGCAGAAGAGAAGGCCGTGAAAAAAAAATGATACAATATGCAAACACGTACAATTATCCATCAACGGCTATTTCACTGACGGACAAAGGAAGGACAAGACTCTATTAATAGCATTAACTAACTTCAGTTCTCTACAATAAAGAAAACCTCACATCAATAAACAGTAAAAGCTAGCGCCAAATTGAACACGCAAGAGTCAGTTAAGATGAAGAAGCGCAGCACAGACCAGTGTCATACAATTACAGTAGATATAATAACGGAATACATCGGAAATGTAACTAGGAGCACCAGTCATCGCGTTACTTATTCAGCCAAGATTTACAAAGATACAATAACAATACTTATACTACTATAGAGATATATATTATACACACACTTTTTTTTTTAGGATAGCCACTCACCAAGACCCACGACCTCGACGCCAAGCAGGTCCAACAGGTCCTGCTCCCGGTCCAAAATGTCTGCCCAACGGTGGGTCAGCTGATGGTGGGTACGCCGGATACCGGAGCAGCGGAAGACTGCCCGGCGCACCTTCACCCACCGCCGGAGACGCTCTTCAATATGGTGGTAGCCGGAGCCGGGCCTGCCGCCTGCTGCCAACATCAAGGGGAGGTGGCGCTGGATAAAAAACACCAGGGCAGCCACCTCCTCCTCGCCAAAAAGTTGGCGGGGCCTCACCCCTAGGGGGTGCATTCTGCCGCAAGGCAGCCGGGTTTTTTGGGGCACAGGCGCCTTGCCCTTTGAGCCGCCGCTGCTGCTGGCGCCCTTGACCATGGTTCTGGGTGGAGGGGAGAAGAAAAGTTCAAGACAAAAAGGTAGGGGAAAGAAGAAGCAAGGTAAAAGAAGGAAGTAAAATAAAACAATAGAAAAGTTGTAAAAGTAGAAATAAAATGAAAAATATAAACCTAGGCACAAAGAGAGATAGGTAATAACTAAAGAAAGTTTGAAAAAGTGGGTAAAAAGACCAGGATTGAAGAGATTTCAGCAAGATGCAAAAGTAGGCCCAAAACCATAGCCAGAGTGTGTGATCCAAGATGGCTGCGCCCATCACGACCGCGTGGGTAGGTTCTCGCGATATTTAGCGCGATCACGCACTTTTGTAGTGCGAACGAGAAGAT
Organism: Lissotriton vulgaris; assembly: GCF_964263255.1. Lineage (NCBI taxonomy): Eukaryota > Metazoa > Chordata > Amphibia > Caudata > Salamandridae > Lissotriton > Lissotriton vulgaris. The sequence continues at coordinate 650,328,711 of NC_141696.1, read as the reverse complement.
GAGTTCCCGAACATGTCTTGCACAACGCGACCACGTTACTTGTGACCCGGAACAGGAAATAAGGGAACGCAAGCGGGCGGGACAAACCTCTTGGGTAACTTAGCGCACTAGCCATCCCGAGCATGCAGGCAACGCCCCGAACACGCGCACCGCGCTCCAGAAGACGAAAAACGGCGCGCGAACGGGCCTAGCAAGCAACTACGCATGGCTGCGCAGCTACGCGTAGTTCGCGGAGTGCAACTGCGTCTTCGCGTAGCTCCGCGGAGTCCGACTCCGCGAACTACGCCCAGGGTTATTTTACACCTGCACCTCTAACCCCTTTGCACATCCCACACCATGGCACCGCATAAAATGCCCAAATTCACAGAGAATGAGCGAACAGTCATGGTAGATGACATAATCAGAGTAGATGCAAAACCTTGTAGGCACAAGGTGGTTGACCTGAGCACTCCTGTGTGCTGAATGAGCAAAAAGGTACTTGATGAGTGTAATAAATCAAAGTTCTATTCACTTTGTTACATTCAATTACTTTGGGATGTAATCACAAATTGTAATCCAAATAATCTTCATATGGAAAAACGAAGCACGAATTTTATCCCATGATAGTATCCAAAAATTCCATAAGTGGCATCTTGTGCATTATATAAATCCCCAATGCATTTCGAGCCGGTGGCTCTTTGTCAGGGGGTTAATGCTGTAAACGAATAAACAGATGTACATCAGTCAGGGGCCGAGTGTGATGAACAGTGACTGCTAAATCAAGGCTAGAAACCATCACTAAATAAGAGGGTGTGTGGACATGCGGTTCAGAGCCCAAAGAATAAATATAATCTATAGTAGAAAAACGTCTTGCAAATCAATTTCCCGTGAACGCAGTTTCAAAAACCACAAGAAATGACAGTGTAAGATACGTGCACCAAGAAACGGTGTGAGGAGTATCAAAAGCGTGCGTCGGAAAATCTTTAGTGACTAGACGTTGGAAAAACGTGTGTGCACAATTCCATGAAAAACACCCAAAGAAAACGAAAAGCGTGATTAAGTGTCATGCTGCGTGGTTTAGAAGTTTCCGTGCAAGTGTTCGCTGAAGCGAAATCGTCACCAAAATATACATGCTGCCCAAATAAAAAGAGTGAACTAAAGCGCTTACCAAAGATATCAGGGTTAGTTTGTCAGTTTCCGGGAGAAAGACGCCATTAAGACAAACGCGGTGTAAGAAATTGACTCGGCGCGTGCGCCTAAATGTGCTGTGCGAGTAATGTAAAAGGTGTAAAAGGGTGGGGGTGATGTGTATGGTGTGTGAGGTGCAGAGGGGTTAGAGGTGTGGGTGTTTAAGTAGTGGTGGTGCGGTGTGTGTTGTGATTAGTGAGGATGTGTTGATTTCCCTCTCCTTTGTGCTCTGGTGTTAGGCCCTTCAATTGTGGAGTATTGCAAAGGATAGTGGTCAGTGAAGTTTTATACTCAGCTATGTGGGTGTGTCCAAATGGGGTATTGCTGTCAGGTGTGTTGTGTGGGTTGTCCTGGGATTTTTATTTTTGTAGTTGCCATGTGGTTGTGTCAGTGGGGTGTGTTCTGTGTTTTTAGGGGCATGGCTAGTTTGCTGTGTGCACTTTGTGGCCTTGTTGCGAGTTGTTTCTGTCGACTGTCATATTTGTCACAGAGCGTCTGCAGCGGTGGGTATGCTAAAGCTCTTTTGCCGGCTCTCCCATTCATCACTGTTTGCAACCGCGGCAGTCAAAAACAGCGGAACGTGCCATGGTCAAATCGGGGATATCCTAATTTTCTGTGCAGTGTCTCCACTGTTATGGCGGCGGTTTAGTGATTTACCGCCAATAATCCAACCACCGCAGACGGAATTAACCTTCTCCGCCCGCTACTGGGGGTATTTTGTTGCCTCAATCCGCTGCGGTCAGATTTTTTGGGTGGTTGATCCTAATTGTACAGCTGGACTTTCTGCTGTACAGGCAGGCAGTGGATTTCCACTACCATGGCAGTCGGGGTGGTTTTCTGACCACCATCCTAACGGGCTCCTAAGTGCCTTGCAACTTTTCTGATTTATAAGTAACTGGAGTAGGAATAGTAAATGATATATGAGTAGTGTCAAGCACTTTCCCTGACAATACTAACTGGAGTGGGAATAGTAAATTATGTATGTGTAGTAAGCCTGGGCAAAGCACTATGCCACGCTTGCCCGTAGTGTAGTTCAACGTCAAGTTGGCGACCGCAAGCAAGCAAAATTACATCCCGAAGTGACTTTTTCCTCGTTTGCGATCAGCAACATCAGCATGGATAATAAACCTCCCGCTGAGCTTCCCAACGCGGGGAGGTCAGGGTTCTCATTGCGAATGGTCGCGTATGCTTGCGACTGCTCGTGATGAGAAACTACCAGTCCGCTTTGAGAAAGCTGCTGCTCGAGTAGAAATCTACTTGAGCAGCAGAAAATGACCGCTTGCAAGATGCAGTTTGCACTTATTGCACAGTGCGGACAAGCATTCGGCACTGTGCAATCAGTGCGAACTGCATTTTGCACAGTGCACTACGCTGTTCACGTAGCTCGTGTAGTGCGAAGTGCACTTCGCGTAGCTACGCGTAACGCTACTTCGCAAAGTACGCCCAGGGTTAATGTGTAGTGTTCAGCACCTTCCCTGATTTAATACTAACTGTTCTGGCAATAGGAAATGCATTGGGGATTTATATAATGCACAAGATGCCACTTATGGAATTTTTGGATACTATCATGGGATAAAATTCGTTCTTCGTTTTTCCATATGAAGATTATTTGGATTACAACTTGTGAATACATCCCAAAGTAATTGAATGTAGCAAAGTGAATAAAACTTTGATTTATTACACTCATCAAGTACCTTTTTGCTCATTCAGCACACAGGAGTGCTCAGGTCAACCACCTTGTGCCTACAAGGTTTTCCATGTACTTTTCACTTCCTGCCCCCTATGGACAGTAGGGGCAGCATCCTGATCACCCTAAATGACTCAACTTTCCTGGTATACCCTATGGAATACCGCATTCTACCCTCGGAGTGCAGCGGATTCTTATTCTTTTACAGTCATAATCAGAGTAGAACCACAACTGTTTGGTAACCTGGTCCAACAGACACCATTAGCCACAAGAAATCAAAATGTGAGTAAAGATAGTTGACAAGGTCAATGCAGTAGGGACCACTCCACACAACACACAGGAAATCGCGAAGCGGTGGCATGACCTGACGAGTGTTGTCAAAAAAAAGAGGAGCAAGAAGTGTGAGGATGTAGCACTCCACACCAAACCATAAGCATTTTGCAGCCATTGTATGGTTCACCCTTACTCAAAAGGTAGGTAGCCACCTTCCCTGGGAGGGCTTTTTGGGGGTGGAAGGGCTGCACAACTACTCCCACCATGCCCTCTTGTTCCCCAGCTCATCAAGATGGAGCACTCCCTCCCACCCAGATGCATGTGTCAGTCATTGCACTGTCCACTTCAAACTGACAGGTAGGTAGACATATTATGCTTTCTTGTCCCACCCTTGATCAGGATGGTGGACCCTCCACCACACACACACAGATGTGTCACAAATCCAAGGCAAATGTGAAAACATAACAGGTAATTAGCCAGTACATGCACCCAGCCGTTCCTCTCAGAAAGCATGGTGCCATTTGACAATATCAGCCCTCGCTTTGCACAAATGTACTCACCGATCTTACTGCCACTCACAGTGTGCAGATATCTAAGCAAATGAAACTGTCACAGCAGCCAAAGTGTGATACACCAACTCACACGTAGAAGAAAGTCTGTGCACAATCATGCTTGTGGTATGCACTACAATGACCAATTCTCATCTGACCGACAGGTGACCAAGAACTGACTGCAGAAGATAAAACCAGCAACCAGCAGAGCCCATCTCCTCCCCGGAACATGGACTCTCTGATGTTTGCTCCCGGGATTCTTTGGACAAGGAGCTTGAAGCCGGCCCTTCTGGTGTGCAACAGGTCCCAGGACCCCATCGCCCTCCCACCACATCTGATGCAACACCAACCTCTCTGCAGACCCCTGTGTTACGGCCTGTGTGTTCTCCACCACCACCACCAGTGCTACTTGCAACGCTCTCCCTGTCCCAGAGGATGACCCCCCCTTCCCACCAACTGAGGAGGGCAGGGAGAGGATGCGGGCGCCCACAGTGGTGAGGCAACAGATCCACGGCAGCAGGGCAGGTGGGAGGGGCAGGGTCAGTCACAGACAACCAGAGCCTGGGACCAAAGCCCTGGACAACATAAACAGAGTCCTTGGGGCCTGTGAATGGGCCCAGGGATGAACAGGACGGCCAGAAAAAGATTTCTGCAGGCTCCTCCTGCTGAAGAAGTCCATGGACACCCGCAAGGGCCTAATTCTGGACCTCTTGTGCCAGCTTGTACTGAGGGACAGGCCTGCGCCACAAACAACACCTCCACCTCCTACTGGTGGTCTGGAGGATGACAGTTCAACATCCTCCCGTGCAGCCACAGAGAGAGGTGAGTCCTCAGACCCCACTGGCCCTACAGCTGAGGTCCCCCGTGCCAAGCGATGAAGGGGCCATCCCAAGAAATCCCTTGGAGTATCCAGTGGCAAAGCACCTGCCAAATGCCATTCATTGAGCCAGTAATGATAGCAATGCTCTTCACTACTGCATTGACTTTTTGGACTGTCCGTACCCACACTGCCTTGTGAATGGCTTCTGTCTGTTGGACTGGGTCACCACATCAATGTGGTGACTACTCGATTCTCTTATTTACCATAACTGTCAACTCACTGCTTCATTAATCACCTCAATGTAAATGTTCACCCCCTCACATGTACCATTGTAAATAAATAATCCTTACACACATGCCGTTGTTTCTGCTCCGTGTTTATTTCAGGATGTGCAATCTTCACCATCATTACAATGTACCAGTATTATTTAATGCATGTAGGCAAGGAGAGGCTGGAAGGACATAGGAAAAAACAACAGAACAATATTCACTAGTCTGGGTGTCTCATAACAGACATCACACAACACTTACCATCCAGCCAATCCATCATGCACACATCACAATGAGCAACATTGCCAACATACACATCCTGTAGATATACCAAACTACCCTGTCCCTGAAACATTTCCAGCGACCACTGAGTCAACAACTGGCTACAGTCACAAAGTGCACTTACACCCTGACAACAACAGCAACATCATCGGACAACGGGTCCATTGTACATCGTCACTCACCTTCAAGTCAAGAAGTGGTTGATGAGCTGTTGATGCAAGTCAACACCTTCCTCCTCTACACTATCCTCGTAACTGGACATGGGCTGGTGTGCAGGCGGGGGCCTTGGCTGCTCATCAGCATCCAGGAGCAGGGGGATCTCATTGCGAATGGCCAGGTTGTGGAGCATGCAGCATGCCTCCACAATCTGTAAATGTAAATGTAAATGTAGGTATACTTATATAGCGCAACCTGTCACCACAAAGGGCATCCTGGCGCTTGCCTAGGGAACCCGTCCTGGTATTCCCCTGTGAGAAGCCCCGACAGGGTGTCCACAGGGTGAAAGTCAGGCATCCCGCCGCGAGGGGCCGTTGTGGAGATTAAGCAAGCTATTGCCCAGAGTCGCAGAGTGTGAACCCGTGAGTCGAGGAGGCACCGGGACGAGAATTATCGAGTCCGTGGAATTTTTAGCCCAAGACCCGCCGGGGCGGGGAATTGAACCCTGGTCCAGGACCGATCTCAGATTCCGGGTCTGCCGCCTCTAACCCCTGAGCCACACTTCTCCACAACTTCCTGGGTGAGTACGTCAGTGCACCTCCGGTCTTGTTTAGGCAGCGTAATCATGACTTAAGGAGTCCAAAAGTACGCTCAACCACACAACGTGTCCTCCCATGGGCATCATTTAGCGGACTTCAGCTGGTGTCTGGGATTCCGCAGTGGGCTCAGCAACCAAGGACGGTTGGGATATGCTGAGTCACCTAGGTGTGAGAAATACAGAGAAACCTTGTAATGTTACTGTGGCAGAGGACTGCATATCTTACACACAGCACGTTATTTGACTATGCATACTCACCCACAATCCATGCACGCTCAGGAAGCAGATTAGCCATCAGCTGTGGTACAATGCTGTTACTCATGATGTATGAGTCATGGGCTGAGCCTGGGAATTCGACACATGTGTGCGAGATGATCATATCCACCTGACACACCACTTGTATATTAATGGAGAGGAAATGTTTACAATTCCTGTGGATGTGTTCATGTGCATGTGGTAAAACAAGCCCAACATGGGTGCAATCAATGGTACCAACAACATGGGTGTTGTGTCCAAGGACATACAAATCTCCCTTCACAGCCGCCAATTCACCCCTACTGGGGAAATTTATATATCTGGCCTTGTAGATCATCATAGTTGACAGAACATCACGCAGCACCATGGTGAACATGGGTTGCGACTTCCCACCTGTGCTGGATACAGTATGCTGGAATTTTCCAGTGGCAAAAAATTGCAGGGCCGCCATCATCTTAGATGTGAGGGTGAAAGCAGTTGGATATGTTCTGCGAGGCTGCAGGTGGGGCTCCAACACAGCACATAGGGTTTGTAGGGTGGCTCTATCCAGACAGAATTTCTGGATGACCTCCTCATTCTCCATGTCTGCCAGCACTGTGAAGGGACAATGCAGATTTGGTCTCCTCATAGTTGAAATCAAAGCCTCTGGGGATTGTTGCCCTTCACGGAGAGAGATAGACTCCTGCAGCCACTTGAATTTTTGAACGGTGCTACCTTTCGCGACACCCGCTTCGCGGGTGCCGCTCATTTGCATATCCTCCATGCCTTGCTGGTGTGAGCGGCTTCACACTCGGTGAAGAACCAACGCGCTCCCAGGTTGTGGCATTGAGCGTTTGACTGCGCGTGGAGCCGACCGGAGGACTGCGAGGACCAGCAGCCTCAGCTGACACAGCTGGTGCCTCTTCCCCCGGCGGCCACGCCCCCTGCCTCTCGTGATAAGACCGCCTGAGTCCACTGATCGAGTGGGTGCCTCTGGGGATTGTTGCCCTTCACGGAGAGAGATAGACTCCTGCAGCCACTTGGATTCTTGAACGGCGCTACCTTTCGCGACACCCGCTTCGCGGGTGCCGCTCATTTGCATATCCTCCGTGCCTTGCTGGTGTGAGCGGATTCACAGTCGGTGAAGAACCAACGCGCTCCCAGGTTGTGGCATTGAGCGTTTGACTGCGCGTGGAGCCGACCGGAGGACTGCGAGGACCAGCAGCCTCAGCTGACACAGTTGGTGCCTCTTCCCCCAGCGGCCACGCCCCCTGCCTCTCGTGACAAGACGCCTGAGTCCACTGATCGAGTGGGTGCCTCTGGGGATTGTTGCCCTTCACAGAGAGAGATAGACTCCTGCAGCCACTTGGATTTTTGAACGGCGCTACCTTTCGCGACACCCGCTTCGCGGGTGCCGCTCATTTGCATATCCTCCGTGCCTTGCTGGTGTGAGCGGCTTCACAGTCGGTGAAGAACCAACGCGCTCCCAGGTTGTGGCATTGAGCGTTTGACTGCGCGTGGAGCCGACCGGAGGACTGCGAGGACCAGCAGCCTCAGCTGACACAGCTGGTGCCTCTTCCCCCGGCGGCCACGACCCTGCCTCTCGTGATAAGACCGCCTGAGTCCACTGATCGAGTGGGTGCCTCTGGGGATTGTTGCCCTTCACGGAGAGAGATAGACTCCTGCAGCCACTTGGATTCTTGAACGGCGCTACCTTTCGCGACACCCGCTTCGCGGGTGCCGCTCATTTGCATATCCTCCGTGCCTTGCTGGTGTGAGCGGCTTCACAGTCGGTGAAGAACCAACGCGCTCCCAGGTTGTGGCATTGAGCGTTTGACTGCGCGTGGAGCTGACCGGAGGACTGCGAGGACCAGCAGCCTCAGCTGACACAGCTGGTGCCTCTTCCCCCGGCGGCCACGCCCCCTGCCTCTCGTGATAAGACCGCCTGAGTCCACTGATCGAGTGGGTGCCTCTGGGGATTGTTGCCCTTCACGGAGAGAGATAGACTCCTGCAGCCACTTGGATTCTTGAACGGCGCTACCTTTCGCGACACCCGCTTCGCGGGTGCCGCTCATTTGCATATCCTCCATGCCTTGCTGGTGTGAGTGGCTTCACAGTCGGTGAAGAACCAACGCGCTCCCAGGTTGTGGCATTGAGCGTTTGACTGCGCGTGGAGCCGACCGGAGGACTGCGAGGACCAGCAGCCTCAGCTGACACAGCTGGTGCCTCTTCCCCCGGCGGCCACACCCCCTGCCTCTGTGTACTTAACCCGCCCCAGCTCAACCGCGACGCGGGACGCGCGCGGGTCGGAGCACGGGGCGAAGACCGGGCAAAGAGCGGGCCGTTTGAGGCCGTTCGAGTACGGGAGAGTCCGGTCCGGGCCCCTTCTCTTTGCCTGCCCCACCAAGACTACTGACACTCAGTGAAATGTGTACACGGGAAACAAGAAGTAAAACATCTTCCCTTGCCGCTGCCGGAGCGGTTAAAGGCCCCATTGACACCTACTTTGCCAAGGCTGGCTCACTCCTGATTGAGGAGATCCTGGTCCTGGAGCGAAGAATATCACAAGAAATAGATTGGGTAAGGAGATCATCTATGGGACCCATGGCACTAGCCATAACCCCTGAAAATAGTTCGGGTAGGCCTATCACGCATAGCTCTGATCAGGTACCATACCATCTCACGGATACCCTAACAACCAGTCCAGAACTCACTATTGATGTTCCAAGTGATCTAGAGGACATGAGCCTCATGGTTTTACCCACCACCCAAACCACCCAGCCTATATCATCGCATAACACAGAGATAGCTCTAACTGCAGAACCCAATAGTGATAACAACAAGGGAGCCAGAGAGGGGGCCATTCCAAAAAAGAAGCATGGGCCACAAAACTTAGAAGAACCTAGGTCCAAAACTCCCAAATCTAAACAAGCTAGAGGTAAGGGGAGGAAACTAACCGCCCTTGCTTCCACGGTGGAAAGATCGGGAACGTTAACCACTTCTAGACCACCCAAACTAACCCCACTTCCACAATCTACTGATAACGTCCAATTAGACACCTCCTCAGATGATATCACTTTGGAGGATATAGGTTCACTGCTCAGGTCTTTATTAAGTCCCCTTGAGGCGAGACTGATTAAGATAGAAGCAAGATTAGTGAGTATTGAAAAGGCAACTGTGCAACTTGCCGATGCTAGGAAAACTGACAATAGCGGGACCAAATTATCAAAGGAGGGTACAGGTTCTAAACCTGTTAAAGGCAATAATCTACAGGCTGTAACAAACAACAAACCATCAGATTCAAAATCTAAAGCCACACAACCTGCAAAAATCAATCCACCACAATCCACAGTTGCACACAAGGCCCCGACACCCACACAGCAACCAAATACCGGTACCCCAAAACCAGCTCCTTCATCAAAATCAAATCCTACGCCACTGATAAAAACCAAGCACGATCCCCCACTCGAGGGAGAGAAACAACATACCAAACGAAAATTACAGTTTGTAAACCTCCCACCAGAGGCTGCCCCCTACACCGTAGTCTTGGTTGGGGTCCCTGAACTCGACCCCCCCACATTTGAATCATACACTTCACTCAAGAATAAAGTGATAAACTGGCTCTCGGTAAATAGACCACTTCCGAGAGGAACAGCGAGTGAAATCAAAGTGCACACAGGTCAATACAATACAACATGAGATGTGTACAACATCTTACGTTTTGACTGACGGAACATCAATATCACATCTGAGTTACAGCCCAGCTTACATATAGGACACCTTCAGCCACACTACTCATACACTTGTCCCCGTTCACACAGCAAGTACCTCTGAAATAACATATGACTATGAGAATGCACAAAGGGATATGGCCACATCTAGCATGAGCAGGCCTGGGAGTATTTCATACAGCATATGTGTGAAACTGCAATACTACTGTCTCATCCCTAGCTGCTGTACCTGCCACACCTTCATGCGTAAGTTGAACATGTCACACATCGACCACACAATGACTACAGGCTGTGCATAAACAACAAGTTTGTGCATGAGCCAAGAAAAGTAGACCATCAAATCTGCACATTGTTCATTAAGACATACATCACTGTGTTTTGCCCAGCACGTTCACACTTTGACATGTGTAGACATTGGAGAGTCCATCACAACACTGTTCTGTGTACATGCCCATCAATATCACAAGTGACATCTGAGGGAGTACATACCAATGTCCAAAATCACATACACAAACATGGCATGTGTAGTCAGCCATGGGGTACATGTTATATTGGCATTGTGTGCACAATGATGTGACATTAATGATGTTGCCACTGTGCACTGTTTATAACTGCCCATTGGCCAGTGACACAGCATGACATGTCCATAGGTGCTGTCACAGTGCTTCACCACCCAAATCACAGTCATTCATGTTAATATAAAGCACCTAAATTGCAGTAGCTACCGCCTGGCACCAGCAGTGTGTCACCACCAATCCCCAAAGTGTAAGTGCAGTAGTGATAGCCATATACACATGCTCAAATGGGGGTTGACATGCTATGCCACCCAAATCGCGTTCGTTCATATAAATGATAGATGGTAGAGATAGACATATAAATGGTAGAGATAGCCATATACACATGCTTGTTGCAGGGATTCTGCACATACACAGAGCTATGCGCAGGGAACCAGGACCTTGTGTGTAGTGGTGTACCAGAAAACCCATCTCTGTACCCAGAACCCCAATCCGACTAGCTATTAAGTATAGGCAAAATTTGCGAATTCGCCGTACGCGAATTCCTGCAAATACATACTCGCGGTCCGCAAAATTCCCGAATCTGTGCGAATTTGCGGATTTTTTTTTTTTGTGTGTTCGCTGGTTTTTTTTTAAGCATGGGCTGAAAATTCATTCCGCTCGCGGAATTTGCGGATTTTCCGCGATTTCACAATCCGCGAATCTCACGAAATCACAGTAAAATCCACGAATCTGCGGGGACGAATTTTCAGCCAAGCACTTACATGGTTTCAGCAGCAGGTGCAAAAGTTGAAGCTAATTTTTTGAAACCTTTTACAAAAGGGTTACAAAGAAATTAACTTCAACTTGGGCACCTGCTGCTGTAAGCCTGTAAGTGCTTCCTGGCGCCTCGTTGCCTACTTGCAACTATTCTCTGACCCTGCTCTGACCCTTGAAGCAGGGTCAGAGAATTGTTTCAAGTAGGCAATGAGGCACCTGTCACGAAAATTAAACCTCAACAGGAAGCACTGACAGATATAAAAACAAGCATTTGCAATGCAATAGGTCTCGCATTAGGAAAGTTTGAGCTATTGGTCTTGTAAATGACAATTATTTTTTTTATGTATGTTGGTTTTGAAAATAGCTAAATTAATAGCTTTGTCATTTACAATGCCAATAGTTATAACTTTCGCAAATGTGACACCTATAGCATTTGTAATGCAACATGTTTTGTATTTACGTGACTTAGATGTATTGATATTACAAATTACAATGGCTTTTAATTTTTTAAAATAATTAATACTTAAATAAAAGTGATTTTAATTTATAATGGCAATAGCTTAAACTTTTGTAAATACCTTTTGTGAAGATTATGTTCAGTGTATTTTATTGTGACCAAAATCCAAGTACAGAAGTGAAATATTAACATCTTTTTGTGACATTTGTAATAAAGCTTGAAACATTGAGAGAACATATTTGACCCAGTTGTTGTTGATTGGTTGCGCAGATTGATGCTGGGGTGGCGCTGAGTGGTGCTGTGGTGGTGCTGAGTGGTGCTGTGGTGATGCTGAGTGATACTGGGATGGTGCTGAGTGATGCTATGGTGGTGCTGAGTGGTGCTGTGGTGGTGCTGAGTGATGCTGTGGTGGTGCTGAGTGATGCTGTGGTAGTGCTGAGTGGTGCTGTCGTTGTGCTGATTGGTGCAGTGGTGGTGCTGAGTGATGCTGTGGTGGTGCTGAGTGATGCTGTGGTGGTGCTGAGTGGTGCTGTGGTGGTGCTGAGTGATAATGTGGTGGCGCTGACTGATGCTGTGGTGGCACTGAGTGATGCTATGGTGGTGCTGAGTGGTGCTGTGGTGGTGCTGAGTGGTGCTGTGGTGTTGCTGAGTGATGCTGTGGTGGTACTGAGTGGTGCTGTGGTGGTGTTGAGTGATGCTGTAGTGGTGCTGAGTGATGCTATGGTGGCGCTGAGTGGTGCTGTGGTGGTGCTGAGTGGTGCTGTAGTGGTGCTGAGTGATGCTATGGTGGTGCTGAGTGGTGCTGTGGTGGTGCTGAGTGGTGCTGTGGTGTTGCTGAGTGATGCTGTGGTGGTACTGAGTGGTGCTGTGGTGGTGTTGAGTGATGCTGTAGTGGTGCTGAGTGATGCTATGGTGGCGCTGAGTGGTGCTGTGGTGGTGCTGAGTGGTGGTGTAGTGGTGCTGAGTGATGCTGTGGTGGTGCTGAGTGGTGCTGTGGTGGTGCTGAGTGATGCTGTGGTGGTGCTGAGTCATAATGTGGTGGTGCTGAGTGAGAATGTGGTGGTGCTGAGTAATGCTGGGGTAGCGCTGAGTGATGATATGGTGATGCAGAGGGCAGAAAGGCACAAAAAGCAGTCTAACAAAGGGCAGAAGGGCAGAAAAACAAGGAAAAAACGAGTCTAACAGAGGGCAGAAGGGTACAAAAAAACAGTCTAACAGAGGACAGAAGGGCAGAAAAACAAGGGAAAATCGAGTCAAACAGAGGGCAGAGGGGCACAAAAAACGAGTCTAACAGGGGGCAGAAAGGCACAAAAACGAGTCTAACAGAGGGCAGAAGGGCACAAAAAACGAGTCTAACAGAGGGCAGAAGGGCAGTAAAACAAGGGAATAACAGAGGGCAGAAGGGGACAAAAAACGAGTCTAACAGAGGGCAAAAGGGCAGAAAAACAAGGGAAAAATTAGTCTAACAGAGGGCAGAAGGGCACAAAAAACTAGTCTAACGGGGGCAGAAGGGCAGAAAAACAAGGGAAAAACGAGTCTAACAGAGGGCAGAAAAACAAGGGAAAAACGAGTCTAACAGAGGGCAGAAGGGCACAAAAAACGAGTCTAACAGGGGGCAGAATGAATCCCGCCCTGCGTGTTTGTCCACGAAGATGCCACCGTTTTGTGCAATACTTCTACTCAACTGGAGTACTTTCTTCTGTCTAATCAGTAAGTGCTCCCTCGTTGGCTAAATGTATAGGGGCAGATTTACAATAACTGGCGCATCCCCAGGGATGCGCCAGTTATTGTGCGCTGTAGCTCCGCCACCCCTGGTCCACCGCCTTTACAATGCGGCGCACCATGTGGCAAAAACGGCCAGATGCGTCACGCATCTGTGCCGTAAAAGCAGCGCATTGCTGGAGCCTCATCGCAAGCGCGACGCAGCTCCAGCAATGCTCTGGGGGGCCCTTTCTCCCCAATGCTGCGTCAAGCCTTGCGCCTGCTTCAAGCAGGCACAGGGTTTTGACGCAGCATTGGCCTAAAAGTGACTAAGTGAAATCTTGTAGATTTCACTCAGCCACTTTTAGGAGGCGTTCCTGCGCAGGAACGCCCTCCCCTGCGCCGGAACGCCTCCAGATGGTGCAGGGCTTTACAACGTGATGCATCTCTCAGCATTGCTGGACGCAGCTCCAGCAATGCTCTGGGGGGCCCTTTCTCCCCTATGCTGTGTCAAGCCTTGCGCCTGCTTCAAGCAGGCACAGGGTTTTGACGCAGCATTGGCCTAAAAGTGACTAAGTGAAATCTTGTAAATTTCACTCAGCCACTTTTAGAAGGCGTTCCTGAGCAGGAACGCCCTACCCTGCACCGGAACGCCTCCTGATGGCGCAGGGCTTTACAACATGATGCATCTCCCAGCATTGCTGGACGCAGCTCCAGCAATGCTCTGGGGGGCCCTTTCTCCCCAATGCTGCGTCAAGCCTTGCGCATGCTTCAAGCAGGCGCAGGGTTTTGACGTAGCATTGGCCTAAAAGTGACCGAGTGAAATCTTGTTGATTTCACTCAGCCACTTTTAGGAGGCGTTCCTGCGCAGGAACGCCCTCCCCTGCGCCGGAACGTCTCCTGATGGCGCAGGGCTTGACAACGTGATGCATCTCTCGGATGCCTCACGTCGTTAATACCCAGCACCATGGCGAATCTTTTGTGCTGCCGCTGCGTCACATAAGTGACGCAACTGCGGCGCAAAAGAGGCGCAAGCGGCTTGGAAATCTGCCCCATACTGCTATTACTACACTGTAGCTGCATAAAGGGCCAGAAGATGTGTCTCCAGTGACCATGTGTGCCTGTGCCTGTGTTACAGGCACACATGGTAACTGGAGACACGTCTTCCTGCCCTTTACGGAGCTGCAGTGTAGTAAAAGCACTGTACATTTACCCAATGAGGGAGCACTTACTGGATTAGCCAGTAGAAAGTACTCCTGGGCAAATGTCAAAACAATCTGTGATTTCGGGGAAAAATTTGCGAACTCGCAGATTTTTTTGCGATTTCGCATGGAAATCGGTGAATTCGCGGAATGCGAATTCGCAAATTTCGCCCATGCTTAGTTTTTTTTCAGTGCAGCTACCGCAAAGTTACCCAAACAGTCGTACATGGGCGCAGCCATCTTGTTTTTAGTGTTCGCGTTGTGTATTTCCGTTTCCGGGCGCTAGTTGCATGCTCGTGTTGGGCATTTCCTACGTGCGTGGCACATTTACATGATCATGTTCGTTTTTGCGTGCTCGCGGGAAAAATATTGCGCAAACTTACCCACGTGGTCGCAATGGGCGCAGCCATCTTGTTTTTCATTCATTGCTATGGTTCTGGGCATGCTTTTTCTATCCTGCTTTAATCTTTGAAATCCTTTGTTTGTTTGAACTTTTTTTTAATCTTTTTTACTCATTATCTATCCCTCTCTTTTTCTACATCTATATTTTGTGTTTTTTTCAACTTTTTGTTACTTTAATAACTACTTTTTTTGTTCAGCTCTCTCTTTTCTTTTACTTAAGTTTTTTTTTCCCCAATTCTTTTCTTCTTTCACCCAGGACCATGGCAAAGAGAGCCGACAAGTGTAAGGGGAAGGGTCCCTCACCCCGTAGCCGGCTCCCTTGCGGGCGCTTAAGGGGGGAGGATGTAACTGCCCGGGAGATCTTTAGCGCGGTGGAGGTGGCCGCATTAGTTTTCTTCGTCCAGCGCCACCTCCCCAAGACCATCGCGGTAGGCCCAGTACCGGTACGGGCTCCGGGAGCGTCACCAGCTATGGGGGAAGGTGTGCCGGGCCATGTTTCGGGAGTCTAGGGTCTGGCGCACATATAACCAGGCGATGCACTGGTGGTCCGACATCCTGGACCGGGAACATGACCTGCTCGACCTGCTTGTCATGGAGATCCCTGGGCTTGGTGAGTAGTAGTAGCTATTTAATCACTGCTTTGTTTTCTCCTGCTCTGTGTTATTATGATATTGCAAATATTAGTTTTTTTCCGAAGAGCAAGAATGCTGCTGATTACATTGCAGGTAAATTATGTTTCAAAAGCTTCTGTGATTGCAGGTGCTCGCCTGCTCACTGGCGGTGCTACTATACTTACTTGTTTTCAATTTTGTGCTCATTTTGCCTGGGTGATTATGTATGAGTGTACTCTACAGAAGTGGTAATGCTGGACACTAGAGATTACATTTCTGGTAAATTATGTTTCAAAAGCTTCTGTGATTGCAGGTGCTCGCCTGCTCACTGGCGGTGCTACTATGCTTACTTGTTTTCAATTTTGTGCTCATCTGGCCTGAGTGATTATGTAAGTAAGTAAGTAAGTAAGTAAAAATTTATTTGTATATGATTAATTAAAATCTTTACAAAATTGAAAAGTATCCGTAGTAATTTTTGCTTTAACGTACAAACAAAAACAAAAAATAAGGTGCATAAAATTACAGTGATGTTAACAGTTATATGGTTAGCATCATAGGATTAAAAGTTCATATGGCATGGTTAAGTCTCTTTCTTATTAGGTCAAAGAACTTCACAACTTGACAGTTCAATTTAGTGTCGCTAGTAGAAAAGCACAATATGGCTGCCTGTCTGCAAGTCCGGACAGCATAAAAGTTAAAAAAAGGACGTAAGAGATTGAACCTCAGGTCCTTTATGCTAGGGCAGATGCAAATCACATGAATTATGTCTTCCTTGCCGGTTTTGCACATGCGACACTGTTGTGACGGGTTATTTCTCTCCCAAGGTGGAAGATGTGGAAGTATGGGAATTACACCAAGTCGTAATTTTAGGAATTTTTCTTTAACATTTATTTTCATGCCAATACTGAAGTACGCTTGTGGCCGCAGTTTTTCATAAGCTCCCACCGTTAGCCATCCATGTGCTCGGTTTGCTAGGTCTTTCTTGTCTTCTATCGCTGAGATGATGCTAGCTGATTTTTTGGCTACTTTTTTAAAGGACAAGAGATCCATTGATGTTTCCCAGGTTTCAGTCAGGCCTAGAACTTTGAGAGAATCATGTGATTATGTATGAGTGTACTTTACAGAACTGCGTAATGCTAGACACTAGAGAATCAAGTCCAGTCCTTCCTTTGTACTCCTGCCAGTAAGAAGAGATAGTGGTGGTGAATGGCGACCGTGCGAACGCGCAGCGGTCACGCGCAGCGGGCGCGCCGTTTGTGCGCCGAAGGCGCGCCAAAGGTAAGCCCGTCTGCGCCCGTCCGCGACCGGATCGCGACCAGCGCCAGGACCCCTGGCCCACGAAGACCCCGACCGACCCGCCTGACGTACTCCGCCGCCACCCTCATCGCTCTCAACTCCGGCCGACTCCCTGAATGCCATCAAGCCACACCACGACACACCCACGGACCTTTCAGCTGCCACGCCTGCAAGTTCTCCTGCATCCGGACCAGCCCCGCACCAGCACCCGCCAAGTCGAACTCCAGCAGCACCCACCTCAAGTGCATCCTGCTCAACACCCGCTCCGTCCACAGACACGCCATCGAACTCTGGAACCTCCTGGACGCCACAGCCCCTGACGTTGCCTTCCTCACGGAGACCTGGATGAACGCCTCTTCGGCTCCCGACATCGCCATCGCCATCCCAGAGGGCTACAAGATCGTCCGGAGGGACCGCAACGCCAACCAGATGGGAGGAGGCATCGCCATCATCCACAGGGACACCATCCGTCTCACGACCAGCACCGACAACACCCTGACCAGCGCCGAATACCTGCATTTCCAGATCCACACCAACCCGAACACCACCCTCAGAGGCACCCTGATCTACCGACCCCCTGGACCACGCACGCAATTCAGCGAGGACATCGCCGACTTCGTCAGCCCGCATGCCCTCCCCTCCGCTGACTACATCCTCCTGGGGGACCTGAACTTCCACCTGGAGAACAACAACGACCACAACACCAGCACCCTGCTCGACAACCTCGCCAACCTGGGACTCAAGCAACTGGTGTCCACCCCCACCCACCTCGCCGGACACACACTCGACGCCGTCTTCTCATCCAGCACAGACATCAACTTCAGCCACGCCACAGAGCTTCAATGGACGGACCACAGCTGCATCCACTTCACCTTCAAGAGAACGACGACCCACCAACACCAGCAACAGGCCGCCCGCAGAAGCTGGAACAAGATCACAGCAGACCAGCTAGCCACCTCCCTGAGCCAACACCCTCCTGCCAGCTCAGCGAACCCCAGCCAGGCCGCCGACAACATCACGAAGTGGATCAGCAACTGCGCGGACGAACTCGCCCCGCTGAGGACCCCGCCCAGCAGACCCGGCAGCAAGAAGGCCCCATGGTTCACCGACGAACTCAAGAGCTCCAAGAAGAACTGCCGAGCCCTCGAGAAAGTCTGGAAAAGGGACCCGACACCGGACAACAGGACCTCCTACAAACTGGCCACCCGGAAACACCACCAGCTGATCCGCGCCGCCAAGAGAACAGCATTCAAGGACCGGCTGGACAACAACGCACACAACAGCAAGGAACTCTTCAACATCGTGAAAGAGCTTTCCAACCCCAGCGCAGGAAACAACGACATCACCCCATCGCAAGACCTCTGCAACTCCCTCGCCTCATACTTCCACAACAAGATCACGGACATACACAGCAGCTTCAACAACCAACCAACGCACACCACGACCGACCTGCCACCCCCCCCCACCACCACCCTCCACGCCTGGACCCCGATCAGCACAGAAGACACCATCCGCACGATGAACTCCATCCACTCCGGATCACCAACCGACCCCTGCCCTCACCACGTCTTCAACAAGGCCGACGCTGTCATCGCACCCCACCTGCGAGACATCATCAACACATCCTTCGACACCGCCATCTTCCCCGAAAGCTGGAAACACGCCGAACTCAGCGCTCTACTCAAGAAACCAACAGCGGACCCCACCGACCTCAAGAACTACCGCCCCATCTCGCTTCTCCCGTTTCCAGCCAAAGTCATCGAGAAGACCGTCAACAAGCAGATGGCCGCCTTCCTCGAGACGAACGGATCCCTCGACCCCTCACAGTCCGGCTTCCGAGCCAAACACAGCACCGAGACCGCCCTCATCGCCGCCACCGATGACATCCGAGCCCTGATGGACAATGGAGAAACAGCGGCCCTCATCCTCCTAGACCTCTCCGCGGCATTCGACACGGTCTGCCACCGCACCCTTATACGGCGCCTCAGCAACATCGGAATCCGGGACAAGGCGCTGGAATGGATCATCTCCTTCCTCGACGGAAGAACACAGCGAGTCCGCCTACCACCGTACAAGTCAGAGGCCTCCGAAGTCATCTGCGGCGTCCCCCAAGGATCATCACTGAGCCCCACCCTCTTCAACGTCTACATGAGCCCCCTCGCGGCCATCGTACGCAAACACCACCTCAGCATCATCTCCTACGCCGACGACACCCAGCTGATCCTCTCCCTGACCAACAACCCCGCCGCCGCCAGAGCCAACCTGCACGAAGGGATGAAAGAGGTAGCCGAGTGGATGACGACCAGCCGCCTGAAACTGAACTCGGACAAGACGGAGGTCCTCATCCTGGGCTCTTCACCCTCCGCCTGGGACGACTCCTGGTGGCCTCCCGCCCTGGGCACCGCACCCAAACCGACAGACCATGCACGAAACCTGGGCTTCATCCTGGACTCCTCCCTCTCCATGACCAGACAAGTCAACAGCGTCTCCTCGGCTTGCTTCAACATCCTACGCATGCTACGGAAGATCTTCTGGTGGATCCCCTCAGAGACCAGGAAGACCGTCACCCAGGCCCTCGTCACCAGCCGACTGGACTACGGCAACGCCCTCTACGCCGGGACCACCGCCAAGCTCCAGAAGAGACTCCAGCGGATCCAAAACGCCTCAGCCAGACTCATCCTCGACATCCCACGGTCCAGCCACATCTCCGGACATCTGAGAGACCTTCACTGGCTCCCCATCAACAAGAGAATCACCTTCCGCCTCCTCACCCACGCACACAAAGCCCTACACGACCAAGGCCCGAGCTACCTCAACAGCCGAGTCAACTTCTACGCTCCCAAACGCCACCTCCGATCAGCCAACCACGCCCTCGCCGCCGTCCCCCGCATCCGAAGAGCGACTACAGGAGGAAGGTCCTTCTCCTACCTGGCCGCCAAGACCTGGAACTCCCTCCCGTCCGACCTGCGCCTAACCCAAGACCACCTCTCCTTCAGGAAGAAGCTGAAGACCTGGCTGTTCGAGCAGTAGCGGCACCCCCCCTCCCCAGCGCCTTGAGACCCTACGGGTATGTAGCGCGCTTTATAAGTGTCACTGATTGATTGATTGATTGATAGGTTGAGTATATTATGACTGGATATTTACTATTTAGTAGGAAACTTTTTAGTGGTCCGCAATTATGACGGGCTGTGTTTGACACTTTGCGTGCTGTGGAGTGCTGCCTGCCAGTCCTAGTAGAACCTTTTTGTAGTTGGTTTAGTGAGTTACATAACTTTCCAACTAGACGGTCCATGAATCCAGCAATACTAATATCCTAGTAGACCACATCAGAAAGGTCAATACATTTAGTGCAATTGTTGTCAATTTCCCCGAAATAATTTGTTATTGTTTTTTGAAATGTTTGATTTGGTTGACAACAATCATCCATGTTTGTGTCTTTCTTTCATGTTGTACATCAGGTCCCCCCCTGGGGCAGGAGGACAGAGGAGAAGGTAGCAGCGCCGGCGGAGCAGGAACAACAGGAAGGCCAGGATAAGTCCACCGAGGTCTCTACTGCTGGCCACAGTAAGTTTTCCCGGTAATATTATTAATTATACTTCCCTATCTTTTACAGCACCTATTTATTCCAAAGGTTCCTTATAATTCTATTTTTTCCTAAATCGTCTTTGATCTTCTTGTAGACTGTTTCTAAATTCTGATCCTGACTCTAGTATGACTGTCTGTGCTACTAGATAATTATTAGTCTGTCTGTGTAGCTAGCTAAGCTTGCACAGTTGGCAAAAGGTGTTAAACAAAACTCCTAATCAGCAATAGCTCTAGGCACTGAGGGCATTCCTCTGGGTTGTCCATAATGTCTAAGGAAGTCTTCTAAATGTTTATGCTTTGACATTTCCCAACAATAAAATGTCAATGGCCATCAAGAATAAGATACTAGTTTACTTTTTGATTGGATAGGAGGACATACTACTACTGTTGCAGGGACTATTCTGCACATACAGAACTATGGACAAGAAATAGTGCATTGGTGATAATAGGCGCAGTTAGACTTTCCACATACCTCAGTCATAACAGAAGTTGAACCCCCAATCTCCTTACTGACTCACTAGTGTGTCAGAGTCCTTATTTAGCTCCCAAATGCAGCGATGATCCCCAATGATTATACAACCCAGAACTTAAGACTACGGAGTCAGAGTCCCGACCTCTCAGAGTCACGGACTCATGCTTGCAAATTGCAAACCCTTTGGTTCACTCACTCATGACCAAAAACCACAGAGTCTATGTAAGTTTTAAAGCCTTATTAAAAGTAAAACAACTAGCTCTGTGTGTACTCTGTAAAAATTTAAATTGTGCATCATATAAAAACATTTGTTAAAATCAACTTATATAAGATAAACGGTGAACGACTGAAAAGTGGCTGATTTCACACATTAATAGTGGGAGAGCCCTCAACTGGTTGGAACTTAAAGTCTTGGTGGGGATGAATCATTGATGACTCCGACTAACATTCATGATCTTGCTCTTGTTTGTAGAAGGGAAGCTTCTGTCTGTTAGGAGAAAAATGGTGCGTGTTAAAAAGCAAGCATCAGTTGTGCCAAAAAGTGTAGCATGTTATGGCTAAGCATGAATAAAAAACACCCTCCCCTTACGAAAGGGGAATTTTCAATTTAGACTACAGAGTCACAAATAATTAAATTTGTTTATTTAGTAACATATTTTATCATTCCTAGACAAAATAGGGAGTGGTGTATATGGCATCCAAAAATATTAAATGTATTTTCTAGGCGTAACACCATCGGCACAGCCATCCACCAGTGCCGGGGCCAGCGCGGAGGTGGGCACTCCAGGGGCGGAGGCGGTGCCATAGCCAGCAGGAACTGCTGTGGGGGATGCCACGGAAGTGGCAAGCACTGGTCAGCTATTATATTCCTTACTTATTGAGATTGCAGAGTGGGCTCTCTGCAGGGGTGTATATGTTGTACAGTACAAGTACACTTTACTGTTAAGAAGACTTACAAATTTAGAACTAAGTTTTTGTCAACCAGGTAGAAGACAGTCACCCTTGACTTCTCAGAAGCAATAGCATTAGTGGTGGAAGTTGACCAGTAACCAATGGCCTCCTCTAAATTTGACTTTAACTCAGCTGTGAAAGTTTTATCGAGAAGCCAAGTCAGATCAGAGATGAACTTGATGGATGGGATGAACGAAAAGGGAAAGAAGGGTGTAAGGAAGGATGAGCAAGTTAAAGTTAATTACTGGCAAAGAATGATACGTGTTTTTGAATGCTGCCCGAGGGGGCTGTGAATCTGATGCATTGCCGGTTTAAGGCTGAAGCAAGGATGGGTGAAAGGAGAAAGAAAAGAGGACTACCTGGGGGGGTGAAACAGAAACTGTATGTGTGCGCAATATATCCTTTGGTTCAGATTCAAATGCAAGTCAAGCACGGATGCATGGCTGGCGGTTTACAAAATAAAATAAAAAGGTTGTTTTTTGGTGAGAAAAAGTAAGGTTTGTCCAGTTGAGATAATATGAAGAGTGATTGACATTTACTTTGAATGGATGGATGCCCGGATGGTATCGTCCTCATAGAAAGCATAGGTGTATGTAGACAGAGTAGACGGTCACTGGATGAAGAGTGTTACTTTGAAGAGCATGTAACACCGCACCTCCGTGCCAGAGAAGCAAAGCCGAGGAAAGAAGTTGTAATTTTTCAGAATACTACCATGACTAGTAACAGTAGTTTGCAAGCACAGCATATATCCGGTGTTTACGGGGACCACTCACTACCTCTGTTAGAAAATGTCTTAAAACTCTGTCATTGAAATTGATGTGTGGCCTATCGGTGTTCAGTCAATCAAAAACAAAGCACCTAAAGTCATCCCATAGGTAAGCAAATATCCTGTGAAGGGAAAGAGGATCTTATTATCTTCTTCATTTTCCTTTTGTAGTAGTCAGGGGCAGGCCAGGGTGAAAGTTAAATTAATTGAGCAATAGCCCTTGTAGCAGAGTGTGGCCAGTGCCACACATAATAGAAAAGTAAGAGCTTCACCACCTGCATGTACTGGAATGGTAACAGTAACGCAAGTCTGTGTCATCATGGCTTGCGTCTGTTTTTCTTGGATGCAAGTTGACCGCGCTGGCATTATGCCGGCTTCCACAAGTTTACGTACTAATTTCGCTAAACAAGAGAGAAGAAGAAGACTGGTGTACTGTCTGAGTCTAATGTAGGGAGTCAATATAGTGCTAGTAGAATTCCTGAAACTACCACTAATGTTATAGCAGAAGCCGATGAAGTGGGAGGTTAGATAGATACATGCCACAAATGTTATGTACTGTGCTTGCAAGTTGCTAGTGCTACTGTTTCACAACGTTCTGCTGAATTATTTTGTGTTAATCTTAAAGAGCATTGGTTACAATATGTTTTTATTTCTTCATATTGATACTCCTTCTAAACTAACTAGGAAGGAGTTGGCTAGACGGGCCCGGCAACGGAAGCTAGGGGCAATTGTCGCCGAATATCGGCGGCTGGTGGCCCAGGAGGAGGAGGACACGCAGTCTCAGTCTACAACAACATCCACGACAGCTGCATCCTTCTCCGCTGCCCCTGGGTCATATGGTCAGCGCAAACCTCCAGCGGTAAGGAGCCGCGGTCCGGCAGCCACCCGCCACCACCGAGCAGCAAAAACAACAGCTGCCCCTACAGTACCTGCAAGTGCAAGGGTCATGTGCACCGCTTGACCCTGAGAGTGTCCTACCTAGAGCAGGAGGTGGTGAGGCAGAAAGCCCTGCTCAAGGACCCCCTGAGAGAGCTGTGTGACCACCTGGCCAAAGGACACTGTCTGCAGAAGTAGAGAGACTGTCCCTTCCCCCTTTTTTAAAGATTTTTGAGGGGGTTGGGAATTGGGCATTGGGATTTTTGGATTTTTGGGGACTGATTTGATTCATGGACATTGGTTGGGGTTAGAGAGGGGGTGGTTCGGGTCTTCTTGTGGGATAGTTTATTTTTGTTAGGGCTCCAACAATTATTTATTTCTCTACCTAAACATAGCATACACGTTTTTTTTACTGCTTTGTGGGGAAGGCGGGGGGGGGTTAACTCAACTGTACGTTTGTTTTCCTGAAACTTAACTGGCTGGTTTATTCAAATTGTCCAATGGCCCAAGTTTTTACAAAAGAGCCACTGACGGAGTTAGTGAATTCAATTGTCCTACTACTTTACTAGTACTACCGTCAGTCTCTCCTCTCCTCTTACTCCATTATTCTTCCTCCCCCAAAATGCTTATCTTACCTGTGATTCGTGTTTGAGAATAGGGCTAGGCACAGGGCTGGGTGCATGGCAAATGGTGATTAAGGTTGGCTATGGAATCCTGGACAGATGAAATGTCATAGTTGTGGTGGTAGTAGTAGTGGTACACACTGGCAGTAGCAGCATATGAAAAAAAAGAAATGAAACATTGAGTGGCCTGAGCGTAGCATTAGAAAAGTACGATAGATAGTACAGTACACAAGAACAGTGCCATAAATTGTAGCCTAAGCAATGCTAAGGTATTCAAAATATAAGTACTAGTTGCATGGAGTATGGCTACTACAAGAATTAGTCTGAAGGTGAAGGACACAGCAGCGTAAGCATTTGATTTGTCACGTGTAGGAGGAGGATGTTGTTGATGATCAATCCACTTGATGGCGCACATGAAATTCTGATTTGATTTGCAAATACTCATGGTGGGTGCGTGTCAAGCAGAATAAGAATAAGAATATATCCTCGGATTCCTTCACCAGCCTTAAAATTGATTTTCTGTTGCTTTGACCTTATCCTCCCCAGCAAGTGTGTGGAATTATTGCTGTCATTTAGTCACACATCAATGAAAACCACACAGCCCGGGGGAAGAGGGTTAGGGTATGAAAATTGGATGGGAATGGGGGTTTTTAGGAAAGTTTTGTGGAGAGAGGATAAAAAACACAGCATGGACAAATAACAAATGAAGAAAAACAAATCTTTGGATACGAAGCTATCCATAAATCTTTTAAGGGACATAAAGAAAGTGCACTACTGCATGCATGAAGTTGTTTGCTAAATGGATGGTTAGGTTACTGAAAAGTAGTACTTACTACAACTTACTAACTATGAAGAAACAATTTGACAGAACAGGGCTGCAGTAATTACACAATTGTACTTGCCTATCTGCCCCCAGAGAGAATAAACACTTATTAGTACATTTAATTAGTTTTAAAAATAGCAAAGAAACGTATCAAATAGCTGGAGGGATGAATTTAAAGCAGAGAGCAAACAAACGCACAGGCACACACCTATAGAAGTTCACAACAATAACATTATTTAAAAGATAAGGAGAAGTGAAGAGGATACTGTAACTGTATGTTGTAGTTGTCCTGTTCAATTTGAGAAGTTGCATGCATCCAGCCATTCCTCTTATTCGCGGTACTCCTCCATCCCATCTGACGCTCCGTCGATCAATCTTGGTGGCCAGACAGACACACTGTCCACTGCCTGACTGGCAGATGTGGAATTGCGGATCGCTAATGGTAAGCCTGAGATTATCGTTTTTTCCATCTCGCACGGTAAAAGCCGGCCTGTAATTGTTGATGGAAAAACAGGAAGTGATATTAAAAAACACCACGGTGTAGTGCAAAAATAACACTTTCAGATTCAGAGGCGACAGTATTACATACAAGCATCAGTTCTAAAGTGCGTACTCTGAGTCTCTTTTTCAAGGATGTCAATTAGCACACAGCAGACGGTCAATTCAGGAACCACTGAGTGAAGCAACCTAAAGTAGCATACCTCTTTGACACAGACAGACAAAGCATATCTAATTGTATGAAGCAAGCCACATAGCCGCAATTTTACATGAACTGCTGTCTGGACTCTGGCATACCAACACTACACTGGCTCAACCACTCCATACCACGACTAGACAGACATGTAGTTCTGCTGTAGTTGTTGTTGACTGGTTTACCTGTTTGCCACTCACGAAATGGCCATAGTTCTTGCATAAACTGACGATGATGATCCAAACATCCCAGTGAGTGACTGTAAAGAAAAAAGATATTATGTAAGTTTGATCTTCAAGACTCATCATCATCATGGTTTATTGGCAAACTCAATGTTGTTCATGCAGTCGCAGTCTACACACACAGTGAGTCCAAGGACATTTTGCATATTAAAAAATGCAATGTAGTGCCCCCTGCAGTAGAAGTACAATTTGAATTAAACAAGGTGAAAAAAACAGAGTAGACTTGAGTTACATTTAGTGTGTAAAAGATTAAATAATAACAGAAGACATATGATTCATTTCATGCACAACAAACAAACAGCACTTGCTTTCATTAGAGCCAGACAGCCAGTGGTGTCAACTACATGCCATCTCATTATTCATTACCTGTTCCACTTTTTGTCCGCATCTTGTTCTTAAAGTGAAGGTCCACTGGGCAGCCTCTCGTGTCAATTTCAGAAGTAACTGTCAGCAATCAGCATATAGTCAGTACTTCCAGTCCCACTTCTTTTGAGGGGACTCGTCTAGGACGCAACAGTTTCTTCATTCTGCGTAATCCAGCCATCTGCCTTGAGGGAAATGGATAGGGGGTGTCTGGAGGAGGAGGGTAGAGGAGCATGACTGAGTTGTGATCTTGTGAACTTCAGGATTGCAGACAGCGGCACCTTCAATAAGGAAATAAGACGAAGACAGTGCTGCTGATGGATTTGTTGTGATTCGAGTTTTGTTGTGGTAAAAGTTGCAAAACAAAGAAAGACACACAGGAGTAAAAGTAAATAAGGAGTCAGGACGAAAAAAAAAGGAAGTCAGATTCAGGCCTAGGTGTCAGGGAAGTAGAGCTCATCCTTAAACTCTGTGAATTGAGACAGGAGTAGGTCAGCTAACAGAGAAGAACTTCCATCACCTAAGTCGGTTTCCTCTTCTTCCTGTGTGGATTCACGTATTTTTTTAATCAGGTGGTATGAAGTGCTGATTCATCTTGATCATTGGTAACCTCTCCACATTTTTGGGCGAGAGGCGGGTCCTGTTTGAAGTTAAAATGGCACCAGCCGCACTGAAAACACGTTCAGAAGACATGCTTGCGAGTGGGCAAGACAAATAATTTAGAGCCAGCTTGGTGATCAGTGGCCATTGACCTCTTTTCGTATACCAATACAGCAATGGGTTGTGATCAATGTAGATCTCTGTTGGGTCATCCAGATAGGCCTGTACCATCCACTCAAGGTCATCCAGGGGTGCTTAACTTTGCGTGCCATCTGAGGCCTTTGCATCAACACTGGAACGAGCAAACCCTTGATGAGTTATCCAATCAGCTTCCGACAATGTTATGGCTGGGCCTGGTGCAGGTGAGGATGATGATGCGGTTGCTGGTGTCGGTAACGGCTGTGAGGGAAAGTGACTGTCTTTGGCCACAGAAGTGGACCTTGACGCCGGATGGCCTGCTGATTCAGTAGTACTTCTGCCGGTTCCTTCAATTTCCTGCCGCTCTTTTTTGAACCGAGTGGTTGACAGAGCTAGCCAATGTTTGTACTTTGAAACATCTGCTTCAGTAAAAGGAATGAATGCTTTGCTGGACAGTGCCTTTTTGTACCATGGATCCAGACTAGTGGCACAAATGTAATGTTGTTCTGTATGTATTTTTTAAGCCTTTCATTGTCAACTAGGCGGGTTAATAAGCTCTCCGCCAACTGATATGCGTCTTGCTTTTCAGTATCATCTTTGAACGTTGAAGACACCGCCTTTAGTTGGTGATCTAGCATGCGCAACAATGGGATAGCTTTGCCCAAAGTACAGTCTTCCCTGATGACTTCACACGTGCAGACCTCAAAAGGACGAAGCATGTCTGTCAGGCTTTTAACTAGGTCCCATTCCTCCAACTCTAGCCTCATGTCTTTTATGGAAGAACCCTGTGCAAAGACATACTTCTTGATTACCAAGCACTGCTCAGACAGTTGCTCAAGCATGTAGAAGGTTGAGTTCCACCTCCTGGATGAGTCCTCTGACTGGTGCTCTATGGTCACGTTGAATGATCCTCAGCTGCTTCCAGGCCTTAAAAGAATGGCTGAAATGTGTGCAGATTCTTCGGCAGATGGTCAGTAACTTGCTGACTTTGTTTTCTTTTTTCAAGAAATCTTGGACAACAACGTTAATACTGTGCGCCAAACACGGCACTCTGAATTAGCCACCATCATTCATGGCCCTAACTATATTACTGCCATTATCCGTGGAAACATAACCAATCATGCACTTTCTTGGATGCAGCCATTCAAAGAACTTACTATTAAACTCCTCCAAAATGTTTACCGCAGTATGAGATTTCTCCATGGCAAACATGGCTAATGTTGCATGTTTCTGACTAGCTTGAAAAATTGTGGCAGTGTCAACATCTGCAGACATCTTGTCTCTAACCCCTGCAAAAGAGACCCAGTGTGCAGTGATGCACATGTAATCAAGGGCTTGGCAACTGGTCTACATATCTGTTGTCAGGTGGATAGTGTGAACAGAACTCTTCCGCAAAGCTGCCCCAATCACCTCCAGCACATCTTGATGTAGTGATGGAACTGCAACTCTGGCAAAATAGGACCGGCTAGGAACCTTACATTTAGGGCAGACTGTTGCCACAAATTCTCGATAACCCACCCCTTCCACGAAAGAAAAAGGGAGAAGGTCCAGCGCTAACATTTTAGCCAGCATTGCATTATGAAGACATGCCGTTGGGTGATTGCATTCAAATGGCGCGTCCGACCAAAACATACTTTTAATGGTGGTCTGGACCGTTTTCATATGTGATGAGGAGGATCCAGACCTCTTCAACCCAGTTAGGCTCATTGATGTACTTTTTCGCATTGGCGTCTCTACCAGACTACTGCCCCTCCTTGATGTTGTTGGGGTAGAGGAGGGTGTGGGTGCTACCACTGCAGTGCTGCTGCCAGCGGTACTGTGTGTACCAGAAAAAATGTCTCTCGGTTGTTCACCTCCCCACTGCACGATCAGCTCCTCTTCGTCATCAGATGCAATCTCAATGTCTGCATTTGGATTTGTACTTTTGGCTTTCCGGTTGTTACTTAGGTGCGCCTCCCACTGGATAATGTGGTGTTTTTTAGATGACCTCTCGGGCCTCCCGTACTGTTGTGTTCTTATCTAGGACCCTAATTCGATATTCCCGATTTATGCCCTTGTGAGGTTATAATCAATAATGTCCTGACAAAGGCATAAGAATCAGATTCATATTCAGTAATGACCCATGCAATCCAAAGCACAGCATGGCTACTCCCATCGACTCCTAGATAGCACAACGCGTTCTTTAAACAAACCAAGCCTCCAGCAGCCCAGGAAAACCCCCCCTGCTTTTGTTTTGATTTGAACAAGAACTCCTGAAGTCCTGCAAGAACTGTTAGTTCTTGGTGACGTCTTATGTCCAACCTTATGTCAAACCCGGCACCTTTCAGGTATAAAATACCAACAGTTGCCTTAAGCAAACACGCGGTGGTTCGGAGCAGAACAGCCATCTACTTGCCCAGCTGATGCGAGTGCCCGCCGATGCCGCCTTTCCTGTTTGACGCACTGAGAGAGACGCTGTCTTTTTCTCCAGCCGAGAAAATCCAGCTCCGGTGTTTCCAGCCTACCCTTGCGGGTTGCTGGGATATGAGTCCTGAGGAAAGAGATACCAGACCTCCCACATTCTATTACCAAGGTACGAAGCTGACTAAACCCTTAGGAGAATTCTTGATGCAGATTCTTGGCAAAATTACTTAAACCAACTTAACTTAACACTGCTACTTCCTTGTCCCTTCCCACGTATTAGGCTTAGGTCAGGTACACCGGGGTAGGCTTAGTTAGAAGCACCAGTTGAGCCTTTTAGCCAATATATATATGTATGTATATATGTTATCCATTTTAAAGTATCATATGGCTAAGAAACTGTATCAATGCTGTTACAGTATTATTTCATAATACTACTTTTACTGTAAGCACTTTACTTTACTTTAAGTATTACAATTGTGGCAATTCATTTCTCTTGCATGAGAAGGAAGACTGCTCAATAAATACCACCTTTTTATTGAAAACGCCTGTCTCTCCAGTTCTCTGCACTCTAGTGAAACTAAGTATGCACTGTTGTCTGAGTGAAATAATTTGCGATTATTTTCACACAACTCTAGAGATATACTCTTATTCTGAGGGAGCAAAGTTGTCATGTTTATGCGATTGTCGGAAACTGAATCCCTTCTTGTCTGAGCCAGGGAAGGTTATCCATCCCTCTCCATTCGAGAAAGTTTCCAGTGACCTCTGAGCTAGCTGGCGCAAACCTAAATTAAGTTTAACATAGTCAGTAGCGACCTAGATGACCTCAGTCCTACGTCTACACTGCTGTTTATGTTATTCCAATGCGCAGAGCCTATTGGGAAAATAGGAACTACACTACAGTACCATAGTTGGTATCAAGCTTACCCCGACTAACTACTTGTGTACAAATTGAACAAATGACTAGGTTTTCTGCCTTTTTGCTTATACTAAAGTAGTCCCAAACTGAAGACTGGAGATTTCTGGTGGTGGAGGTGCTACTTTCAATGCCAGATGAAGTGGAGGTTGGGCGTGGCTGAATTTGACTCTGTTGTGCACTTACAGCACAACTACTTGAGGTAATGGAGGTTGAGCTGGATGGAGGTCCCTGCCAGCCCTTCTGACGAGAAAATATGGAAGCTGTAGGTCATGTTGGTGTAGTAGTTACCTGTGTTGGTGGTGGTACCAGTGCCACGCCGCCCACATCATGCTAGCAGCAATTCGGGATAGGGTCAAAATGTCTGTCTGCTGCATGCCCGCTGGGGCTGGAGTGATGACTGTGATGGCTGGGTCATCATCATCAGACTGTTCATCAGCAGCAGAATACACCACTTCTACTTCTTGTTCGTCGTCATCACCAATAAGTGAAAGACTTGTGGGAACCTTCCTTTTAGATTTATCTACCTTTGTCGGCTCATGTCGTGCCTCCCTCTCAGACTGCATTGGTGGGTTCCAATTAAGATCTGGATCATCAGAAGGAAGGGGGCTTGAAGAAGAACGTGTACTAGCCCTCCTTGACCTTTTTTTTGCTGGGGATCTGGAAGACAATGGATCATCAGGAGGAGTGGCTTCCTCGGATGATGCCTTTGCATGAATCTCGATTTCCTGTTGTGCCCCTACTTCTGGAGGAACAAGCATTGTGGGCAGTTGTGCATCTCCATGCGCCTCTCCATGTGTATCTACTTGCGCCTCTCCTTGCGCCACTCCATGCACCTCTCCATGCATCTCTACTTGCGCCACTCCTTGTGCCATTCCTTGCGCCACTCCTTGCGCCTCTACTTGCACCATTTCTTGCGCCACTCCTTGCGCTTCTCCTTGCGCCTCTCCTTGCACCTCTCCTTGTTGCACCTGTGGTTGTCGTTGCGGCTGTTGTTGAACACTCGTCAGATGAGTTACATCCTGCGTTGATTGGATGCTACTTTCTTGCGATGAGTCAATGCCAACATCACTGGTCGATGGTGATTGACAATTAAAGTTGCTGCCTCTGCAGCACTCATGGCCTTGGGCCTAACTTGGCGTGGTGGCACTGAGACAATTGAAGCTGAGGTGCTGCTCCCAGCTTGGTCCCCGGCGGACACCGCTGCTGCAGGCATAGTTTTGTTCCCCCCAAAAAGTGTCTGTGGGCACACCAGTCTCCTTGGTAGGTGGCACCACTTGCTTCTTCTGCTCATTCTTACTGGTAGTGGCACTGGCAACTTTCTTGGGTAGAGGAGCTATGGCCACCTTTCTTTGGGCCCATCTTCTTCAGATGTCAGAACAGCAGGCCGCAGGTGCACAAGTTGCAGAGTTGTTTGTGGCCACACGTGACGTCACGTGACGTTGTGCTGCACACATCGCAGCAGGAATTCTTCCTGGCTCTGATGATGAACGATGAGGATGATTTGTGGTTCTCTTAGTGCACCTTAAAGCAAAGGAAGCCAGAGGAACATCAGTTAAATAAATGTTGCATATGTCATGCTTCAATTAATATTTGCAACTAGGCATTTATTATTATTACAACACACCCAAAAACAGAAAGACCAAAAATAAAAATTGCAATTATTTCTAATCAAAAATGGATGTTTACATTAATAGAAGAGAGACCACACAGAGACAGTTGTTTCATGCACCACTGAGTACCCCTGGGCATAATGGATGAAAGGAGGCAGACTGGGTGCAGGCCTATGGCACAAAGCACACTGCCTGGCTTCAAAATGGCCCCTTGACCCCCACCCACATGGCCAGGCCCCAACAACACCACAAAAAATTGAAAAAGACGCAAAAATCACCACAATACAATGCCTTCCATTCCCTAAATGATGTTTACATTCAAGACACCCCACAGAAAGCCTTGGTCCATGCACCACTGAGTACCCCTGGGCATAATGGATGAAAGCAGGGCAGACTGGGTGCAGGCCTATGGCACAAAGCACACTGCCAGGCTTCAAAATGGCCCCTTGACCCCCAGCCACATGGCACTGCCTGGACCAAGCCTCAAAATGGCATCCACCCACATGGCCAGGCCCCAACAACACCCCAAAAAAATCGAAAAACACACAAAAATCACCACAATCCAATGCCATCCATGCCCTAAATGATGTTTAAATTCAAGACACCCCACAGAAAG
This sequence comes from Lissotriton vulgaris, assembly GCF_964263255.1. Taxonomy (NCBI): domain Eukaryota; kingdom Metazoa; phylum Chordata; class Amphibia; order Caudata; family Salamandridae; genus Lissotriton; species Lissotriton vulgaris. The sequence continues at coordinate 650,296,325 of NC_141696.1, read as the reverse complement.
CCTTGGTCCATGCATCACTGAGTACCCCTGGGCATAATGGATGAAAGTAGGGCAGACTGGGTGCAGGCCTATGGCACAAATCACACTGCCTGGCTTCAAAGTGGCCCCTTGAACCCACCCAAAATGCCAGGCCTTGCCTGGACCAGGCTTCAAAATGGCCCCCACCCACATGACCAGGCCCCAACAACACCCCCAAAAATGAAAAAACAAACAAAAATCACCACAATCGGGGATACATGGCGGCAGCTAGCTGAGCTGCCGCGGTGCTCTGACCTGGGTTCCGTCTGTTTGCACTGGAGATGCATGACCGCGGACTCGTCAAATTGCTGAATCATTTGCAAAACCGCTGTGATATGTTGCCCCAGGAGTTGTTTATGTGATCTTCTGACCTTTTCAGATATTTGATTTCCTCACGGTAACCTCCGTCTCCTCTGTGTTTCATGAGTGGAGACGGGGCGTGCCCGACCTGTCCGGCGTTTGCTGCCGCTTCTCCCTCCCTTCCCAGCCTGCCACCGAGCCTGCCGCTGAGCCTGCCGCTGAGCCTGCCGCTGAGCCTGCCGACCACATTGCTGAATCCGCTGCAGGCTGTTTCAGGCTTGCGGCACTGGTGTTTGGCTGCGCTGGAGCTCCGTCGAGGGAGGAAGACCCTCAGCCTTCTCTTGGGTCCCCGAGGCAGGTCGGTGGGATCCTGCTCCAGCTTCAGCTCTCGAACTGGTCAAGGAAGCCTGAGAATGGTCGAGGAGGAGGCGATTGAGGAAGGTGGTAAGGCAGCGGCTGCTACGGCTACGGCGATAGATCTGGGGGTCCCAAGTAAGCAAGGATTGCAAGGTGTGGGTAGTTTGGTGCCGGCGTCGGTGGAACCAGAGGGTCCTGGCTTGTCTGAGGCCCCCGGTATTTTTCCAACCCCTAAGCAGGCTGCCGGCAGAAGGAAGGGGAAGCGTGCTCCTAGCTGCAAGGTGGCTAAAAGCGCCAGAAATTTAGCGACTGGGTCTGGGCTAGAGCTAGACCCCCACAGTGTTAGCAACCACTCTACGCCTGATCTGGGTCAGACAGCTTTGTTTACCTCCTCAAAAAAGAAAGTTTCTTCTTATCTATCCGGAGAAGTTAAAGCAAAACAAGCTTTTACCTGTAAATCAGCAAGGAGTTCTAAAAACTCCAAGTCAGCTAACAGCACCGGGTCGAAGATAACGCCGTCATTGCGGTCCTATTTTAAGGTGATCGCGCAGGTTTTGCACCTCTCAGACCAGCAACTTTCTGAAGGTGCTCCATACCTGATGGCATCATTAGAACCCCAGGGGGCTACCCCTATTGCTCCTACTGCTGTAGGTATAGTTACTACTACAGCTAACATGACGCATGATAAAGCTATTGATGTTGATGTTAATATCAATGAACCCAGCGAGGTAAGTGTGGCTCCTGTTGAGGTTGAGGCTGAGGTTGAGGTTGAGATTGTTAATATCATGGATGGCTCACTAAAATTGGGTGCGAACCCTATGGAGACGCTTGCTGCTACTCCTACTCCTAAAGCTATAGAGTCTTGGTGTCCTTCCTTGCCTCTTATGCCTCCCCCACTATCTGCGCTATCTTTAGCGACACCGTCACTTTGGCCTCTAAGTGACGTGGCAACACTAGGGGATCACCTTCGGGGTTGTGGGGCGATGGCCCTCTCTGATACTCTGGTGGATGGTGGTGACAACTCATCCTTGGTCACCTGCCTACAGTCTATGTTTTCGTCTCTGTCAGCAGATATTAAGAAAGGCATTGAGGCATCATCTGCTATTCAATCTGAAATTCTGAACTTTTGTGAGTCCCTGGACAGCAAATTGACGGTCTTACTTCAAGAACAGAAGTGTTGGAGGACACAGTGAAGGGTCTTTAGCTGTACTTGGACAAAGCTTAGGCTGACATTGTCAAGCTTAGGAAGGAGGATTTGATGCTGGCGGAGAGAATGGAGTCATTGGAGAACAATGCGTGTCGTAGCAATCTCCGCATTCTCAATGTTCCAGAGGGCAGTGAGGGGTCGGACATCAAGCAATACATTATCCTCTGCTAAAGGAATCTTTAAGTCTAGATTAATCGGTGGAAGAGTTGGCCACAGACATCCAATGTATTCATAGAGATCCCTTCAGGAAGAACCCTCAAAGGACAAAACCGAGGAAAATATTAGTGAACTTCCACACCTATACTCTTAAAGAGGCCATTTTGAGCTTGGCCCTTAAGCAGAAATCTGTGAGTGGGAAGGGTTTCAACTTTCAGATTATGTCCGACCTCTCAAGGGCCACGCTTGACAAACAGTGGGAGCTCTGAAGGAGGCCCAAAGTGGGAGCTCTGTAGGAGGAGCCAGGGGGTCGTAGCCCAACTAGTGTTTCCGGCAGCTCTGAAGGTTATGCATAACAACACGATGCATAATATTAGATCGGTACAAGCAGCGGATGAGCTGCTGATGTCCATAGGGATGGGAAAAGATAAAGACAAGAATAAGGGGGCGCCAAGCTAAAAGGGAAAATGCTTAAGGAGAGCACTATGCTTGGGAAAAGCTTAATAAAAACTAAGAGTTGAAAAAAAAAAAAAGAAAATAGGAATAAAAAAGGCTATTAGAGGCTATGAAGCTATTAGAAGTATAATAATAGTGAAATAATAGTGAAATAGTGAAATAGGATATATGTATATCTATGTCTTCGCTTTTTCTTTTATGTGGTTCTTCTTTCTCTTTGCACGGACAAGGTTCGAGTCTAGATAGGATGGGAACTCAGAAGGGGCACTATCTTCTGGATTTCTCCAGATAGATAGAGCAAGTGTTTCCTCCCATGGGGGGGGTTGCAAGGGGCACTGGGGGGGGTGGCAAGGGAAAACATTTTAAAAAGTCCTTGTCTTTTGCTCTGTCTCAGTTTATTGTTTTTGGAGAATTATAAGTCCCAAGGTAAACAGCAGTAGATATTGTGGGGGGGGTTTGGCCTTAGTCATTGGGGAGGGGGGGAAATGTTCCTATGAATAAGTTAAAGGTTCTTTCGTGGAATATATATGGCCTGCGTACCAGCCCAAGAAAGTGGAGGATAATGCAAAACTCTGACGCTCAGGTTCTTGTGCTTCAAGAGACCCTTCTCACTGAGACAGAGATGCTCTCTGTTGTTAAAAAAAATAGGTGGGTCGACTTCTGTGTGTCCACTACACAATCTATAAATTCTAGAGGAGTTGCCATTATCTTTGAAAAGTCTTTAAAGGCAAGGTTAATTGACAAATTGGTGGACCCAGGGGGTAGGTGGTTTATTGTATCTGTAGCTGTTGCGGGGGCTCCAGTTACTATAGTGGGTTACTATGGGCCCAATCAAGACGACCCTCCAGTCTTGAGATCTGTGTTCTCCCACCTACTTTCCTTTCCGGAGCTGTCTTTCTTGGCCGAAGACTTCAATTTAGTTTTAGATCCTAAACTGGATAAATCCTTAACTAATAGACCGATAACCCCCTCCAAAATTAGGGCTTTTCTACTTGACAAAATGAAGGAGTTTGGCTATGTTAATATATGGAGACTAAGATCTGGGCTTCAGCACGGCATCTCATTCCGTAACTATAAATATCACCATCAGTCACGAATAGATTACATCCTGATCAGCCAGCAATTAGTTAACTCAGTGCAAAACATCTCTCACCTTCCTTTCCATCTATCAGATCACGCGGCCATCTGTTTAAAATTGGGAGGTCTTTCAAAAAACCCGCCGAGAACCTGGTCGTTTGACCGTTCACTACTCGCGGCTCCTGACAACATCACCTTTCTAAAAACTGAAGCACAAAATATTTTTGATAACAACATTGGGTCCGCTTCCCCAGGTTGCGTTTGGGATGCATTCAAAGCTTTTTTGAGAGGCCTAATAACTAACAAGGCCTCATATAAAAAGAGGATTTAGAGAGAAGCAGTTGCTTCCCTAGAAACTGATATGGCTAAGGTGCAAGAGGATATCTCGCTTCACTCTGCTGCCTCCCCAGAAATCTTAAAAGAATGGCAAAATAAGTTACTCACTTTAAAAGGTGAACTGGGTTCAATCTTGAATGTACGCGTTCTTCAGAGATGGGAGGCCAGTAAGCAGGCCCACTTTCAATATGGAGGGGGGCTGGGAAACTTTTAGCCTGGAAGGTAAAAACCGATCGAGTCAGAAACAATATAGATCAAATCTTGGTTGACGATGTGACATATTCGGCTGATGATGATATTAGGAGAGCCTTTCGTGATTTCTTTCAGAACATATATCACGAGGATAGGCATATTGAGGCGAAGCAAGTTGACGATTGGTTGAAGGGAGTGTCTCTCCCCTCCTATCGTCGGAACAGAGGGCGTCCTTAGATAGAACTATCACGCGGGAAGAGGTCAGTCGTGCTATTTCCGGCAGTAAGAAGGGCAAGGCATCAGGTCCTGATGGCCTTCCTTCTGAGGTCTATCTGGCCCTGTCGCCAATAATTGTTCCCTCTTTAACCTTGTTGTTTAACCAGATTTTCAAGGCAGGGTTGTCTCCCCCTAATTCTTGGAATGATGCTTCTATTACGTTGAATTTGAAGCCAGGTAAACCAGCCACTAGTTGCGGCTCATACAGACCGATTTCCACCTTAAATGCAGATTACAAGCTTTTTACATCAGTTCTTGCCAGTAGACTGGGGGTGGTGGCACCGTGCTTCCTGCATCAGGATCAGCGGGGTTTTGTGAGGGGTCGCCAGCTCTTTGAACTAACCTACGATGTGGTGGGAACCATTGATATGGCGACCATGGATTCCCTTTCCCTGGCTATTCTCATGTTGGATGCCACCAAGGCCTTCGACAGGGTGAACTGGACATACCTGTCGGGGTTCTTGGGTAAATTTAACATCGGGGAAGGTTTTCGCAGAGCTGTGAGTCTCCTCTATCAGAATCCCTCAGCCTCTTTACTGGTTAATGGAGAATTGTCAGACCCATTCAACATCACTCGGGGTACCCGGCAGGGCTGCCCCCTCTCCATTCTCCTATTTCATTTAAATATTGAACCCTTCGCCCAACGGCTGAGGGACAATTGTAACATCAAGTCTTTTATCTATAGGGGATGGGAGAGGAAGGTAGCCCTGTACGCGAACGATATTCTCATCTTTTCTTCAGATCTGCATACTGCTCTCCCTTCGGTGATTAATTTGGCTCATGACTTTGGTGAGATATCTGGATATCAAATTAATGCATCTAGGACTGAGATGATGCTGTGGAATGATCCTGAGCCAGTGGCAGGGGCCCAGTTGAGTCGCTCTGTGCGTTATCTTGGTCTTACCATCATTAAGGACATAGATAAAATCGCAATGTTAAACTTTTCTACTGTGGCTAGAGATTGTAGAAGACTTATGCGATCCTGGTCTTCACTCCCTCTTTCTATCCTGGGCAGAGTAAACCTAGTTAAAATGTCTATCCTACCAAAAATCTCTTTTCTGTTTAATACTGTTCCGCTGTATTTTGAGCCCTCCGTTATAGCTAAACTTCAAGGTGACATTAGTTCTTTTATTTGGAATGATCGCATACCTAGGATAGCAAGGAAAAAACACAGGCGCCGGAGGGAAAAGGGGGGCCTGGCAGCTCCTGACCTACAACTATATGCGTGGGCATTTCAATTCTCCCACGCCAGGATGCTGCTTAAAATGCCCAAAAATCTAGTAATTGGTAGTATGTTTTCTGCTCTACTTAGAGGAGAAGGGGTGGGCCAGCCGGGCTTTTTGTTTAATTCAGGGACCTCAAGTTCTTTAAAAAGGTGAAGCTGAAGATCTTGTTGGGTATGACAAAAACATGGGTTAAACTTAGAGGTGCTATAAAAGTGGGTTATTTTGCAGGCAGGTCGCCACTGTGGGACTCCCCGGGGTGTCCTGGATGGCTTCTTGACAGCCTCGCAACACCGCTGAGAGAGGCTGGCCTGGAGGTCTGGCGGGACCTCTTTATAGAAGGCTCTCTGCTCCCTTGGGATTCTATTTTCAGCTAGAATAGGGTCGGGTCTTTCTAGGTTCAAATACCTGCAGATTGCGAGCTGGGCCCAATCACAGATTTCTGTCAGGGGTAGGTATCAACTGGGAAGAGATAGTAGCCTAGTGGCCCTGATGCTGGACAAACCTCCTGTTAGCAAGGAGATTTCAGTTTGGTATAATTTATTATTAGAAGAGGTCGACGGCAAGTTCCTACTACCAGAGACGCTGTGGAGCTCTTCTTTTATTGGTCACGACCTTGGGAATATGTGGTATTTTTCCTTTAAGATCATGTGGGACATTGTGAAGCCCGCTTGGCTCCGTAAGAACCATCTTTTTACCCTGCATAGGGCGTACTACTCACCACAGCGGCTATCGAAATTCTCAATAGACTCTCTCGCAGCATGTCCCAAGTGTGGGTTGTTAGCAGCCTCTGACATACATATGTTTTTTGAATGTCCATTGCTGCTCCCCTACTGGGATTCGATTAGCGCGCTATTGACCACAGCTCTGGGCTTTCAGATCTCCATAAATGCAATGCTTGCAATTTTTGAAACATCATCAGAGGTTCGAGGACCTGCCAAAAACTTTCTTTTTTACTGTATACTGTTGGCCAGAAGAGAAATCTGTAGGAAATGGAAGGACCCAGTAACTCCTACTGTGTTAGACTGGCGCATTTCAGTCCTGCAAACCCCAAAAGCTGACCTAGCAAGATCTGGCTATCCTGATAAACGTAACTTTTGGCTCCTTTTGAATTGGGTTTAATTGGAATTTGACTGTGTTTTTTTTCCCCTACTGTCCTATGATTAAGCTGCTTGGTCTGCTCCTTTCCAAGATATACCCAACACCATGGCTCCCCACTCGCAATGGGTATTGAACTGCAGCAACATCGCCTTTTTACGGTCACCATATTGTGGCGCTCCTCGGAGGGGTGTGATAATACTCTGCGTCAACACCGACTAAGTTGGCTGTTGGCACTACCAGTTTACCTGTGACAGTATATTCCTCTCTCCCAGTGCTTCTATGCGGTATACCAAGGGCGAAAATGAGGACAAAAAAAAATCACCACAATCCAATGCCATCCATGCCCTAAATGCTGTTTACATTCAAGACACCCCAGAGAAAGCCTTGGTCCATGCACCACTGAGTACCCCTGGGCATAATGGATAAAAGCAGGGGAGACTGGGTGCAGGCCTATGGCACAAAGCACACTGCCTGTCTTCTAAAAGGCACCGACATGGCCAGGGCCTGCCTGGACGAGGCCTCAAAATGGCCCCCACCTACATGGCCAGGTCCCAACAACACCCCCAAAAATCAAAAAACACACACAAATCACCACAATCCAATGCCATCCAGGCCCTAAATGATGTTTAAATTCAAGACACCCCACAAAAAGACTTGGTCCATGCACCACTGACTACCCCTGGGCCTACTGGCTAGTGTGGCTTTACACGCACCCCACAATTAAAACACAATTCCACATCTAACAGTGAGCTATTCAATTCCATGACATAATTGATATTTAAGTTCAACAAAACTCACAGAAACAGTTGTATCATGCACCCATGACTAACCCTGGGCCTACTGGATACTGTGCCTACCCACAATATATATTTTTTTTAAGTTGAGTGAAAGTTTAAAAATTGTAGTTGCAGCAACTGCAATGCCCCAAACAAACAACACCAACTTACTTGTAAAATCTCAAATCCAAAAGTAATCCAAAAGTGATCCAAACAAAAAGTCCTCAAATACAAATATCCAGCAGCAGCCACAAAAAGTAATCCTTCCAGCTCCAGATCCAAATGAAAAGTGACCAGGACATGAACAAAGCACTGGGAGGAGCCTGCTGGACAGGAACAGGAAGTTGGAGACTCTGGGGCACTTCCTTCCTCCCACCCCCCCAAAAATGTACTCCTTGCTCAAAAAAGTACAGCCAAATGTCAATCTGAGGAGTTATTCTGATCCAAATCATCATTTTCAGAAGGTTTATGCTGCCTACGGGAGATTTCTTGTGCAGAATTGTATTTTTTTCAAGTTTGGGAAAGCGAGCTGTTCAAATCTCCCGCCGGAAGTCAGCTGTGCGTTGCATCTACGTGTTCGCAATTGTTTACTCCCGCGATGCGTCATCGCGGGCCCTTATGACCTAATCGCGTTCTCAAGCTCTCGCAGTGCAAGATGGCGGGCCGCTATGACGTACTCGCGGATGAAAAGTCTTGCGCGATCACGCAGGCAAATCCAAAATGGCGCAGCGCATGCAAACCGGGAGGAAAAACAACTCGGCTGACTCAGAATCATGGTAAGTCAATGCTGCGCGTGCGAGATTGTATTTTTGAAGCGCGACCAAGCAAAAAAATCTGGCAGCTTGCGAATTGCGATTTTTTTTCCAATTTTTCGCGATTCGTGGACCGCAAAATTGCCAAAAATTTGCAAATTCCGCGAGCGGAACGGATTTTCAGCCCACACTTACTAGCTATATTGTCTCATTTAATCTCCATACTACAGCAAAGCTACCAATAATTAGACATCCTAGAACATGTCACACCGTCCCTCTAAGGACTTGCGGGAAGAAGAACACTCCTTTGTTAAAACACTCATACTTGTCCACAAGGTGAGTAAACAGAGATACGGTACAGTTTAAAATGTTTATTTTAACTAACGTGCTCTACAATGCAGTACACTATCCAACACTAGCAGTAAAATGTATAAGAATAATATAATCATCATGTTTACAATTCCATAAAGCACAAAAGGGGAAATCATATTATATTGATAGTCGAAACAGGGCTACAACGCATTACCACCCTCCCTGTGCTATACACTAGTTAATTATTAGTATAGAAGACCTCTAGGCTTTGTCAGGGGGACCCCCTACCTCCAAGTCTAGATGTCAGGAATCACATCTCAAGACAAGCAGAGCTCTTCTTCGTTGGAATGAATCTCTCCAAGTGGCTTTTCATGCATGCAATGCCATATTAAGCACCCGACTTTCAGTAGTCTAGCTGTGTTCTATGTTGTGTCTATGGGCACAGGACTGACCAAAGAAAATCAACAGCATACATTCTTTTTCGACCTTAAACACACTGTGCAGACAAGGAGCACAGTGTACAATTAAATGTGTGAAGGGCAGACAGTTCTCATGCACAAATGCACCAGCAGTTTATCCACGAGAATAAAGCCATATAGTAACGCGCTCAAAAGCATCAAAATGGCTGCCAAGCATATGCAAACTAATGCTATCTTAGTAATATCTGCAGTTATTTCCATGACCTCACTACACCCTCCCCTTGTCAGTCCATCGGACAGAGGTGTATGGAGAACACAGAGTTCAAGAAGTTCGAGCCTGAAGTTAGAGCATCGCTCATTCTGTGATTTGCGAATGTGGCAGAAAAGTCAATTTGGAATTCAGCCTGTCAATTTTGGGAAGTAAAAAAAAAATCTTTTGTCTTTTAAAATGGTGAACATATACAAAATGTGACGTCAATAAAAGAGGAACTAGAGAAAAGAAACAACAAAAACAACAAAAATATCCTGCAGATAATCGGTGCCAGCTAGGTTAATCCATCAAAGTGCATGAGCAGTAAGTTGCAACAGCCTCCAAGAGAGAGTTTTTGTTATCGTCAGAAAAAAGAGAAGCCATCCACTCAAGAAAACTGAAAGAACAAACAAGTTCCTCAGTAAGTTGTGCCTCCAGCACCATCAGCGGACAATGTGCTTGATACTCAATGTAACTTCGTTGTCAGAAATCCTGTGCCGCTGCACAGATATCCCACTGTGCCAAAACTCCAAGCGCAGCTGCATAGGCTATGGCACCAACACCGTAACACTCTTGCTCATGGGACACTAAATGACTCATCAGCAGATCAAAATCAGGGCCCGGAGACACCGTATTGGAGAGGCAAAGGACCAATGGCCATTTAAATGAACATTCCAAGCAGTTGAAAACAGGTTGCGCGCAAGTGTAATAAGCAAAATGAAAGGACAATCCGGAAGCAACGCTGAGTGTGGCCAGTGGCAGAGTACCATAGCCTTCAAGCATACGGCTACTACGCATCTACGGTCGGTTTTGGCTGTGTAGTGCCAAAGGAAATGCAGCCATTGCACAGTAGGTAAATTAATAGCGGTACTCCAGCAGCTAAAGAAAGTAAAACGTATTTTTGGGATAACAATGCTCTAATTCTGCTCAACTTATTGAAGTCTACTCTCAAGGTCAGAATGGAAGGCCAGACCGAGTTATATAGTCTCCCATGTGGGGGTGGAACCCGTTAATTTTTTCAGCAAACCACACATTACGAGACTGTCACAATGTAAGGAATGCCAGCAAGCATACTGCAGCATTCCTCATTATTAAAAAAAAGCAGATAACTACCATTTGTAAGCAGAGTGAAAGTTGGTGTAATATTGGGCACTTGAATACCAGTCAGAATGCATGCGAGATTCGGGGCCATTAGATTACAGGTTCCGTGCAACTGTATAATTTTGCAGACCAGCGATGGCCTGTAGTTGAATCACTTATTCCCCAGTTTGGTAAACTTCTTTATCATCATGCAAGCGTCTGTAAGCCAATAGTAATGACCACACCTCATAAAGGAATGCACTGCTTAAGGGTTCATAGCGGCCTAGGGGGTAATGCTTCATACAGGAGCTACATTTAAACAAGGGAAATAGTAAGGTTATTTCCCCATGGACAGCAGCTTCAGTTCTGGCCACAGAAAAAGGCAAAGGTCTCATTTTTCAATGTGTAAAAGTGTGTATGTAGCATCTTTCATGGACATAAATCACTGTTTGTCTGTTAAGTTAAACAGCATAAACAAATATATAGCGTTCGTATATTCCCAAGAAACTTTCCCCATCTCAAGAGTGTGTAATGTCCGTGCAAACTGCATTACTGAATGCAATTAATATCTGTCCATGATACAAAACAAGGTGATACCAAAGGGGATGATGGACAGAGCGTTGGAGCAAATCAAACATTCCCCCCCAGTCAACTGATCTGGGTTTATTCCATCATCATTCTTTAGCTCACTCCACCACCCCAGTTCACACATGGCCATATGCAAATCAGTCTGACCCTGTGCCTCATGGGAACAGTCCAGCCCGAACTGCCAAGCCATGTCTTCCCTGGACTGGAAACAAGCATCCTGGGACCGGTTTCTGGCTAATCAGCCGTCATCCGCCAGACTAGCTTGAATCCAGTGGCAAAGTGAGCAAGGGACCCACGCCTGGGCATTCCCTGCCAACTTAGGGCGAACAAAGCGATACCAAACCCCAAAACCGGTTGCACATGTGTGCATGCACACCTCTGCAATGTGACACACAGACATGCCCTTAGGGCATGTCTGTGTGCCACATGGCACACAAGTCCGGAATTGGGGTGTTAGAGGGTGTCAAAGTGACACCCCGTGCACCCTTGCAGGATTCGGTATTTACAGATTCGGTAAATACCGAATCAGTATTGCCCATTGATTCCTATGGGCTTCATGGCCATAGGAATCAATGGGCAATACCGATTCGGTGTTTACTGAATCGGTAAATACCGAATCCTACCGATTCGGTAATTCTCAATTTGGAATTACCTACATCTCCCCCCTTCATATTTACCGACTCTTAAATACCGAATCAGTAAAATTCGGTATTTAAGAGTCGGTAAATATGAATTACCTACATCTGGCCCATAGTTCTGCATTCTGTCCATCAATAGCTCTTTTTTCATTTGTCACCCCGAGTGGGACGGGCATGCTCAGACGTGAGTCCCGTGCTCTTCATGCGACTGGAATCAAGTTTTCCTGGCTGAAGAGGGGTGAAACCCCAAAACCGGTCCTAGGATGCTTGTTTCTGGTACAGGGAAGACCTGGTTTGGCAGTTTGGGCTGGACTATGACCATTGGGTGCAGGGTCAAGACTGATTTGCATATGTCTGGGTCCAAACTGGAATGGCATGGTGAGCAGAAAAACGATGGATTAAGGCCCAGATCACTGTACTAGGGTGAATGTATGACATTGTTCTGCATTCTATCCATCAATAGTTCTTTTTACATTTGTCACCCGAGTGGGACGGGTATGCTCAGACGTGAGTCCCGTGCTCTCCATGCCACTGGAATCAAGCTTTCCTGGCTGGAGAGGGGTGAAACCCAGAAACCGGTCCTAGGATGCTTGTTTCCGGTGCAGGGAAGACCTGGCCTTGCAGTTCGGGCTGGACTGTTCCCATTGGGCGCAGGGTCAAGAATGATTTGCACATGGCTGGGTCAAAACTGGAATGGCATGGTGAGCAAAAAAACGATGGATTTAGGCCCAGATCTCTGTACTGGGGTGAATATATGACTAGTAGCCATATGTAGGAGCCCGAATACCGGTCGGTAACGGCCAAATTCGTCTGTTACCGACCGGTATTTGGTGATTGGGATGTAGGGGCATCATTTTACAGATTCAGTAAATTTACCGAATCGGTAAATTTACCGATTCTGTAAAATACTGAATCAGTAATTTTACCGATTCAGTAAAACCGTGATGTAGGTGGGACTCTTCTGAGTCCCAAAGGCCTTTCAGATTCGGTATTTTACCACCCAATCCAATTGGGTGGTAAAATACCGAATCCTGGTGTGCATGCCTTTGTGCCACATGGCACACAAGGCCGGAATTGGGGTGTTAGAGGGTGTCAAAGTGACACCCCTTGCACCCTTGCAGGATTCGGTATTTACAGATTCGGTAAATACCGAATCAGTATTGCCCATTGATTCCTATGGGCTTCATGGCCCATAGGAATCAATGAGCAATACCGATTCGGTGTTTACTGAATCGGTAAATACCGAATCCTACCGATTCGGTAATTCTCAATTTGGAATTACCTATATCTCCCCCCTTCATATTTACAGACTCTTAAATACCGAATCAGTAAAATTCGGTATTTAAGAGTCGGTAAATATGAATTACCTACATCTGGCCCATAGTTCTGCATTCTGTCCATCAATAGCTCTTTTTTCATTTGTCTCCCCGAGTGGGACGGGCATGCTAAGACGTGAGTCCCGTGCTCTTCATGCGACTGGAATCAAGTTTTCCTGGCTGAAGAGGGGTGAAACCCCAAAACCGGTCCTAGGATGCTTGTTTCTGGTACAGGGAAGACCTGGCCTGGCAGTTTGGGCTGGACTATTACCATTGGGTGCAGGGTCAAGACTGATTTGCATATGTCTGGGTCCAAACTGGAATGGCATGGTGAGCAGAAAAACAATGGATTAAGGCCCAGATCACTGTACTAGGGTGAATGTATGACATTGTTCTGCATTCTATCCATCAATAGTTCTTTTTACATTTGTCACCCGAGTGGGACGGGTATGCTCAGACGTGAGTCCCGTGCTCTCCATGCCACTGGAATCAAGCTTTCCTGGCTGGAGAGGGGTGAAACCCCGAAACCGGTCCTAGGATGCTTGTTTCCGGTGCAGGGAAGACCTGGCCTTGCAGTTCGGGCTGGACTGTTCCCATTGGGCGCAGGGTCAAGACTGATTTGCATATGGCTGGGTCCAAACTGGAATAGCATGGTGAGCAAAAAAATGATGGATTTAGGCCCAGATCTCTGTACTGGAGAGAATGTATGACATTGTTCCGCATTCTGCCCATCAATAGTTCTTTTTTGCATGATACAAAACAGACACACCATCTTGCACAATATCAACAACAGATAAAACAATACTGCCCAATTTGTAAATGCATGAAGAAAGTGTGTTAATACTATTATCATCGACAGCAAGGACTTTTTCAAGATTAGCCTGGTCTATGGCATGTAACCGGGAAGCAGCCTCGATTTAAGACAGCTTCCATATTTGACTATAGGTTGCTGAAATAAATAATTTCTATCTAGCACCAGCAGGGCCCTTTATAAAATTTGTCAAATTAATGTCACCTGATAATAATGACAAATGTTGTTTCACAGATGACAGTGTCGAGTGTTTTAACCAGTTTTGACATAATTTACCAACCGAGTAAGTGGTGATCGAATGGGAGTTAGGAAAACATGGATCAGGCCTATCTTCTGTATAGCCAGGAGCCCTGTCATAGAAACGGAGTCGGCAAGCATTTGAGCTTGTTTGCTAAACCAAACAACATTGGGGGTCTAAAGCAGAAATATTAAATATTAAAAGTAACATTCTGGAATAAGGACTGCAAGTCATCAATTGAACAATCAGTATGATTGGTCCAGTTCAGATATGCAGCCAGAGCGTGAATGGTAGGAGCATTCATTTGCTTCGAAGTAGCAAATCCAAAACACGTAGTCTGATAGACCGAATCATTCAAAAATTAAATTTGAGTTGGAATGAGGCATGCGCGATGTAAAGCTTCAGTGCCTCGCACCTGCCAGGGACTGGAACCCACACAGATTTAAGATCAATTGTGGCCTTCCACAGATCATAGCCACCCACTGACAAATCATTAATAAAGGATTGGGAATGCACTAATTTTGTGTGGGTGAGCATCACTTCAAGATTGGACAAAATATTTAATTTAAAATAAAAGGATTCAGGTTTGGATTTATCAAAGTCTGTAAAATACGTACATTTTTTCACAAACGTTTTTGAGCTACCTTCCAATGGAGCCGGGCAATGTTCCCACTGTGTATAATTAAAAACATTTCTAAATGTATTAGCTTTATGCAAGAAGTGATGGCCATAATGCTGGTAGCAAAACAAATCACCATAATTTGCATAATTCAAATACAAATCTTCAGCATCAAATGCAAGTAGTACTTCAAATCTGAAAACAAAGGGGTTGATTACGATGGCGGGCAGACAAAGTCCGCCCACCATCGCATAGGCAAAAGGGAACACCCACCATAGGTGCGGAGGTCCAGCAATGCAAATTACGGTGCACACGCCACACTTTCGGGCGCATCCCATATTTTTACTTTGCGACAGGCAGCAGCACCCGCCACAATGTAAAAAGACATGTTTTGCATATGTATGTACAACGTGACAGGCACCGTACGGTGGCAGACCGTCCTCACCTCCGTCCTGGCGGTGGCAGGCCGCCCACCATCGTAATCGGCCCCAAAGATTGTATGGCATGTACATCCCAATCATCAGACCACATATTGTGTTTCATGACATCACCCATGGAAACACGAAGTACATTTGGTACTTTAATTATCTCTGTCGGGCCATGAATCTGGAAATCGACTGCATCCCAAACTATGCCATCCGCAACTGGCCAGGCGGATATGTTGACAGAAGTCAGGTCCCTCTTAATGATGTGAGAAGACGAATGCATGGCCAAAGTTCCATCGACCAGTTTCTCAGCAGAGCGTTCAGGTATGTAGTGACCATTTATGAGAAGGAAAATGAATTTCACAAATCCAATTGACATGAAAAGAAAAATGGCAATAAGGACCATCCAGATGTATGTCCAAGGTGGAACCAAATAAGTCTTTTTAAACCAGGCTGGAAAATAGAAAATTTGGAAGGGGACAATGACAATGTCGAGTTTGAGTCAAAATAGAAACTTGACTGGCCCAGGGTATCAGGTTGCAAACCAGGCAATGACTCGGTAGTGGGATAAAGATACTCTGTTTCTACAGTGAGACTGGAATTAGGGAGGTTTAGTGACGGGTGAATGACAGAGTCCATCTCTATGGCAGTGTCAGGCTGCGTGGCATCAGAGGCGCCCAACACTGGATTCCTGGAAATCATTTGACAAGAAGACTTTGGTGTTATACTATTCAGGATCGGCCAAACACTGTAACTTGACATTGTCCACTGAGATGTTTCTGTTGTCTTTTTGACCAGGAAGTAGTGATAAAATGACTGTACTAGTCCCCTTCACGCCAAGCACTGGGATAGGTGCACGATAAGAGGGGCCAAACTTTTTTTTGTTCACCTTCTCTCGAACCAGGTCTCTGACTTTGGGTAGCTAGCCGACTACCGGAATCTGCAGTGCTACATCAGTGGCTGAGGGCAAGTGTTCCTTTGCAAGACTGTCTCAGGTCTCTTGTAGCTTCAGTGATACAGTAGAATGATTATCTGGCACAAACATTGTCATGCCAAAGAACATTTCGTACGGGGTCTGCCTACCCAGAGATCTTCTAGGAAGATTATTTAGTGCTTGTTGTACGCCTTGCAAATGGGCTAACCAGTTCCTGCCAGTACCTAGGAACCTAGCTGTCAATGATTGCTTTAAGTCACAGTTCATTCACTCCACAACTGAATTACCCTCAGGCCTGTATGGAGACAAAAATTTGACATGTGCTCAAAAAGACCTCATGGCCTCCTTGTACGCCATTAGGCGAATGCTAGACCCTGGTCTGAATGGAAGGTGCTAAATGCAAAAATTCCCACAAAGACATGCAAATCCCCGATAACAGTTCAAGCATCAGCACTGCGTTGTGGCCACACCCACAGAAAATGTGTGCATGAATCAACTGCAACTAAAATGAATTTATAGGCATTATTTGAAGAAAATGGACCACAGTGATCCAAATAAACACATCCAAAATGTCTATTAGATATACACAGCGGTGTCTGTGGAAGACGTGTTTCCATAGATGGCTTAATCTGTTAGCAAATGTCACACAAAAGCACATATTTACGTGTTTGTTTATATAAACCACGTCACCAGCAACGCTGCTGTAAGGTAGAAACATATTTTCAATAAAAAAAGGGAACCCGCAAGGAAGATAAGGACCTTGGGAGTCAGTTTTATATAAAAACAATGGTCCTTAAAAGAAAAAATAATGATGAGATAAATATAGACTTGAAACAGTGCTATATTGATGATGTCCAGCCGGACAAACAATTGAATGAATTTGTAAGTGCAAAAATAAATAGGAGCACATCAATACAGTAGGACACAATCTTGCATCCGACACAAACACACAAAAATTTCATTTGGACAAAAACATTTCAGGCAAGACAAAGGTAGCTTGTGGAAATTTCGGGATAACTGTGGCAAGCTTAGAAAAAACAGTTAATGCACTTGTTTTAACACATTGGATTAATGTGCATACTGTTTAAACAAGTCGTTGACCTTTCAATCCTTTTAAAACAATAATAGGATCATCATCAGGATGGGTATAATACAAGCCTGAATTTTAAAGTGCCTCGTTCAACACAGGTGGGGTCACAGAGCGCATGGAGGCTCATAAGGAGGCTGTAAGTAGCTGCAATTTGCAGATCTTGTGCGAATGTGAAAGGGATACAAACTTATAGGTATGAGCGATGTAGTAACAGAACACAATCTGGGCTGGGTGACAATGCACTGTATGCCTGTTCTGCGGCGAACCCGATTCAAAGCTCGATGGCTGATGTAAGATAGAAACAGTCGCAGACACTCCAGCATGGGCCAAAGCTAAGACTTTGTGTGTGGCTGTAATCAGTTAAAATCTGCTGTCCGCATTGGGAATCAACCTGTCACCAACGCTGTTAGTCCTCACATAAGGAACTTTATCGGGAATTAAGTGATAAGAGTATTTCGAAGGGAAACCCTGCAGGTAATTGCCACCCTTCTCTGTAGCAGCAATAGCTGGCAAAATGGCATTATCAATCTTATTCATGGATGTAACCCCTGCAACTGTAAACGTGGCTACTGCTGATTTAGCTGCTTCATCAGCTAAACTATTGCCAACCATGTGTACTTCTACGTGCTGGTGGCCAAGAGTATGAATTACATGTGTGAGAGGCAGACGTTTCTTAAGATCTGCAACTCGAACCCAAAGCATTTTATGATTAATTGTGCTGCCTTTAGAATCACGATATTCCTTTTGAAACCAAAAGTGTAAGTTGTCATTCAAATACTGAACACAGTAATAAGAATCACGTACAATGAGAGTAGTGACATTCGGATCTGCAAACTCAAGTGTGAGTACTAGGGCGCGCAGGTCAGTCAATTGGGCGGTACAGTCTCCTAGTGCTTGAATGTGTAAAACACTGGACTTGAGCTCTCCGTTCACTATGGAACCTGCCTCAATTTTGCATGCTACTGAAAAAGAATGCTTTGACCCTGTCTCCGGTTGCGCTGAACCGTCCATGTAAATGATACAATGGTACTCCTCCAACAGATGCATAGACAGAGGAGCAGGATGAACAAATTCATACTGTAAAAACTCCTGTGTCAGAAGGGAGGAGTCGAAGATGAAGGTGGCATCCGAAGATGTCAACAAAGTAGCCCATTGTATCCAACATTGATGCAAAGCCTTTGAGTTTGGTACACTTGCCTTTGTTACCGCTTCTAGAGCAGGATATGGTGTCACAACCAAAATGTGCTTCCCTTGTTTCAGTGCCCGTTCCTTCAGGATAGCCATCTGGACAACCGTCAAGATTTTTTCAACAGTGGAAAATTGTAGTTCAAGTGTACAAATGTGACTTGTAAGCAATAGGTTCTCTGTCGCCTACATTAAATGTCAAGTATGTGAAAACCACTGCGCCTGGCACGATGCGTCTCACCAGGTTAGTGTGGTTATCACGTGTCAACAAGTATTTAGATTCAAGAAGATCAGACTACAAAGATTGCAGGATAGCTGAATGTTCCAGAATCCAGCAGGCTTTTGAAAAAGTAGGTTGTATCAAAGGGTGCAGAGTCTAAATGTCAAATCCTAAATATCGATCTACAGAAATGAAATATCGAGTTTGTAATATCGAAGGTACAGAATATCGAGGTCAAGAATATCGTTGGACAAAATATTGACACTAATGTAAGTGATATTGAATTTTTTTATATTGATGTAAGTAATATCGAAGTTAGTAATATCGATATCAAATATATCGATATTACTAATCTTGATGTTACTACTATCAATATTTGTATTATTGTTATGTATATTATTATGTATTTAGTATGTATGTGTTATATGTTTTTTGTTAAGTATTTTACTGTTTTCAAATTATATGTGTACGATTTTTATTTGTTAGTTATGTTTTTTTATGTAAATTTTGTGCATTAGTACCGGAGAGGGTTGTGGGTTTATAGGGGAATAGGGTGGGAAGTAATTTAATTATAGTAAATTAATTATACATTTTTAGGAATTATAAATTAGTGGTAATTCATTTTTTGCATTTAAGCTCTGAAGCGGGTTGTGGGTTTATAGGGGAATTACGTGGGAAGTAATTTAATTGTAATTAAGTAATGATTTATTTTTATTTATTGGTATTGATAATTATTTTATTTATAATTAATTGTTAATTGGTAAATAATTGTTTTCTTTGGTAATTCATTTTTTTTAATTGATAATTCATTTTTTCAATTGGTAATTACTTTTTTTACTTGGTAATTAATTTTTATTAATTGGTAATTAACTTTTATTAATTGATTAATTGATAATTATGTTAAGTGTATTATTTTATTATTGAATTGTAATGTGCGTTTATAGGGGAATAGTGTTAGAAGTAATTGAAATCTAATTGAGTTATTATTAGATGTATTGTTGGTTATTGATAATTAATTTATTGGACATAAATTATTAATTGATAAATATTTTATATTTTTATTTTTTGGTTATGAAAAATAATGTATTGTTGATAAATCATTAATTGGTAATTAAATATTATTACATAATATTTATTGATATTTAAATTTTTATATCAAAAAGTAATTATTAATTGGTAAAGAATGTTTAATAAATAATATTTTTTGGTATACAAAATATTTTTTTTGTTCAATATTTTTAAACTGGTCATCAATTTTCAATAATTAGTATGTTTTTGTTATGAACAATATTTTATTGTTTAATATGTATTATTTGGTACTTAATATGTATTATTTAATATTTATTGGTCTTTATTATTAATTAATTAATTGTTAATTATTTAATCAGTTGTCATTATTTTTTTAATAATTAGTAATGGGTATTTGTAAATAATTTAGAGTTATTTAAAAATTAAATTATTAATTATTTCAAATACAAAAATTATTTATAAGTATGTTATTTTTAACTATGCTATCCAACACTTTCCCTACTGTTCCACCTCCTAGAGTTGGAATAGTAATTTTTACCCCTACGCTATCCAACGCTTTCCTTACTGCTGCACTCTCTGGAGTAGGAATAGTAATTTTTACCCCTATGCTATCCAACGCTTCCCTACTGTTGCACTCTCTGGATTGGGAAATGCAATTTTAAGCCCTATGCTATCCAACATTTTCATTACCGTAGTTTTATATGGCGTTTGAATCGTAGTTTTATTTCTTTAGCTATTTAATATATTTTGTATTATTTTAGATAATGTAGTATATAATTAATTTTAAAACTATTGAAAGTACATTTTTTTATTTATTAAACATAAATATTTAGTTTTTATTTATGTTATTGTTTATGTGTGTAGATGGATTTGTAATTCATAATATTTTTTAATAATGTATAAATTATTGAAATAACTATTGAAACTGATTATTAAGTAAGTATATATTATATATTTTATGTATATATTTAATTAATGTTTTATTATTATATATGTATTACTTATTAATTTTAAACATTATTGAGTATTTTTAACTATGTTTATTGTATTTATAAGTATTATTTACTTTATTTTACATATTTTTTTAACAAAAAAAACTATATTTTTAATAACGGTATTTTTAATATAAATATTTTATTTTCAATATTCTCCTACTTACCATGTTGTAAATAAGATGGCCATATTCTTGCCTTTGATATTCTTACGTCAACATTTCTGTAGGTTGATAGTCTGACCTTCGATATTCTGTCAGTGATTGGTATCAAAGCATTCAATGGTTTGATATGCTGGGCATACTTTGGAATATAAGTTAAACCGAAGTTTAAAAATCGTAGCAGAGACTAGTTTTTTCAGGGTTGTAGGAGGTCGCAAATGAGTGCATTTCTCCAAGAAGTGAGGTGCTAAGCTTCTTCCTTCATTATTGAGCATGTAGCCCAAGATCAACACAGTGTACTTTGCAATGTGTGATTTTTGTCATCCGTGAGATAAATATCATTAACGTACGAGTATGCATTAGGGTCTATGCCGTCTAACAAAGAGACGACACAGTGGCAAATACACCTGGGCTGTTCTTATAGCCCATGGAAAAACGCCAATATTGTTTTTGTTTTCCGCTGCCGGTAAAAGCGGTCCATTGACTCCTTTTGGGTGACAGGTTATGACTGAAAAAGCCGTTGGAAATATCAAGGGTAGTTTTATATTTTTAACAAACAATACTGTCCACTAGAGCAGAACTATGGGTATTCTGAACTGCACAGGTGCGACAATGACAATTCAAATGTCGATAATCCAAAACTAAGTGGTACGACCCATCGGGTTTATTTACGGTAAACAGAGGGTTATTCATCAGAAACACACAAGTCTCAATAACTCCTTGATACTCTAATTGATCTAGAATCTCAGAAACAGGAGCTTTTGCCTCCCACCTGATGGGATACTGGGGTTGTGGCTGTGGCATAGACCGTAATGGTATCTCATGTGGGGTAGAATCTTTATCCCAGCCCACCTGAGTACGGTACAGTGTGAAAAACTTGGGAGTATTACTTCCTCCCCCCTCGGAGTGGCAAGAACAAAAGGCGGAGACCAATCTGCCTCTGTCAACAAAATGTCATAAGAAGAAGTCAGATTTTCCACAAAAAAATCCCTTTAATTATACTCTATATGTCACCTTCAATCATAAGGACTATGTCAAAGAAATTGTCAGGGGGAGCCACTCGGGTGTCAGGCGTTTCAACAGTGATGAACGTTTCAGTTGCTGTCACCTTCAGAAATGGACACAGTGTTTGCTGTGCTATGGTAACCTCTGCTGCACTGTCTAGCAGCGTTTCTGCCCATGTTAGCTTCCGGAGCCGTGTCCTCACCGTCTGTGGCATTTCTCGCTGCGCTCCTGGCGTTCCCTGCCACCAGCCTCTGAGTCTGATGTGCCCAGTGAAGAATGAGGAGAATGCTGATCAGGAACCTGAAATCTGTCAGGAGACCTAATTCACACTCAGTAGTGCAAATCATACGTGCGCTCAGAAGACTCGGGTACCGGGGACGCTGCACCCGACCCGTGTTTCTGTTGTTGCTTCCCCTGCTTTTTATTTTTCCAATTTTTCTTAGGAAATGTTGGATGGTCGTCTTTTGCAGACTGCGCCGTCTGTGTTTGCTGTTGTGCTGGTATTCTAGCAAAAGGTTTAACACCCAAGCTATTGCCTCTAATTGTCTTATAGGCGTCAGCAATTATTTTTTGTAATTTGCAGGGTTTCTCATCTTCCGGGGCAAGGCTCAAAGCGTTTGAAACTTGAAAGTTAACTGCATCTTCCTTGACATTAGCAAGGATCAGATCAGCTACCACGTTGAACACTCCAACCAACCTCATCCCCAACTCTACAGCTGCCTCTGGTCCGTGCTCATCTTGAACACACTTAATCATGGAGGGGAGCACTGTCATAGAAGATGTGCCAAAACATGTTGCATACACCACCGCGAACACTTTACCCCAATTTTCACAATTGGTTACTTCGGGTATTATGTCTTTCAGCTAATAGTTAAAATCCTGTGTTTTTCCACAGGAGTGGTATTCGAAAATACCTCTTCCTGCTGGTCAAATTTCTCTGCAAGCCAGTAGGGTAAATCATCCTTATTCCGTGGATGCTTGTCCATAACTGAATTAACCATGACAGGACAAATAGTAAGTCTGCAAGGTCCAGCTGGTTGGGCAGCAACGCCAGGTGCTCCCACCTGGAGATTGCGTGAGACGTATTGCACTAGTGCCTTTGTGCACTTCAATTAAGGAGGCATGCAAGACACGCAGTTCTTCTATGCTTAGTGTGAATTAACATGGGTATGGTATGTACCTGGCCAAAACTGGCAAGTGGCCCCCGGAATTGATAAAGGGCCTAAACATACCGGATTCACTGTGTGGTGTAGGGCGCCATTAAACCAAATAGGGTGTTGCCATGCCGAAATCGGAACTTCAAGAGTTCTATAAGGCCAATAAACATTAGGGGCCCCATTAGGATGACTGGTGGATCGCCACTGATCCGCCCACCATCCTGCAGAAATAACCCCCTGCCATATTAGAATGGCTGGGGGGTCCGCAGCGGACAGAAAGACAGTTCGCCGCATTTCTGCCCCGGTTGACTTGCGACCGGGGCGGGGCGGAAAAGGCTACAATATGGTGACGGTGTCTGTTTGAGACCACCAGCCATATTGCAATGTGCTTTTGTGAATTACTTTCTTTGGCAGCATTGCCGTCACAGAAGGGCATGCGGAGTCTGCTTTGGGGGCCCGTTGCGAGCCCCCAGGGACTCCGGGGGGTGGGGGGTGCACAACACACAACTGCGTGGTGCCTGCAATGTTGTGCATGGAAGTGCACAACCTGCCTTCCTGGCATTGTGGCGGGCGGTGCTAAGTGCACCACCCGCCACAATGTCAGTAATGCTGGATGCACCTGCCCCTGTGGCGGGCGTATCCTAATGGCATCCACAAGACCCCTGCCCTTATGGTGAGCAGTCCCTCTGTACGACGCCCGCCATCCTAATGTGCCCCTATGTGTTGCAGTGTGAGTGTATACATGGAACAAGTTATCATCTCCATTCACTGCCGGAAAGGTAACCCAAAAATAAAATACTTCAAAGTGGTAAGCTGGATCTGCTCCAACCACAAAAATAAAATCCATACCCGTGTCCGGCCCTCCATACGCTTGCAAATGACGACAGAGCGGTGCGCAGCTATGTGCCGCAATATCGACATCAGCCATAAGAACTAAGAAAGAAGAACAACTTAATGCGTTGCAGTGCATATAGGGTAGTAATTCAGAAGAAAATTGATTTAATCAAGCTTGAAAAAAACCTATAAAAACATCAATATAGGTAGGTCATGCTGTCACAACTGTTTACCGGAAAACAGAAGCAAGAGTATTGTGGACAAGCACTAGTACAACTCGAGTGCCTCGTAAATAAGAACCAGACCAAATGTTAGGTGCGCCATGTTGCAGGAATTCTGCACATACACAGAACTATGCGGAGGAAACCAGGACCTCGTTGTGTAGTGGTGTACCAGAAAACCCACCTCAGTACCCAGAACCTCAATTGGACTGGCTATAGTGTCTTATTCGTAATTCATAAGAATAATTCAATCAGCATGGTTAAAATTCCATAAAACACAAAGGGGGAAATCATTTTATAATGATAATGGAAACAGGGCTACAATGCTTTACCACCTTCCCCGTGCTGTGAGCTAGTTCATAATAACTATAGAAGACCTCTAGGCTTTTTTAGGGGGACCCCATACCTCCAAGCCTAGATGTCAGAATCACATCTTAGGACAAGCACAGCTCTTCTTCATTGGAATGAATCTCTTCAAGTGCCTTTTCATGCATGCAATGCCATATTAAAAGCACCCAACTTTCAGTAGTGCAGCTGTGTTCTATGTTGTGTCTATGGGTACAGGACTGACCAAAGTGAATCAACAGCATGCATTGTTTTACGACCTTGAACACGGTGTGCACACTAGGAGCACAGTGTACAGCTAAATGTGTGAAGGGCAGACAGTTCTGATTCACAAATGCACCAGCAATTTATCCATGAGAATAAAACCATATAGTAACGCGTGCAAAAGCGACAAAATGGCTGCCAAGCATAAAAAAACGAATGCTAACTTAGCAAGGTCTGCAGTTAATTCCAGGACCTCACTTCATGCTAAAATGGTGGTTGGCATGCTCTGCCAACCAAATCGCTACCGCTTAGCACAAGCAGTGTGTTACCACCAATCCCCAAAATGCAAGTGCTGTAGTGATAGCCATATACACATGCTCAAATGGTGGTTGGCATGCCCCGCCACCCAAATCGTGGTAATTCATATAAATTTATAGCACCCAAATTGCGGTAGCTACCACCTGGCACCAGTGGTGTGTCACCAACAATACCCAAAATGCAAGTGCAGTAGTGATAGCAATATACACATGCTCAAATGGTGGTTGGCATGCTCTGCCACCCAAATCGCAGAAGCTACCGCCTGGCACCAGTGGTGTGTCACCAACAATACCAAAAACACAAGTGCGGTAGTGATAACCATATATACATGCTCAAATGGCAGTTAGCATGCTCCCCACCCAAATTGCGGTCATTCATTTTAATGTATGGCACCCAAATTGCTGTAGCGTCCACAAGGCCCCTGCGGTGTGTCACCACCATGGACTATGCCCTTACAGCCAATGGGAACTGCAATGGCGGTAGCACAGTGCAAGATTTGAAAATTGCGGTAGGTGTGCTCCACCACCTCGGAGCCGGTCATTGGCTGCAATTGAAAGATGCACCCCGCGGTAGCACCTCCTGACCCTTGCGTTGTGTTACCTCCATTGACCATGCTCTTACAGCCAATGGGAACCACAATCGCTGTAGCACAATGCAAAATTTGAAAATCACAGTAGGCATGCTCCACCACTGCGGAGCTGGTCATTGTCTGCAATTGAAAGATTCACCACCGCGGTAGAACCCGCCTTTCCCCTGCGGTGTGTCACCGCCGTGGACCATGCCCTTACAGCCAATGGGAACCGCAATCGCAGTAGCACAATGCAAGATTTGAAAATTACAGTAGGTGTCCTCCGCCACCGCGAAGACGTTCATTGGACGCATTTGAAAAAGGCTGACCTGGAACACGAATTGCAGCAGCTTAGAACCACTGAAAGGACTGCAGGGGGGGCTTTATATGTGTGTGGGAAAGAACCCCACATTTCTACAGCTCACAGAGCCTGCTGCCTGAGACCCCTCACCACCAACTGCTTCTGCTGCTGTCTCCAGGGACTGCTATCTGAGACCCCTCACCACCAACTGCTGCTGCTGCTGCTCCTGTCTCCAGGGACTGCTGCCTGAGACCCCTCACCACCAACTGCTGCTGCTGCTGTCTCCTGGACACAGTGATTTGATGGCCCGCATCTTGGCCGTGACACAGCCTGAGCTGGATGCACGTTTGAAGGAGCATCAGCAGCAAGCTAGGGGTGAGTATTCTTGGGAGAGTGATTTTGGCTGTGAGTGGCTGCATGTGTACACAGCCTGGGCCAGCGCTGGGCTATGTGATGTTGGTAGTGTGATGCAGTGGCTTGTAAGTGGCCTCTGTGTTGGGTGCAGCTGTCATGCATTTGCCCAACCTGTACTTCCTATTGTTATTGGAGTAAAGGGCATTGACCTTTCATTCAGAGTTGTGGGCTTCAGGTATTGTCTGCATTGGGTTAGTCTGGGAAATCCCATGTAAGGGCATGGCAGTGTGCATATTATGCATGTGCTTTCATCAATGTGTGCATTGCATGACCTCAGAATGGTGAGGCTTAGACATCTGACACCAATGTGCAACCAACAGTAGTTGTGCACCAAAGTACAGCATGGTGGATGGCATATGCTCATACCCATTGTGGACTGTTATGTTGTAGTCTGTATCTGTGTTGTCCCCTTCTGCTCCATCCAGATATGACAGTGGCAACATGTGATGGAGAACATCTTTGCCCCCATTAGGACCCTAGGTGTGTGCACAGCTATTTGGGTGTCTGGTTGAACGTAGCCACTGGCAGGATATTGTGCTGTGTGGTTATCAAATGGCTCACGTATATCCCGTTAGCTTGTTGACACACAAATTTCATGTTAAAAATTGAGGTCCCACAATGTTATTGCACAGAGTGGTGTGCAACATGGAGATTTCATCAACTTTAGTGATGCTTCTGTTGATGCCAATGAACTGACCATACCTCTCTTTCTCTCATACAGCGTCTCCCGTGGGCACGGAAGGACAGGGGATGGACACCAGTGGTGTGGCATCAGGCACAACTGCTGCACACGAGCACAGTGACACAGATGTGACCAGCACCTCGGAGGGGGACAGGAGTCTGCTTGAGTAGTCACAGTGAAAGACGCAGAGCACAACGTCATTGGACGCCAGCGGTGACGCATCTATGTTGGCAGGCCCAGGGAACTGGGACTCTACCTCCTCTTCCACCACACAGCGTACAGTGCCCACCCTCCCGACTACTTCCACTGTTGCTGCCCATGTTGGCACCAGTAAGAAGGGAAGAGTGTCCTTCACCCCAGGCACCACTGTCCCTGCACTTGTTCCCCCTGATGCTATCTGTGATGAGTCTGTGGACCTTTTGTGCCAGCTGTGTGTGGGCCAGACAGCTCTCCTCAATGCCTTTGTAGACCACAACAAAATGTTGGCACAGGTTTGTGCTTTCATGGAGGGCATTCATTCAGATGTGGGTGGGCTACACCGGACTGTCCAGTCTTTGTCTTCCGCAGTGATGGCAGCCATTCAACTGGCACAATCTCACAGTCCAGCTCCAGTCACTCTGTCAGCCCCCCTGTCAGTGGCCACATCTGACGATAGTGACCACATTCTACAGACCTCAAGGGCAAGATACAGAACATGCAGCACACAGCAGCAGCAGCCCAAGCGTCCAGGGAGCAGACACCATCCCCACAGAAAACTAAAGCCACCCCAGTGCGCAAAGACAAAAGCCACAAAGCGAAGAAGCAGGCGTCAGGGTCACATGCCTCAGAGGCATCCCCAGAACAGGACTCTCCTGTCCCAAAAGCATCTCGCAAAGACAAGGAGACAGTTTCTGTGCCCGCTTGGAAGGTGGTGCCTGCTAAGAGTACACATAAGAAGAGCTCCAAGGCAGATTCACCCATGACCTCAACTCCTAGTTATAGCCCTGTGAAGCAGGGAAAGGAGGGCACTGTAGGGGGTACACCTGGCAAACAGGGGATGGAGGCAAAGGAAAGGCCAGGAATAGCATCCTGATAGTTCTAGCATGTCACCAGAGGGAGGGCCGCCAGCTGCACCTGATGCAGCTTTGGTGGTGAGAGTGCCTGTTGTGTCCACACCACTTTCCATTAATCCCAAGACAGGGAAGCCATTTAGAGTCCCCAAGATTTGAAAAGGCACCCGTCCATAATCTCCCACCCACACTGTGTTTCATGGCAGCATGACTCCTCCTCCACATGCCACTGTACCATCTGGTCCAAGCAGCCCTCCTACCTTCCAGGCCACTGATGCCTCTACCTCAGCTGGAACTCTCTCTCCCCGGTCCAGTCCTCCATCTGTCCCTGACACACAGCCACCTCCAAGTCAGCCCGATACCCAAGTCTGAGTGGTAGTCCCCCTCACACATATGTCTCACCCACAGTGGTGCCTGTACTGCCCATTGTTACCCCCTGACTGTGTTGCTGACCATGGAAGGGTACAGTCACACACATTCACTGTGCAGCTTCTCATGTACTTACTCTTCTCCTTAAACTGGCCACTGGCTTTGTTGTTCCCTGCTGTTTGCCCCTTACCTGTGCAGCTTCTCATGTACTTACTCTGCACTTTGGGCTGGCAACTGGCCTTGTTTTTCCCTGCTGTTTGCCCCTTGCCTGTGCAGGATCTCATGTAACTACTCTGAACATTGGACTGACCACTGGCCTTGTTCTGTGCCCCTTACCTGTGCAGCTTCTCATGGACATACTCTGCAACTTGAACTGGCCACTGGCCTTGTTGTTCCCTGCTGTTTGGCCCTTGCATATGCTGGATCTCATGTACCTCAACTGCACTTTGTCCTGGCCACTTGACTTGCTCTTGTCTACCTTTGGTGCCTATCTGTGTCATATGTGAATAAAAATAGTTACTCCTGTTGTCTGCCTTGTCAGAGTCCTTGCTAAATAAAACGTTTTTTGTGTGGGTATAGTTTACTGTGACACATGCACTATATGCCACTTCAACATTGCCAATGGCTTGTTTCGTCTGATCAAGTTTTATCCACTTTGGGATCCCAGACTTGTGCATCTGTGGGTGCTGGGTTAGCTGTATGTGTGTTTGCTGAAGGACTGCTTAACTTTCTGAGTGTGGTGATGTCTGTGAGCTGTTTTGATTGTTGTTGTGGGTGTTCATGGTGTGCCACTCATATCTGTGTGGAACAGGTATGTTTGTTGTGCACACACTGCTTGGTGTGCATGTAGTGCTGTGAGTGTATGTTGCCTTGTCCTTGCCTGGTGTGCATCCTCTGATGTCCTGCTGCTTTTGTAATGTGATGTATCAGCATGTGCCTCTGGTGTGTATTTGATGTGGCTGTGTGCCATGTTTGGGCTGTGTTGTCTCTTGCAGGTGACGGATGCTCTGTGTGTGGTGTTCTATTTGCATGTCAGTGTGTGTGATTTGTTGGTGTGTTGTGTTTCATTCAGATGTGTGTTGCCAGTGTAGTGTGCCTTACTTGTGTGTCTGTCACATGACCTTAGGTCTATTCTAGTTCCTGTTCTTGTGTTAGGTGTGTCCTTGGGGTTTTCTCCTCTCATGTTTGGGCTGTCTCTTGTCATTCTTGTGCATGTGCAGGCATGTGGTACACTGCAACACTATGTTGACTAGATGGGTGGTGTGGTATGTCTGTTTGTGTGTCATTGTAGGCCCATTGCTCCCAGTTTGTGTCAATGATTATTTTGTAATGGTGCACCTCTTGTCTCTTGTTGTGGTATGTTGTCTGTGCATTGTTCCTGACTGATGAAGTTGCACACTCCTGTTTTGCTGCACAGGTAATGTCTGGTCTTGTTGTGGTTCTGTGTGTGTTTTTGTTGAGTTATGTGTTTGGCTGTAGTTTTTGTGCCTTCATTGATTCGGGCATCCCTGTGTGTGTGTGATGTTTTTTGATACCCCTCATTGAGTGTCATTGTTTCTCAGTGTAATGACTGGACATTATTGGCAACCTTCTGTCTGTTTGACACTGGTATTGTGTGCAGCAGGTGTGATGGGGTGGTATGTGTGAAGGATCCTACTTGTGTTTGACAGTCATGGAATGTTGCAATGGGCCCTGTGTGTTGTGCTGCTGAAATACTCCGGTCAAGTAGTTGGATACAGATGTGTGACTGTTCACTGGTTGACTTCATATACTTCCTTTCATCCCTCTGCCTATACATGGGTTGCCTGCTGTCTCCTTGAGTTTTGGCATTGAGGTGACTGTGGTTAGACTTCTCTCACTGTGCCAGCCATGTGTGGTTTGATGGAATGAGGGTGTTATTATATGTTCCTTGTCTTGCATGTGATGTATACATGATTGGTAGTCAGTTCCTTGGCCTTCAATTTGAGTGGACCTCACTTTCGCCTTCCTATATGTTGTCCTCCATTGCTGCTGACATGTGGTCTGTGTATGTGGCTGTGTGTCAGTGTGGGATATGTCTGGTGTCCAGTTCAGTGATTGTTCATTATCTGTGTGTGTGTTCATTTTGTGCTTGGACTCAGTTTACTTGCCATGAGTGTGGTGTTGTTGTGGTGTGTGAGTTGCCCTGGCCCTGTGCTTCTGTGCTGTGTGTTCCTCTGCAGCCACACCTTCTGTGGCTGTCTACCTAGTTGTTTGGTGAGGGGTGCAGAGTGTGGGTTATTGTCCATGGGGGAGCACAGGAGGGGCACATTACATGTCCGTTCATGTTGGGGGGCCTAGTGTGTGGAGGATAGAGGTGTGGACCTGTGGTCTTTGGGCACTGTCCATGCCTGGCGCTGGCCCTGCCTACTGCATTGTGCGCATGTTTTTCCGCTGCTTCACCGATGCTGTTACCGGGACATTGCTGTGATTTCATGGTAGATGGGTGACCCGGATGCGGGTGGGTAATTTTGTGTAAGGTAGGACTTGTGTGGGTACACTTGTCGATGTGTTCCTGTCCCCACCAGGGTGTCTGGTATGGACAGGAACCCCATATCAGCTCAGGAGTTGTGTGTTGTGATTGTGTGTAGGATTGTGTGTTTGCGTACCTGCGGCGTTGTCCGCGATGGTCCATGAGTTGCTGTTAATGTATCAGGCACAGCACCGGGATGACATGTAGAGCTGGGTCCATTGTGGTCGGGACAGGGACTCTGGTTTTGCGCTCCGCTTTTGTGCTTCCACCATCTCTGATTGGGCGGTTTCTCTGCTGCGAGGCGAATGGATGTTTGGGGCATCCTGATTTGTACAGCGTAAGGGCGTCAATTCACACGGCGTGGAGTCGGTGGCGGTGGCGGTTCGCGTTGCACCACTGCGGACGGTAAATGGGCTATGTTTGGCCTTAGTAATGTGGTGAGCGTGAGGACCACTGCTGGCGTGCGGAAAAAAGCATTTTAGACCGCCGCCAGCACTGCAGTGGTGCTTCTGAACGCCATCATTATAAACCCCATAACCTATATAATTTACTATTCCCACTCCAGTTAGTATTAAGTCAGGGAAGGTGCTTGACACTAAACCTATATAATTTACTATTCCCACTCCAGTTAGTATTAAGTCAGGGAAGGTGCTGGACACTACACATATACAATTTACTATTCCTACTCCAGTTAGTATTAAGTCAGGGAAGGTGCTGGACACTACACATATACAATTTACTATTCCTACTCCAGTTATTAATAGGTCAGGGAAGGTGCTGGACACTACATATATATAATTTACTATTCCCACTCCAGTTATTATTAAGTCAGAGAAGGTGCTGGCCACTACACATATAACATTTACTATTCCCACACCAGTTAGTATTAAATCAGGGAAGGTGCTGGACACTATACATATATAATTAAATGTTCCCCTAAAATTAAAATTACATGTGTAAATAAACTGTGCATTAAACTAATTTCCTTTAAGAATAACATTTACAAATATTTACAATATTTAAATAACTCTCAACATTGGAAATAATATAATAATCATATTTTTAGATTAAACAAAACATAAATATAACAATAATTATTAAACTTGACTATATTTCATATAAAAAAATATTTACATTATACTTAATCATTTATTTTCCCTAAAATTATTATAATTAAACAATATTAATGTATAATTTCTTAATACATTCTACAAATTACATTTTAATATGAATTTTTAATTTATGTTTCTCTTAAAAGAAAAATATTAATTATTGAATATTAAAATTAAATAAAAAATCATAAAACAAAACAAATCTAATATCCATTATTAACATGAGTGAAATATGAAATATTTAGAAAGATAAATACACTTTATTTTTTAAATGAGCCACTATTAAAACAATGTATTACATTTTTTGCTTTGTTTACATTTCACAAAAAAATATTTTTAAATATTTTAACCCCTTCCGTGCTGCGAACGTCCAACGGTCGTCGCGTGCACTACCTTGCTGGTGCTGCGCACGACCGTTGGACGTCCGAATCCCGTTAGCGCGATCGAACGTTCGCACTGGGGCGGAATGTTCAACGCGCTAAACGGGTTAATACCAATATTATATACATTACTTCCAATTACACATCATCGTTCTAAATAAAAAAGATTATTATAATTTTATGAGCAATTTATTTAAAATATTAAAAATATATATATAAATATTAAATTATGGTAATACGCTATCCACCCTTATCTCCTATTAACTCAACATTCCACTCCTAACAATAAATTGATACATATATTTCATTGTTTGTTTTTTAATTTTTTTATATTTTTAAAAATATATTCAAACACGCCCCACCCCTCTACCCTATAAACACAACACCCCACTCAAAAAACTAAAATGCAACATTTAAAATTTCTGAATTAAAAATGTATAATTTTCTAAAACACTCCCTACCCTTACCCCCTATAAACCCAACATCCCACTACTAAAACAACATTTTACATTGAAATTTGTAAATGTAAGTATAAAAAAATATGATTCTAAGTTTTAGACACACTACCCACCCTTATCCCCTATACATCCAACATCGAGCTCCTAAAACACATGTATCAAACATTTTTTTCATTGAACATGTAGTTAAAAGTTCTAATACATTTTTGAAAACACTTAACACCCTTATCCCATATAAACCCAACATCCCACTCCTAAAACACATGTATAATTTTTTTTATACATTTTACATTTATTTAAAATTTCTAATTAATTTTTTCAAACACTCCCAACCCTTATCCCCTATAAACACAACATCCTAATACTAAAACACATGTATATTTTTTTTTAATAAATGTAACATTTATTGGAATTTGTTATCAAATTTGTAAAACACTCCCCATTCTTATCCCCTATAAACCCAACATCTTGCTTCTAAAACACAAGTATAAAATCTTTTTTATACATTTTAAAATGTATTTAAAATTTCAAAATAATTTTTTAAAACACTCCCCACCCTTATCCTCTTTAAACCCAACATCCCAGTCCTAAAAATTTAAATTCAATGTATATTTTTAATAACATTATTAAACTAATATAATGCCAAAAACAAACATAAAAAAATAAGAAAACATACTATAACGATATTTTGACTTTACGATATTTTAACATTCCATATTTCTAACTTCGATAATATTAACAACACTTACAATCGATATTTTTAACATCAATATATATAGCATCGATATTTAGTTATGTCGGTATACTAAGCACTATGGGCCCGATTCACAGAATGAACTTACTACTTTTGGCATTCACAGAATGCACTTACTACTTTTGGTATTCACAGAATGAACTTACTCATTTCGGTATTCACAGAAGTTAGGACTACTAACTTTAGGACTCCTAAATGCCTTCTGTGAATACCGAAAGTCTTAAAATTAGGATTTTTCTCAATTTAGTAGTAATAAAGTTAGGACTACTAACTTTAGGACACCTAAATGCCTTCTGTGAATACCGAAAGTCTTAAAATTACGATTTTTCTCAATTTAGTAGTAGTAAAGTTAGGAGTCCTAACTTTACTACTACTAAATTGAGAAAAATCCTAATTTTAAGACTTTCGGTATTCACAGAAGGCATTTAGGCGTCCTAAAGTTAGGAGTCCTAACTTTACTACTACTAAATTGAGAAAAATCGTAATTTTAAGACTTTCAGTATTCACAGAAGGCATTTAGGCGTCCTAAAGTTAGTAGTCCTAACTTTACTACTACTAAATTGAGAAAAATCGTAATTTTAAGACTTTCAGTATTCACAGACGGCATTTAGGCGTCCTAAAGTTAGTAGTCCTAACTTTACTACTACTAAATTGAGAAAAATCGTAATTTTAAGACTTTCGGTATTCACAGAAGGCATTTAGGCGTCCTAAAGTTAGTAGTCCTAACTTTACTACTACTAAATTGAGAAAAATCGTAATTTTAAGACTTTCGGTATTCACAGAAGGCATTTAGGAGTCCTAAAGTTAGTAGTCCTAACTTCTGTGAATACCGAAATGAGTAAGTTCATTCTGTGAATACCAAAAGTAGTAAGTGCATTCTGTGAATGCCAAAAGTAGTAAGTTCATTCTGTGAATCAGGCCCTATATTATGGTACATCGATAGTATGAACTCGATAATATGACCACTTACTTCTTGGGTTAATTTGTCCATAATTAGAGAAAGATTCAGACACTGGTCGACAGTGCCCTTTCCCCGCTGAAACCTGTTTTGCGACTGCATTAAAATGTTTCTCTCCTGTACCAATAGCTCCAGCCTTGATATTAGAAGTTGGCCAATTAATTTAGCTGCTGTATCTAAGAGCGAAATTGGTCTATAGTTCTTGAGACTTCACACATCACCTTTCTTGTATATCAGATAAATTATGCTGGTTTTCCAGGATGAAGCTGGATGTCTCAGGGCGATGTTGTTAAAAACATTAGTCAGTAGGGGTACCCAAAGATCTAAGTCATCTTGGAAAAAATCTATCAGGACCCTATCAGGCTCCGGAGACTTCCTGTATCTACAGGCTAGTAACCCAGTCCTCACCTCTGCAAGTGAGAAGGATAATCAATTTTGGTCACAGAGATTGATGATGGGAGGGGATAGAACAGATGAGGTGGTGGGAGAGAAACTACTCTCAAAGTATGCCACCCAATCCTCTTCACCAACATTGGTGTTCAAAGTAGGGTCCCCCTTAGATTTAAAGTAGGGTGAGTTAATTATCTGAAAAACAGCACTTGATGGACGGAATGTTGCACAGTGGCAAAACATTCACCCCCAGTCAGAGATCTGGGTTTAATCCATCATTATTTTGCTTACCACACCACCCCAGTACAGACATGGTGAGCATATTAAACATGGAATAAACCCAGATCTGTAACTGGGGGTGAAAGTTTTGCCACTGTGCAACATTCCGTCCATCATCTTGTGTGTTTTGCAGTTCACCGTATGTGGGAAGGGTATGCCCAGACGTGGGTTGTGTGCTCACTACGCCACTGGAGTCAAACTATCCTGCCTGATGACGGCTGACAGCCAGAAACCAGTCCTAGGATGCTTGATTCCGGTCCAGGGAAGACATGGCTTGACAGTTCGGGTTGGACTGTTCCCATGAGGCACAGGGTCAAGACTGATTTGCATATGGCCATGACTGAACTGGGGTGGCGTGGTGAGCAAAATAACAGTATATTAAACCCAGATCTGTGACTAGGGGTGAAATTTTTGCCACTGTGCAACATTCCGTCCATCCTCTTGAGTGTTTTGCTGTTCGCCCTATGTGGGAAGGGTGTGCCCTGACGTGGGTCCCGTGCTCACTACGCCATTGGAGTCAAGCTATCCTGGATGATGAGGGCTGATAGCCAGAAACCGGTCTTAGGATACTTGATTCTGGTCCAGGCAAGACATGGCTTGGCAGTTCGGGCTAGACTGATCCCATGAGGAACAGGGTCAAGACTGATTTGCATATGGCCATTAAGCGTGGGCGTAAAGTCTGTTTCACGGGCGAATTTGCAGATTTTTGACGATGTCGCGATCCGCGTATCGCGCAAATTTACCAAATAATCCGCAAATTCGCAAGCTACGAATTGTTTAGCTTGGTCGCTCTTGAAAAATACAGTATCGCGAGCGCGGCGTTGTCTTACAGTGATTATGAGTCAGCCGAGTTGTTTTTCTTCAGGTTTTGCGTGTGCAGCGCCTTTTTCGATCTTGCTGCGTGATCGCGCAAGAGTTTTTCGAACGCAATTACGTTATCGCGGCTTGCCATCTTGCACGACGAGAGTTTGACAACGCGATTATGTCATAAAAGCCCACGACGGCGCGCAGCTGACTTCCGGCTGAAGATTCGAACAGCTCGCGTTCCCGAAATTGCAAAGATTGCAATTCTGCACAAGAAATCCACCGCAGGAAGCATGAAC
Source organism: Lissotriton vulgaris (assembly GCF_964263255.1). Taxonomy (NCBI): domain Eukaryota; kingdom Metazoa; phylum Chordata; class Amphibia; order Caudata; family Salamandridae; genus Lissotriton; species Lissotriton vulgaris. The sequence goes on along the minus strand of NC_141696.1, from coordinate 650,260,399 downwards.
CTTGAGAAAATGATGATTTTGATCAGAATAACTCCTCAGATTGACATTTGACTGCACTTTTTGGTGCAGGAGTCCATTTTTTGGGGTGGGGTGGGAGGAAGGAAGTGCCTCAGGGTCTCCAACTTCCTGTTCCTGTCCAGCAGGCTCTGTGGAAAAAGCAGTTTCAATAGATAACCTTTAGACACTCCTTGGCGTTAGTCGCCTCTCATACCATTCGAGGATTTAACAAATAAAGAGGCAGGCGCTGGGAACTGGAGAAGCGGGAAACAAAGTTTAATTCCGTCAGAACAGAACACGTCAGATCAGACAAACAGGGTATTGTCTCGAGTTGCGCTCTCTGCATCTCCGAGGCCTGGCCCCTTATACACAGGTTTATGGCTTTTATTACAGTTTATTACATATGGCACATTCTTGCAAATGCTTTGATGTACGGAAAGACATCCTCGGAATCCCCGTTTCAGGCCCGTTCCCACGCAAATCTACAGTAGAAGTCCCCACCCCAATCTCAGTAGGTGATGACTATCGCGCAGCTGGACATTCCGCTAGTTCCCGGAATGTGTGCGATTGATCGGATCTCATGGGGTGGAAGCATTGATTAATCTTAGCTCTTTTGAAGAGGGCTGAGTTTTACAGTAGGAGCAATAAACTACATCCGCAGGGCTAGGTGATGGACTGGGATCAGTTCGGACCATCGGGAACGGAGGAAGGGGGTTATCAAAGGATCCGTGGTCATGAAAGGGATGGAGGGAGGTGTTGGCCTGGTACGGGATGTGGTTCTGAGGCAGGGCTGAAGGGGTGGTTTATGGCCCGAGCATGTGAGTGCGGGGGCTGTCAGTGCGCGGGAGTTGCTTGCGAGGTCAGAGAGACACGCTGGCAATCGGCAATGGGCAGAGAGGCCATGGTACTCAAAATGGCTGCTGCTTACGCACACTTATGGGCCTGGAAAAGGGACAAGATGGCGCCGATAATGTTTATGCTGCAAACTAGATTTTAACAGTTCCTCCCAGTGCTTTGTGCATGTACTGGTCACTTTTCATTTGGCTGTTGAGCTGGAAGGATTACTTTCTGTGTCTGCTGCTGGATTTGTATTTGCAGACTTTTTGGACTTTGGAGTTTGGATCACTTTTGGACTTGAGATTTTACAAGTAAGTTGGTGTTGTTTGTTTGGGGCATTGCAGTTGAGGCAACTACAGTTCTAAAACTTTTTTCACAACTTTAAAAAAATATATATTGGGGTGGGTACTGTAGCCTCAGTATCCAGTAGGCCCAGGGTTAGTCATGGGTGCATGATACAACTGTTTCTGTGATTTTTTTGACCTAATTCTCATTTATGTCATGAAATGTTAGCTCACTGTTATATGTTGATTTTTTTTTTAATTTTGGGGTGCCTGTAAAGCCTCACTAGCCAGTAGGCCCAGGTGTAGTGAATGGTGCATGGGCCCAGTCTTTCTGTGGGGTGTCTTGAATTTAAACATCATTAAGGGCATGGATGGCATTGGATTGTGGTGATTTTTGAGTGTTTTTTGACTTTTGGGGGTGGTGTTGGGGCCTGACCATGTGGGTGGGGGCCATTTTGAGGCCTTGTACAGGCAGGGCCTGGCCATGTGGTGGGGGTCAAGGGGCCATTTTTAGGCCATGCAGTGTGCTCAGGCCTGAACCCAGTTTGCCTTGCTTTCAACCATTATGCCCAGGGGTACTCAGTGGTGCATGGGCCTAGTCTTTCTATGGGGTGGCTTGAATTTAAACATCATTAAGGGCATGGATGGCATGGGATTGTGGTGATTTGTGAGTGTTTTCAACTTTTGGGGGTGGTGTTAGGGCCTGGCCATGTGGGTGGGGGCCATTTTGAGGCCTGGGACAGGCAGGACCTGGCCATGTGGTGGGGGTCAAGGGGCCATTTTGAAGCCAGGCAGTGTGCTCAGGCCTGCACCCACTTTGCCTTGCTTTCAACCATTATGCCTAGGTGTAGTGAGTGGTGCATGGGCCTAGTCTTTCTGTGGGGTGTCTTGAATTTAAACATCATTGAGGGCATGGATGGCATGGGATTGTGGTGATTATTGAGTGTTTTTCGACTTTTTGGGGTGGTGTTGGGATCTGGCCATGTGGGTGGGGGCCATTTTGAGGCCTAGGACAGGCAGGGCCTGGCCATGTGGTGGTGGTCAAGGGGCCATTTTTAAGCCAGGCAGTGTGCTCAGGCCTGCACCCAGTTTGCCTTTCTTTCAACCATTATGCCCAGGGGTACTCAGTGGTGCATGGGCCTAGTCTTTATCTGGGGTGTCTTGAATTTAAACATCATTGAGAGCATGGATGGCATAGGATTGTGGTGATTTTTGAGTGTTTTTCGACTTTTTGGGGTGGTGTTGGGGCCTGGCCATGTGGGTGGGGGGTATTTTGAGGCCTGGGACAGGCAGGGCCTGGCCATGTGGTGGGGCTCAAGGGGCCATTTTTAAGCCAGGCAGTGTGCTCAGGCCTGCACCCGGTTTGCCTTGCTTTCAACCATTATGCCCTGGGTTACTCAGTGGTGCATGGGCCTGGTCTTTCTCTGGGGTGTCTTGAATTTAAACATCATTGAGGGCATGAATGGCATGGGAATGTTGGGATTTTTGAGTGTTTTTGGACTTTTTGGGGTGTATAACTGATGTTCCTCTGGCTTCCATTGCTTTTAGGTGCACAAGAGAACCTCCAGTGCCAGGAGGAAGTCCTGCAGCGGTGTGTGCAGTACGACGTCACGTGATGTCACGTGTGGCCACAGTCAAGACAACTCTGCAACTCGTGCAACTGTTGTCTGCTGTTCTGACATCTCAAGAAGATGGCCCCAAAGAAAGTTGGCCGTAGCGCCTCAGCGAAAAAAGTCACCAGTGCCACTGCCAGTAAGAAGGAGCAGAAGAAGCAAGTGGCACTACCTACCAAGGAGACTGGTGTGCCCACCGACAACTTTTTTGGGAAAAAAAAACCGACGCCTGTAGCAGCAGCGGTGTCCGCCGGGGACCAAGCTGGAAGCAGCACATCCACTTCATTGGGCTCAGTGCCACCACGCCAAGTTAGGACCACCATGAGTGCTGCTGCGGCAGACACTTTGGTTGTTGAATCACCATCGACCAGTGATCTTGGCTCATCACAAGAAAGTACCATCCAATCAACGCCGGGTGTAACTCAGCTGACGAGTGTTCAACAACCACAGCCACAAACACAGGTGCAAGTAGTACAAGCGCAAGTACATGAGCAAGGAGAGGGGCAAGTACAGCCGCAAGGAGAGGCGCAAGTAGAGGCGCAAGTACAGCCGCAAGGAGAGGCGCATGGACAGGTGCATAGAGAGGTGCGATTAGAGGTTCATGGAGCGGCACAACTGCCTACAAAGCTTGTTCCTCCAGAAGTAGGGGCAAATCAGGAAATTGCTGTTCAAGAGGAGGTATCCGAGGAAGCCTCTCCTCCTGATGATGATTATCCATTGTCTTCCATATCCCTAGCAGGAAAAAGGTCAAGGAGGGATACTAGAAGTTCTTCTTCAAGCCCCCTTCCTTCTGATGATGCTGATGTTGATTGGAACCCACCAAAGCAGTCTCAGATTGAACTGCATCCGGCCAGTAGAGTGCAGCAGAGAGCCGTAATCGTAATCGGAAGTACCGAAAACGCCAGAGCCGCCACGCCGAGTAGCAAGCAGCAAGAGGGAGAGCTACGGCGGCGGTACCTCATCTCGCCTGACCAGACCCGATCTGACCAGATCCGCAGCGGATGCGGAGCAGGAGCGGGACCAGGACCAGGACCGGGACCAAGAGACTGGGGGCCGAGCCTAGAGTCACCACGGCTCGGAAAGGGAAAGGGAAGAGAAGAGAAAGAGGTGAGAGGTGGCCCGGGGAAAAATACTCACAAGCAGACGGGCGGGGAGATAAGTGAAGACACCGCGACACCGCTACCTCAGGTGGAAGGGTCAGCGACCCTGCTTTGAGCATCCGAGCGCCACACCCCATTTGACCACTGAACATAAAAAAAAAAAAATATCAAAAGAATAACGACAAAAAAATTTACAATCCGTGGGTGTTTGGTGCCCTTTGTGAACTGTTCTTAGTAGGGATTGCTCCAAACTCAGCAAGTTCTGTGCTGTAAAAGTAAGAGTAGGAGCAAAAATACTGGGCTTCTGTGGAAAGCTGCTGCTAATCAATCACCAACCACCTAACAGTAGCCTCATCCACCTTAAACCTTGTTTTTTGGGAGTCGTGATGTTGCCCTGAACTCTAGACCTCCATGGGCTGCTGACCCACCCACTGCTAGTATCACTCTCTTCCCCGACGGCAGCTGCTCTTTGTTGCTGTTAGTACCTGCCTACTGCCATTGCGTCCTGCCACCTAGCTGTGTTGTGCTGCGCTAGAGGTTGCCAGTGCCCTTACAGCTTGGTGGTACCTCTCTGGTGGTTGAGGCGGGGCGCACGCCAGGGAGCAGACAGGCTGGGGAGGCAGAACGGTCACCAGTGGGATTACTGGATTGCCAAGCTACGGAAGGACGCAGAACGTGCGCATTTACTGGGCTGTTACACAACGAGGCCGAGGAGGAAGATTGATACATCTAGAGTTATAACAAGAGAGGAAGAAGCTACGGAGCCCGTTGGTCGGTTGTGGAGACTGAGTGTACGAGACTAGGAAGAAAGAAGGGGAGTAGGAAGTAGGAGATTGATACTATCTTCCACTGGTACCCTAGCCGCACACAGTACGCAGAGCTAAAAACACTACAACATACGTTACACTGATTGACAAAAGTGAGGTATCAATTAGAAATGCGATCAGGCAAAGAAAGATCTGTGGGTAGCCCAAAGAAACGTATCCGGAAAAACCAAGCGCCAAAGGTACTCAAGAAATCTAGAGCTAAAGCAGACCTAAGGGGGACGACTCAGACGCTAATCTCACCTATAGCGAGGATGTTTGAAAAGTCTACAAAAATCCCACAGAAATTTGACTTTATGAAGGACCCAGCAATGGCACTTATGTCAATACAATTAGATCCAGAACCAAATATGCTACAGTCCCCTATCAAACCATCAAATATATCTAAAGAGAACTTGGACCCATTTGACAAAGTTGGGGCCAGTGACTATATCTCAAACCAATTACTAAGTACTGGGAGTGGACAAAGCGAAGGACAATTCTCTATATATAATGAATACACAGAGGAAAGATCAAAGAATCCTATAAACCTTGATACCACCAAGAATGTTGTTAACGAAGGGGCACCTATCCCAATAGAGGCCAAAGTGATCATTAGAAAACAACAGGATAATATATTAGAGGAACACCTTCTAGCTTTACCACTGGGACACCTAGAGAACTGCGAGAAGGATAAAATTGAGTATGAACAAGGTAAACAACAAGTAGGCATTGAACTAATGAAACCGGAACACGGTCTTACCTCACAAATAAAAGCTGGCAGAGAAAATAATATAATACAAAACTTGGGATCTAAAGACCAGTTACAAGAGTCGAATCTTAATCAACTACAAATACCTCCCAACACTAACAACATAATAGGTAGTAACGACTTACTAGTACCTACAGATGACTTTGTATCCATAACCAAAAATCCCATTGACAATATCAGGGCCTCATCGTCAAAATATGTACCAACATGTGCAGACAAAGAACTTCCAGGGAGACAAAATAATCATGAAAATATTAATAATACGTTGGATCTCAAAGAAACAGATGGGATCAAGAAAACAAAAAAACAAGAAAAACTGGATGCAGGAACAATATGGGATATACACTACCAAACCTCAGTATTGACTCTTGAGGCACTATCAGCACAATCAAGCAAAATGGATATACAAATAGATATTTTGGGATTTATGGCCAACGCAGTTGCCGGAATTGAGACCAAACTAGCAGAACTAAATAATCTAATAATAAAAGTTCAAAAGACATCAGCACCAAATTACATCGAGTGCTCATGTTCCCCAATAATCAATAAGCTGGTAACTATACCGGAGGTCATGAAAACAATCTTGGAGGACATTAAAGAAAGTGTCTGCATTAAAAAAAAGGACACATGTAAGGAGGACGGTCTTCAAACTAAGATTAGTGAAATTATACCTGTAGATAAACAAGAACAAGTGCGACAAAAACTGTGTACTGCTAACACATCAAATGGGATCATAAATCCGAATAAAAATCCAGAAATAAATACTATGGGAGATGAAAAAAAACTGCTGGACTCACTATATGAATTGAATAGAGAAGGAGAAAAGGAAGAGGATATGGTAGCCTTTGAACCAACGAAAAGACAGAGAAAAAAGCTGCGTAAAGCGAGAAACAAGGCATTAAAGGAAAACACTTTTCAATTGAATACTGAATTGGTCACATCTAACAAAGAAATAGGAACAACAATAGACGCTAAATCGGACTCAGTGCCAACTAGGAATGAAGCAGGAACAAAACATGCACAAACAAAACTAACAGATGGTAATACTAATGGAACAAATAAAAAAATAAAATATAACACCAACGGGAACAACCCAACAAAAGGCTCAAAAACTACTGAGGGAGATAATAAATACTATGACATCTTCTTAAAACCAACAGTTTCCAGTAATAATCATAATCCGGTACAAGTTAGCAACAGTACACTAGCTGATAACTCCGAGGAAAATAATCAAAACATAGCTCAGGAAGATGGAGTAAAGCGAATAAATAATGGAAACGGATGTATAATAAAGGAGCCTATTTATTCCAATATCCGAAGTGACCCAGCAAAAGATGTGATCAAAGAAAAGTTGTCAGGGACTGCATCGGAATCCGGAAGATCCTCACAAAACGAGAAGGACCAACACAATCATATAACTCCACTAACGCAAAGAGAAGGAGATAAAATACATCTGGTAAGCATCCTGAGGAACTGTAACCAAAACGCTGATCTAGAGGCAATGAACGAAACAGGGAAAAAGGGACTACAACCAAAACCTTGGAAGGAAAAAGAACCAACAGAGGATTTAATATACCCAAATATCCAAAATAATTTGGTAATTGAAAGAAGAGGTCAGAACAGGCAGATCACTTATATGGATTACAGAAGAAATGGAGCCACCAATGGTGAAAAAGACAGGTCCACACAACTCGTCCTCACGCCACTTTATGAATCAAAAGGTCCACACGACATACTAAATAGAGGAAATATCCTCCGACTGCTGAAATCGATAACATCGCTTGAAATGATAACCACAAAAGACATTACATGTGTGGGCTTTCAGCCAAACCCTGAAGGAAGCCTTCCGCTAACGCTACTAACAGTCACCACAGGATCGTTAGCGGACCTAATCTTAAAAGAGCATGATACCTTTCTTGAATGGGGTATACAAATCAGTCATCCACTTCCAAAGGTCTATCCAATCCCACTTCTACATGAAGAACGTCAAACAAAAAAATTACAGTCTGAAAGAATCGAGAGTGTATTTTCTATTCTAAAAAATCCTCTTGGCAAAACAATCATCGAAGATAAAAAACGTCTGATTAGTCCAAAGAAAGACAATACTAATGAGGTAAACGAAAAATGGATTACAGCAGCCTTGCATGGTAACAAGGTACATTGACAAGACTCGCCACTAATACCATTACAAGAACAGAGCACAGCAACCTCTATAATGAAAATATGCTCATGGAACATCAACGGGATTAATAGTAAGTTAAAAAACGCCAGAATAGAAGGTCTCTCGGATCAAAACCAACTTATATTATTGCAGGAAACATGGGTAATAGATCCACCTATGTTAAAAAATTACAAGGGGTATTTTGTACCAGCAATTAAATACAAGAAGTTTGGCCGCCCGTGCGGAGGCCTAGCAATATACGTTCCATTGGTATTAGACGCAAAACACGAGCAAATACAGACAAATAATCCAAATCTACTAGCAGTAAAATTACGATACAAAACTCGCAGAAGGAGGTCGTATAAAATCTTGATATTAGTCAATATCTACATACCACCGAAACAGAAATTAAAGAAAGAGATGACTGCCGCCATAAACAATTTACTTCTGGAACTAATCTTGGAAGAGCCGTTAGCGGACTACATCGTATCAGGTGATTACAATACAAACTTGCTGACATCCTTTGTGCGGGATGACTTCGTCCAAACTCAAAACCAACAGTGGGAAATCCCGGATCCAATAATGGAACCTAGAACATCTAATAAACAAAATAGAATAGGGATAAACTTGGTAAAGAACTTGGAAGCACTCGGTTTTAGGGTACTAAATGGGAGATTCACAACAGACTCTCCACCGGCTAGCTCTTTTCATTCAACTAACAGTAAATCATGTATTGATTACACATTTACATCATTGTGTACTTTCAGCAGAGTGACTTCCTACTATCTAAAAAAAGTTTTGAACAGCGATCACAGCCAGCAAATCGTTAAGATAAAGTTATTTTGCGCAGAATCTGAAAAGTACTCGATATTACAAGGCCAGATCAGTACCATAAATTACAAAAAACTTACTTGGAAACCTGAAAATATGGAGGAGACTATTGCAATGGCAAAAAATCTAGCTGTGGAATGCTTTGATGAACAAACAAAGTGCACTGCCCTAGATAGATGGGCTGAATTTACACAGAAAGTGGTGTCCAACAATTCAAAAATAATAGGTAAACAAAGGAAAAAGAATACATTTATGAAGATAAAAGAAACTAAGATCTATCTCCCATATGCGGTAAGGAAAACTAGAACCATGAGAAACAGGCTGAGGAAACAGTTAACCAAGACCCCACTTAACGAGGAAATACTGGCATCATTAAAAACTACAAATAGCACCTTAAGGAAACTAATCTGGAACGAAAAAAATAAAGACAAACAAGAGCTTTTAACAAAAATCTATTACGCAAGTACTTTAACAAACTCGCGGGAATTCTGGAGATTAATTAATGGACTAGCTAGACCAAATAAGGTTGCTATAGGATCCAGCTTATCTGAAGAAGAATGGGTGACGTTCCTTAAAAAACATCTAGATTCCAAATCCACAGCACCAAAACAACCTGCAATCAATCCGATGTACATAAAGGCTGATCAAGAAGGCGATTATGATATTATAATAACTGAAACTCAAGTGGCTGGGCTAATTAAAAGACAGAAGGATGGGGCCCCCGGCCCCAATGGTATCCCATTTGCACTATATAAGGAAGCACCTGACTTCTGGTCCACATATCTTACAGATATTTTTAGAGAAGTAGTGGAGAGCGGCCAAATCCCTAAATCATGGAAAGGATCATTAATAACACCAATCCTAAAGAAAGGAAATTGGCAACTATTGGAAAACTATCGCCTAATTACATTGCAGGACACCGATGCAAAGTTGTTTGCCGGACTCCTACTGAAGATCTTAACGGAATGGGCAAAAGAGAAACAGGTACTGCCTGCGAATCAAACAGGCTTTATTAAGGGACTTGGTACATCCACAAATATTTTAATACTATCACTACTAATAGATAAAGCAATCACATCTAAAGAACTGCTATATCTGTGCTTCGTAGACTTTAAGTCTGCTTTTGACTGTGTTGACAGAGAACTCCTTTGGGAAAAGCTTAACAAACAAGGAATTCCGCATAATCTCTTACAATTGATCCGGCTCCTGCACACAGAAACTTGGGTAAAGGTAAGGTTAGGTGAGGGAAATACACTAACCAGAAAAATCTCTACATCGAGTGGCCTAAAACAAGGGTGCGTTCTGGCCCCCTTACTTTTCAACTTATTCTTAGCAGATCTTTCTACAGACCTAAATGAAATCAATGCACATTCCCCAAGGCTAGCAAACAAACTGATATCTAACCTATTATATGCCGACGATGTTGTGCTTTTAAGCCAAACCAAAGTCGGCATGCAACGATTAATTAATGGGATTTTTAGGTATTCACAGGAAAATGGCATGCAAATAAATGAAGCTAAGACCAAAGTAATGGTCATTTCAAAAAATGCTCATCTTAAATCCAAACATAAGTGGTTATTAAACGGAAAAAAATTGGAGCAAGTAGCAGAGTATAAATACTTGGGAGTTACTTTTAATGACAAAGGCAACTTTCAGACACAAAAATCGGACATTATAAGAAAGGCAAACTCCCTAGTAGGGGCCTTTAAAATCATTCAGAAATCAACAGGAGATTTGTCTTATCACCCTTTATTAAAAATAATTGCCGCAAAATTATTGCCTGCTCTAACCTATGGTAGTGAGGCACTCAATGGTCAAGATGCTGAAATTATTAATATAGCTGTAGCTAAAACGTACAGATCCTTATTCTCTCTCCCGAAGAATGCCTCACAAGCTCAGGTGAGACTTGAGTTTGGGCTAAACAATCAATGCTACGCAAGGAAAGGGCACATACTAAAAGTATGGAACAGAATAAAAAACGACAAGGATAATGAAATGTCCCGCTTATTGTGGCAGGAAGTGAACAACAAAACAAACACAAACGTCAGCTCCTGCTTAAACAGCGCTATTGCAGAATTTGGTATAACACCAATCTGGGAAACCACAATTACGTCGGAGAGCTTCAAAAAAACAATAAACAAACTCACTAACTACCTCTCCATGATTATGGATAAAGATATTCTGGTCAAGCGTAGCCACGCATGGTCAATTGTCTCTGGATATAAGAAAAAAAAGGTTCAAACCTATCTAGAAACTGCATGGTCTAAGAAAAATAAACACATTTTTATTAATGCCAGATTTGGCTTCTATCCAGGCACATGCCACTTACCACCATGGAAGAGACCACAAGGAAATAACATATGCAGGCTTTGTAACCTAGGAGAAGAAAACATCTTACACCTATTGTGTCTTTGCCCGGATCTGGAAATTGAAAGAAAAACTACAATTAAAAGAATGTTTAACATGCGTAGTGTAAGGACATGTAGACAGGCACTGATCGCAAGTCTTAACCCAGAAGATTTGCCGATGAGTTCTGCGCTTGTTAAATTCCTTCGTGCGGTACAGAAGAAATTGGATGCTTTTGATTGACCAAACAATAATCTACGTGAATATGGATTTTATACAATGCAGCTTTTTTTCCTTTTTATGTGTATAATATATATCTAACTTTTGAAAACTGATTGAAAATCCAATTGTTTTATAATTTTAAATTTGGTAAAGTTTTATCTGCTTTTTTGTAAGATTTTAATTAATCAAACAAATAAATAAAATACAAAATACAAATACAGTCTCAGATTGAATCACCCCATGATGAGCCGACAAAGGTAGCTAAGCCTAAAAGGAAGGCTCCCGCAAAGCTTCCACTTATGGGTGATGACGACGAACAAGAAGTGGTATCTTCTGCTGCTGATGAACAGTCTGACAATGACCCAGTCATCACAGTTGTCACTCCAGCCCCAGCAGGCATGCAGCAGACAGACATTTTAACCCTAGCCCGAATGGCTGCTGAGCGGGAAATGGGCGGCGTGGCACTGGTACCACCAGCGTTAACTACAACACCAACACGACCTACAGCTTCCATCTTTTTTAGTCAGAAGGGCCGGCAAGGACCTCCATCCAGCTCGACCTCAAGTAGTGGTGCTGTAAGTGAACAACAGAAACAAATTCAGCCAAGCCCATCCTCCACTTCATCTGGCATTGAAAGTCAAAGTAGCACTTCCACCACCAGCAGACATCACCCGTCCCCAGTTTGGGACTTCTTTACTGTTAGCGCAAAGGCGGAAAACATGGTCATTTGTTCGATTTGTAAAGTATTAGTTGGTCGGGGTAAGCTTGGTACCAGCTATAGTACCGGAGGCCAGAGAGGTCATCTCAAACAACACCACCCTATCCAGTGGGAAGCACACATGAGGAAGATCGAAGAAGCCAAACGAGAAAAAAAATCCAAATGTATTCCTTGATATTGAATCTGATGATGACGAGAATCTGATTGTGCAGGAGGGAAGTGAAGAAGCGACAGACATTTTTTCTGGTACACCCAGTACCCCTGGCAGCAGCACCGCAGTGGTATCGCCCACACCCTCTACCCCTGCAACATCTATGAGGCACACTAAGAGTATTGGAGAGACACCAATGCGAAAAACTACATCAATGGGCCTAACTGGTTTGAAGAGGTCATCATCATCATCATCACTTAAAACGATCCAGCCCACCATTAGAAGCATGCTTTGGTCGGAGGCGCCATTTGAACGCAACCACCCAACGGTAAGTCTGTATAACGCGAAGCTGGCTAAAATGTTAGCGCTGGACCTTCTCCCTTTTTCTTTCGTGGAAGGGGTGGGCTTTCTAGAATTAGTGGCAACAGTCTGCCCTAAATGGAAGGTTCCTAGCCGGTCCTATTTTGCCAGAGTTGCGGTTCCAGCACTACATCAAGATGTGCTGGAGGTGATTGGGGCAGCTTTGCAGAAGGGTGCTGTTCACACTATCCACTTGACAACAGACATGTGGACCAGTTGCCAAGCCCTTGATTACATGTGCATCACTGCACACTGGGTCTCTTTTGCAGGATATTTTGCAGGGGTTAGAGAAAAGTCAAGTGCAGTTGCTGACCTGGACACAGCTTTTCAAGCTTCTCGGAAACATGCAACATTAGCCATGTTTGCCATGAAGAAAAGTCATACTGCAAAAAACATTTTGGATGAGTTTAAAAGTAAGGTCTCTGAATGGCTGGAACCAAGAAATCGCATAGTTGGTTATGTTTCCACGGATAATGGCAGTAATATAGTTAGGGCGTGCAAGACAGTGACTATTTCAGAGTGCCATGTTTGGTGCACTGTATAAACCTGGTTGTTCAAGATTTCTTGAAAACTGAACCCCAAGTCAAGAAGTTACTGTCTATGTGCCGAAGAATCTGCACACATTTCAGCCATTCTTTAAGGCCCGGAAGCTGCTGAGGAGCATTCAACATGTACGTAAAGTGCCAGTCAAAGGACTCATCCAGGAGGTGGCAACAGGTTGGAACTCAACCTTTTATATGCTTGAGCGTCTGTTTGAGCAGTGCATGGTAATCAATGACAATATCTTTACAGTAGGTTCTATTGACCTGAGGCTAGAGTTGGAGGAATGGCAGCTAGTTAAAAGCCTGACAGACATGCTTCGTCCTTTTGAGGTCTTCACGCGTGAAGTCAGCAGGGAGGTCTGTTCTTTGAGCAAAGCTATCCCATTGTTGCGCATCCTAAAGCACCAACTGAAGGCGGTGTCTTCAACGTTGAGAGATGATGGTGGAAAGCAAGCTGCATATCTGTTGGCGGAGAACTTATTAAGCTGCCTAGTTGCCAATGAAAGGCTTCAAAAGATACATACAGAACAACATTACATTTGTGCCACTATTCTGGATCCACGATACAAAAAGGCAGTGACCAGCAAAGCATTCATTCCTTTTGATGAGGCAGAAGTTTCAAAGTACAAACATTGGATAGCTGTGTCAGCCAGACGGTTCGAAAAAGATCGGCAGAGAATTCAAGGAGCCGTCAGAAGTTCAACTGAATCAGCAGGCGATCCAGCGTCAAGTTCCACTTCTGAATCTGTGGCCGAAGGGAGTCACTTTCCCTCACAGCCGTTAACGACACCAGCAGCAACCCTATCATCATCCTCACCTGCACCAGGCCCAGCCATAATATTGTTGGAAGCAGATTGGCTAACTCATCAAGGGTTTGTTTGTTCCAGTGCTGAGAAGGCCACAGATGGTACGCAAAGTAGAGCAACCGTGGAGAACCTTGAGTTGATGGTGCAGGCCTATCTGGATGAGCCAACACAGGTCTTTGTTCATACGAACCCATTGCTGTATTGGTGCAGGAAAATGGCTCTATGGCCACTGATCGCCAACCTGGCTCTAAATTATTTGCCTTGCCCACTCGCAAGCGTGTCTTCTGAACGTGTTTCAGTGCTGCTGGTGCCATTGTAACTTCCAAAAGGTGCCGGCTCTTGGCCAAAAATGTGGAGAGCTTAACACTGATCAAGATGAATCAGCAATTGATACCACCAGATTACAAAGTACGTGAATGCACGCAGGAAGAAGAGGACATCGACTTAGGTGACGGAAGTTCTTCTCTGTTACCTGATCTACTCCCGTCTCAAATCATGGAGTTGGAGGACGAGCTCTACTTCCCTGACACCAAGCCCTGAAAATGACTTCCTTTTTTCATCCTTATTCACTTTTATTGCTGTGTGTCTTTCTATGTTTTGCAACTTTTACCTCAACAAAACTATAATCACCTAATCACAACAAGTCCATCAGCAGCACTGTCTTCATCTTATATTCCTTATTGATTTGAAGGTGCCTCAGTCTGCATTCCTGAGGTTCACAAGTTCACAACTCAATCATGCTCCTTTATACTCCTCCTCCAGACTCCCCCTATCCATTTCCTTCAGTGTTTAGGCCCTGTTCTGTCCCTGTCCTCTGTAGTGGCCAGCTGCTACGTTTAGGTTTTGGTGCAGTGGCGCAACCTGGACTTTGATGTAAGTTCTGTGCTAAGGTAATTTCTGAGAATTCTCCTGTGCTGCACCTCTGAATGTGTTTTGATGCATCATGTGCCTTGTTCTTACACCTCTGAATGTGTTGTTTATGCATCATGTGTTCTCCTGTGCTGCACCTCTGAATGTGTATTATGCATCATGTGCCTTGTTCTTACACCGCTGAATGTATGTTTATGCATCATGTGTTTTGTTCCCAGGCCTATACCCCTAAATGTACGGTATTAGTTGGTTGTTTTCTCTCTACTACAGGTGTTCCCTGTGAGGTCCTGGTTCCCTGCGTAATATTCTCCTAAGGATGGTTAGGGTTGCATAGGTGGTACTTACCGGTTACCAGTAGTTACTGGTTGTGTGCTAAAGTGATTTATACTCTATGTTCTAAGTGCTAATTCTAACAGTATTTCTAGTTATAAAAGTGCTGATTCCTGACAGTGGTACAGGTGGCCCTGTCTTGTACATATCCCCTGTAAATTCTGCCTGTGCATGTTGGCACATTGTGAAGTGTGTGTTTTTATCTAATGTGTTTTGGTGTAATACAATACAAAGGCTATTTTTATACATAACCTTGTGTGGAGTTTCTTTTGTGGTGGGCCTTGGGTGTTCTTGCTGGGGGTGCATGCGCAAACAATTAATTCACCTTGCCTCCAAGTTTAGCCTTACTGCTCGTGCTACGTTACCAAGGGGGTGAGCAGGGGTTATCTTGGTGCGTAACTCCTTTGCCCTGACGTGGAAGTGGTGGTCTCTGACTGACTTTGGCGCAAGACCTGGCTGGCCAGGGATCCCATTTCTAACATTGTCCCGTTCACAATGATGTTGGCAATGTTTTAGGGGGGTTTGGTGTTCTTTGGTCCAGAATTGGCAGAATTGTGGCCTTTTTGGGTGTTTTGCGGGCGCGTGTGTTTGGGTGAAAACTAAGTGAAAACTAGTCGTAAACCTTCCTTCTTCTTCTTCTTCAAAGAGTGCAGTAGTATGATTTTGTTCTGCCTTGCTGAGATTCTTGTGAATCGCTGGAACAAGTGACTGTCCATGTGAGTTTCAAGAGGATCGAAGTAGTGGAAGTGCTGAAAACAGCAATGTTTTGTAAACAGCGCAATTTGCCATGTTTTGAATATACCAGTATTGCATGTTTTTGGGGGGCTGTTTAGGGGGCTTCTAGGTTTCTGTGGGTGGGTTTTGGGGTCTGGGAGCACTGCTGGCACAGTCTAATTTTGATTGCATTTGTTTTTCATGCAATCCATGGTGGAAAAGGGGAGTTAGGGCCTAGCTGCAGAGCGTATTTGGACTGAATTGAAGGTAGGCCCATTTTTGCTTTTTGCCTGTTTGGGGGTGTTCTGCTTTTGGGCTTTGGCTGCAGGGGTCTGAGGGCATAGCTCGGAAGGTCTAATATCGGAATCAAGTGTTTTGGACCAAATCGGAGGTGAAAAAGTTTTTGTGTTTTTGCTCACTTGCCTGTCTTTGGAGTGCTGTTTGGGGGGCTTCTAGGTTTTTGTGGGTGGGTTTTGGGGTCTGGGAGCACTGCTGGCACAGTCTAATGTTGATTGCATTTGTTTTTCAGGAAATCCATGGTGGAAAAGTGGAGTTATGACCTAGCTGCACAGCGTATTAGGACTGAATTGAAGGTAGGCCAATTTATGCTTTTTGCCTGTTTGGGGGTGTTCTGCTTTTGGGCGGGTGGCTGCAGGGGTCTGGGGGCATAGCTCGGAAGGTCTAATATCGGAATCAAGTGTTTTGGACCAAATCAGAAGTGAAAAAGTTTTATCATTTTCAGGAATTTCGCTCACTTTAGCGTTTTTGGGGGCCTGCTTGGGGGGGTTCCTGGTGTTTGGGGGGGTAGGGGGTCTACGCTGGGTATGGATACTTTTGATTGCAAGTGGTTTGGAGAAAATCCATGGTGGCAAAGGGGAGTTTGGGCATAGCTGCAGGACACGCACAGAGTGATGTGGGAAATTTGCAGAAATTTGTCTGTGACCATTTTTCAGTTTTTGCTTTTTGGCTGTTTGGGGGGGGTTAACCTAGTTTCCGCCTGGGTTGACGGGTCTGGGGGCATTGCTGTGATGGTCTAATACTGGATAAAAGTGGTTTGGAGATAATCAGAGGTGAAAATGTTTTTCCATTTTCTGGAATTTCGCTCACTTTAGCGTTTTGGGGGGGCTGTTTGGGGGGTTCCTGGTGTTTGTGGGTGGGTTTTGGGGTCTTGGACCAACACTGGGTAAGGATACTTTTGATTGCAAGTGGTTTGGAGAAAATCCATGGTGGCAAAGGGGAGTTCGGGCCTAGCTGCAGAGCGCGTACGGAGTGATTTTGGAAGTAGGGCAAAATATTTCTAAGTCCCCGTTTTTGTACTTTTGTTTTTTGCCTGTTTGGGGGTGTTAAACTTGTTTCCGCCTGGGTTGACGGGTCTGGGGGCATTGCTGTGAAGGTCTAATACCGGATAAAAGTGGTTTGGATAAAATCGGAGGTGAAAAAGTTTTTCAATTTTCAGGAATTTCGCTCACTTCAGCGTGTTTGGGGTGCTGTTTAGGGGGGTTCCTAGCTTTTGTGGGTGGGTTTTGGGGTCTTGGAGCAATGCTGGGTATGGATACTTTTGATTGCAAGAGGTTTGAAGTAAATCCATGGAGGCAAAGGGGAGTTAGGGCCTAGCTGCAGAGCTCGCGTGGAGTGATTTTGGAATGAGGCCAAAATAATTCTGCGCCCATTTTTGTATTTTTGCTTTTTGGCTGTTTGGGGGTCTTCTACTTGTTTTCGTCTGGGTTGACGGGTCTGGGGGCATTGCTGGGAAGGTCTAATACCGGATAAAAGTGTTTTGGAGAAAATCAGAGGTGAAAAAGTTTTTGTGTTTTTGCTCACTTGCTTGTCTTTGGGGTGCTGTTTGGGGGTGTTCCTGGTGTTTGGGGGTGGGTTTTGGGGTCCTGGAGCACTGCTGGCACAGTTTAATTTTGATTGCATTTGTTTTTAAGGAAATCCATGGTAGAAAAGTGGAGTTATGACCTAGCTGCACAGCGCGTTTGGACAGAATTGAAAAAAGGCCGAAAATATTCTAAGTATGAGATTTTCCATTTTTGCTTTTTGCCTGTTTGGGGGTGTTCTGATTTTTTGCGGGTGGGTTGGCGGGTCTTAGGGCATTGCTGGGAAGGTCTAATAATGGATAAAAGTGTTTTGGAGAAAATCCATGCTGAAAAGCGTTTTGGCACTTTTTTTTAACTTAGGGCACGTTAGGGTTAGCAGCAGTATTGCATGTGTTTGGGGTGTTCTAGATTTTTGCAGCTGGGTTCTGGGGTCTTAGAGCACTCGTGGGAATGTGTAATTTTGGTTGCAAGTGGTTTGAAGAAAATCCGTGTTGGAAAAGGTGGGATTTGGCCTAGTTAAAGACAGCGTTTGCCACTATTCTTAACTTAGGGCTTGTTAGGGTTAGCAGTATTGCATTGCATGTGTTTGGGCGGGGGTTCTAGATTTTTACGACTGGGTGGGGTCTTGGAACACTTGTTGGAATGTCTAATTTTGATTGCAAGTGGTTTGAAGAAAATCCATGGTGGGAAAGGGAGGTTTTGGGCATACTTTCTGAGTGCGTTTTGGCACGATTTGAAATTAGGCCTCTGCGGGGTAGCAGCAGTATTCTGCACGTTTTTGGGAGGGTAATGTGGGGTGTTCTAGATTTTGGGGATTGTCATCTCTGAAAGTGAAAGTATGATTTTTGCACTACACAGCGTGCCTTATATATTTTTTTCTCTGAGGAGTCTTTAACATTTACTGTTGTGTTTTTCCATCATCAATTACAGGCAGGCTTTTACCCTGTGCCATCGATGTACTACTCAGGCTTACAATTAGCGATCCGCAAATCCGCATCAGGCAGGCAGTGGACAGTGTGTCTGGTCACCAAGATTGATCGACGGAGCATCCGATGGAATGAAGAAGTACCGCGAATAAGAGGAATGGCTGGATGTATCAACTTCACAAATTCAACGGGACAACTACAAAAAACAGTAACAGTATCCTCGATTCTCCTTATCTTTGAAATGATATTCTTGTGAACTTGAACTTACTTCTACGAGTGCGACTGTGTGCGTTTGTTTGGTCTCTGCTTCAAATTCATACCTCCAGCTATTTGATGCGTCTTTGCTATGTTTAACACAAATTTAATGTTCTAAATGTTTATTCTCTCTGAGGGCAGAGTGGCAAGTGAAATTGTGTAATGACTGCAGCCCTGTACTGTCAACTTGTTACTTCGTAGTTACTAGTAAGTTGCAGTAAGTAGTAGTACTACTTTTCAGTAACCCAACCATCCATTTAGTAAACAACTTCTGGCATGCAGTAGTGCACTTCCTTTATGTCCCTTTAAAGATTTATCAATATCTTCTAATCCAAAGATTTGTTTCTCTTCATTTGTTGTTTGACTGTCCATGCTGTGTTTTTTTTCCTCTATACCAAATTTTCCCAAAAACCCCCATTCCCATCCAATTTTCAAACCCTAACCCTCTTTCCCCGGGCTGTGTGGTATTTCATTGAGGTGTGACTGACAACAACAATAAATTCCACACACTTGCTGGGGAGGATAAGGTCAAAGCAACCAGAAGTTCATGTGCGCCATCGTGGATTGATAAGAACAACCTCCTCCTACACGATGTGAGCAATCAAATGCTTAATGATTACCTTACGTTGGCACAGCTTAGGCTACAATTTAGGGCACTGCTCTGTACCGTACTATCTATTGTACTGTTTCTAATGCTACGCTCAGGCCACTCAATGTTTAATTTCCTTTTTTTTTCATATGGTGATACTGCCAGTGTGTACCACTACTGCTACCAGCACAACAATGATATTGCATCCGTCGAGAATTCAAGTCAACAACCAACCTTAATCACCATTTGCAATGCAGCCAGCCCTGGGGCTACCCCGATTCTCAAACACAAATCACAGGTAAGATAAGCATATTGGAGAGGTAGTAGAATAATGGGCTAGGAGGACTAAGTTGGGAGGAGAGCAGAGACTGACAGTACTACTAGTAAAGTACAGTAGTAGGGCTACTAAATTTACTAACTCGGTTACTTGCATTTTAGTAGATTTCAGGACTAGATGTTTCATTCATGCTGGTAAGTTTGAAGAAAAGAAACGTCCAGTAACCACCGCCAACCCCCACACAAAATAATATATGAACGCATATACTGTGTTTTTTGTAAGAAAATAATTATTAAGAAATATATCCTTGTCTTGTTTTCAGCACAACAATAAAATAAATTACCCGAACTCACCCCCCCCCCTCCCTAACCCAACCAATGTCAAAAAGTCCAAAAGTCTCCTTTCCCAAACACCCAATTCCCACCTCCCCAACAGTCTTTAAAAAAGGGGCAAGGGACAGTCACTTCCTCCGGTGGCGTAGTTTGGCAAGCTGTTGCTGCATGCCCCGCTGCTCTTTGCGGAGGTCCCGGAGCTGGCGCTGATGTTTTTCGCACAACCGCTCCAGGTAGTCCACTCGCTTTCGGAGGCGGCGCACACGTGCCATCCAGGCTCTGGGGGGGGCAGCTGTTGTTTTTGCTGCTGTGCGGTGGCGGCGGGAGGCTCTTGGGCCACGGTTCCGTTTGGCTGGAGGCTTGTGGCTGGTCGACCCGGGGGCAGTGGAGGATGATGTACTGGTTGTTGTAGTGTCCTCATGCTCCCGAGCCCACAACCGGTGATACTCAACACAAATAGCCTCCAGCTTACGGGCCCTGGCCTGGACAGCCATCTCCTTACTGGTGAGCTTTTTTGGAGTAGCATCTATGAAGAAAGAAAGAAAAATACTGTAGCCAATAGTCATTAACATAAAGTCAAAATAATTCAACAGAAAGTTGACACTCAGTAACACCAGCATCAGTAACACCAGCAAGTAGCAAACACAGTATAACATTTTGAAGATAACGGACCAGGTTTTTTTTGCTTGTCGATCCACAACTGGCGCCTCCTGTGTGCGACGTTATTTATAATTTCTAACCACTATTTTGAGGGTGCCCCAGTTAGGAGGAAGAACCTAAACCTCGAATTAGGACCAAGATCCAAACATAATTGATACAACAGGTATCTGTGCACACGTTGCCTTTTACAGAGTAAATGCTGTAGGTAATCAAACAACACAACCAATAGACAAAAAATGTTTTACGGAGTCTTGATGGAAGTTTTCCTTCAATTCAGATTTTATTCACCACGCCCCGCCAACACGTGTTTTGTCACGGCTAGTAGCCCACGACTTCATCAGGGCTCCCGCGTGCAGCGGTTCCAAAGCTATTGCCACAATGGCTAGGTGCTCTCAGCCGCTTCTAATTCCGACCCGTCTACCGGGTACTGTGGAGGTTCTCGCTGATTCGTCTCAGCCGTCTCAGCATTCCAGCGTCTCCGCGTGTAAATGACTTCCGCATTTACACGCGGAGACGCTGGAAAGCAATATGGCTTAACCTGACGCTTACACGGATTCTCCTATGGTGTGTCGCATCTTTGGTTTTAACCATCACACGGACGGCTGAGACAAATCAGCGAGAACCTCGACAGTGCCCGGTAGCCTGGGTCGGAATTAGAAGCGGCTGAGAGCACATAGCCATTGTGGCAATAGCTTTGGAACCGCTACCCGCGGGAGCCCTGATGAAATCGTGGGCTACTAGCCCTGACGAAACACGTGTTGGCTGGGCGTGGTGGATAAAATCTGAATTGAAGAAAAACTTCTATCAAGACTACTTCCACATTGTTTGTCTGTTGGTTGTGTTGTTTGATTACCTACAGCATTTACTCTGTAAAAGGTGACGTGTGCACAGATATCTGTTGTAACAGTATAACATTTTGGCATTTATCTTTCCGCCGTCTTTGTAAGCCTGTGACATAACTGGGAGTTTCAGGAATTCCACTAGCAGCACTATGGGTGGACTCACTACTACATACATAGTCAGAGAGTACAAAAACAGCCCTTTTTTACTTTTTTTCTCTTGTGGTGCAAAAGAAATTACTGGTACATGAACTTGTGGTAGCCGCCATAATGGCAGCTCACTCAGCTTTCACCCAAGAAATACAGACACAGGCCATGATGATGCAGACTCGCAGTACTTTAAGCAGGACATGCAAGTGGGGATATGAATGTCTTACTTTTCTATAGGGGTGGCACTGCCACTGGCCATACTTCATCCACTCAGTGTCTGCTCTACTACATCATACACCTCTGCTATCAATGAGGAGGATAAAGAAGATAACATCCAGGCTTCCAAAGTACGTCTATGATTCTTCTTAATGTCTCAAATGTACCAACATTTCTTTTTGTCAAAAACCAACTAACACCCTTTTCATTATATTTTGGAAACCGCCGTCTTCTTATGTTGAATTGCATTCAACAAAACCATTCTTTACAGTCAAAAATATTAAGACTCGCTCGTCCTTCGTTTCACCCTTCTTTAACTTTTCGTTCTTCACATCCCTAAACGTCATCTGATATGACTTGGCTTCACAATAAAAATGTGCCAGCTGAGTTGAAGTGAAATAGAGGGGGCCACTGGTTACCAGATAAGTACCGCCACTAATGCTATTAAAAGTCAAGGTTGACTGTCTTCTCCGTGATAGCCCAAAAAGTAGTTCTAAATTAGTAAATGTTCTTGACAATACAGTGTACTTATACTAGTGTACTGTGTACTTCTGTACAGTACATCATACACTCCTTTGCGAGCCTACTCAAAAAAAATTCAATAAGTAAGGAGTATAATAGCTTACCACTGTCCGCCGCCGCAGAGTCTTCCCCCCCAGCTCCTCCTGTTGGAGCCGCCGCATCCAGAGTGGACCCCTCCGCACTGCTGGCCCCGGCACTTTTGGTCATCTGTGCCGCATCAGATGTTGTGACGTCTAGGAAAAACATGTCATATTTTCAGATGCCATACACAACCCCCTATTTTGTCTTGTAATGGAAGAAAATGTTACTTAACACATTTTTTATTACTGGGATTGAAAAAAAGTAACGGTTTTGGGGAGGGTGTTAACCTTTTATATGCTTTTTCCATTAAATGCTACACTTCTTCTTATGACAACTGATGAATGCTTGCTTAACGTGCACAATTTTTCTCATTACAGACAGAAGATTCCATTGCCCTTCTGCCAGACGATTCACCAACTACTACTAAGTCATCACCAGCAGTACTTTAAGTACTTTAAAGAAGGTGGGGGCTCCCGCACAGTTATTCTAATATTTTCATGTGTCTGTTAACTATTATTAAGTTTGAGTTATACTAATTTCATTCATGGGAATGTTGTTTAAACTTTAACGTCATCTTCATCCATCAGAATACTACGCTATTAAAAATAAAGAAATAATGTTTTCATTTCTTAATTGAAAATAAAAATTTTAACTAACAAACATTGTGTGGTTTTTGTTAACGAGTGAGTGAGCGGAAAGGTTTGAACTACTGCACTTGGCAGTCATGTTTCAGTGACTCAGATAGGCCGGGACTCGGAGGTAGTCTTCTTCTGTTCTTCTGGGTCCTAAAATCATTGGTCAGACATTCTAGATAGTCGGTCAGGGGATTGGGGGTTCAACTTCTGTTCGGACTGAGGTATGTCAAAAGTCGAACTGCACCTATCATCAACAATGTCCTATTTATCTTGTCCATACTTCTTTGTGTGCAGAATAGTCCCTGAAACACTAGAGGTATGGGATGTGCTCCTCTCAAATCAAAAAGGCAACTGCTACCTTTTACTTGGTGTAAACAATGACATTTTGTTGTTGGAAATTGTCAAAGCACATTAAGAAGACTGAAATAGACAGCAAGGGCAACCCAGAGGACTGCACTCAGTGCCTAGAGCTATTGCTGTATCAGAGTTTTGTTTCACATCGTTTGCCGAATGGGCAAGCTTAGCTACCTACACAGACCGACTCATAATTGTAAATAGTTGTAGCACAGAGAGTGATGGTAGAGGCAGGATAAGAATGTAGAAAGTAGTCTACATTAGAAGAAAATCAAAGACTATTTTGTAAAACATAGAATTACTAGGAACCAGTTTGTAATGAATAGAAGCTGTTAAAGTTAGGGAAGTATAAGTATTAATATAACAATAGAACAACTTACTGGGGCCAGCAGAAGAGCCTGCAAGGGACTGCTCCTGTCCACCTTCTGCCACCGGAGTCTCAGTCGCCGCCGGCGCCTTGCCCCTGGGAGTTGCTGGTGAACATGAAATAAAGAAACACAACATGGATTTTTGGAAATATTTGATTTCTTTGAACACAATCTAAAGTTATGTCGGGGAAACAAATTAACAACAATTGCATGTGATCTGGTCAACTAGGAGGATAGTAGTACAGTATTGCAGGATTCGCAGACCGTCTAATAGGACAGTTATGTAATTCAGTAACTACACCAACAACAAAAAGGTTCTACTACGAGTGCCATCAGTCAGCAGCACGAGACCTCACGTGACAGACACAGTCTGTCATCATGATTGCAGACCACTAACAAATGTCCTATAACAAGATATAAATAATATACTCAACGTATCAATCCACCACTATCTCTTCAAAGTGGCAGCCGCAGGAGTACAAAGAAGGACTAGACTTGATTCTACTGTCTCTAGCATTACGCAGTAATGCTCTCAAATGACTAAAAAGTTGCGAACAAGTAAGTATAGTAGCAACGCCAATAACCAGGCGAGCACCTGCAATGACAGAAGCTATTTAAACATTAATTTACCTGCAATGTAATCAAATCAGCAGCATTCGTACTCTTCAGGAAAAAAATAGATTAGCAATATAACAGAGCAGAAGGGAAAAAGAGTAGTTAATAAATAGCTATTTACCAGGGCCAGGGATCTCCAATTCTAGCAGGTCGATCATGTCACGCTCCTGGTTCAGGATGTCACTCCACCAGTGCGTCATTTGCTGTTGGTGCGCCGGGCCCCAGACTCCTTATACATGCGCCAGCACACCTTCTCCCACAGCTGGCGACGCTCCCGGAGGCCGTAACCGGAAGCAATCTGCCCACCTGCTGCCACGGACTTAGGGAGGTGGACTTGGACAAAAACGATCAAGGCGGCCACCTCCACCACAGAGAAGATCTCCCTGGCCTTGACTTCCTCCCCCCTCAAACGCCTGCAAGCGAGCCGGGTACGGGGTGCTGAGCCCTTCCCCTTGTCCTTGCCGCCTCCCTTAGCCATGGTCCTGGGCACAAGAAGAAGGAAAGAAGAATAGGTGTGAAAAAAATAACAGAGAGCGAAAGAAATAAAGTAGGTAATAAAGTAACAAAAAGAATAAAAAAACACAAAATATAAATGTAGGAAATTGAAGAAAGAGATAATAAGCAAATAAAAACAAAAAAAATGTTCAGAAAAACACAGGATTACAAAGATGTAAGATGGATAGAAAGGTAGCATGCCCAAAACCATAGCAGTGAATAAAAAACAAGATGGCCGCGCCCGTAGAGGACCGCGTGGGGAAGTTCGCGTGATATTTCCCCCGCGAGCATGCAAAAACGCCTACGAACACGAAATCGCGCGCCGCATACGACGCGAGCATGCAACTAGTTCCCGGAAACGGAAACACGTCATGCAAACAAGATGGCCGCGCCCATACACGACCGCATGGGCAACCTCGGGGTTGGTGCGCTGCAAGCGGTCCGCGAATAAGCAAAAAAACGCGCGAACACGCAAAAAAAAGAAATCCGCAAATTCGCATGAATTTGCGGATTGCAAGTTCGATTTCGCACAAATTCGCGCCCCGTGAATCTCGCGAAATGGCAGAAAAACGAATTTTGGAAAACTGAAAGCACTTAGCAGGTGCAAAAGTTCAAGCTAATTTGTAACCATTCCCTGTAGTGCTTCCTGAGGGGCCCCTCCAGAGTTCAGTTGCCTACTTGCAACTATTCTCTGACCCTGCTCTGACCCTCAAAGCAGGGTCAGAGAATAGTTACAAGTATGGCACAATGCTTCTGTAAAAAAATTAAACTGCAACAGGAAGCACTTACAGCTAAGGAAGCAGGTGCCAGACTTGAAGCTCAAATTCAGTGGCACATTAACCAACCCCAAATGAATTCATCTCAGTTGAGGCTGGGAAGGTGTGCTTTGCTTTCCCGCCATAATCTACAGTGGTGAACAAGTGGGTGGTAGTGGTGAACCAGAGGGTGCTGTGATAAACCAGAGGGGGACAGCGATGATCCAGAGGGTGGCAGTGGTAAACCAGAGGGTGGCAGTGATGATCCAGAGGGTGGCAGAGGCAAACCAGAGGGTGGCAGTGATGGACCAGAGGGTGGCAGTGATAATCCAGAGGGTGGCACTGGTGAACCAGAGGGTGGCAGTGCGGAACCAGAGGGTGGCAGTGATGAACCAGAGGGTGGCAGTGATCAACCAGAGGGTGGCAGTCATGAACCAGAGGGTGCAGTGATGAACCAGAGGGAGGCAGTGATGAACCAGAGGGTGACAGTGATGATCCAGAGGGTGGCAGTGGCAAACCTGAGGGTGGCAGTGATGAACCAGAGTGTGGCAGTGATGATCCAGAGGGTGGCAGTGATAATCCAGAGGGTGGCACTGGTGAACCAGAGGGTTGCAGTGCGGAACCAGAGGGTGGCAGTGATCAACCAGAGGGTGGCAGTGATGAACCAGAGGGTGGCACTGGTGAACTAGAGGGTGGCAGTGATGAACCAGAGGGTGGCAGTGGCAAACCTGAGGGTGGCAGTGATGAACCAGAGGGTGGCAGTGATCAACCAGAGGGTGCCAGTCGTGAACCAGAAGATGCTGTGATGAACCAGAGGGTGGCAGTGATAAACCAGAGGGTGGCACTGGTGGACCATAGGGTGGCAGTGTGGAACCAGAGGGTGGCAGTGATGAACCAGAGGGTGGCAGGGATGAACCAGAGGATGGCAGTGATCAACCAGAGGGTGGCAGCCTTGAATCAGAGGGTGACAGTCATCAGAGGGTGGCAGTGATCAACCAGAGGGTGGCAGTCATGAACCAGAGGGTGGCAGTGATCAACTAGAGGGTGGCAGTCATGAACCAGAGGGTGCAGTGATAATCCAGAGGGTGGCACTTGTGAACCAGAGGGTGGCAGTGCGGAACCAGAGGGTGGCAGTGATCACCCAGAGGGTGGCAGTGGCAAAACAGAGGGTGGCAGTGATGAACCAGAGGGTGGCAGTGATATCCAGAGGATGGCAGTGGCGAACAAGAGGGTGGAGGTAATGAACCAGAGGGTGGCAGTGATGAACCAGAGGGTGGCAGTGGTAAACCACAAGGTGATGAACCAGAGGATAGCAGTGATGAACCAGAGGGTGGCAGCCTTGAACCAGAGGGTGGCAGTGATCAACCAGAGGGTGGCAGTGATCAACCAGAGGGTGGCACTGGTGAACCAGAGAGTGGCAGTGATGGTCCAGAGGGTGGCAGTGGCAAACCAGAGTGTGGCAGTGATGAACGAGAGGGTGGCAGTAATAATCCAGAGGCTGGCACTGGTGAACCAAAAGGTGGCAGTGGTGAACCAGAGGGTGGCAGTGATGAACCAGAGGGTGGCAGTGGTAAACCAGAGGGTGGCAGTGATGAACCAGAGGGTGGCAGTGATGAACCAGAGGGTGGTAGTGGTGAACCAGAGGGTGACAGTGGTGAACCAGAGAGTGACAGTGATGAACCAGAGGGTGGCAGTGGTGAACTGGAGGGTGGCAGTGATGAACCAGAGGGTGGCAGTGATGAACCAGAGGGTGGTAGTGGTGAACCAGAGGATGGCAGTGATCAACCAGAGGGTGGCAGTCTTGAATCAGTGGGTGGCAGTGATCAACCAGAGGGTGGCAGTGATGAACCAGAGGGTGGCAGTGATGATCCAGAGGGTGGCAGTGGCAAATCAGAGGGTGGCAGTGATGAACCAGAGGGTGGCAGTGGCAAACCAGAGGGTGGCAGCGGTGAACCACAAGGTGATGAACCAAAGGATAGCAGTGAGGAACCAGAGGGTGGCAGTGGTGAACTAGAGGGTGGCAGTGATGATCCAGAGGGTGTCAGTGGCAAACCAGAGGGTGGCATTGGTGATTCAGAGGGTGGCAGTGATGAACCGGAGGGTGGCTGCGATGAACCACCGGGTCGCAAACAGGCTGGACACGTAGAAACAACATGGTCGCGACCGTTGCGACCACAAAAGTAAGTTTGCGTTCCCGAACTTGTAAAAAACCCTCGCTAACTGGCAAAAACAGCAAATTCGCAAATTCACACAATTTTGCGAATTTTTCGAATTGCGAGTTCGCCCATGCTTAATGGTCATGTCTGTACTGGGGTGTTGTTGTGAACATTATAACGGTACATTAAACCAAGATCTATGACTGGGGGGAATGTTTTGACACTGTAAAACAATCCGTCCATCCTCTTGAGTGTATTGTTGTTCGCCTTATGTGGGAAGGGTATGTCCAGACGTGGGTCCTGTGCTCACTATGCCACTGGAGTCAAGCTATCCTGGCTGATGACGGCTGATAGCCAGAAAATGGTCCTAGGATGCTTGATTCCGGTCCAGGGAAACATGGCTTGGCAGTTCGGGCTGGACTGTTCCCATTAGGCACAGGGTCAAAACTGGATTGCATATGGCCATGTCTGAACTGAGGTGGTGTTGTGAGCAAAATAATGATAGATTAACCCCGGATCTTCGATTGGGGTGAAAGTTTTGCCACTGTGCAACATTCCGTCCATTCTCTTGAGTGTTTTGCTGTTCGCCCTATGTGGGAAGGGTATGCCCTGACGTGGGTCCCATGCTCACTCTGACACTGGAGTCAAGCTATCCCGTCTGATGACGGCTAATACCCAGAAACCGGTCCTAGGATGCTTTGTTCCGGTCCAGGGAAGACATGGCTTGACAGTTCGGGCTGGACTGTTCCCATGAGGCACAGGGTCAAGACTGGTTTGCATATGGCCAAGTCTGTACTGGGGTGGTGTTGTGAACAAAATAACTATGGATTAAACCCAGATCTGTGACTGGGGATAAACGTTTTGCCACTGTGCAACATTCCGTATATCATCTTGTGTGTTTTGCTGTTCGCTCTATGTGGGAATGGTATGCCCAGATGCGGGTTCCATGCTCACTACGGCTATAAAGTCAAGCTATCCTGGCTGATGACAGCTGATAGCCAGAAACTGGTCCTAGGATGCTTGATTCCGGTACAGGGTAGACATGGCTTGGCAGTTCGGGCTGGACTGTTCCAATGAGGAACAGGGTCAAGACTGATTTGCATATGGCCATGTCAGAACTTGAGTGGCGTGTTGAGCAAAATAACGATGGATTAAACCCAGATCTGTGACTGGGGGTGAATACTTTGCCAATGTGCAACATTCCGTCCATCATCTTGTGTGTTTTCCTGTTCACCCTATGTGGGAAGGGTATGACAAGCCATATGTCTGGTGCCCACTACGCCACTGGAGTCAAGCTATCGTGGCTGATAACGGCTGATAGAAAGAAACCTGTGATAGGATGCTTGATTCTGGTCCAGGGAAGACATGGCTTGGCAGTTCGGGCTGGGCTATTCCCATGAGGAACAGGGTCAAGACTGATTTGCATATGGCCATGTCTGAACTGGGGTGGTTTGGTGAGCAAAATAACGATGGATTAAACCCAGATCTGTGAATGGGGCTGAAAAATGTGCCACTGTGCAAAATTCCGTCCTTCAACTTGTGTGTTTTGCAGTTCGCCCTATGTGGGAAGGGTATGCCCAGACGTGGGTCCTGTGCTCACCACGCCACTGGAGTAAAGCTTTTCTGGCTGATGACGGCTGATAGTCAGAAACCGGTCCTAGGATGCTTGAATCCGGTCCAGGAAAGACATGGCTTGGCAGTTGAGGCTGGACTGTTCCTATGAGGCACAAGGTCAAGACTGATTTGCTTATGGCCATGTCTGAACTGGGGTGGTGTGGTGAGAATAATAACCATGGATTAAACCCAGATCTGTGACTGGGGGTGAAAGTTTTGCCACTGTGCAACATTCCGTCCATCCTCTTGTGTGTTTTGCATCGCTCGCTCTATGTGGGAAGGGTATGCCCAGACATGGGTCCCGTGCTCACTACGCCACTGGAGTCAAGCTATCCTGGCTGATGACCGCTGATAGCCAGAAACCGGTCCTGGGATGCTTGATTCCGGTCCAGGGAAGACATGGCTTGGCAGTTCGGGCTAGACTGTTCCAATGAGGCACAGAGTAAATACTGGTTTGCATATGGCCATGTTTGAACTGGGGTGGTGTTGTGAGCAAAATAACGATGGATTAAACCCAGATCTGTGACTGGGGATGAATGTTTTGCCACTGTGCAACATTCCGTTCATCCTCTTGAGTGTTTTGCTGTTTGCCCTATGTGGGAAGGGTATGCTCTGACGTGGGTCCCGTGCTCACTACATCACTGGAGTCAAGCTATACTGGCTGATGACGGCTGATAGCCAGAAACCGGTCCTAGGATGCTTGATTACTGTCCAGGGAAGACATGGCTTGGCAGTTCGGGCTAGACTGTTCCAATGAGGCACAGAGTAAATACTGGTTTGCATATGGCCATGTTTGAACTGGGGTGGTGTTGTGAGCAAAATAACGATGGATTAAACCCAGATCTGTGACTGGGGATGAATGTTTTGCCACTGTGCAACATTCCATCCATTATCTTGTGTTTTTTTCTGTTCGCTCTATGTGGGAATGGTATGCCCAGATGTGGATCCGGTGCTAACTACGGCACTGAAGTCAAGCTAACCTGGCTGATGACGGCTGATAGCCAGAAACTGGTCCTAGGATGCTTGATTCCGGTACAAGGAAGACATGGCTTGGCAGTTCGGGCTAGACTGTTCCAATGAGGCACAGAGTCAATACTGGTTTGCATATGGCCATGTTTGAACTGGGGTGGTGTTGTGAGCAAAATAACGATGGATTAAACCCAGATCTGTGACTGGGGATGAATGTTTTGCCACTGTGCAACATTCCATCCATTATCTTGTGTTTTTTTCTGTTCGCTCTATGTGGGAATGGTATGCCCAGATGTGGATCCGGTGCTAACTACGGCACTGAAGTCAAGCTAACCTGGCTGATGACGGCTGATAGCCAGAAACTGGTCCTAGGATGCTTGATTCCGGTACAGGGAAGACATGGCTTGGCAGTTCGAGCTGGACTATTTCCATGAGGTACATGGTCAAGACTGATTTGCATATGGCCATGTCTGAACTGGGGTGATTTGGTGAGCAAAATAACGATTGATTAAACTCAGATCTGTGACTTGGGCTGAAAGTTTTGCCACTGTGCAACATTCCGTCCTTCATCTTCTGTGTTTTGAAGTTCGCCCTATGCGGGAAGGGTATGCCCAGACGTGGGTCCCGTGCTCACTACGCCACTGGAGTCAAACTATCCTGGCTGATGATGGCTGATAGCCAGAAACCAGTCCTAGGATGCTTGATTCCGGTCCAGGGAAAACATGGCTTGACAGTTCGGGTTGGACTGTTCCATGAGGCACAGGTTCAAGACTGATTTGCATATGGCCATGTCTGAACTAGGGTGGTGTGGTGAGCAAAATAACGATGGATTAAACCCAGATCTGTGACTGGGGTTGAATGTTTTTCGACTGTGCAACATTCCTTCCATCATCTTGGATGTTTTGCTGTTCGCCCTATGTAGGAAGGGTATGCCCAGACGTGGGTCCCGTGCTCACTACGCCACTGGAGTCAAGCTATCCTGGCTGATGATGGCTGGTAACCAGAAACCGGTCCTAGGATGCTTGATTCCGGTCTAAGAAAGACATGGCTTGGCAGTTCAGGCTGGACTGTTCCCATGAGGCACAGGGTCAAGACTGATTTGCATATGGCCATGTCTGAACTGGGGTGGTGTGGTGAGCAAAATAACGATGGATTAAACCCAGATCTGTGACTGGGGGTGAAAGTTTTACCACTGTGCAACATTCCGTCCATCCTCTTGTGTGTTTTGCTGCTCGCCCTATGTGAAAAGGGTATGCCCAGACATGGGTCCCGTGCTCACTACGCCACTGGAGTCAAGCTATCCTGGCTGATGACCACTGATAGCCAGAAACGGTCCTGGGATGGTTGTTTCCGGTCCAGGGAAGACATGGCTTGGCATTGCGTGCTGGACTATTTTCATGAGGTACTTGGTCAAGACTGATTTGCATATGGCCATGTCTGAACTGGGGTGGTTTGGTGAGCAAAATAACGATTGATTAAACCAAGATCTGTGACTTGGGCTGAAAGTTTTGTCACTGTGCAACATTCCGTCCTTCATCTTGTGTGTTTTGCTGTTCGCCCTATGTGGGAATGGTATGCCCAGATGTGGATCCGGTGCTAACTACGGCACTGAAGTCAAGCTAACCTGGCTGAAGACGGCTGATAGCCAGAAACTGGTCCTAGGATGCTTGATTCCGGTACAGGGAAGACATGGCTTGGCAGTTTGGGCTGGACTATTTCCATGAGGTACATGGTCAAGACTGATTTGCATATGGCCATGTCTGAACTGTGGTGGTTTGGTGAGCAAAATAACGATTGATTAAACCCAGATCTGTGACTTGGGCTGAAAGTTTTGCCACCGTGCAACATTCCGTCCTTCATCTTCTGTGTTATGAAGTTCGCCCTATGTGGGAATGGTATGTCCAGACATGGGTCCTGTGCTCACTACGCCACTGGAGTCAAGCTTTCCTGGCTGATGACGGCTGATATCCAGAAACCGATCCTTGGATGCTTGATTCCGGTCCCGGGAAGTCATGGCTTGGCAGTTCGGGTTGGACTTTTCCCATGAGGCACTAGGTCAAGACTGATTTGCATATGGCCATGTCTGAACTGGGGTGGCGTGGTGAGCACAATAACGATGGATTAAACCCAGATCTGTGACTCGGGGTGAAATTTTTGCCACTGTGCAACATTCCGTCCATCTTCTTGTGTGTTTTGCAGTTTGCACTATGTAGGAATGGTATGCCCAGACGTGGGTCCCGTGCTCACTACGCCACTAGAGTCAAACTATCCTGGCTGATGATGGCTGATAGCCAGAAACAAGTCCTAGGATGTCCAGGGAAAACATGGCTTGACAGTTCGGGTTGGACTGTTCCCATGAGGCACAGGTTCAAGAATGATTTGCATATGGCCATGTCTGAACTGGGGTGGTGTGGCGAGCAAAATAACGATGGATTAAACCCAGATCTGTGACTGGGGATGAATGTTTTTCCACTGTGCAACATTCCGTCCTTCATCTTGGGTGTTTTGCTGTTCACCCTATGTGGGAAGGGTATGTCCAAACGTGGGTCCCATGCTCACTATGCCACTGGAGTCAAGCTATCCTGGCTGATGATGGCTGGTAACCAGACACCGGTCCTAGGATGCTTGAGTCCGGTCTAAGAAAGACATGGCTTGACAGTTCAGGCTGGACTGTTCCCATGAGGCACAGGGTCAAGACTGATTTGCATATGGCCATGTCTGAACTGGGGTGGTGTGGTGAGCATAATAACCATGGATTAAACCCAGATCTGTGACTGGGGGTGAAAGTTTTGCCACTGTGCAACATTCCGTCCATCCTCTTGTGTGTTTTGCATCACTCGCTCTATGTGGGAAGGGTATGCCCAGACATGGGTCCCGTGCTCAATACGCCACTGGAGTCAAGCTATCCTGGCTGATGACCGCTGATAGCCAGAAACCGGTCCTGGGATGCTTGATTCCGGTCCAGGGAAGACATGGCTTGGCATTTCGGGCTGGACTGTTCCCATGAGGCACAGGTTCAAGACTGATTTGCATATGGCCATGTCTGAACTGGGGAGGCGTGGTGGGCAAAATAACAATGGATTAAACCCAGATCTGTGACTGGGGGTGAAAGTTTTGCCACTGTGCAACATTCTGTCCATCATCTTGGGTGTTTTGCTGTTCGCCCTATGTAGGAAGGGTATGCCCAGACGTGGGTCCGGAGCTCACTACGCCACTGGAGTCAAATTATCCTGGCTGATGACGGCTGGTTGCCATAAACCAGACCTAGGATGCTTGATTCCGGTCCAGTGAAGACATGGTTTGACAGTTCGGGTTGGACTGTTCCCATGAGGCACAGGGTCAAGAATGATTTGCATATGGCCATGTCTGAACTCGGGTGGCGTGGTGAGCAAAATAACGATAGATTAAACCCAGATCTGTGACTGGGGGTGAAAGTTTTGCCACTGTGCAACATTCCGTCCATTCTCCTGTGTGTTTTGCTGCTCGCCCTATCTGAAAAGGGTATGCCCAGACATGGGTCCCGTGCTCACTACGCCACTGGAGTCAAGCTATCCTGGCTGATGACCGCTCAGAGCCGGAAACCGGTCCTAGGATGCTTGATTCCGGTACAGGGAAGACATGGCTTGGCAGTTCGGGCTGGACTGTTCCCATGAGGAACAGGGTCAATACTGATATGCATATGGCCTTGTCTGTACTTGATTGGCGTATTGAGCAAAATAACGATGGATTAAACCCACATCTGTGACTGGGGTGAATACTTTGCCACTGTGCACTATTCCGTCTATCATCTTGTGTGTTTTCCTGTTCGCCCTATGTGGGAAGGGTATGACAAGCCATATGTCTCGTGCTCACTACGTTCTGGAGTCAAGCTATCCTGGCTGATAACGGCTGATAGAAAGAAACCGGTGATAGGATGCTTGATTCCGGTCAAGGGAAGACATTGCTTGGCAGTTCGGGCTGGACTATTCCCATGAGGTACAGGTTCAAGACTGATTTGCATATGGCCATGCCTGAACTAGGGTGGTTTGGTGAGCAAAATAATGATGGATTAAACCCAGATCTGTGACTGGGGCTGAAAGTTTTGCCAATGTGAAACATTCCGTCCTTCATCTTGTGTATTTTGCAGTTCGCCCTATGTGGGAAGGGTATGCCCCGACGTGGATCCTTTTGCTCACTACGCCACTGGAGTCAAGCTTTCCTGGCTGATGACAGCTGATAGCCAGAAACCGGACCTAGGATGCTTGATTCCGGTCCAGGGAAGACATGGCTTGGCAGTTCGGGCTGGACTTTTCCCATGAGGCACAGGGTCAAGACTGATTTGCATATGGCCATTCCTGAACTGGGGTGGCGTGGTGAGCCAAATAACGATGAATTAAACCCAGATCTGTGACTGGGGCTGAAAGTTTTGCCACTGTGAAACATTCCGTCCTTCATCTTGTGTGTTTTGCAGTTCGCCCTATGTGGGAATGGTATGCCCAGACGTGGGTCCTGTGCTCACTATGCCACTGGAGTCAAGCTTTCCTGGCTGATGAAGGCTGATATCTAGAAACCAGTCCTAGGATGCTTGATTCTGGTCCAGGGAAGTCATGGCTTGGCAGTTCCCGCTGGACTTTTCCCATGAGGCATTAGGTCAAGACTGATTTGCATATGGCCATGTCTGAACTGGGGTGGCATGGTGAGCACAATAACGATGGATTAAACCCAGATCTGTGACTGGGGGGTGACATTTTTGCCACTGTGCAACATTCCGTCCATCTTCTTGAGTGTTTTGCTGTTTGCCCTATGTGGGAAGGGTATGCTCTGACGTGGGTCCCGTGCTCACTACATCACTGGAGTCAAGCTATACTGGCTGATGATGGCTGATAGCCAGAAACCGGTCCTAGGATGCTTGATTACTGTCCAGGGAAGACATGGCTTGGCAGTTCGGGCTAGACTGTTCCAATGAGGCACAGAGTCAATACTGGTTTGCATATGGCCATGTTTGAACTGGGGTGGTGTTGTGAGCAAAATAACGATGGATTAAACCCAGATCTGTGACTGGGGATGTATGTTTTGCCACCTTGCAACATTCCATCCATTATCTTGTGTTTTTTTCTGTTCGCTCTATGTGGGAATGGTATGCCCAGATGTGGATCCGGTGCTAACTACGGCACTGAAGTCAAGCTAACCTGGCTGATGACGGCTGATAGCCAGAAACTGGTCCTAGGATGCTTGATTCCGGTACAGGGAAGACATGGCTTGGCAGTTCGGGCTAGACTGTTCCAATGAGGCACAGAGTCAATACTGGTTTGCATATGGCCATGTTTGAACTGGGGTAGTGTTGTGAGCAAAATAACGATGGATTAAACCCAGATCTGTGACTGGGGATGAATGTTTTGCCACCGTGCAACATTCCGTCCTTCATCTTCTGTGTTATGAAGTTCGCCCTATGTGGGAATGGTATGTCCAGACATGGGTCCTGTGCTCACTACGCCACTGGAGTCAAGCTTTCCTGGCTGATGACGGCTGATATCCAGAAACCGATCCTTGGATGCTTGATTCCGGTCCCGGGAAGTCATGGCTTGGCAGTTCGGGTTGGACTTTTCCCATGAGGCACTAGGTCAAGACTGATTAGCATATGCCCATGTCTGAACTGGGGTGGCGTGGTGAGCACAATAACGATGGATTAAACCCAGATCTGTGACTCGGGGTGAAATTTTTGCCACTGTGCAACATTCCGTCCATCTTCTTGTGTGTTTTGCAGTTTGCACTATGTAGGAATGGTATGCCCAGACGTGGGTCCCGTGCTCACTACGCCACTAGAGTCAAACTATCCTGGCTGATGATGGCTGATAGCCAGAAACAAGTCCTAGGATGTCCAGGGAAAACATGGCTTGACAGTTCGGGTTGGACTGTTCCCATGAGGCACAGGTTCAAGAATGATTTGCATATGGCCATGTCTGAACTGGGGTGGTGTGGCGAGCAAAATAACGATGGATTAAACCCAGATCTGTGACTGGGGATGAATGTTTTTCCACTGTGCAACATTCCGTCCTTCATCTTGGGTGTTTTGCTGTTCACCCTATGTGGGAAGGGTATGTCCAAACGTGGGTCCCTTGCTCACTATGCCACTGGAGTCAAGCTATCCTGGCTGATGATGGCTGGTAACCAGACACCGGTCCTAGGATGCTTGAGTCCGGTCTAAGAAAGACATGGCTTGACAGTTCAGGCTGGACTGTTCCCATGAGGCACAGGGTCAAGACTGATTTGCATATGGCCATGTCTGAACTGGGGTGGTGTGGTGAGCATAATAACCATGGATTAAACCCAGATCTGTGACTGGGGGTGAAAGTTTTGCCACTGTGCAACATTCCGTCCATCCTCTTGTGTGTTTTGCATCACTCGCTCTATGTGGGAAGGGTATGCCCAGACATGGGTCCCGTGCTCAATACGCCACTGGAGTCAAGCTATCCTGGCTGATGACCGCTGATAGCCAGAAACCGGTCCTGGGATGCTTGATTCCGGTCCAGGGAAGACATGGCTTGGCATTTCGGGCTGGACTGTTCCCATGAGGCACAGGTTCAAGACTGATTTGCATATGGCCATGTCTGAACTGGGGTGGTGTGGTGAGCATAATAACCATGGATTAAACCCAGATCTGTGACTGGGGGTGAAAGTTTTGCCACTGTGCAACATTCCGTCCATCCTCTTGTGTGTTTTGCATCACTCGCTCTATGTGGGAAGGGTATGCCCAGACATGGGTCCCGTGCTCAATACGCCACTGGAGTCAAGCTATCCTGGCTGATGACCGCTGATAGCCAGAAACCGGTCCTGGGATGCTTGATTCCGGTCCAGGGAAGACATGGCTTGGCATTTCGGGCTGGACTGTTCCCATGAGGCACAGGTTCAAGACTGATTTGCATATGGCCATGTCTGAACTGGGGAGGCGTGGTGGGCAAAATAACAATGGATTAAACCCAGATCTGTGACTGGGGGTGAAAGTTTTGCCACTGTGCAACATTCTGTCCATCATCTTGGGTGTTTTGCTGTTCGCCCTATGTAGGAAGGGTATGCCCAGACGTGGGTCCGGAGCTCACTACGCCACTGGAGTCAAATTATCCTGGCTGATGACGGCTGGTTGCCATAAACCAGACCTAGGATGCTTGATTCCGGTCCAGTGAAGACATGGTTTGACAGTTCGGGTTGGACTGTTCCCATGAGGCACAGGGTCAAGAATGATTTGCATATGGCCATGTCTGAACTCGGGTGGCGTGGTGAGCAAAATAACGATAGATTAAACCCAGATCTGTGACTGGGGGTGAAAGTTTTGCCACTGTGCAACATTCCGTCCATTCTCCTGTGTGTTTTGCTGCTCGCCCTATCTGAAAAGGGTATGCCCAGACATGGGTCCCGTGCTCACTACGCCACTGGAGTCAAGCTATCCTGGCTGATGACCGCTCAGAGCCGGAAACCGGTCCTAGGATGCTTGATTCCGGTACAGGGAAGACATGGCTTGGCAGTTCGGGCTGGACTGTTCCCATGAGGAACAGGGTCAATACTGATATGCATATGGCCTTGTCTGTACTTGATTGGCGTATTGAGCAAAATAACGATGGATTAAACCCACATCTGTGACTGGGGTGAATACTTTGCCACTGTGCACTATTCCGTCTATCATCTTGTGTGTTTTCCTGTTCGCCCTATGTGGGAAGGGTATGACAAGCCATATGTCTCGTGCTCACTACGTTCTGGAGTCAAGCTATCCTGGCTGATAACGGCTGATAGAAAGAAACCGGTGATAGGATGCTTGATTCCGGTCAAGGGAAGACATTGCTTGGCAGTTCGGGCTGGACTATTCCCATGAGGTACAGGTTCAAGACTGATTTGCATATGGCCATGCCTGAACTATGGTGGTTTGGTGAGCAAAATAATGATGGATTAAACCCAGATCTGTGACTGGGGCTGAAAGTTTTGCCAATGTGAAACATTCCGTCCTTCATCTTGTGTATTTTGCAGTTCGCCCTATGTGGGAAGGGTATGCCCCGACGTGGATCCTTTGCTCACTACGCCACTGGAGTCAAGCTTTCCTGGCTGATGACAGCTGATAGCCAGAAACCGGACCTAGGATGCTTGATTCCGGTCCAGGGAAGACATGGCTTGGCAGTTCGGGCTGGACTTTTCCCATGAGGCACAGGGTCAAGACTGATTTGCATATGGCCATTCCTGAACTGGGGTGGCGTGGTGAGCCAAATAACGATGAATTAAACCCAGATCTGTGACTGGGGCTGAAAGTTTTGCCACTGTGAAACATTCCGTCCTTCATCTTGTGTGTTTTGCAGTTCGCCCTATGTGGGAATGGTATGCCCAGACGTGGGTCCTGTGCTCACTATGCCACTGGAGTCAAGCTTTCCTGGCTGATGAAGGCTGATATCTAGAAACCAGTCCTAGGATGCTTGATTCTGGTCCAGGGAAGTCATGGCTTGGCAGTTCCCGCTGGACTTTTCCCATGAGGCATTAGGTCAAGACTGATTTGCATATGGCCATGTCTGAACTGGGGTGGCATGGTGAGCACAATAACGATGGATTAAACCCAGATCTGTGACTGGGGGGTGACATTTTTGCCACTGTGCAACATTCCGTCCATCTTCTTGAGTGTTTTGCTGTTTGCCCTATGTGGGAAGGGTATGCTCTGACGTGGGTCCCGTGCTCACTACATCACTGGAGTCAAGCTAAACTGGCTGATGATGGCTGATAGCCAGAAACCGGTCCTAGGATGCTTGATTACTGTCCAGGGAAGACATGGCTTGGCAGTTCGGGCTAGACTGTTCCAATGAGGCACAGAGTCAATACTGGTTTGCATATGGCCATGTTTGAACTGGGGTGGTGTTGTGAGCAAAATAACGATGGATTAAACCCAGATCTGTGACTGGGGATGTATGTTTTGCCACCTTGCAACATTCCATCCATTATCTTGTGTTTTTTTCTGTTCGCTCTATGTGGGAATGGTATGCCCAGATGTGGATCCGGTGCTAACTACGGCACTGAAGTCAAGCTAACCTGGCTGATGACGGCTGATAGCCAGAAACTGGTCCTAGGATGCTTGATTCCGGTACAGGGAAGACATGGCTTGGCAGTTCGGGCTAGACTGTTCCAATGAGGCACAGAGTCAATACTGGTTTGCATATGGCCATGTTTGAACTGGGGTGGTGTTGTGAGCAAAATAACGATGGATTAAACCCAGATCTGTGACTGGGGATGAATGTTTTGCCACTGTGCAACATTCCATCCATTATCTTGTGTTTTTTTCTGTTCGCTCTATGTGGGAATGGTATGCCCAGATGTGGATCCGGTGCTAACTACGGCACTGAAGTCAAGCTAACCTGGCTGATGACGGCTGATAGCCAGAAACTGGTCCTAGGATGCTTGATTCTGTTACAGGGAAGACATGGCTTGGCAGTTCGAGCTGGACTATTTCCATGAGGTACATGGTCAAGACTGATTTGCATATGGCCATGTCTGAACTGGGGTGATTTGGTGAGCAAAATAACGATTGATTAAACTCAGATCTGTGACTTGGGCTGAAAGTTTTGCCACTGTGCAACATTCCGTCCTTCATCTTCTGTGTTTTGAAGTTCGCCCTATGCGGGAAGGGTATGCCCAGACGTGGGTCCCGTGCTCACTACGCCACTGGAGTCAAACTATCCTGGCTGATGATGGCTGATAGCCAGAAACCAGTCCTAGGATGCTTGATTCCGGTCCAGGGAAAACATGGCTTGACAGTTCGGGTTGGACTGTTCCATGAGGCACAGGTTCAAGACTGATTTGCATATGGCCATGTCTGAACTAGGGTGGTGTGGTGAGCAAAATAACGATGGATTAAACCCAGATCTGTGACTGGGGTTGAATGTTTTTCGACTGTGCAACATTCCTTCCATCATCTTGGATGTTTTGCTGTTCGCCCTATGTAGGAAGGGTATGCCCAGACGTGGGTCCCGTGCTCACTACGCCACTGGAGTCAAACTATCCTGGCTGATGATGGCTGATAGCCAGAAACCAGTCCTAGGATGCTTGATTCCGGTCCAGGGAAAACATGGCTTGACAGTTCGGGTTGGACTGTTCCATGAGGCACAGGTTCAAGACTGATTTGCATATGGCCATGTCTGAACTGGGGTGGTGTGGTGAGCAAAATAACGATGGATTAAACCCAGATCTGTGACTGGGGGTGAAAGTTTTACCACTGTGCAACATTCCGTCCATCCTCTTGTGTGTTTTGCTGCTCGCCCTATGTTAAAAGGGTATGCCCAGACATGGGTCCCGTGCTCACTACGCCACTGGAGTCAAGCTATCCTGGCTGATGACCACTGATAGCCAGAAACGGTCCTGGGATGGTTGTTTCTGGTCCAGGGAAGACATGGCTTGGCATTTCGTGCTGGACTATTTTCATGAGGTACTTGGTCAAAACTGATTTGCATATGGCCATGTCTGAACTGGGGTGGTTTGGTGAGCAAAATAACGATTGATTAAACCAAGATCTGTGACTTGGGCTGAAAGTTTTGCCACTGTGCAACTTTCCGTCCTTCATCTTGTGTGTTTTGCTGTTCGCCCTATGTGGGAATGGTATGCCCAGATGTGGATCCGGTGCTAACTACGGCACTGAAGTCAAGCTAACCTGGCTGA
Organism: Lissotriton vulgaris; assembly: GCF_964263255.1. NCBI lineage: Eukaryota > Metazoa > Chordata > Amphibia > Caudata > Salamandridae > Lissotriton > Lissotriton vulgaris. Next base: position 650,219,658 of record NC_141696.1, on the reverse strand, counting down.
AGACGGCTGATAGCCAGAAACTGGTCCTAGGATGCTTGATTCCGGTACAGGGAAGACATGGCTTGGCAGTTCGGGCTGGACTATTTCCATGAGGTACATGGTCAAGACTGATTTGCATATGGCCATGTCTGAACTGTGGTGGTTTGGTGAGCAAAATAACAATTGATTAAACCCAGATCTGTGACTTGGGCTGAAAGTTTTGCCACCGTGCAACATTCTGTCCTTCATCTTCTGTGTTTTGAAGTTCGCCCTATGTGGGAATGGTATGTCCAGACATGGGTCCTGTGCTCACTACGCCACTGGAGTCAAGCTTTCCTGGCTGATGACGGCTGATATCCAGAAACCGATCCTTGGATGCTTGATTCCGGTCCCGGGAAGTCATGGCTTGGCAGTTCGGGTTGGACTTTTCCCATGAGGCACTAGGTCAAGACTGATTTGCATATGGCCATGTCTGAACTGGGGTGTCGTGGTGAGCACAATAACGATGGATTAAACCCAGATCTGTGACTCCGGGTGAAATTTTTGCCACTGTGCAACATTCCGTCCATCTTCTTGTGTGTTTTGCAGTTTGCACTATGTAGGAATGGTATGCCCAGACGTGGGTCCCGTGCTCACTACGCCACTAGAGTCAAACTATCCTGGCTGATGATGGCTGATAGCCAGAAACAAGTCCTAGGATGCTTGATTCCGGTCCAGGGAAAACATGGCTTGACAGTTCGGGTTGGACTGTTCCCATGAGGCACAGGTTCAAGAATGATTTGCATATGGCCATGTCTGAACTGGGGTGGTGTGGCGAGCAAAATAACGATGGATTAAACCCAGATCTGTGACTGGGGATGAATGTTTTTCCACTGTGCAACATTCCGTCCTTCATCTTGGGTGTTTTGCTGTTCGCCCTATGTGGGAAGGGTATGTCCAAACGTGGGTCCCATGCTCACTATGCCACTGGAGTCAAGCTATCCTGGCTGATGATGGCTGGTAACCAGACACCGGTCCTAGGATGCTTGAGTCCGGTCTAAGAAAGACATGGCTTGACAGTTCAGGCTGGACTGTTCCCATGAGGCACAGGGTCAAGACTGATTTGCATATGGCCATGTCTGAACTGGGGTGGTGTGGTGAGAATAATAACCATGGATTAAACCCAGATCTGTGACTGGGGGTGAAAGTTTTGCCACTGTGCAACATTCCGTCCATCCTCTTGTGTGTTTTGCATCGCTCGCTCTATGTGGGAAGGGTATGCCCAGACATGGGTCCCGTGCTCACTACGCCACTGGAGTCAAGCTATCCTGGCTGATGACCGCTGATAGCCAGAAACCGGTCCTGGGATGCTTGATTCCGGTCCAGGGAAGACATGGCTTGGCATTTCGGGCTGGACTGTTCCCATGAGGCACAGGTTCAAGACTGATTTGCATATGGCCATGTCTGAACTGGGGAGGCGTGGTGGGCAAAATAACAATGAATTAAACCCAGATCTGTGACTGGGGGTGAAAGTTTTGCCACTGTGCAACATTCTGTCCATCATCTTGGGTGTTTTGCTGTTCGCCCTATGTAGGAATGGTATGCCCAGACGTGGGTCCGGAGCTCACTACGCCACTGGAGTCAAATTATCCTGGCTGATGACGGCTGGTTGCCATAAACCAGACCTAGGATGCTTGATTCCGGTCCAGTGAAGACATGGTTTGACAGTTCGGGTTGGACTGTTCCCATGAGGCACAGGGTCAAGAATGATTTGCATATGGCCATGTCTGAACTCGGGTGGCGTGGTGAGCAAAATAACGATAGATTAAACCCAGATCTGTGACTGGGGGTGAAAGTTTTGCCACTGTGCAACATTCCGTCCATTCTCCTGTGTGTTTTGCTACTCGCCCTATCTGAAAAGGGTATGCCCAGACATGGGTCCCGTGCTCACTACGCCACTGGAGTAAAGCTATCCTGGCTGATGACCGCTCAGAGCCGGAAACCGGTCCTAGGATGCTTAATTCCGGTACAGGGAAGACATGGCTTGGCAGTTCGGGCTGGACTGTTCCCATGAGGAACAGGGTCAATACTGATATGCATATGGCCTTGTCTGTACTTGATTGGCGTATTGAGCAAAATAACGATGGATTAAACCCACATCTGTGACTGGGGTGAATACTTTGCCACTGTGCACTATTCCGTCTATCATCTTGTGTGTTTTCCTGTTCGCCCTATGTGGGAAGGGTATGACAAGCCATATGTCTCGTGCTCACTACGTTCTTGAGTCAAGCTATCCTGGCTGATAACGGCTGATAGAAAGAAACCGGTGATAGGATGCTTGATTCCGGTCAAGGGAAGACATTGCTTGGCAGTTCGGGCTGGACTATTCCCATGAGGTACAGGTTCAAGACTGATTTGCATATGGCCATGCCTGAACTAGGGTGGTTTGGTGAGCAAAATAATGATGGATTAAACCCAGATCTGTGACTGGGGCTGAAAGTTTTGCCACTGTGAAACATTCCGTCCTTCATCTTGTGTATTTTGCAGTTCGCCCTATGTGGGAAGGGTATGCCCCGACGTGGATCCTTTGCTCACTACGCCACTGGAGTCAAGCTTTCCTGGCTGATGACAGCTGATAGCCAGAAACCGGACCTAGGATGCTTGATTCCAGTCCAGGGAAGACATGGCTTGGCAGTTCGGGCTGGACATTTCCCATGAGGCACAGGGTCAAGACTGATTTGCATATGGCCATTCCTGAACTGGGGTGGCGTGGTGAGCCAAATAACGATGAATTAAACCCAGATCTGTGACTGGGGCTGAAAGTTTTGCCACTGTGAAACATTCCGTCCTTCATCTTGTGTGTTTTGCAGTTCGCCCTATGTGGGAATGGTATGCCCAGACGTGGGTCCTGTGCTCACTATGCCACTGGAGTCAAGCTTTCCTGGCTGATGAAGGCTGATATCTAGAAACCAGTCCTAGGATGCTTGATTCCGGTCCAGGGAAGTCATGGCTTGGCAGTTCAGGCTGGACTTTTCCCATGAGGCATTAGGTCAAGACTGATTTGCATATGGCCATGTCTGAACTGGGGTGGCATGGTGAGCACAATAACGATGGATTAAACCCAGATCTGTGACTGGGGGTGACATTTTTGCCACTCTGCAACATTCCGTCCATCTTCTTGAGTGTTTTGCTGTTTGCCCTATGTGGGAAGGGTATGCTCTGACGTGGGTCCCGTGCTCACTACATCACTGGAGTCAAGCTATACTGGCTGATGACGGCTGATAGCCAGAAACCGGTCCTAGGATGCTTGATTACTGTCCAGGGAAGACATGGCTTGGCAGTTCGGGCTAGACTGTTCCAATGAGGCACAGAGTCAATACTGGTTTGCATATGGCCATGTTTGAACTGGGGTGGTGTTGTGAGCAAAATAACGATGGATTAAACCCAGATCTGTGACTGGGGATGAATGTTTTGCCACTGTGCAACATTCCATCCATTATCTTGTGTTTTTTTCTGTTCGCTCTATGTGGGAATGGTATGCCCAGATGTGGATCCGGTGCTAACTACGGCACTGAAGTCAAGCTAACCTGGCTGATGACGGCTGATAGCCAGAAACTGGTCCTAGGATGCTTGATTCCGGTACAGGGAAGACATGGCTTGGCAGTTCGGGCTAGACTGTTCCAATGAGGCACAGAGTCAATACTGGTTTGCATGTGGCCATGTTTGAACTGGGGTGGTGTTGTGAGCAAAATAACGATGGATTAAACCCAGATCTGTGACTGGGGATGAATGTTTTGCCACTGTGCAACATTCCATCCATTATCTTGTGTTTTTTTCTGTTCGCTCTATGTGGGAATGGTTTGCCCAGATGTGGATCCGGTGCTAACTACGGCACTGAAGTCAAGCTAACCTGGCTGATGACGGCTGATAGCCAGAAACTGGTCCTAGGATGCTTGATTCTGGTACAGGGAAGACATGGCTTGGCAGTTCGAGCTGGACTATTTCCATGAGGTACATGGTCAAGACTGATTTGCATATGGCCATGTCTGAACTGGGGTGATTTGGTGAGCAAAATAACGATTGATTAAACTCAGATCTGTGACTTGGGCTGAAAGTTTTGCCACTGTGCAACATTCCGTCCTTCATCTTCTGTGTTTTGAAGTTCGCCCTATGCGGGAAGGGTATGCCCAGACGTGGGTCCCGTGCTCACTACGCCACTGGAGTCAAACTATCCTGGCTGATGATGGCTGATAGCCAGAAACCAGTCCTAGGATGCTTGATTCCGGTCCAGGGAAAACATGGCTTGACAGTTCGGGTTGGACTGTTCCATGAGGCACAGGTTCAAGACTGATTTGCATATGGCCATGTCTGAACTAGGGTGGTGTGGTGAGCAAAATAACGATGGATTAAACCCAGATCTGTGACTGGGGTTGAATGTTTTTCGACTGTGCAACATTCCTTCCATCATCTTGGATGTTTTGCTGTTCGCCCTATGTAGGAAGGGTATGCCCAGACGTGGGTCCCGTGCTCACTACGCCACTGGAGTCAAGCTATCCTGGCTGATGATGGCTGGTAACCAGAAACCGGTCCTAGGATGCTTGATTCCGGTCTAAGAAAGACATGGCTTGGCAGTTCAGGCTGGACTGTTCCCATGAGGCACAGGGTCAAGACTGATTTGCATATGGCCATGTCTGAACTGGGGTGGTGTGGTGAGCAAAATAACGATGGATTAAACCCAGATCTGTGACTGGGGGTGAAAGTTTTACCACTGTGCAACATTCCGTCCATCCTCTTGTGTGTTTTGCTGCTTGCCCTATGTGAAAAGGGTATGCCCAGACATGGGTCCCGTGCTCACTACGCCACTGGAGTCAAGCTATCCTGGCTGATGACCACTGATAGCCAGAAACGGTCCTGGGATGATTGTTTCCGGTCCAGGGAAGACATGGCTTGGCATTTCGTGCTGGACTATTTTCATGAGGTACTTGGTCAAGACTGATTTGCATATGGCCATGTCTGAACTGGGGTGGTTTGGTGAGCAAAATAACGATTGATTAAACCAAGATCTGTGACTTGGGCTGAAATTTTTGCCACTGTGCAACATTCCGTCCTTCATCTTGTGTGTTTTGCTGTTCGCCCTATGTGGGAATGGGATGCCCAGATGTGGATCCGGTGCTAACTACGGCACTGAAGTCAAGCTAACCTGGCTGAAGACGGCTGATAGCCAGAAACTGGTCCTAGGATGCTTGATTCCGGTACAGGGAAGACATGGCTTGGCAGTTCGGGCTGGACTATTTCCATGAGGTACATGGTCAAGACTGATTTGCATATGGCCATGTCTGAACTGTGGTGGTTTGGTGAGCAAAATATCGATTGATTAAACCCAGATCTGTGACTTGGGCTGAAAGTTTTGCCACCGTGCAACATTCTGTCCTTCATCTTCTGTGTTTTGAAGTTCGCCCTATGTGGGAATGGTATGTCCAGACATAGGTCCTGTGCTCACTACGCCACTGGAGTCAAGCTTTCCTGGCTGATGACGGCTGATATCCAGAAACCGATCCTTGGATGCTTGATTCCGGTCCCGGGAAGTCATGGCTTGGCAGTTCGGGTTGGACTTTTCCCATGAGGCACTAGGTCAAGACTGATTTGCATATGGCCATGTCTGAACTGGGGTGGCGTGGTGAGCACAATAACGATGGATTAAACCCAGATTTGTGACTCGGGGTGACATTTTTGCCACTGTGCAACATTCCGTCCATCTTCTTGTGTGTTTTGCAGTTTGCACTATGTAGGAATGGTATGCCCAGACGTGGGTCCCGTGCTCACTACGCCACTAGAGTCAAACTATCCTGGCTGATGATGGCTGATAGCCAGAAACAAGTCCTAGGATGCTTGATTCCGGTACAGGGAAAACATGGCTTGACAGTTCGGGTTGGACTGTTCCCATGAGGCACAGGTTCAAGAATGATTTGCATATGGCCATGTCATAACTGGGGTGGTGTGGCGAGCAAAATAACGATGGATTAAACCCAGATCTGTGACTGGGGATGAATGTTTTTCCACTGTGCAACATTCCGTCCTTCATCTTGGGTGTTTTGCTGTTCGCCCTATGTGGGAAGGGTATGTCCAAACGTGGGTCCCATGCTCACTATGCCACTGGAGTCAAGCTATCCTGGCTGATGATGGCTGGTAACCAGACACCGGTCCTAGGATGCTTGAGTCCGGTCTAAGAAAGACATGGCTTGACAGTTCAGGCTGGACTGTTCCCATGAGGCACAGGGTCAAGACTGATTTGCATATGGCCATGTCTGAACTGGGGTGGTGTGGTGAGCATAATAACCATGGATTAAACCCAGATCTGTGACTGGGGGTGAAAGTTTTGCCACTGTGCAACATTCCGTCCATCCTCTTGTGTGTTTTGCATCGCTCGCTCTATGTGGGAAGGGTATGCCCAGACATGGGTCCCGTGCTCACTACGCCACTGGAGTCAAGCTATCCTGGCTGATGACCGCTGATAGCCAGAAACCGGTCCTGCGATGCTTGATTCCGGTCCAGGGAAGACATGGCTTGGCATTTCGGGCTGGACTGTTCCCATGAGGCACAGGTTCAAGACTGATTTGCATATGGCCATGTCTGAACTGGGGAGGCGTGGTGGGCAAAATAACAATGGATTAAACCCAGATCTGTGACTGGGGGTGAAAGTTTTGCCACTGTGCAACATTCTGTCCATCATCTTGGGTGTTTTGCTGTTCGCCCTATGTAGGAAGGGTATGCCCAGACATGGGTCCGGAGCTCACTACGCCACTGGAGTCAAATTATCCTGGTTGATGACGGCTGGTTGCCATAAACCAGACCTAGGATGCTTGATTCCGGTCCAGTGAAGACATGGTTTGACAGTTCGGGTTGGACTGTTCCCATGAGGCACAGGGTCAAGAATGATTTGCATATGGCCATGTCTGAACTCGGGTGGCGTGGTGAGCAAAATAACGATAGATTAAACCCAGATCTGTGACTGGGGGTGAAAGTTTTGCCACTGTGCAACATTCCGTCCATTCTCCTGTGTGTTTTGCTGCTCGCCCTATCTGAAAAGGGTATGCCCAGACATGGGTCCCGTGCTCACTACGCCACTGGAGTCAAGCTATCCTGGCTGATGACCGCTCAGAGCCGGAAACCGGTCCTAGGATGCTTGATTCCGGTACAGGGAAGACATGGCTTGGCAGTTCGGGCTGGACTGTTCCCATGAGGAACAGGGTCAATACTGATATGCATATGGCCTTGTCTGTACTTGATTGGCGTATTGAGCAAAATAACGATGGATTAAACCCACATCTGTGACTGGGGTGAATACTTTGCCACTGTGCACTATTCCGTCTATCATCTTGTGTGTTTTCCTGTTCGCCCTATGTGGGAAGGGTATGACAAGCCATATGTCTCGTGCTCACTACGTTCTGGAGTCAAGCTATCCTGGCTGATAACCGCTGATAGAAAGAAACCGGTGATAGGATGCTTGATTCCGGTCAAGGGAAGACATTGCTTGGCAGTTCGGGCTGGACTATTCCCATGAGGTACAGGTTCAAGACTGATTTGCATATGGCCATGCCTGAACTAGGGTGGTTTGGTGAGCAAAATAATGATGGATTAAACCCAGATCTGTGACTGGGGCTGAAAGTTTTGTCACTGTGCAACATTCCGTCCTTCATCTTGTGTGTTTTGCAGTTCGCCCTATGTGGGAATGGTATGCCCAGACGTGGGTCCTGTGCTCACTATGCCACTGGAGTCAAGCTTTCCTGGCTGATGAAGGCTGATATCTAGAAACCAGTCCTAGGATGCTTGATTCCGGTCCAGGGAAGTCATGGCTTGGCAGTTCAGGCTGGACTTTTCCCATGAGGCACAGGGTCAAGACTGATTTGCATATGGCCATTCCTGAACTGGGGTGGCGTGGTGAGCCAAATAACGATGAATTAAACCCAGATCTGTGACTGGGGCTGAAAGTTTTGTCACTGTGCAACATTCCGTCCTTCATCTTGTGTGTTTTGCAGTTCGCCCTATGTGGGAATGGTATGCCCAGACGTGGGTCCTGTGCTCACTATGCCACTGGAGTCAAGCTTTCCTGGCTGATGAAGGCTGATATCTAGAAACTAGTCCTAGAATGCTTGATTCCGGTCCAGGGAAGTCATGGCTTGGCAGTTCAGGCTGGACTTTTCCCATGAGGCATTAGGTCAAGACTGATTTCCATATGGCCATGTCTGAACTGGGGTGGCATGGTGAGCACAATAACGATGGATTAAACCCAGATCTGTGACTGGGGGTGACATTTTTGCCACTGTGCAACATTCCGTCCATCTTCTTGTGTGTTTTGCAGTTTGCCCTATGTAGGAAGGGTATGCCCAGACGTGGGTCCTGTGCTCACTATGCCACTGGAGTCAAGCTTTCCTGGCTGACGAAGGCTGCTATCCAGAAACCAGTCCTAGGATGCTTGATTCCGGTCCAGGAAAGTCATGGCTTGGCAGTTCAGGCTGGACTTATCCCATGAGGCACTAGGTCAAGACTGATTTGCATATGGCCATGTCTGAACTGGGTTGGCATGGTGAGCACAATAACGATGGATTAAACCCAGATCTGTGACTGGGGGTGAAATTTTTGCCACTGTGCAACATTCCGTCCATCTTCTTGTGTGTTTTACAGTTTGACCTATGTAGAAAGGGTATGCCCAGACGTGGGTCCCGTGCTCACTACGCCACTGGAGTCAAACTATCCTGGCTGATGATGGCTGATAGCCAGAAACCAGTCCTAGGATGCTTGATTCCGGTCCAGGGAAAACATGGATTGACAGTTCGGGTTGGACTGTTCCCATGAGGCACAGGTTCAAGACTGATTTGCATATGGCCATGTCTGAACTGGGGTGGTGTGATGAGCAAAATAACGATGGATTAAACCCAGATCTGTGACTGGGGTTGAATGTTTTTCCACTGTGCAACATTCCGTCCTTCATCTTGGGTGTTTTGCTGTTCGCCCTATGTGGGAAGGGTTTGTCCAAACGTGGGACACATGCTCACTATGCCACTGGAGTCAAGCTATCCTGGCTGATGATGGCTGGTAAACAGAAACCGGTCCTAGGATGCTTGATTCCGGTCTAAGAAAGACATGGCTTGGCAGTTCAGGCTGGACTGTTCCCATGAGGCAGAGGGTCAAGACTGATTTGCATATGGCCATGTCTGAACTGGGGTGGTGTGGTGAGCAAAATAACGATGGATTAAACCCAGATCTGTGACTGGGGGTGAAAGTTTTGCCACTGTGCAACATTCAGTCCATCCTCTTGTGTGTTTTGCTGCTCGCCCTATGTGGGAAGGGTATGCCCAGACATGGGTCCCATGCTCACTACGCCACTGGAGTCAAGCTATCCTGGCTGATGACCGCTGATAGACAAAAACTGGTCCTAGGATGCTTGATTCCGGTCTAGGGAAGACATGGCTTGGCATTTCGGGCTGGACTGTTCCCATGAGGCACAGGTTCAAGACTGATTTGCATAGGGCCATGTCTGAACTGGGGAGGCGTGGTGAGCAAAATAACAATGGATTAAACCCAGATCTGTGACTGGGGGTGAAAGTTTGCCACTGTGCAACATTCTGTCCATCATCTTGTGTGTTTTTGCTGTTCGTCCTATGTAGGAAGGGTATGCCCAGACGTGGGTCCGTAGCTCACTACGCCACTGGAGTCAAACTATCCTGGCTGATGACGGCTGATAGCTATAAACCAGACCTAGGATGCTTGATTCCGGTCCAGGGAAGACATGGTTTGAGAGTTCGGGTTGGACTGTTCCCATGAGGCACAGGGTCAAGACTGATTTGCATATGGCCATGTCTGAACTCGGGTGGCGTGGTGAGCAAAATAACGATAGATTAAACCCAGATCTGTGACTGGGGGTGAAAGTTTTGCCACTGTGCAACATTCCGTCCATTCTCTTGTGTGTTTTGCTGCTCGCCCTATGTGAAAAGGGTATGCCCAGACATGGGTCCCGTGCTCACTACGCCACTGGAGTCAAGCTATCCTGGCTGATGACCGCTCAGAGCCGGAAACCGGTCTTAGGATGCTTGATTCCGGTACAGGGAAGACATGGCTTGGCAGTTCGGACTGGACTTTTCCCATGAGGAACAGGGTCAATACTGATATGCATATGGCCTTGTCTGTACTTGGTTGGCGTGTTGAGCAAAATAACGATGGATTAAACCCAGATCTGTGACTGGGGTGAATACTTTGACACTGTGCAACATTCCGTCCATCATCTTGTGTGTTTTCCTGTTCGCCCTATGTGGGAAGGGTATGACAAGCCATATGTCCAGTGCTCACTACGTTCTGGACTCAAGCTATCCTGGCTGATAACGGCTGATAGAAAGAAACCGGTGATAGGATGCTTGATTCCGGTCAAGGGAAGACATAGCTTGGCAGTTTGGGCTGGACTATTCCCATGAGGTACAGGTTCAAGACTGATTTGCATATGGCCATGCCTGAACTAGGGTGGTTTGGTGAGCAAAATAACGATGGATTAAACCCAGATCTGTGACTGGGGCTGAAAGTTTTGCCACTGTGAAACATTCCGTCCTTCATCTTGTGTATTTTGCAGTTCGCCCTATGTGGGAAGGTTATGCCCCGATGTGGATCCTTTGCTCACTACGCCACTGGAGTCAAGCTTTCCTGGCTGATGACAGCTGATAGCCAGAAACCGGACCTAGGATGCTTGATTCCGGTCCACGGAAGACATGGCTTGGCAGTTCGGGCTGGACTTTTCCCATGAGGCACAGGGTCAAGACTGATTTGCATATGGCCATTCCTGAACTGGGGTGGCGTGGTGAGCAAAATAACGATGGATTAAACCCAGATCTGTGACTGGGGCTGAAAGTTTTGCCACTGTGCAACATTCCGTCCTTCATCTTGTGTGTTTTGCAGTTCGCCCTATGTGGGAATGCTATGTCCAGACATAGGTCCTGTGCTCACTACACCACTGGAGTCAAGCTTTCCTGGCTGATGACAGCTGATATTCAGAAACCGGTCCTAGGATGCTTGATTCCGGTCCAGGCAAGTCATGGCTTGGCAGTTCGGGCTGGACTTTTCCCATGAGGCACAGGGTCAAGACTGATTTGCACATGGCCATGTCTGAACTGGGGTGGCGTGGTGAGCAAAATAACGATGGAATAAACTCAAAACTGTGACTGGGGGTGAATGTTTTGCCACTGTGCAACATTCCGTCCATCATCTTGTGTGTTTTGCTGTACGCCCTATGTGGGAAGGGTATGTCCAAAAGTGGGTCCCATGCTCACTATGCCACTGGAGTCAAACTATCCTGGCTGATGATGGCTGGTAGCCAGAAACAGGTCCTAGGATGCTTGATTCTGGTCTAGGAAAGACATGGCTTGGCAGTTCAGGCTGGACTGTTCCCATGAGGCACTAGGTCAAGACTGATTTGCATATGGCCATGTCTGAACTGGGGTGGTGTGCTGAGCAAAATAACGATGGATTAAACCCAGATCTGTGACTGGGGGTGAAAGTTTTGCCACTGTGCAACATTCCGTCCATCCTCTTGTTTGTTTTGCTGCTCGCCCTATGTGGGAAGGGTATGCCCAGACATGGGTCCCGTGCTCACTACGCCACTGTAGTCAAGCTATCCTGGCTGATGACCGCTGATAGCCAGAAACCGGTCCTAGGATGCTTGATTTCGGTCCAGGGAAGACATGGCTTGGCAGTTCGGGATGGACTGTTCCAATGAGGCACATGTTCAAGACTGATTTGCATATGGCCATGTCTGAACTGCGGTGGTGAGGTGAGCAAAATAACGATGGATTAAACCCAGATCTGTGACCGGGGGTGAAAGTTTTGCCACTGTGCAACATTCCGTCCATCCTCTTGTTTGTTTTGCTGCTCGCCCTATGTGGGAAGGGTATGCCCAGACATGGGTCCCGTGCTCACTACGCCACTGTAGTCAAGCTATCCTGGCTGATGACCGCTGATAGCCAGAAACCGGTCCTAGGATGCTTGATTCCGGTCCAGGGAAGACATGGCTTGGCAGTTCAGGCTGGACTGTTCCCATGAGACACAGGGTCAAGACTGATTTGCAAACGGCCATGTCTGAACTGGTGTGGCATGGTGAGCAAAATAATGATGGATTAAACCCAAATCTGTGACTGGGGGTGAATGATTTGTCACTATGCAATATTCTGTCCATCATCAGGTGTGTTTTGCTGTTCGCCCTGTGTGGGAAGGGTATGCCCAGACGTGGGTCCAGAGCTCACTACGCCACTGGAGTCAAGCTTATCTGGCTGATGATGGCTGATAGCCAGAAACCGGTCCTAGGATGCTTGATTCCGGTCCAGGAAAGACATGGCTTGGCAGTTGAGGCTGGACTGTTCCTATGAGGCACAAGGTCAAGACTGATTTGCTTATGGCCATGTCTGAACTGGGGTGGCGTGGTGAGCACAATAAAAATAGATTAACCCCAGATCTGTGACTGGGGGAGAAAGTTTTGCCACTGTGCAACATTCCGTCCATCCTCTTGAGTGTTTTGCTGTTTGCCCTATGTGCGAAGGGGATGCCCTGACGTGGGTCCCGTGCTCACTATGTCACTGAAGTCAAGCTATCATGGCTGATGATGGCTAATAGCCAGAAACCAGTCCTAGGATGCTTGATTCCGGTCCAGGGAAGACATGGCTTGGCAGTTCGGGCTGGACTGTTCCCATGAGGCACAGGGTCAAGACTGGTTTGCATATGGCCATGTATGAACTGGGGTGGTGTTGTGAGCAAAATAACAATGGATTAAACCCAGATCTGTGACTGGGGATGAATGTTTTGCCACTGTGCAACATTCCGTCCATCATCTTGTGTGTTTTGCTGCTCGCCCTATGTGGGAAGGGTATGCCCAGACATGGGTCCCGTGCTCACTACGCCACTGGAGTCAAGCTATCCTGGCTGATGACCGCTGATAGCCAGAAACAGGGCCTAGGATGGTTGATTCCGGTCCAGGGAAGACATGGCTTGGCATTTCGGGCTGGCCTATTTCCATGAGGTACTTGGTCAAGACTGATTTGCATATGGCCATGTCTGAACTGGGGTGGTTTGGTGAGCAAAATAACGATTGATTAAACCCAGATCTGTGACTTGGGCTGAAAGTTTTGCCACTGTGCAACATTCCGTCCTTCATCTTGTGTGTTTTGCTGTTCGCACTATGTGGGAATGGTATGACCAGATGTGGATCCAGTGCTAACTACGGCACTGAGGTCAAGCTAACCTGGCTGATGACGGCTGATAGCCAGAAACTGGTCCTAGGATGCTTGATTCCGGTACAGGGAAGACATGGCTTGGCAGTTCGGGCTGGACTATTTCCATGAGGTACATGGTCAAGACTGATTTGCATATGGCCATGTCTGAACTGGGGTGGTTTGGTGAGCAAAATAACAATTGATTAAACCCAGATCTGTGACTTGGGGTGATAGTTTTGCCACTGTGCAACATTCCGTCCTTCATCTTCTGTGTTTTGAAGTTCACCCTATGTGGGAATGGTATGTCCAGACATGGGTCCTGTGCTCACTACGCCCCTGGAGTCAAGCTTTCCTGGCTGATGACGGCTGATATCCAGAAACCGATCCTAGGATGCTTGATTCCGGTCCAGGGAAGCCATGGCTTGGCAGTTCGGGTTGGACTGTTCCCATGAGGCACAGGGTCAAGACTGATTTGCATATGGCCATGTCTGAACGAGGGTGGCGTGGTGAATAAAATAACAATGGATTAAACCCAGATTGGTGACTGGGGGTGAATGTTTTGGCACTGTGCAACATTCCATCCTTCATCTTGTGTGTTTTGCTGTTCGCCATATGTGGGAAGGGTATGCCCAGACGTGGGTCCTGTGCTCACTACGCCAATGGAGTCAAGTTTTCCTGGCTGATGAAGGCTGATATCCAGAAACCAGTCCTAGGATGTTGATTCTGGTCCAGGGAAGTCATGGCTTGGCAGTTCAGGCTGGACTTTTCCCATGAGGCACTAGGTCAAGACTGATTTGCATATGGCCATGTCTGAACTGGGGTGGCGTGGTGAGCACAATAACGATGGATTAAACCCAGATCTGTGACTGGGGGTGAAATTTTTGCCACTGTGCAACATTCCGTCCATCTTCTTGTGTGTTTTACAGTTTGCCCTATGTAGGAAGGGTATGCCCAGACGTGGGTCCCGTGCTCACTACGCCACTGGAGTCAAACTTTCCTGGCTGATGATGTCTGATAGCCAGAAACCAGTCCTAGGATGCTTGATTCCGGTCCAGGGAAAACATGGCTTGACAGTTCAGGTTGGACTGTTCCCATGAGGCACAGGTTCAAGACTGATTTGCATATGGCCATGTCTGAACTGGGGTTGGTGTAGTGAGCAAAATAACGATGGATTAAACCCAGATCCGTGACTGGGGTTGAATGTTTTTCCACTGTGCAACATTCCGTCCTTCATCTTGGGTGTTTTGCTGTTCGCCCTATGTGGGAAGGGTATGTCCAAACGTGGGTCCCATGCTCACTATGCCACTGGAGTCAAGCTATCCTGGCTGATGATGGCTGGTAACCAGAAACCCGTCCTAGGATGCTTGATTCCGGTCTAAGAAAGACATGGCTTGGCAGTTCAGACTTGACTGTTCCCATGAGGCTCAGGGTCAAGACTGATTTGCATATGGCCATGTCTGAACTGGGGTGGTGAGCAAAATAACGATGGATTAAACCCAGATCTGTGACTGGGGGTGAAAGTTTTGCCACTGTGCAACATTCCGTCCATCCTCTTGTGTGTTTTGCTTCTCGCCCTATGTGGGAAGGGTATGCCCAGACATGGGTCCCATGCTCACTACGCCACTGGAGTCAAGCTATCCTGGCTGATGATGGCTGGTAGCCAGAAACAGGTCCTAGGATGCTTGATTCCGGTCTAGGAAAGACATGGCTTGGTAGCACCATGAACACTCTAGTCTCATACATTTGACACACTGCAAAGCATATCTGTACTGTGGACAAATTCCCAACATCAATTGTGTGTTTTTTTACCACAAGTTGAGCCACGTAACCCTTTTATGAGTGCAGTGCCCATGCCAGACAGTGCGACGCAGACATGGTATGTGTGCTTGATATTATATTTGTCACACGCCACGTGGGTGGTTATTTTGCCCTGACATACATCGGACGGGGACCGTCACAATGTGATATACTCAGTCAAAGAAATTGTTTATGATTCTGTTCCTTCAGGCAAATCCAGCTGCATTGGCTGTGGGGTGTACTGCACCTGCCTCTTCTTCTTCATCGCCCTCATCTTCATCTGGTGGTGCAGGCACTTGTATCGGTGGAGCTTTTGTACGCACACATATGTTGTGCAACACACAACATGCCATGATGATTTTGTTGACCATTTCTGGGCTGTACAGCAGTCTGCCACCTGTGATGTCCACGCAAAGAAAACAAGACTTTAACACGCCAAATGTGTGCTCCACAATGGACCTGGTGCATCTGTGTGCCGCATTATACTGCCTCTGGCCTTGGGTGGTGGGGTTTCAGAGGGGTGTCATCATCCACGGGCTGAGTGCATATGCTTGGTACCCTACATATAAGGGAAAGATGAATACATCACTGGTTGTGCTGGATGTGTTGTTGTTGTAGATGGATTTGTGTATTGTCATTTATGTTATGTTCTTTCTCATGTTGCAAAAACAACAGTTGATGGTCAGAATGCAGAACAATGTCATACATTCACCACAGTGCAGAGATCTGGGCCTAAATCCATCGTTTTTTTGCTCACCATGCCATTCCAATTTGAACCCAGCCATATGCAAATCAGTCTAGACCCTGTGCCCCATGAGAACAGTCCAGCCCGAACTGCAAAGCCAGGTCCTCCCTGGACTGGAAACAAGCATCCAAGGACCGGTTTCGGGCTTTCAGCCCTCATCAGCCTGGATAGCTTGATTCCAGTGGCATGGAGAGCACGGGACTCACATCTGAGCATACCCGTCCCACTCGGGTGACAAATACAAAAACAACAGTTGATGGACAGAAAGCAGAACAATGTCATACATTCACCCCAGTACAGAGATCTGGGCCTAAATCCATCGTTTTTTTGCTCACCATGCCCTTCCAGTTTGAACCTAGCCATATGCAAATCAGTTTTGACCCGGTCCCTTCTCATGTTGGCCATGTGTTGCTTCTGAATGCTTTCGTGCATGTTTGCAAATAATATTGGCTCTCTGCTGTTAGTCCCTCCACCACCCAAAATCTATTGGGTGCGCAGCTCAGTTGCATGAGTGGCTCTTCTCCCGTCTGCCACTGACACTAATCCACCAACCACACAGTCATTATCATTTGCAACGTAGGATGCAATAGGACCCACAACACACAGTTGACATTCTGTGCTGCTGCGGCTGGCCAGCTTGCAGCAACGCACAACCCATGCTGTTTTCTGTCACGAGCTGACTCAAAATAACAGTTAGCTGCCCCCTTACATGCATGGACCATTGTGGTCTGGTTCGCTTCACCTACACCATTGACTTCAGCAGATGCAACACCATCCACTCCCTGGACTACATGCTCCTTCCTGGCTTAGACTCCAACTCACATGCCATGACTGCTCAACATACATTGTACATGTTGACATATGACATATTGTCTGACATCAGGTGGACCAGGGTTGTCACCACACTGAGCCACAAGGCAGGGCACACCTTTGACATCTTGTTATGTACACCTAGAGCTAGCAAGTCAGCACCTGTCTGCACCTGGCAAGACCAGGCCCAGAAGCCCTCAAATTCATACCCCCATCAAAGCATTGAGTACACGGCAAATGAACTGCAGAGCAGGACTCCAAGTTTGGGAATGTATGTCAGCAATGTACCCTGGGAGACCAAGAGACTTTAAATCGTAGACACTGCAACAAGGAGATCTAACTCTTGATTACGGTCACACAACTGTGTAGAGACCTGTCCTTCCTCCTGCTGAATTGTCGGTCCATTACCAAACATAAATATGTAGCCCACACCATTCTCAAGGGAGAAAAGCCCAATTGGGATGCTCATTGCAGAGATGTGGCTTGTTGATAATTCCATCCCTGACATCCTTGATGCTCTACCCGAAGGCTATGGGATCACAAGACAGGATCAGGTGGGACAAAGATGGGGTGGTCTAGCAATAAGTAACAAATTATCTTTAACATGCCGTTTGGGAGAGGCAGACATGTATAAATGTGAAGGATCTTTTTCCACATTGACAATGACAACATAGCACGCTTCCTGATTTCCTGCACAACTGACCCTGGATATACATTTTTTCACTAGCCTTTGGTAATCAGTGATACATAGAGCAATCCGACACAATGTATTCATCATCTTACGGGATCTCAACATACAATTTGATGATGTAGAGAAATCAGAGGTACCAATAGTTTGTGATGGGCTCATGATGCTCCACCTGACCCAAATGTGACATTGCTCCCACACACCAAGCCGGCCACTTCCTGGATACCATCTTCAATGACATGACAACCATGGAATTTTGAAGCTCATGGCCAGTTCCATGGTCCTGCCACCATAGTATCCCTTTTCACATCCCACGTCAAGTTGTAACAACATGCAAACCCAATGAGACAGTGAGGAAGTGGGATGATTTAAAACAAACACATTTGCACTGGCTTTACATGCAAATGTACCCGAATTGGGTAAGGACATTGACATAGCCAACAGACAAGTAGAAACCTGGTTCAAAGAGGCACTCAATGAGTTAGCACCATGGTCCACTGACAATGCCAGGAGAGCTATAGTCTCTGCACCCTGGTTGAATGAAACCTTACTATTAGCAAAACAAATATGGAACAAGCTGACACGCAGATGGCGTAAGAACTATTGTATCATTGTAGTGTAGCTCCTATATTCCCAATAGGCTCTGCGCATTGGAATAATATAAACAGCAGTGTAGACGTAGGACTGAGGTCGACTAGGTCTCTACTGACTATATTTGAATTAATTAGTTTTGCCAGCTAGCTCTGAGGTCACTAGAAACTTTCTCGAATGTTCAGGAAAGAGTTAACTCTCCGGATTTAGACAAGTAGGGATTAGCTTCTGACAACCATACAAACATGACAACTTTGCTCCCTCAGAAAAAGAGTGTATCTCTAGAGTCGTGTGAAAACAATAGGCAGCTATTTCACTCAGTCAACCGTGCATACTTAGTTTCACCAGAGTGCAGAGAAATAGAGAGACGGGCGTTTTCAATAAAAGGTGTTATATATTGAGCAGTCTTCTTTCTCATGCAAGAGAAATGAATTGCCACAATTGCAATACTTATCATAAAGTAAAGTGCGCACAGTAAAAGTAGTATTATGAAATAATACTGTAAAAGCATTGATATGGTTTCTTAGCCATATGGTACTTTAAAATGGATAAAATATATACACACATAAAAACATTGACTAATGTACTCAACTGGTGCTTCTAACTACGCCTACCCCGGTGTACCTGACCTATGCCTAATATTTGGGAAGGAGTAAGTAAGTAGCAGTTTAAGTTAAGTTGGTTAAGATTGTTTTGCCAAGAATCTGCATCAAGAATTCTCTTAAGGGTTTAGTCAGCTCCGTACCTTGGTAATAGAATGTGGGAGGTCTGGTATCTCTTTCTTCAGGACTCGATCTCCCAGCAACCCGCAAGGGTAGCTGGAAACACCGAAGCTGGATTTTCTCGGCGGGAGAAAAAGACAGCGTCTCTCTCAGTGCCTCAAACGGGAGGGGAAGCTTCCGTGGGCTCTCGCATCAGCTGGGCTCTCGGGCAAGTAAATAGCTGCTCTGCTCCAAACCACCGTGTGTTTGCTTAAGGCAACTGTTAGTATATTTATACCTGAAAGGTGCCGAGGTTGACGTAAGGTTGGACATAAGACGTCACTAAGAACTAACGGTTCTTTCTGGACTCCAGGAGTTCTTGTTCAAATCAAAACAAAAGCAGGGGGGATTTCCCGGGCTGCTGGAGGCTTGGTTTGTTTAAAGAATGCGTTGTGCTTTCTAGGAGTCGATGGGAGTAGCTGTGCTGTGCTTTGGACTGCATGGGCTATTACTGAATATGGATATGATTGTTATGCCTTTATAAAGAAATTATTAATTATAACCACAATAAGGGCATGAATCGGGAATATCGAATTAGGGTCCTAGATAGAAATACAACACCCACTCCATGGATTAATGTCCATCATTACTAAAAAACTAAGCAATAGTAAACATATAACGATGCATGTGTGTTTTCCAACCCAACCCAAAATACATATTTCGCATTTGAAATGGTATATGGTAAATACATGAAAATGAGTGTTGGTACTGTACGCTTTTCAAGCAGTGTCATCATTCAGTTGAATGCATATATATATATATATCAGCTGAATGAATTGCGAAAATTACACATGAAATGGCTCTGAATACAGAAAATAAGGTCGACACCATTCCATCACATATTTATACAAAATGCTGTATATGTGCTAGAGGCTGAGGTAAAATATTGTCTCTAGTATCCTAAAAATAGAAGCTCTGTTCTCTAAGAATAGTTCTACTTTAAACAAAGTACCATGTGTCAAAAAAAGTAAACATTTTGGAAAATGTAAAAAAATAATTTCGCTTTCAGGGGAAAAAATAGTTTCAAATATTTTCGGTAGCTTTGTTTATCAAAACTGAAGGCCGAATTCTGAGTTCAGGGAACGCTGTGTGCTTGTTAAAAAAATGTCATTCTCGTTGCTCAGGGGAGAACATCATTTCAGACAGAATTGCAAAAAATTGGTCTACAACATCAGGTGAAAGTTTGACCAAGTTTGAAAATGCTGCAACTGTGCAGTTCTCTGTGTGATTGCTATCATCGATGATAGGATCAGCAATGCTCACAGAAGGTTGTACCTGTTTGGTGCTGCTTTCCTCTCGTACCTCACCGCCACCTACTCGTAGTGGTGAAGTCTCAACGAATGCCATCATCAGAATAGGTAGCCGCTGGGGACAACACTATGCATGAGTCGTTACAGGACCTAGCAAAGTATTGATATCCATTGGTACTGCTGATGGTAGTGTAAGACAGACATCCAACACGCATTCTTCTCCGCATAGCAGACATCGAAGCACAGGTAAGATGCAATCCTGCCAGATTGGTCTGAATGAAAGAAACCAGGTTGTACTCAGATCTCTTAGCCGGGCCAATCCGAGGACCTTAGTGATACGGTCTTTTTATCGTATTGCTAGGATCGTTTCTTCCATCATTGCTGGAGTCTTGTCTGTGGATTTGCTTGCCATATCGGAGCAGAAGGAGCAAAAATAAAATTCCTGCCACGAGTCCCAAGATTAAGGGTAGGCCGCCAAAGACTTAAATACATGTGCGATGCCACTGGTATCAGACATGTTTAAGATTTGTCTTAACATTTCTACGAAATGCACGGGGCAATTTGTTGATAAAAGGGAATGTATCTCTGCCGATGTCCTTGCTACTTGCAGATCATCCGTTTCTTTGGATGACGTTAAAGGCACAGTTGTCTGTAAAAGAATAGACTTCATTCTGCTTAAAGTATCAATTTGAATAGAAGAGATATTCAAGGAAGGCCTTAACGCAGCCTCCATATCTAGATTGCTGTGTGGATACAATACTTGCATACAACATACGACCCTGGAAGTTACGGTCATGAGATAGGCTTTTCCTGGCTCCATGCCACAACAGCTGTGGTCACTTATTAAAACGTAACTGCCGTTAGAAAGTTGTCTATAAAATGGCTTTATCTGTTTTGCAGGCGTGCCATGCAGGTGACATGAAAGGTTATTTGAAGACCCTTTGCAGGCTCCATGGAAATTAATACCTTGACACAGAAGTGTACCGCTTAGTGATTTTTTACAATTGTTACCACTAAGGAATACCTTCTTTTTCCCTTTACTATAACATCTGTGTGTATAAGTTAAACCCCAGGTTGATTTGATGTATTCTTTACCCAACCTTTCATACTGGCCAGCAGGTATATACTCTTGGCAGTATTTAAACTGGAAAGTTGTTATTGGAATTGTAATTGTTCTGTGTATTATCCATTCAATGACAGGTCTCTCTGACATTGTCAATGGTAATCTCTCAAGTTTTTCAATGCTCAGAATCGTACAGTCTGCTCCTTTTTGTGCCAAACTGATTTGTTTATCAGTAAGGTTAAAGATACCGAATAATGACGTTGTGTTGATTAAACGCCATGGTACGTAGCCTGCACGCAGATTTTTCAACGTCCAACCAAGCTGTACAATAGAACGTAATTGAGACTGACCATGTTGTAACATTAGTAAGTCCTGCTCTATTATATCAAAAGCAGATGATACAATGCTGTCCAGTGAATATATTCTGGAGGACAGAGTCGTTAACCCATTGTCCACTACAGAAAGTGATTTTTCCAAATGTATACGATCAATTTCTCGTATTTTTCCTGCTGTTTCAATTTGCATTACTTTCCAAGCTTCGTTGTACGCAGCGTATATACCGGCCGCTATGTAACGTTTTTGTCGCTGTTTGTGCGGTCCCAATATGAAATCACGCAAGTCAGCACCGTCTTTAAGTAAAGTCAAGTGTTGCTTAATTTCAGCCAGTGTGGATTTCTCTAACCACTCAAGGCATAGTTTCCCTACACTGTATGTTGTAACTATCCCTGGATGTTGTCTCTGGGAGTATCTTGGGTCTGGCCTGGTCATTTTGAACCCCTGTGTTTTGTTCAGGAATCTATCTTGACAGTTATTTGTGTCTGTTGGCCAGATCAACCACTTTTTCCAATCAGGATGTGTTCTGTTTTGGTGTAAAATATGGGATACGTCTATCTCCACATCTGTAGTCTATCACTATCAGTTATGGGTTTCGGAATAGACGGTGTATTTAAGTATTTTATCTGCGCCAAAGGGGTGCCAGTCTGCGCCAGTCCGCGCTGGGATCGCGCGAAGCGCTAGTACCCTTGGTCCCCATAGATATCATCATGAAGATAAGGTAATAACCTATACTAGTCATCAGGTAAGGGACATCGGGAACACCTTAAAATATTCACGATGTCCACGTTTTGATCTAGACACTTTTACCAATCTTAATTTATCACAATGTGCTGCTTGTGCATACAAGTTAACTTCTCCCATTGCACAACGTATATTACATAATCCGGTCAAAGCTCAAGGAAAGAATAATATCTTATGCGTGCTTACCAATGCGAGATCCCTATCTAAACACAAGGGTGAACTACTAACCAGAAAAAATATAGACATCCTCTTTGTCACAGAAACCTGGGCAGATCAAGCGTCCGGCCCGGATTTCTGTTCTGCCATTCCTGAAGGATATTTGGTAGTTAGACAGGACAGACCCTCAGATAAAAGAGGAGGTGGGATAGCTGTCATTTATAGACAACACTTCACTCTTAGGACAGAACCTCTAAATATTGGAGCCGCAGAAGCACTAACCTTTTCCTTCGCGCTTTCCCCGGCACAATCCTTTAATGGTGCATTTCTTTATCGCCCACCCACCTCTCGAACCACTTTTTTAACAGTCCTTAATCTCCTGTTAGAGCCAGTAGCAACAAACTCGAATTATACCATCTTAGGTGATTTTAATTTTCACTTAGAAAATACCACCGACAGGGACACCTCTGTTCTAATTACTGACTTGGCATCGGCTGGCCTGAATCTATTGAGCAAAGTTCCCACCCACCAAACAGGCCATACCCTTGACGGCATATTCTCTAATGATCCGAATATTCTGCCACCACTAGTAGAACCATTAACGTGGACTGATAATGCTGTAGTACTATTTACTATTAAAACTATAAAGGATAAAAATCTACATACTGTACACTGCTCGCAGGTCCACTTCCGAGACTGGAAGAACTTGAACGTGACCAACCTACAAACAATTTTAAGTGCCACCCAATCAGATAACACAACACACCCTTACATGGCTGCTGAAAACTACAACACATGGCTTAACAATGCCTTTACCCAACTAGTTCCCCCAAAAAGGATGATGCCCAATCGAAATAAACCGTCCGCCCCTTCGTTTTCTGAATTATTAAGACTCGAAAGGCAGCGTTGCAGAAACCTAGAAAGGAGGTGGCGCAAAGACTACGATAACAATTCTAAAGAAATATATAAACAAGCATTGGCTGCTTACAGAAAATTGCTAGCTGTAGAAAAACAGAGATTCTATCTTGAGGAAATAGAGTCAGCCAAAAATTCAACCAAACAACTCTATCAGGTAGTCTCAAAATTATCCACCCCACCAGTCTGTTCTACTGCTGAACCATCTCAAAATGTGTGCAATAATCTAGCGGCATTTTTTGAGCACAAAGTTAATGACATCTTTTTAATTTTTCAGCCCAAATTAACCTGGACTCTGTTAGTTCCAATG
Source organism: Lissotriton vulgaris (assembly GCF_964263255.1). NCBI lineage: Eukaryota > Metazoa > Chordata > Amphibia > Caudata > Salamandridae > Lissotriton > Lissotriton vulgaris. Next base: position 650,196,293 of record NC_141696.1, on the reverse strand, counting down.
AGGATGTTACCCCTATTTCTACCACCTTTGAAAATTTCTGTTCAACATCTCTTAATCAAATAACAAACCTCATTACAATAACTAAATCAGGGTCACCGTTAGACCCATGTCCTCCCCAGATACTTAAGCCAGTTTCTAATTTAATAGCACCTGTGCTTACAGAAATTTGTAACAATAAGTTTTCTTCGGGACACTACCCCTCAATCTGGAAGAAGGCCATAATTAAACTCCTTATAAAAAAAACAACCTGGACCCAGCCGAGCCTAAAAGTTATCGACCAATTGCAGCGCTCCCCTTCCCTACTAAAATAATTGAAAAGATCATGAATAGCCAATTAACTAATTACATCGACCAGAACAATCTTCTCGATGATACGTAATTTGGCGTTAGAAAGGGCCATGGGACGGAGACAGCATTAATAAAAGCGGCAGATGAAGTCAGAGAGAATATGGACCAGGGAGGTGCAGCAGTGCTCATCCTGCTGGACTTATCTGCTGCCTTCGACATGGTTGATCATAACATCTTGATCAACCGTGTAGGCAAACTGAAACTGGGCATCATAAACAAAGCCAAATCTCTTCTGGCTTCTTTTCTGTCAGACCGCTCCCGAATTGTTAAATTGGGGGACTTCTATTCTCCTGTCTTCTCGCTACCGTGCGGTGTTCCCCAGGGCTCCTCGCTGAGTCCGACACTATTTAACATCTATGTGTCGGCATTGGCGAGGGTAATCAAGTCTTATGGAATAGGGTTAACATCGTACGCTGATGACACACAGTTGATATTAGCCATCCATAACAATGGAGAAGCAGTAGCAGCAAATTTTCAAGATGGAATGATGGCAATCAGTACTTGGATGGACCACAATTGTTTAAAGTTGAATTCGGAAAAGACTGAGGTCCTGATCTTTGGCCGGTTGACTCCGTCTTGGTCTCCCAATTGGTGGCCGTTAGATCTGGGTTCTCCCCCAATCCCAGTAAAAAAGGTCAGAAATTTAGGGGTTCTATTTGATAAGAAGCTGTCATTTATGAGTCACTCAAACGCTGTGGTCTCGTCATCCTTCTATACCCTCCGAATGATCAGGAAACTTCTGCCATTTCTCCAGCTTTATGCAGGCAAGACCCTTATGTGCACGTTAGTACTATCTAAAATGGATTACTGCAACGGACTATTGCTAAACGCTCAGGAGCGAGTCATGAGTAAGATGCAGTTAATCCAAAACGCCGCTGCTAGAATTCTGACCCGGGCACCTAAATTTGCATCAATTTCCCCCATTGTTCGACAACTACACTGGCTTCCATTTCGAAGCCGTACAAAATTTAAGGCTCTGTGCATCACCTATAAGGCTATGAATAATATAGGGCCGCAATACCTGAAAAAAGCCTTATGCACATATATGCCAACTAGAACTCTACGTTCTTCTTCAGCTCATCTACTGCCAGTCCCCCTTAAGAAAAAAGGCAAACTGGGGAGCAGACGCTTCACTGTCGCCGTCTCTAGACTGTGGAATACACTTCCTTTCCACATAAAAAAGAGCTCTTCACTGTTGACATTTCTTAAGCATCTAAAGACTTGGCTTTTTGATCAAGCTTAGGCTACCTTTCTCTCAGCACGGATCTCACCTCAATAGCGCCGAGACACCTTAGGGTAGTTGTGCACTCAATAAATTGCAAAAAAAAAAAAAAAAAAAAATTCGCTAGGCCAAGACAAGTAGTTTGTTGAATTGTGTCATTCAAGAATATCATTTGTTCTGGGATCATGCAGGCCCTAAATAATGCTTCTAGGCCTTGTACTTGCCAATCTTTGGTACCGTTTCTCCCTCATTAGAGGTCAGGTATGTGAATCCGCATCTTCCTGGGATGACTCGGATTACAAGATTGCGTATGTCTTCGCGAGTTTGTAATTTTGTTTTGGTTAACATGTCTGTTTGCAATGATCTCAAAATCTCTATGTGTTTCTGAGTCTAATTGATTGTTTTGAAATCTGGTTTTATCAATTCATAGAGAGGTTTAACCCTCTTTGCATAATTTAGAATGTATGTTCTTCCGAAATTCCGGAAACCTAGTATTGATTGTAAATTCTTCAGCGTTTTTGGTGCTTGGAGTACAGCACATTTCTCTAAGAAATTGGCATCTAGGCTCTTGCCTTCACTTGATAATTCATATCCTAAAAACAGGACAGTTAGATGGGCAATTCGTGACTTTTTAAAGTTGAATTTGTAACCCTCTGATGCAAACCCAAGTATTATGGTGTTCACTCTTTTTAAGTGAGTCTCCAGGTCATCATCTGTGAGATAGACGTCATCAGCATATGATAATGCCTCATCATCATATATTTGTAGTAACTCTGTTACCCTTGCTGAGAATAATCCTGGGCTATTCTTGAATCCCTGTTGGAGTCGGCAAAATAGTTTTTGCGATCCCATTATTGAGAAAGCAGTCAAATACCTGCTTTCAGGTGCAATGTTTTGACAGAAAAATCCATTAGAGATATCTAATGTTGTTTTATATTTTTTGCGCACAATGTTATTCATTAGTGCTGCACTATGTGAGTTTTGTACTGCAAATGTTTTGCAACAGGAGTTAAGGTGTCTGTAGTCCAAAACTAGACGATATGAATCGTCTGGCTTGGAGACAGGAAACAAAGGATTGTTCATTTGTGAGGTGCATGTTTCAATCACCCCTTGGTATTCAAGTTGATCTAAGATCTCCCTGACTTGCTTTTTAGCTTCTTGTTTAACTGGGTACTGCCTTTGTGTAGTGGGCTGATTTTTTAACTGGATTTTGTGATGAGGCGAATCCTCATCCCATCCTTCATGATTTTTGTATAAAGCAGGAGCTTGGGCCACTGCCCATTTTCTTGCCAATGTGTATTTTTTATGAATCGGAATATGATTTGAGAAGGCAGGCATAATCATTTCTTCGCATGAGGGCACTCCCTGACAAACTCTGGTGGCCATTCTTTTTCAGCTAACAGGATGTCATAGCCTTTAGAAAGCTTTTCCCTAGTTTTATCTCCCTCTATATGTAATGTTGTTTCATATAGTTTATGGGGCACACTAACTCGTGTGCCTGCAGTTTCCACTTGAATGTAATCATTCGTGTCCACTGTCTCCAGAAGATTCATCAGGATCTTGCGAGCTATGGTCACTTCTGCTGCGCTGTCTAACATTGTCTGGGCCCATTCTCCGTTTTTCAGTTGTGCTCTCAGAATTCTCTGCATGTTTAATTTTATTACTTGCTACCTTCTTTCTGGGAAATTGTAATTTTTTACTTTGATGAGCAGGTTCCTTGTCTTTGGACTTGACGTGCACTTCTCTGTGTTCTGACCGTCCTCTTCTTTCCGATTTCTGTGAGGAAGTCTGAAAAGATCGAGAGGGACGTGTATCAACATCTTGATATCTATCAGGTTTTTTCAAATTGTCCCTATTTCTAAGGTTGTATCTTTTCTCAGAGGGCTCCCTTTGGGGAGACTTGTTTCCTCGGTCTGGAGAATTTTCTCTCAGTTGAGAAGACCTTCCTCTGGACTGGAATCGTTTTTCCCTGGGAGTGGATTGTTTATTACCATCCCAACTCTTTTTTGGAGTATTTATATTATTCTTAATAAATATTTTTTCAGGATTTTCAGTTAGTTGGGGTTTTACTGGTTTCCCACCCAAACTATCTCTTCCTAGTTCTTCATGGGATTTTTCTATGATTCTGGCAAGTTCAAATGGTTGGTCTGTTATATCTGTTTCCTTCAATTTCTGGCGGATTGCCACACATGCTGCTTCTCCTCTTATGTTGGCCAATAGTATAGCCGAGACCTGCTTAAAGTCTTTTAGTAATTTCATACCCAGATTCAAGGCAGGTTCTGGACCGCATTCGTTTAGAATTTGTCTTAGTACATCTGGTATTACCACTATAGACGGAACACCATGTGTTTTTGTGTAAATGGAAGCAAAGACCGTGCCCCAAGTGTCACAGTCCTCCTCATGTGGTGCAACCCCCATTGGGAGGCAGATAGTCAGAATTCTGTGTTTCTCATGAGGTGTAGTTTTAGGAAATACTGCCTATATTTGAGTTATTTTCTGAGCTAACCAGAATGGAATTTGTTCCTGTTTTATGGGTGTTTTACCAAAACATGATTACATGTTCTGTGGTGTCATTTTGTTTGTATTTCCCTGATGAGGGGTCAGCTGTGGGATGTTAATTGTTGGTTGGACTGTTGCAGTCCACATGACATATTGGACTAATTGTCTATGTATTTTAAATATTAGTTTTAGCTGAGCTAAAAGTTCCACGTCTGACATGTTATCAATGTCTGGATGTGGTGTGCAGCTGGCTAGAACCGGCCACGTGGCTCCTGGTCTACCTAGTGGACCGTGCCTGGTGATGTGATTTTGATGTTTTAGGGCGCCTTTAAACCAGAGCAGGTGCTCTTGGTAATTTAGTGGGATTTCAATGTCCTCGAAAGGAGTGTATATATCCGGAGGTTCCTCCATTTTGTAATAGTGGAAATCTTTTGTCACAGTGTGTGCTGCTGGAAAATGTATCCATGAATAGAATAGCTCTGTCTGCCGATATTCATGGGCCTCTACCACCAATATGACTGTACCACCTCGTGATGTCAGTCCATTTTCTGTAAGTTTAAGAGTTATAGTTCTCCTTACGTTGACCGGAATGAGTATAGCATTCGGGTCATTTTCTTGGAGACTTGTGTCTTCCTCTATTAGTTGAGCTGCTATTCTAGCTCTTTCCCTTTCGTCGTCACTTTCTGACATTTTTATTGACTGAAAGTTTTTTGTTGCAGATCAAGTTTCAAGGAACCAAAGATTTGGTGCACAATATTTTGGAACACTGTATCCTTCAACCTTGACTAAACCAAAAACTAATAGATAGGATTCTCATCCTACTAAGTTCCGGCGGATATTAACCTTTTACCCACTCCAGACGTCTATTGGAGTTTTTACGGGAGAGAGGGGTCTGTGTGAAAAGCACAACTGAATTACTCTAGTGTCTTGTGTTAGATTATTGCCTTACCAAACGTTGGGCGCCATGTAGTGTAGTTCCTATATTCCCAATAGGCTCTGCGCATTGGAATAATATAAACAGCAGTGTAGACGTAGGACTGAGGTCGACTAGGTCTCTACTGACTATATTAGACTTAATTAGTTTTGCCAGCTAGCTCAGAGGTCACTAGAAACTTTCTCGAATGTTCAGGAAAGAGTTAACTCTCCGGATTTAGACAAGAAGGGATTAGCTTCTGACAACCATACAAACATGACAACTTTGCTCCCTCAGAAAAAGAGTGTATCTCTAGAGTTGTGTGAAAACAATAGGCAGCTATTTCACTCAGTCAACCGTGCATACTTAGTTTCACCAGAGTGCAGAGAAATAGAGAGATGGGCGTTTTCAATAAAAGGTGTTATTTATTGAGCAGTCTTCTTTCTCATGCAAGAGAAATGAATTGCCACAATTGCAATACTTATCATAAAGTAAAGTGCGTACAGTAAAAGTAGTATTATGAAATAATACTGTAAAAGCATTGATATGGTTTCTTAGCCATATGGTACTTTAAAATGGATGAAATATATGCATACATAAAAACATTGACTAACGTACTCAACTGGTGCTTCTAACTACGCCTACCCCGGTTTACCTGACCTAAGCCTAATACTTGGGAAGGAGTAAGTAAGTAGCAGTTTAAGTTGGTTATGATTGTTTTGCCAAGAATCTGCATCAAGAATTCTCTTAAGGGTTTAGTCAGCTCCGTACCTGGGTAATAGAATGTGGGAGGTCTGGTATCTCTTTTTACAGGACTCGATCTCCCAGCAACCCGCAAGCGTAGCTGGAAACACCGGAGCAGGATTTTCTCGGCTGGAGAAAAAGACAGCATCACTCTCAGTGCGTCAAACTGGATGGGCGGCTTCCGTGGGCTCTCGCATCAGCTGGGCTCTCGGGTAAGTAGATAGCCGCTCTGCTCCAAACCACCGTGTGTTTGCTTAAAGCAACTGTTGGTATATTTATACCTGAAAGGTGCCGAGGTTGACGTAAGGTTGGACATAAAACGTCACTAAGAACTAACAGTTCTTTCTGGACTCCAGGAGTTCTTGTTCTAATCAAAACAAAAGCAGGGCGGGATTTCTCGGGCTGCTGGAGGCTTGGTTGTTTAAAGAAAGTGTTGTGCTTTCTAGGAGTCGATGGGAGTAGCTGTGCTCTGCTTTGGACTGCAAGGGCTATTACTGAATATGGATATGATTCTTATGCCTTTATAGGATATTATTAATTATAACCACATAAGGGCATGAATCGGGAATATCGAATTAGGGTCCTAGATATAAATACAACATCATAGTTATGGAGACTTACAAACAAGTACAAACACAATGTTACAAACTGATGGGGCAGTCACCGCAACTTTTATAACAGGGAAATTGATATGTTTGAATACTCATATGCAAACATGTTTAGCTTACTGAAAGTCATACAATGAGATGCGATATTGACTCAGCCCCCTCATACATCTGAGGAGTCCTGTAATTGAATATTCAATTAATTTTTGAGAAGTTGACAGAGATTTCTGACAACTTTCCTCTGGAGGCTCACCAGGGCATAGGCACCAGTACCACTAATTGTATATCAGTCAAATAAGTAACCTTTGTCGAGTTTGGAGTGCTAGCAACAGTTGTGATTGGGAAGCTAGCGACTGTTATCAAAACATGCTCACTGCAGGATCCTGCACACACTGACATTCAGATGCAGGGAGGTAACTGCATCATGCCATTAATGTAATTACTGATCTCCCACTCATTCCAATCGGGAACAGTCCCCTACAAACATCAACTAGACATGGTCCGTCCATTGAGATGAAACCTCACATAGACCATGAAGTGCCTTGGATTTTCTGGCCTATTTCAGCGCTACCTTTCCTGGGGAATAGTTGCTGTAAAAGTAGTTAATCTACAGCTCACCAACCATTGCACTGAGAATGCCTCACTACACATATTGCAATCTGGTTTCCAAGCTGCACACTCCACTGAAACTGCTCTTGCCTAGTGAAACCCTGGGACAATGAGCGGACGTGGGCCAAACTGATGCACAGATCCGGTTGCTTCTCAGTGCAGCATTTGACACCGTCTCTCATGGGCTCATTCTCCTGTGACTGAAGTCATGAGGAGTCATGAGCTTAGCCATGAGATGGATGAGTTATTTCATGACATCAAGGGGCATTTATGTGTTATAAGCGAGATTCTCTTCTGAAAGTACTCCCCTCCTACAAGGAGACCCTCAGGGCTCGATATTGAACCCAAAACTGTTTGATCTATATTTGTAACCACTTCCCAGCATGGTGTAGGTGCACTGGGTCTCAATTGTATCATACTCTGAGAATACTCTGCTTATCTTTACACTGTTCAAAAACCCAGACATCATCGCCTGACAATTTTCCCAGTGTATGGAGGCAGTTACTGCATGGATGGCTAACTACTGCCTAATACTTAATGGCAGTTCAACAGAGGTGATGATAGTAGGAGGAGTGTCATTCGCATGAACATCTGCCTGGTGGCCTCATACGCTTGGTCAACTCCCAACTCACAATACAGACGAGAAGTACTTGTGAATATGGCATGACTCCCAATTTCGTATGAGAGCGAAACTAGGAAAGTAGCAGGGAAATGTATAGGAACACTGCAAGTCCTTAGTCAGGTCCGTGACCTATTTCCCATCAAGGCTAGCTAACCGTAGTACATGCAGTCATCACATCTCAGATTGATTAGGGGAATCTCTTGTACCTTGGCGTATCAATGAGTTGACCTGAGAAAAATACTACCTATTGAATATGCAGCAGCTCGTATAGTAATTATCCTACCAAAGATTGTGGCATATTATCAAGTCCAGCGTTAGAGTCATCGCTGGTACAACAGCAGAAAACTGCTGCTAAAGCAGCGATGATGGTCTTGGTAATCTGCCCTTGAGAATTCCTATAGAAGTACATGTTCTGATATGAACATGGGCTTCTATTGGAATTCTCAAGGGCATATTATCAAGCCCATCATCGCCACTTTAGCAGTAGTTTTCTGACGCTGTACCAATGATGATTTTTACACTGTCCTTGATATTATGCCCATCTATCTTGTATCACAAAAGCCTTAATCAATCTACGCTGGCTGCCTGTGGGGAAATGGGTATTGTTTGTGGCAATGTGCTACTGTCATTGCATCCTGGCCATGAAAAAGTCCAAAATTCCTACAGACCATGATTACAGCATATGTTACCAGGAGACCTTAGAGATCCGTGAGAAAGGCACAGGTAAATGTGCAAAGATTCAGGGAAGCCAGAATGGGTGGGTAATCATTCAGACTTTTAGCTGCCAGACATTGGGGCTCGTTACCAGTAGTGCTGAGCACTGAGCCATGGGAAGCCACCTTTTAGAAAAGGCTAATTCCATGGCTCTTCGCAAAAGGCATCAAGAACTGGCAGACATGCAAACTGTTTCTTCTGCCTTGCTACTCCATCTGAGTATCTGCTATTAGCACAGGGGCACATCAGTAGGGTAAACAAGCACTTTACAAAGGATGAATGATAGACTAATTTTATTGCATGTGTGGACTACGTCTAGTTCATCAGGCACAATGAACGCACATGTGTTGTCCACTTACGCATATACAACCATGTTGTTGTACCCCAAGCTACTGTTTACTACATGTAGGCCACCACTGAATTGGTGATGCACAGTCACCCTGTGGTATGCTCCACACCACCATCAACAGCAACAGCCACAACACTGCAGTTGTCAGCAATAGCACAAGTCAACATTTTTCTATACATGTATCCGCAAGTTCCTATGCACCCTTGTCCCATTGTGTAACTGCTACATGCGGCAGGCACTGGAGGACAACTCGATCAGCACCAACATCTGACTTGGCTGATGCATCTGTGTCGAGCTGGCGCAGGCTTTGGGATATTATGGAACAGCACCACCGACAATGACTTGATGCTCATATTCACCATCGACGATACACACACACACAAAACTTCTCTTCCATGTGGCTTTTCTGTGATTTGCAACATTGAGGATCTGCAGCTGGCATGTCATCTACACAGGGAATATATGGGCCATCCTCCTGGTAACGTAACCTTCAGCATGTGTGATCACCTGGTTGGCCATTGCCTTCAGATGTACACACCACTAAGCTAGGTACATGGGCACCATATTTGAAACCTCCATCTCCATGTACTACAGGTGTACCCAGTGGCCTGTATCTACCTCGCCTGCCTCTGCATCCTCCATGCAGCCTTCACATGTTTTCCCACATTGTTGTGTGCTACTGGGTCACACACAGTAAGTGACGTCAAGCTGGGCTACATTTGCAAACTATATGGCAACATGTCCACATCTGCTGTGGGATTCATCCTGCCTGTCCAGCACAACACATGCACAGTGGGACTTGTGTTTCAACGTTCTTTGTGAGTCATGTTTCTCCATCACGCATGCATGTTTCCCACCTCTCACCACATTTGCTTAGGGGGGACAAGGGTCTACACCTTAGAGTAAGGTTTATCAACATATCTAGCTCCAGTTCACAAAGTTCATGGTGTTAGTGTGTCTGGTGGGGGGTGAGGTTGGTTAACATGTTGTATGTGATAATGTGACATGGCATTCACACAGTTCTGTTTTTCATGTGTGTAATGTTGATGCAAGTGATATATTGGATTGGTACTTACCAGCTAGGACTGCATTTCCATATGTTCCATCCTGAAAGCACTGGGTTATGACAGACTGCTGGAAGATGTATGAATCATGCACACTCCCTGGGACCTTGGCTATGACATTGGTGAACAGTTGCTGGTTGTCCACTATTGCCTGCACATTCATGGAGTAAGTGTGCTTTCTGTTGCGGTATATGTGTGCACTGTCCACAAGGGGCACAAATAGGACATGTGTGCAGTCTATTGCACCCATAACTTGTGAGAATCCTGCTATGGCATAGAATCCTTGCTTGACAGGAGTTGTTCCTGCACTGTGTTGGGGAAGCAAAGTTGCTGTGGTATAAGGCTGATTATGCCATCCAAGACAGTTGGGAGGAATACTGAAAAGGATGGCTGTGAGACTCCTCCGACTCTGTATGTTGTTGGTTGAAAAGTCCCTGAGGCCAAGAAATGCAGCACGGCCAGCAGCTTTGTCTGCGGTGGGATATTGGTTCTCCGCTGTGTTGGTGGTGTCAGCCTGTGGGCTATCTGGTTCAGGATGAATTCAATGGATGTCCTTTTGAGCCTGTAGTGGGCAATGACATCCTATGGTGTCAGGTCATCAAGGCTGAGACATCTGCTCAGGGGCCGCTGTCGTCTTTGGCACTGCCTAGGTGGTGGTGGTCCAGGAAGTGGTAGCGGTGCAGAGGTGATTGTTGACTTCGTGGGACTCCTAGCTGAATGTTTAGTGCCTCCATAGCATCTGCAATTCCTCAGCTATGTGTCTGGGCTGGTCCCTTATTTGACACCTTTTATCTCCAGTTGTTCAGTTTTAGAACTGGGTTTAGCAGTTCTTATTTATCTCCAGCTAAGGGGCCTTAGCGTGACTTTTTTTATCGCTAAGCGGGTCCAGGACATCATTGCTAATATTGTGATGGTATGTTAGTGACTTTTTCCATGAAATTTAGAAAGGGTACACCTTCTTAGCATATCATTAGCGATATTTATCGCTACCATGCATGGCGATAGTTGAAATTGTAGCTCTTGCCAAAAAACTTTCTCTAACAGTGATTAGCGACATCTTGCTAATCGTGCGATAAAAATATTGCTGCTTTAGTGACAAAAAGTGTAACTAAAGTGGCGATATTGCCCTTGCTAATATGCCGCAATATTCACTAGTCAGGCGGGGGCATCACAGTCATCACACAACACTCATCAAGGTACTCCAATCTGCACACATTACAATGAGCAACAGTACCGACATAGACATCCTGTACATGTGCTAAACTACCCTGTCCCCAAAACATTAGCAGCCAGCACAGAGCCAACAACAGGCAGCAGTCAGAAAGCTCACCTACACCTACACCTTTTCCCCAACAACGACATCAGCAGACAATGCCCCCATTGTACATTTACACTCACCTTAAAGGGAATTAGCAGTAGATGAGCTGTTGATACAGGTTGACACTTTCTTCCTTTCCACTATCCTTGTCACTGGACATTGGTTTGGTTTGTAGGCGGTGGCCTTGGTGGGTCTTCAGCTTTCAGGAGCATAGGGATCTGCTTGTACAAGGCAAAGTTGTGGAGCATGCAGAATGCAACTACAATCTGACACACCTTTTTGGGTGAGTACATCAGTGCACCTCCGGTCTTGTCTAGGGAGCGAACTCGTGACTTCAGGAGACCAAAAGTACGCTCCACCACACAACGTGTCCTCCCATGGCCATCATTGTAGCAGACTTCACTTGGGGTACTGGGATTCCACAGTGGGCTCAGCAACCAAGGACGGTTGGGAGGTGCAGAGTCACCTAGGTGTGAGATACACAGAACAATTTTGTAACATAACTGTGGCAGAGGACAGCATGTCACACACACAGCACACTACTTGACTCAGATTACTCACCCAGAATCCATGCATGTTCCGGAAGCAGATTAATTATCAGCTGGGGCACAATGCTGTTGCGCAGGATTTACGAGTCATGGACCGAGCCAGGAAACTTGGCACAGACGTGTGAGATGATCCTATCCGCCTGGCACATCACATGCACATTGATGGAATGGAAATGTTTCCTGTTCCTGTAGATGTGCTCACGTGCCTCTGGTGGAACCAGGCCAACATGTGTGCTGTCAATGGTACAAACAACATTAGGGATGTGTCCAAGGGCGTAAAAATCACCCTTCATAGGCGCCAATTTGTGCCTCCGGGGAAATGGATCTATCTGTCCTTGTAGGTCATCATAACAGACAGGACTTCATGTAGCACCATGCTGAACATAGGCTGCAACATCGCACCTGCAATGGACACGATGTACTAGAATGAACCAGTAGCAAAGAAATGCAGGGCCGCCATCACCTTACACGTTGGTGTCAAAGCAGTTGGATAAGTTCTGTGGGGCTGCAGGTGGTTTCCAACGGAGCACTTCCTCCATGTCTGCCCGCACTGTGAAGGGACGATGCACATTTGGTCGCCTCCTAGGTTAGATGAAAGGGGACACATGTCATTGCAATTTACCATGTGTTGTGTCCAACATCTTACATGTTGACTGACACAACATCAACAATGCCTGGCAGCAAACCTCTGCCTACAGCACAACTTACATGTAGGGACACCATCAGCTACACTAGTCATACACTTGTACACTGTTCACACAGTGAGTCTATCTAAAACCACATCTGACTATGTGAATGCTCAAAGGTATATTACCACAACTTGCATAACCAGCACTGACAGCAGTTCATACAGCATATGTGTGAAACAGTAACACTACTGTCTACTACCCAGCTGCTGTACCACCACACCTTCGTGTAAGTAGAACAGGGCATACATCAACAACACAATGATCACAATCTGTGCATTAATATCAAGTATGTGCATGAGCCAAGCACAGTTAGACATTCTTCACTGTTTGTTGCTCAGCCATATCACACATTGACATGTATACCCATTGGAGAGTCCATCACAACACTGTTCTGTGTACATGCCCAGCAAGATCACAAGTGACATGTGAGGGAGTACATGCCAATGTTTGCAATCATATACTCCAACATGGTAGGTGTAGTCAGCAGTGGGCTGCATGTTACATTGGCATTGTGTGCAATATCTTGTGCCATGAATCATGTGTCTACTGTACACTGTTGAGAACTGGCCATTGCTATTGACACACCATGATGTGTCCATAGTTGCTGTCAATGTGCACCGCCACCCAAATCACGGTCATTGTCAGGAGAGTATAGCAGCCATATCGCTGTAGGGAACGCCTGGCCCCTGCGGTTTTTCACCGCCAATGCCAAAGCCACACTTGCAGTAGTGATATATATTTTTATATTCATAGTCAAATAGCAGTTGGCATGCTCCGCCACCCAAATCACAGTCACTAGCTCCAATGGATAGCAGCCATATCGCGGGAGCGACTGCCTGGCCCCTGTGGTGTGTCACCACCAATGCCCAAGCCCTTACAGCCAATGGGAACTGCAACTGCGGTAGCCTAATGCAATTCTGAGAATCATGGTAGGCGTGCTCCACCACCCCGGGGGCCAGTCATTGGATGCAATTAAAAGATGCACGACCGTGGTAGCGACCGCCTGAGTCCTGTGGTGTGTCACGACCTATGCCCAAGCCCTTACAGCCAATGGGAGCTGCACAGATCTGGTCATTATATGCATTTGAAAAAAGCGTACCTGGAGCACCAGTTGCAGCAGCTTAGAACCACTGAAACTACCCCAGGGGGCTATATGTGCATGGGAGAGAGCCTCACATTTCCACTGCTACCAGACACTGCTTCCTGACACCCCTCACCACCAACTGCTGCTGCTCCTGTCTCCAGACACTGCTGCCTGACACCCCTCACCACCAACTGCTGCTGCTCCTGTCTCCAGACACTGCTGCCTGACACCCCTCACCACCGACTGCTGCTGCTCCTGTCCCCTGGACCCAGTGATGGTGAGGACTGAGAAGATCAGGGCCCATTCCTTCACCACCGAGGAGCTGGAGGTCCTGGTGGACGAGGTGCTCACACAGTATGGGAGGGTGTATGATGCTCCAGATGTCATGGTAAATGTTTCAGAGTGGAAGGGAGACTGCAGGGAGTGCACACATGAAGTTGATCTGCTGAAGTATGTGCCTGAGAGTGTGAGGCTATGTCATAACTGCCAAGAATACTGACTCCAGGGCAAAGGAGTGTGCAGCCTATTTTACATGTTTCCCTGGCTGCACATCAGAATTGGAGGAAATTGCTTTGTTTTCGCAGCCATACAGTGACACAGAAAGTTATTTAAGTGGGAGTCAGGACAGAAATTGCTTGTGTAAATGAATATGTGGGTCCATGATGTTCTTGACAGGCTCATCTGTGACATTACCAAGGGTTTACGTCCAGAGGGGAGTCTGTTTGACTCAAAATTGCCACCATGTACAGGTCAGCACTAGGCACAGGACTTAAATGCCAGAGGTTGACACTCTTTGTGATAATTCACCTATGACACAGCGGATTGTTGTGATTTGGTACAGAGCCCCTTTAATTTTCATCAGCATGTTTATTGACCTGCATGTGAAATTTCTGATGCCCCATGTTTGACCTTAGTGTGAGCCCACCTGGCATGCACAGTCACTGCCCAATCTGACAAGGACACATCACTGAATGTACAGAGTAAAACATATGGGTTGTCTGCTAGACTATCCATTAAAGAGCTATCTCAGCCCTGTAGATTACACACAAGACACCTTGTGAGATGGGTGTGAGATTGTAAGATCATGTCCCTAAATGTGACCTCCAGGACATGGAGAGCCATTCACAGGGCAAGGACATTGAGGGCTGCGAAGTGTTGTACACAGTGAGTCTGCCCTGAAACATAATTTCCAATGTAATGTTTGTCTTGCTCACCCACAAACTGTATAGAAGATGTGGGCTCCCTACACATAGCTTTCTGTGCTGGCATCCTGCATGTGTATGAGATGGGCAGGTACTGTGTCCACACTCATACCTGCATGCATTTTTGTATGATTCCCCCATGCTTATGCACTATGTATTCTGTCTGCTAGACATATCTGTGAAGTAGTGCTCTGCTATTATCATGCTCCTGTACTGCGAGAAAGTGGTACATAACCCTGTGTCACTGATTTTCCCCCTCTTGTCTCCCATGCCTGCAGCTCAAATTCCACCAGCGTAAGGCCGTGTGGAGGGCCATTGTACAGAACGTGCGGGCTCTTGGTGTCTCCAACCAACGGTGTGCACACTGTCACAAGAGGTGGGATGACATCTGCCGGCTGAGCAAAAACTTGGCAGAGATGATGCTGGGGCTGCTCCCTCGGACTGGAAGATTGGCGTGCAGGAAAATGACACCACTAATGGCCTGCATCTTAGCTGTGACAGAGCCTGAGATGGATGCACATTTGAAGGAGCATCAGCAGCAAGCTGGGGGTGAGTATTCTGGGAAGGGCAACTTTGGTTGTGAATGACAGCAGGTGTTACAAGCCTGAGCCAGTGCTGAGCTCTGCGATGTTGCAAGTGTGATTCAATGGCCTGTAAGTGGCCTCTGTGTTGGGTGCAGCTGTTATGCATTTTCCCCACTAGTACTTTCTCATGTCATTGAAGTAATTCCCCTTGACATTGCATTGAGTTGTGGCCTTCTGGCATCGTCTGCATTGGGGAAGTCAGAGACATGCCATGGAAGTGAATGGCAGTGTGCCTCATCGGAGTGTGCTTACATCAATGTGGGCATTGCCTGAAGTCAGAATTGTGAGGAGTGCACATGTGACACCAATGTGCAACTGTAGTTGTGCCCAAAAGTACAACATGTTGGATGGCATGAGCTCATGGCCATTGTGGACTGATATTTTGGAGTCTGTATCTGTGTTATCCTCTTCTGCTGCCTCTAGATGTGACTGTGGCAACATGTTGGGAGGTACATCTTTTCCCACTTCAGGGCCCTATGTATGCTCAGAGGGATCTGTATGTCTGGTTACACGGAGCCATGAGCAGGCTATTTGGCTGTGTGGCCATCGCATGGGGCACTCACTGTGTTTGCCCATTCCATGTGCAGGTTCTCATATACCTACTCTGCATTTTGGACTGGCCACCGGCCTTACTGTTCATTACTGTGTTTTCCCATTTCCTGTTCAGGTTCGCATGTACCTACTTTGCACTGTGTACTGGCCACTAGTCTTGGTCTTGTCTACTTTTGATGCCTATCTGTAATATGTGAATAAAGACAGTTACTCCTGTTTTCTACTTTGTCAGTGTCCTTGCTAAATAAAGGGTTTTATGTGTGGGTATGCTTTAATGTGACACATGCTCTGTATGCCACTTTCACATTGCCAATGGCATATTTCACTTCTTCAGGGTTTTGCAGAGGTGACAGGCACTTCAGTTCTTCTTGCCTCTGCGGCTTGGGGTGCAATGATGGTTGTTTGTGATGAACTACTGCTACCATAATCAATCCATGGTGATGTTAGTTAAATTGTACAAATGTCATGTTTGGATGCACTGCCAGCACAGAGTGGGATTCTATCCTCTGGATTGCAGACAGGCGGGCCAAGGTCCATCATGTCTGTGTGATCTTTCTTGATGTGTGAACAGCAGTGTTGATGTATGCTAATCTTGTAGTGGCCAGTCATCCTAGTCACATAGGTAAATTTCAATGTGTGTACTTGGGTGGTCATGAAGTGTGCAGTGTGAACGGGGTGACTTTGTCAGCAGTGGTGATGTGTGTGTGCCCCTGTGATGGCAACTGCTCACATGTGTCAACCTGGATTTGAGTGCCTGTTAGTTGCATTGGTCAGCCCTGTGCTTGTGATTGTGTGCACATGTTGGAGTTGTAGGTTGTGCACTGGCAAGTCAGTGTTGTGTTTTGTTGATTAGCCATGTGTCTTGATACTGTTTGTGCTCACTGTGCAGACCTGCTCAGCCACACTGACATTGTGGGTGTGTTTTCTCATGCATTGCTGTCACTGGAGCCATCTTTTGCTCCAGTATGGCATGTGGGATGTGGAGTTGTACTATCCCCTATCTGTGCTTATGATACATACCCATTGTGAGTGAGCACATCTATTTGTGTATGGTGCACTCCTGCCATGCCCACTACTGACGTACACACCACTTCACTCTCATGTCAGCTATCCCTTTGGGTTGGCAGTGTGTGTCTCCCTACCACTGCATTTGTGTTAGACATTGCATCATTGGTGTTAGTCTCCCTTCCATTTTGTTGGATTGCCTCCTCTGTTTTTGATATGTTTTTGCTCATTATATGCTTTGGGCACTCTGCCACTGCTATTCAGTGCCATAGTGCAAGTGCTCCCTATGTTAAATTGATGTACTAATTACTGATTTCATGATTGGTTTATTTGATTTATTTGTCAGACCCTAGTACAGTGCACCATGTGTGCCCAGGGCTTGTAAATCAAATGCTGCTGGTGGGCTTGCAGCACTGGTGTGCCACCCACAGAAGTAGCTTGTAAAGTGTGTCACAGGCTTGCCATTGCAAGACCTGTGTGCAGTCTGTGACTGCCATCCCGACTTGGCCAGTGCACCCACTTGCTAGTCCCTACACCTTCCCTTTGCTTCATATCAGTCACCGCTAAGGTAGGCGTAAGGGCAGGGTGCATTGTAAGTATAAGGTAGGACATGCCCTGGTGTGTGAAGCATGTCCTAATAGTGAATGACAGGCATTTTCATTTTTCACTATTGCAAGGCTACCTGTTCTCCATAGGCCATAATGGGCAGGTAGATTATTACATCTTATAATCCTAACTGACTCAGGGAACATGGTAGACATTTGAATTTAGTATGCCTGAACTCAGAATGATGAAATACATCTTTTAGTAAAGTTGGTTTTAACATTCTGTGTTTGAAAATACCACTTTTAGAAGGTAGGTATTTTCTTGCCTAACTATCCAAAGCCTGCCTCTGCTAGGTTGTGTATTCCTTGTCTGGAGTTTAAGTGACAGGGCTGGTGGATTCCAGGAGAAAGAATGAGTCAGCCCTGTGGTGAATAGGGAGATCTGCATCTAGATGGTAGGGAGAAGTTGCACCTGGGACCTGAATAGGGCTGGGCCTTCCTTCCATAATGCTGGCTCCACCCCCTGGGGTGCGACTGATGTTTCTTCCCTGCACTGTGAAAGAAGTGAAGGAATCATGTCAACAAAGAGCTCAAGCGCTGTGCTTTCCCTCCACAATGCTGGCTCTACCTCCTGTGGGACGTCTGATGTTTCTGCCCTGCACTGTGAAGGAAAGAAGGAGTGCTGTAAACAAAGTGCTCAAGAACTGGTTTGGACTAGGCGGAGGCCTCTCTGACTTCTGAGATCAAAGAGAAAAGTAGCAAAAATATTGGGATTCAGATCCAAAGGACTTTAGATCACTTCTGGGAAGAAGACAAACCTTTTGCCAAGGAGAAGAACCAAGGAAGCTGCAGGAGTTTGGACTGCCCCTCTGCCAGTGTGCTGTTTGCTGGGTTGGCCTGCAGAGGCTTCTTCATTGCCCAGGAAAGGAGTAGGAACTTTTTAAGGACTTTCACCATCTACAGAATATTCTCCTAGGGCTTGAACTTGTGCTTGCCTCCTGCTGAAGTCTCAGGGACAAAAGACTTCATCTCCAGATCCCCCCTGAATTTCCTTGCTGGGAATCCTAACTGCAGAAACCTGCGTGTCGCTGGGAGCTAGAAGCGTGATGCAACAAGAAGAAGTGTGTTGCTGCCGCAGCTGAAATCGTCGCATCGCCGGAGAAGCGTGCCGCCGCCTCATCTCCCAGATAGGGTGTTTTCGTCGAAGCTGTCTGCTGTCGCATCACCGGAGAAGCGTGACGCCATCAAGAGAGTCGCCATTGCATCGCTGGAGAAGCGTGTCACAGGGTCTGTCGCGGTTCCAAAGTACAGAGTCATCGCAAGGCTGCCAAAGCGTCATTGCATCATCATCGCATTGTCGCATCAAGGGCGGCATCTTCTCGCATCGCACCACAATTGTCACATCGCATTGAGGCGCCATCTTGCGCATCGCAACCGGGCCGCAAGCCGAGAACCTACGCATCACTCCCGCATCGGTAAGGATCAAGACGCATCCCCTACTCTGTGCAAGCATTGAGGCATGACGCCTCATCTCCCCTGGAGCACGGAACCGATGCATCTCCCTTTGCAAGCCTTTTGTTTATTTTGCATTACGCATCCAGGTACTCTGTTGAGAACTGTGTCGCATTTATCACCAACTTGAACTAAGCAACTTTTACCATCTGTAAGTCAATTATAAGTACAGTATTGTGGATTTTCGTCGTTTGTGGTCTTGTGTTAAGTCTATATAAAGAATACTTATTTTATTAAAACCTGTGTTGTGTCCATCTGTAGTGTTTTCACTGTATTACTGTGTATATTCACAAATGCTTAACAATAAGCCTGTCTGCTCTTGCCAAGCTACCAAGGGGGTGAGCAGGGGTTATCTAGGAGTTTATTCCCCTTGTCCTGACTTAGAAGCAAGGGTCTCTATTTGGTCAAAGGTGAATAACATTGCCAACTAGAGACCCCCAGATCTAACATTGGTGGTCAGCGGTGAGGATTTGGACCTGCATTTGTGACTCATATACAGTGATTGGTGTACACTACTAGTGAGTGCAGATCAAACGCGACCACATACTTTTTTGATAGAATTTGTTTTCCTTGGACTGTTATTCTTTCCTGAAAACTCCCAATTCTTTCTACCATGAGTAAACCAGCATCTGCTGCATCTATGGATCTTGAGTTTGAGGAAGAGAGGTTGGAAACCTATACTTTGAAACAGCTCAAGCATCTCTGCAAGAAATTGAAAGTTGCTACACCAGGCATTTCTAAAAAAGGATGACTACAAAAGGGCGCTGCGGGCCTGGGTAGAAGCAAGAAATGCCCTAGATCTTGTAGTGGAGCCAGTTGAGGATGCAGATGGGCAAATGGATAGGCCAGTATTTCCAACCAGGGGAAGGGTACCGTCCCCACCTGGTAGTAGTATCTCTTCCAAAGACCTGTCCCCCGGAGAGATCGAAGACAGAGAGAGAAATAGTGCACCCAAACTGGAATTGGCTAAGCTTAAGATGGAGAGTCAGATGGAAGCAGATAATAACAGATTGTCCTTGGAGAGAGAGAGAATGAGAATGGAACATGAGAAGATGTTGAGGGAGTTAGAGATTAAGGCAAAGGGCTTAGAGATCAATCCCTCTGGTGGCAGCGCACCATCTGTGCCTTCAGAAGGCAGGGTATATATTCCCAAGGATGTCATCAAAGATTTCCATAAAAATTAAGATATTGGGCAGTGGTTTGCAGCCTATGAAATAGCAATGTTGGCCCACTGGGTCCCTGAGAAGGATTGGGAAGCGGGTTGTGGGGAAGCTTTGTGAGTGAGGGGAGGGATACTTTGTTAGACCTACCCAGTGAGAATAGGATGCCTTATGCCCACATGAAGGAAGCCCTGATGACAAGATATGATTTAACCCCAGAACTCTATAGGCAGAGGTTCAGGAATTGTAATAAGCTGGAGGGAACAACTTGGGTACAATATGTATATTTCTTTTGCAGAGCTATGGATAGTTGGGTAAGGGATAGCAAAGTGGATAATTTTGAAGCTCTCTAGGATTTGATTGCAAGGGAGCACTCGTCGGCTAATTGTTTTCCAGAGCTACACCAGCACCTTATTGATAGCAAGTTGTCTAACTCTAGGAAGCTTGCTGAGGAGGCAGACCACTGGGTCAGTACCAGGGTCCACAAGGGTAATGTGGAAGACTCCCCCAAAGGTAAGCAGGGTCCCCAGCAGAATAATGGTGGGGACAAGGGTAACAGAGAGAGTTCCAGAAAGGGCCCCAACGTAATTCCCAAGGGAACCAAGGTAAGGATTCCCAGCCTCCCCCTGAGAAGAAGTTAGAACCCCCAACAGGTAAACCTGTTCATATTGGGCCTGTTACCTCCTTTCAGTGTAAGCAGGTGGGACACCGTTGGTATGATCCCCAGTGTCCCGAAAAGGGTCAGTTTGTGCCACTCCTTGCACCACCCCATCAGTTAGCTAGTGTAGCCCTGGGCGGGGAGGAGATAGGTGCCCAAGGTGGGTGGGGTCCCGCAGAAATGTCCCTTTGTCTCATTAGGAGACTTTGAGATGGTCCCAAAAACTCAGCTGCCTGATAACACTAAAAAATACAAGCAGTGGGTGACTATCAATGGCCATAGAGTGGTGGCTCTTAGAGACTCCAGAGCCAGTGTGACAGCTGTCAAGTGTCACTTGGTGTCTGAAGAGTAGGTGGTCCCCAATGTATTCTTCCCAGTTGTTGCTGCTGACAACACAGAGAGCCATTGCAAGGTAGCTCAAGTTCCCTTTGAGTGGGGGGGTCTCTGGTACTCTTCAAGTAGCTGTGAGGCCAGCCATACCTTTTGATTGTTTGTTAGGCAATGATTTGGAAAGCTCCCCTTGGGCTTAGTTGGAAAAGAAGGCTCATTTAGAGATGTTGGGTGTGCCTGAGTGGGCGTGTGTGACCACTCGGTCTATGGCAGCGAAGGGTGTTCAAGAGATCCTGGAGCCTGGAAGTATGGCCCAGGAACCTGCCTTAAAGAGAATAGGTAGAGGGCACGGGAAACTAGCCCCAATCGTTCCCATGGTCCAGGAGGAGGCATACCTTGAGGGGGATGCCCTGGAACCTACAGGGGAGCAAGTTTCTGAACTGGGAAACCTACCTGAGCTGACCCATTGGCAGCAAGAGGGGGGCCCTCCAGGGAGGAATTTGTGAAGAGCACAAGAAATGCCCTTCTCTTGAAGGTTTGAGGCAACAGGCCACAAACCAGGCAGCATGTGATAAGTCTGGATCACATTGGATCTACTAGGAGAATGGCCTACTGTATAGTGAGCCTAAGGTTGCTGAGCCTGGGTCAGCCCATGTGCTAGTGGTACCACAGTGCTTCAGAGCCTTCCTACTCGGGTTGGCTCATGATGTACCTTTAGCTGGACATCTGGGGCAGAACAAGACCTCTGAGAGGCTTGTCTCCCACTTTTATTGGCCCCAGCTGCGGAAGAGTTGAGATACTCATTGTAGAACTTGTCAATCTTGCCAGGCAATTGGGAAAAGTGGAAGGAAGCACAAGGTTCCTCTCCAACTTTTCCCTGTAGTCAGTACTCCCTTTGAACAGTTGGGCATTGACATTGTGGGGCCACTGGACCCCAAGACAGCCATGGGCAACAGGTTTATCCTGGTCTTGGTGGACCATGCTACCCGGTACCCGGAAGCCAATCCGCTCAGGGCAGTGACGGCTCCCGTGGTGTGACGTGCACTGATGGGGATTTTCTCTCGTGTGGGGTTCCCCAGAGAGGTGATGTCTGACCAAGGTACAAACTTCATTTCCAGGTATATGAAGTCTCTGTGGAAGGAGTCTGGTGTTACCTATAAGTTCACCACTCCTTACCACCAACAAGGTAATGGGCTGGTTGAAAGATTCAACCGGACCCTTAAAGGCATGATCATGGGTCTTGAGGAACCAATGAGGAATAAGTAGGACGTCCTCTTGCCATGCCTTCTGTTTGATTACCGTGAAGTGCCACAAAAGTCCATAGGGGTCAGTCCCTTTGAACTGTTGCATGGACACCCGTTAAGAGGACCTATGAGTCTGGTCAAGGAAGGTTGGGAGTAATCTCCCAGGAAACCTCCCCAGGATGTATACAGTTTCATGCTGGCCTTCAGGAAACAGGCTCGGTGAATCAGAGATATCTCTCAGGCGAATCTGGAAGCCAGCCAGGAAGAGATGAAGCAGTGGTAAGATCAGAATGCCACTCTAATTGAGCTTTAGCCTGGACAGAAAGTTTGAGTCATGGCCCATGTAGAGCCTTGTGTGCTCCAGGACAGGTGGACCGGTCCATTTGAGATGGTGGAGCACAAGGGTGATGTCACCTACCTGGTGAACTTGCGGTCTCCAAGGAATCCTTTGCAGGTCCTGCATGTTAACCACCTGAAGCCCCACTTAGAAAGGTCCGAAGTGGGCATGCTCCTATTGACAGTTGATGGAATGGAGGGGGAGACTAAGCCTCTTCCTGACCTCCTGTCTGCAACAGAGCAAGATGGGTCAGTGGATTGGGTCAGCCTCCCTGCCACACTGACCCCGATCAGCAGCAAGATTGTCGCCAACCTTTGGGACAATTCTCTGATTTGTTTTCCTTTGTTCCTGGTGTCACTGAGTGATGCGTCCATGATGTGGACACTGGGGACAGTCCTCCTGTGAAGCACAAGGCTTACAGAGTGGCTGACAAGGTCAGGGCTTACATCAAGGAGGAAGTCTCCAAGATGTTTGCTTTAGGGGTGATTGAGTCCTCAAACAGTCAGCCAGCCCAGTGATTTCGGGCCCAAAGGCTGCCGCGCCTGGTGCCACACCTGAACTACGATTATGTGTGGACAACGAGGACTCAATTCAGTCACTAGGACAGACGTGCACCCCATCCCCAGAGCTGATGAGCTCATTGATCTGTTAGGGGCTGCATGGTACCTCATCACGTTTGATTTGACGTCTGAGTACTGGCAAATAGCCTTGACTGATGGGGCTAAAGAGAAGTCAGCATTCTCCACACCAGTTGGGCACTACCAATTCCGGGTTATGCCCTTTGAGATGAATGATGCCCCTGCCACCTTTCAGAGGTTGGTCAACCAGGTGTTGGCTGGACTGGAAGATTTCAGTGCCACCTACCTGGATGACATTGCAGTGTTCAGTGCCAGTTGGAAAGAACATCTGCGCCACCTCTGGGAAGTGTTGATGGCACTGCGAAAGGCAGGCCTCACGATCAAGGCGAATATGTGCCAGATCGTGCTGGGTTCCGTGGTGAATTTGGGGCACCAGGTAGGGAGCGGCCAGGTGGCGCCCCTACAACCCAAGATTTATACCACCCTGACATGCGAATCCCTAAAGACTCAGACACAGGTGAGAGCCTTTTTAGGACTCACGGAGTACTACAGGAGATTTGTCAAGGGGTATGGCAACATTGTTGCACCCTTGACTGAGATGACTTCCAGGAAGCAGCTCAAGAAAGTGAACTGGACTGACACCTGTCAGAAGGTTTTTGATGCCCTGAAGACTGCCATGTGCACAGCACCCGTGCTTCAGGCACCCAAATTCTAAAAATAATTCATTGTTCAAAACAGACGCTTCAGAGCATGTTGTGGGGGCTGTTCTACCAACCTGTAGCCTTCATGAGTAGGAGGTTACATCCACGGGAACAGAGGTGGAGTGCAATTGAGCATGAGGCATTTGCTGTGGTCTGGGCACTGAAGAAGTTGAGACCATACTTGTTTGGGACTCACTTCCTGGTTCAGACCAACTAAAGGCCCCTCAGATGGTTAATGCAGATGAGGGGTGAGAACCCAAAGTTGTTGAGGTGGTCCATTTCCCTACAGGTTATGGACTTTATGGTGGAACACCGCCCTGGAACAGAACACGCCAACGCTGATGGTCTGTCCAGATTTTTCCACCTTAGTGAAGAGAACTCCCCAGGGGAAGGGTAGTTCTCCCCACATTTCAGCTGGAGGGGACACGTGTTAGACCAGGCATCATTAGCGTGAGTCTCCTTTCCATTTTGTCGGATTGCCTCCTCTGTTTTTGATACGTTTTTGCTCGTTATATGCTTTGGGCACTGTGCCACTGTTATTCAGTGCCACAGTGCAAGTGCTCCCTATGTTAAATTGATGTACTAATTAGCGATTCCATGATTGGGTTATTTGATTTACTTGTCAGACCCTAGTACAGTGCAGCATGTGTGCCCAGGGCTTGTAAATCAAATGCTGCTGGTGGGCTTGCAGTACCGGTTGTGCCACCCACAGAAGCAGCAGGAAAGTGCACACAGCCATTACAAGGCTGTGTGCAGCCTGTGACTGCCATGTCGACTTGGCCAGTGCACCTACTTGCCAGTCCCTAAACCTTCCCTTTGATTCATATCAGTTACCCCTAAGGTAGGCCCAAGGGCAGGGCGCATTTTAAGTATAAGGTAGGACATGCCTCTTCTACTACACATACTTGGCCTCTCACCCCCACTGCACCCACCGGCAGAACAAAAGATCCCGAAAAAGAGCCCCGGTTTTGGGTGCCCGTCAGGTATTGCAGCGCCGACCTGAGGAGGGGCCGGCTCAAATGATGAAGCATGACACCTATCTTGCTGGGTGTGTGAGAGCCCTAGTTCAAACAAGAAGAACTCCCTCTCCTTAATACACACTTTGCTGATCCTTTGTGGATCACACTACCGGCTTTGTTCAGTACCCCATTATCCGACTAAACCAGAGGAACTCCGTACTCTTGTTTTGCAAATAATCCAAACTGACTCAGGGAACATGGTGAAAATTCAAATTTAGTATGCCTAAACTCAGAATTATAAAATACATATTTTAGTAAAGTTGGTTTTAACATTCTGTGTTTGAAAATACCACGTTTAAAAAGTAGGTATTTTCTTGCCTAACTATCCAAAGCCTGCCTCTGCTAGGATGTGTATTCGTTGTCTGGAGTTTGAGTGACAGGGCTGGGGGATTCCAGGAGACAGAATGAGTCAGCCCAGTGGTGAATAGGGAGATCTGCATGTAGATGGGAGGGAGAAGTTGCACCTGGGACATGAATAGGGCTGGGCCTTCCCTCCACAATGCTGGCTCCACCCCCTGAGGTGCAGCTGATGTCTCTGCCCTGCACTGTGAAAGAAGAGAAGGAATCATGTCAACAAAGTGCTCAAGGGCTGTGCTTTTCCTCCACAATGCTGGCTCCACCTCCTCTGGGGCGTCGATGTTTCTGCCCTGCACTGTGAAAGGAAAGAAGGAGTCCTGTAAACAAAGTGCTCAAGAACTGGTTTGGACTAGGCATAGGCTTCTCTGCCTTCAAAGATAAAAGTAGTAGAAATAGTAGTACTCAGACCCAAGGACTTTAGATCACTTCTGGGAACAAGACAAACCTTTTGCCAAGGAGAAGAACCAAGGAAGCTGCAGGTGTTTGGACTGCCCCTCTGCCAGGGTGCTGTTTGCTGGGTTGGCCTGCAGTGGTTTCTTCATTGCCAAGGAAAGGAGAAGGAACTTTTTAAGGACTTTCATCATCTACAGAATATTCTCCTAGGACTTGAACTTGTGATTGCCTCCTGCTGAAATCTCAGGGACAAAAGACTTAATCTCCAGCTCCCCCCTGAATTTCCTTGATGGGAATTCTAACTGCCGAAGCCTGCGTGTCGCTGGGAGCTGGAAGCGCAA
The DNA here is from genome assembly GCF_964263255.1 of Lissotriton vulgaris. Classification (NCBI taxonomy): domain Eukaryota; kingdom Metazoa; phylum Chordata; class Amphibia; order Caudata; family Salamandridae; genus Lissotriton; species Lissotriton vulgaris. The sequence goes on along the minus strand of NC_141696.1, from coordinate 650,170,447 downwards.
CGCCACAAGAAGAAGTGTGTCGCCGCCACAGCTGAAATCGTCGTATCAACGGAGAAGCGTGCCACCACCGCATCTCCCAGAAAGCGCGTCTTCATCGAAGCTGTCTGCTGTTGCATCACCGGAGAAGCGTGACACCATCGAGAGAGTCACCATCACATCGCCGGAGAAGTTTGTCGCAGGGCCTGTCGTGGCTCCAAAGTACAGAGTCGTCGCAAGGTTGCCAGGGTTTTCTACGCATCGTCATCACATCGTCGCATCAAGGGCGTCATCTTCTCGCATCGCATCGCACCAGGATTGTCGCATCGCATCCAGGTGCCATCTTGCGCATCGCAACAGGCCGCAGGCCGAGAACATACGCATCACTCCCACATCGGTACGGATCAAGATGCATCCCCTACTCTGCGCAAGCATTGAGGTGCAACGCATCATCTCCCCCGGAGCATGGAATCAACGCATCTCCCTTTGTTTATTTTGCTTTACGCATCCCGATACTTTGATGAGAACTGTGTCGCATTTATCACCTACTTGAACAAAGCAACTTTCACCATCTTTAGGTCAATCTTAAGTTCAGTATTGTGGTTTTTTGTCATTTGTGGTCTTGTGTTAAGTCTATATAAAGAATACTTATTTTTATAAAACCTGTGTTGTGTCCATCTGTAGTGTTTTTACTGTATTACTGTGTATCTTCACAAATGTGTACCGCACTGCCTCTGAGATAAGCCTGTCTGCTCGTGCCAAGCTACCAAGGGGGTGAGCAGGGGTTATCTAGGAGTGTAATCCCCTTGTCCTGACTGAGAAGCAAGGGTCCATATTTGGTCAAATGTGAATACCATTGCCAACTAGAGACCCCCAGATCTAACAATTTGTTACACTATGCTTTATGGTGCTGATCTGTGCAGAGGACCAATGTGCTACCCAGGACAGTTTCCCAATTGGTTATGTGGGATTTTCTTATACTGGATTTCAGTCATGGTTGATCATGTGCATTGCAACTGTTTGTGCTGTACAGTCCTCTAGTCATGTTGTTGGCACCTGTGTGTCCCAAACTTGTGCATCTGTAGGTGATAAGTAAGCTGTATGTGAGTTTGCTGAGGTACTGCTAGCCTTCCTGAGTGTGATGTTGTCTATGTGCTGTGGTGATTTGTGTTATGGAGGTTCATGTTGTGGCACTCATATATGTGTGCTACTTGTTTTGTTGTTGTGCGCACACTGCTTGGTGTGCATGCAGTGTTGTGAGTCTATGTTGCCTTGTAATTGCCTGGTGTGCATCCCCTGATGTATAGCTGTGTTTGCAATGTGAAAGATTGGCATGTGCATCTGTTGTGTGTTGCTGTGGATGTGTGCAGTGTTTGGCCTGTGGTGTCTCTTTCAGCTGACAGATGCTTTGTGTGTGATGTTCTCTTTGCATGTCATTGTGAGTCTTTTGTGTATTGTGATATATTAAGATATTTGGCCTGTCACTTGTCAGGAATGTGCATGTTCATGCATGTGGTACACTATTACACCATGTTGACTTGATGGGTGGTGTGGTATGCCTGTCTGTGTTTTCTAATTGGACCATTGCTTCCAGTTTGTGTCCATGATTGTTTTGAGATGATGCACTTCTTGTCTGTGTTGGGGTATGGTGCCTGTTTATTGGTCCTAAGAGATGATGTTGTGTACTCCTGTTCTGTCAGTGATCCCATCGACTTTCCACTGTTTGTCTGCACATGTCTGGGCTAGTTGTACTTTTGTGTCTGCTGTTTGTGTAGTTTGGGTTTGGCTATTGTATTTGTGTCAGCATTGGTTCAGTCATCTTTGAGTGTGTGTGATGTTTGTGGATGCACCCCAGGGAGTGTGACTCTTTTGCCACTGTATTCACAGGACATTATTTGCACCATTTTGTGTATTTGACACTAGCGTTGAGTGGTGCAGGTGTGAGCTGGGTGGAGGAGGGGTATGTGTGAATGGTCCAAGTTGTGTTTACCAGTCAGGGAATTTTTCAATAGGCCCTGTGTCAAGTGAGGAGGTACAGATATATGGCTGATCACTATTTGACTTGAGACACTTCATATCATCACTGTGCCTCTGCATGGCTTGCATTGCTGTCTCCCTGAGTTGTTGCACAGAGATCACTGTGGTTTGATTTCACTCACTGTGTTAGACATGTGTTATTTTTTGGCCTAAGGGTGTTGTGATCTGTTCCTTCTCTTCCATGTGATGTACAGATGCTTTATGGCTGGCTCCTTGTGTTCCCATCACTAACCACCTCACTTTTGTCTGACCCATTTCTTGTCATCCATTGCTGCTGCCATCTGGTTTGTGTATGTGGCTTTATGTCTGTGTGGGTGTGTCTGGTTGGCTTGACAGGTATTTTGTACAGTTAGGGTATTGTTCATAATCAATGTGAGTGTTAATTTTGTGATTGGACTCCGTTTGCTTGACATGAGTTGAGTATGGGTGTGGGGAGGAGGGTTGTCCTGGCCCTGAGCTTCTGTGCTGTGTGTTCCTCTGCAGCCCCACCTGCTGAGACTGGCTCCCTGGTTGTTTGATGTGTATGGTGCAGGGTCTAGTTTCACCTGGCTGGTTAATTGCGCAGGGGGGAGCACAGGAGGGGCACACAGCATGTCCACTGATGGTTGTGGGGGGCCTAGTATGTGAAGGGTGTAGTTCTGGCCCTGTGAATATTTGTGGACTGCCCATGCCTGGCGCCGGCCCTGCCTGCTTCATTGTGCTCATGTGTTCCCGCATCTTCACCGCTGCGGTGACGTGACCGGAAGAGTGCTGTGATTTCACGGGTAACGTGTGACCTGGATACAGAGGGGTGATTTTGTGACTGGTAATACATGTATGGGTATACTTGTGGATGTGTTCCTATCCCCACCAGAGTGTCTGGTGTGAAAAGGAACTGTATATCAGGCCAGGAGTTGTATGTTGTGGTTGTGTGTGGGGTTGTGTGATTGCGTACCTGCGGCGTTGACCTCGACGGTGCATTACTTGCTGGTAGTGTGAAGGATAAAAATTAGATTTCCCATATATAAGGAGTATCGGATATATATATATATTGTGTCAGCATGATGTATCTATATATCCTCTCTGCTTAATATGCACATAACATAATCCATATATGTTTTAGTGAGTAGGAAAAGTTTATTTTAGTTTGCGCTGTATTATATAGAGTAGGCCGGGAACCATACATACGCCATTTTCTTTCTTTGTGTCAGACACAAGCTATATTCACATGTTACTCTCTCGCAGTTGTCAGGTCCCAGTTTATTTGAGTTGCCAAGAGCAGCTGAAGGTAAACTGTCTTTCCCCTCTCCTGAGACTCAAGGTCGCATCTGGCTTTGGGCGCGATAAGTGCATTTTAGGAGGCGCCGTGCCTACACTCCCGGGCACAAAGACGAAAGGGAGTCAGCCCTCCTGACCTTCCCAGTAATGAATAGTGGAGCTTTGAACCAATCATGTGTGCCTTATATGGTCCTTCCTTGAGGCCCGAGGGCCATGTGGTGTTTTCCCATTTGCGGTGACTTCATGTGATGACTTGAAAGTATATATGTTTGATTTGACTGTAAGCCAGCAGTCTTCTTCGCGCACCTGATGGGTGAAGGTTTGAGAGGCTCCTCTATAGAGTACTTTTTGCTTAATAAATGATTGACCCTTCTTTACTGCCAACTGACGGGTTATTTAGTAAGAATATTGGGGCTATGTGGTAGGTATAGTCCTTATGTTTTTTTACTGTACATCAGTTTTTGACTCTGCCGGGATTCCGCGATAGGGTAATTGGGTAGAAAAGGATGAAGAAAGGCTCTGGTCGAGTGGGTGGAATGGCTGAAAATTCGGATTTACTCCGCTGTCGTGATCAGGGAGCGCCAGCTGCTAGTGACCCTTCGCTGGAGTCCTACGGGCTAACCCGGGAGCTGACCGTGTTGGTCTCTCGGAGTTGGCAGTGGAGAATACGAAATTGTACCTGCATGCACCAGGTGAGTGAATTGTTTTGGTGTCTTTTGGAACCCACTGTCGAGTAGTGCTTTTGAAGCAGTTAACTGTATTGGATTTGGTGGTCGGTGTACCATGGAGAACTTTGGGGGTCTGACGGGCAACATTGTGGCTGCACGGGTAGACGCTCCACGGACTTGTTTTGTGAATTATAGAGATACTAATCGGACGCCTTGGTGTGCCTTGTGTGGTGTGCACCCGGCCGGACTGGTCTCGGAAAGGCCCGTATTTGTACCTGGGTAGCCATTGGGACACATCTGAAGCGATGCTAAGGCAGCAGGCTTAGTCAGAATAGTCCCGAGGGTGAACCAGGAAAATTTTGGGATGGTCTCTATGTTGTAATTTGGCAGCGACTAGGTTAGCATTAGCAGAAGCCATCCTGTATATAGAGGCTATCTTGTCCTTTTTGAGAAATCCATTTTGAATTTCTGGCAGCCATCTTGTAAGTCATGTGCTACCACGTGCATGCCAGTTGCTCTGTCCTACCTTGCTGTTGTCTGCCATTGAAATCTGCTTAGAGACAGGTTATATTTAGCCTCTTCTGCTTCGCATATGCTCAGTTGAGCTTGGAGCTGTCCTTGCAGCTGTCCCTAGTCTGTAGCTATCAGGATGTGTTCACCAGAATTAGCAACTGTTAGCTCCTCCCACTTGTTGACTGTGCATTTTCTGTATGACCTTATATGTACCTAAAACCTTCTTCTTGTACTTGTACTGCCTTCTTTTGATCCCCTGTGTGGGTATAAAAGGACTAAGCTCCTTCCATTCAGTGTGCTGCTTCATACATTACCGAAGGGTGTTGTGTGAATGTAGTTCCACCTCATGAGGTTTAATAAATTCTGTATTTTCTATTCCAGTTTTTGTGCCAACTTCTATCCTATTGGTCTGAGGACTTGTTCAGAGAAGGGCGAACCCCTAGCATTGGTATGCCTTGCTGAGACCCACCTCTCCAAATTGGTGCCCGACACGTGGGGCTCATCGGCGACTCGGATGCCCGAAGGAGTGGTCGAAAAGGAGAATTGGAATCTCACTTTGGACGATTGCTGCCCAAGGAGACCCGCGTCTTGGCAAGCCACAGCGTTTTCCTTCTCTTTCTGATCTGACCATCCAGGTGGTGCTGGTCCTCGACTGAGATCTCTCCTGTTGATTCGCCGTGCAGTGACCATTTGGTCAATGTTGAGAACCTGGCAGTTGGAACCTGGACACCAAGTGATTGGTAAGAGTCGTTATGCGGCACTAGCTGTTGGTTTTGATGCCTGGGATTGGTGAGGTAGTTTAGTAACACTAACTGTGGCTTTGGATTTGTTTGGCCAATTTTGTATTTGGAAATGAGTAATATATTAATTGCAATTTATATAGGCAGGTAATGAGAATTTTCACAATTTGAATTGATTTGAACGGCACATTATACTAAAGGTACCTTAAGTGCTACTTTGGTTATAATACTGCATATTCTGTACTATTTTTGGCATGCCTGTTTCTAGCACATTTCATAGGATGTGTTGCTTTTGTAGTGGTACCAGTTTGAGACTTGATGAAGCACAACCAGCCCCCCCAAATGGGGCGCCTAATAGAGATATGTATACTAAATATGGTATTTCTTCTATAATGTACAGCATGTTATGGAATCAATATACTCGTAAGGATCCTGTGTTGCTTTGGCCTATGCATGGGTCATTTGATTTACAAAAGATTCAGTATGTGGAACAATGTATGTTTGAGTGAAAGACTAGGTAAGATATGTTTGACTGTGTGCGAATGTGGGAGAAAGAAGTACGTGAACCAACGAAGCATGAACAAGCCTTGATTGAAAAAGAACAGCGAAAGAGCATCCATGCAAAAGCATTAGAAATGAAAAATAAAGAAATAAAAGAACTAAAAGAGAGAGAAGATAGGGAGCGCCATTTACAGGTAACTGGCCAATATGCTGTTCGGCGGCCACTCTATCCAATTCTGAATAAACCTCAAGATGATTTTTTGTTATTAGATCATTCTCTGCCTCCGTATATTTTTTCTTCTGCTCCTTATGAGTCAGATAAGGATTCTCCTACAGATTAGGATAAAGCACGAGCTACTCATTCTATGTTGACCACTGCACGTTCTCTGAGCTTAGATCTACTGCTCGCAAAGCGGCCCGTAGTACTGCTTCTGATTCTGAACTTTTAGATGACATGAAGGATTGGCAGGAAAGGGAGCAAGTATATTTTATAGAAGTGTTTGCCGCAGAAGTTGTTGAACGGTTTAGGAAACATTCTGACGATTTGGAGCCTGTTGATATAGCAAATGATTGTAAGCAAATGCGTGATGGTCTTTTTTTCTTTTCTCAGGTGGCTGACTCAATCAGGAATTTGGTTAAATTATGTGTTGATACAGTCCGTTTGCGAGAGGAGTAAGAGGCAGCAGACGCAGCGTGGCACAAGCTTCTATATTCGGAACAGATAAGACTATGATAGTTCATGCAAAACCTATGCGGGAAGCCGCACCATTGTATGTCCCTCATAAAGGAGCGGGTACGAGTGATGGTAAGGCTTCCTCTGATGCAAAGGGTTATTTTATTTATAATTGAGTTGACACTCCTTGGAATAGAGTGGATGTTATGGCTCTTAAAACTGCATTACCTGATCCGTGGAAAAATCTAGCAGCTTTTTATGAAGAAGTTGAGGGAGCCATTAATTCTTGTGCCATGTCTCTGCCTGATATTGACTTGTTTTTTGGATTGATATTAAACCCTGATATGTGGAGAACAGTACGTAGGGCTGATGATCATGCAACTTTTGGGGCATTATGTAAAGATTTAGAACGATTGGATGGAGAGAGGGAACCAGCACAGAAACCATGTCAGTTAATTTTAGATCTTCCCACCGCCATATTAGTTAAGTTAAAAACAATTATTCCCCCTAAAAAGATAGATTGGACTGCATTAGCGTCTTGTAAGCAAAAGGCCAATGAATCAGTTTCTGACTTCTTTACACGCTTTGAGGAGGTATTCCACGATTTTAGTGGCCAGTCATTGACAGATGACACAGGCAGGCATCTGTTCGTCGATAAATATGTCGCAAACCTGTTTCCAGGAGTAGCTAGTCTCCTAAAGGTCAGTGAGAGTTCAAGGACTACCTCTTCTCCAGTTTCTCTTTTGACTATGGCTCAGTATTATGAACAGCAGGAATTAGAAGCAAAGAGTAATGAGGATAAAAAGACTAAGGAATTGAAAATGAAGGTTATGATGGCTCAGGTCTATGGTCCACCTTCTAGAGGTAATGATAGAGGTGCTGATAGAGGTGGACGTGGATCTTATGGATTGTCTTTTTCTTCCTATACTCGTTCGAATTTGTCTGTTGATCAGTGTGCGTACTGCAGGAAATTTGGACATTGGGCTTCTGATTGTCCAGCATTGCGTGCTCAGCAGTATCCACGTGGTTGGGGACAAATGAGAACTCGCTCATGATATTCAGGGCCTAGAGGAAGCACGGATGATTGTGCTAATACAAGTGGACAGAATGGGTTTAACAATGCAAAATACAAGAACAGGGGTATCGGGCCAAGGATACTGCACTTTATCCAATCTAGTCTGGTGGAATCAATTGATTGTGGGTGCTAAGAACCTGGAGTCATATACCCCTAGACTCCCAACAAAATTTCAAACAGCACAATGGTTAACCATTGTGCTGTTTAGAATGGGTTTAACACATTCGATAGACTAAACCAATATCAAATGTCTGGTTATGTGCCGTCCTATTTCAAAGATTCTGATTATGCATAGGATTTCCTAGGATGGGGTAAGGAATCAGTTGAAGTTCCAGTAGATAAGAAGGGTCCTTTTGTTACAGCACATATTTTGGGTTTTACTGATCAGTTTCTGGTTGATACAGGAGCTACACGTAGCGTCTAATATAAAACAGTTGGTTCCGAGGGCTCCCCAAAAGGGTCCCTATGTTACAGCACATGTTTTGGGTTCTACTGATCCGTTTCTGGTTGATATAGGAGCTACTCGTAGCGCCTTATCTAAGCACTTGGTTCTGAAATCTCCCCTGTCTGACTTAACCATTACATCGATAGGTTTCGATGGAACACCTTCCCATAGCCCGTTGTAACAGCCGCTTCCATTCTATGTTGATAAATTTACTGCTCCATGTCCATTTTTGCTTCCTCCAAATACACCAGACAATATTGTGGGACTTGATATGCTCATGCATTTCAGGGCTAGGATACAATGTTCTCCTGAAGGTGTATGTGTTATTTTAAATGACGACTACCCCGTGATTGAGAGATCTTGTCTTGTTAAAGAGGATATTGCATTACTTTCACTTCCTAGTAATTTGTGGGCTACTTCAGACACAGATGTAGGGCAAATGGTTATTCCACCAATGCATATTAGTGTCAAGGAGGGTGCTTCATTTCCACGATTTCTGCAATACAAAATTTCTCAAGAAGGAGAAGAAGCACTTATACGCATTGCCCATAATTTGATAAAAGTGGGGGTTGTGGAAGAAGTTCCCTATAATGTTTGCAACAGTCCTATTCGTCCCATTTTGAAAAAAAAACACTGATTCTAGGATTTACAGATTCATTATTGATTTGCGAGAAGTTAACAAGATTGTAGTACCGCAATACCCTGTGGTTTCTGACATAACAATACTTCTTACTTTGGTTCCCCTAACAGCGACTACATTCACTGTGATCGACTTGAAGAATGCTTTCTTATTGATTCCTATTCATCCTGATAGCCGATATTTGTTCGGTTTCACTTTGAATAATCGATTATATAGGTCACCTTCTGTCTAAGGAGGGCTGTACACTGACACCAGATCGCATTCAAGCAATTTTAGACACACCAGTACCTTCTATTCAGAAAGATGTTCGTACCTTTATTGGCTTGACTTTGTTTTGTAGGCAATGGATATTATGATTTTCATACATTGTTAAAGCTCTGCTAGCGCTTTGACGAAAGACACTCCAGTGCCCCTTCCATGGACAGATGAATGTGAGAATGCTTTCCGACAGTTACGACAAGCTCTTTGTTCAGCACCAGTGTTAGGTACTCCAGATTATACAAAGCCTTTTACACTCTATGTACATGAGAAAGATGGATGCACATTGTCAGTTTTAGTGCAGAACACAGACACGGAGGACGAGGGTTGTCCGTCGCTCCTAATCAAAAGGAATAATCAAAAGGAATACTTCTAATATCCAGTTTCCAAAGGCGATTAACAGTCCTTGGAAGACGTCAGGAGGGTCGTGTAAGGAGGCGGAAGTCCCCTTTGAGCCACCCCCCTTTTTGATTAAGATTCCCCATGGAGCCCTGTGCACCAGACATCGGAGGAATGACTCACAAGATATATCCTTGTTGAAGTGACATGATCACTAGTAGCGCGTGACTAGGACTACCGTGCCACGAACATTTGACAGGGTGGAAGCCTTACACAGGCTACACACAGATCTTCTAGTTAGTCCCGAGGAAGACCCCACCAAGACGGTTCTAATATTGCTCATTTCACAGGGGTCGAAACGTCGACGCTTTATTGCCAAGTGTTGATAATCGTCCAGGATAACAAGGAAATAATTTGATTAATCACTCACTGAGCTGATATTTCTTCTTTTTTCCAAAAACTTTGCACTGTGTACAGATATAATTTTTCTTTGTAGTCTATGTCCATGTATTGTGTGTAATGTGTCGTGACATGTATATATTTAAATGTTTGTGCTCACTTAAGTATTAAATCTTATTGCAGAAGAACTGTTCTGTGTGTATATAAATATATGTACTTTAAAGAATTTTCACTCACCTTTCTAAATACTGATATAAAAAATATATTGTGCATAATAATACAAGCGTTTTACTTTTTGGTTTAGTCATAAGGTGTAATTCGCACTTTCATTTAGTGACTGTTCTCATCTGGTTGGAGAGACACAAGAGGATAAAGATATTTTTGATTTCTAAGAGTGGCAGAACCACTTTTTGCTTATAACATGGTGATAAGCAGCATCCCTATGCATATTTTTCAGCAGTACTTGATCCTGTTGCTCATGCTTTGCCTGGATGCTTCTGTTCAGTTGCAGCAACAGCTGTGTCCATACATCAGAGTGAAGGGATAGTTTTGTCATATAAACTGTTGGTGCTAGTACCCCATGCAGTTGATGCCCTTTTGAATCAGACTAAGACACAACACTTAACTAGTGCTCGCCTGACAGGATATGAATTGACACTGTTAGCAACTCATATTACCTAGAAGAGGTGTGCGACACTGAACCCAGCCACTTTGTTGCCATATCCTGCGACTCAGTCTCAGTCAAAGGAACCTCACTCTGGTATATTCCTTACTGAGGAACAGACAAAGTGTTGCGTCGATTTGCAAGATACGCCCCTTTCAGATGTGGATGGGGAACTGTGGGTTGATGGGTCCTGTTTGAAGTTACCATATGGCACGACCTCAGCTGCATATGCAATTACGACACTTGAGACAGTAGTGGAGACAGCTCGCATACCACAGAAGTCGGCTCAACTAATAGCTTTCACAAAAACGTGTGAACTTAGCACTGACTTGCGTGTGAACATCTATACAGACAGCTGCTATGCTTTTGGAGTGGTCCATGATTTTGGCCTGCTTTGGAAGGAAAGAGACTTTCTTACGTCCCATGGGATGCAGATAATGCACGGAGAGGTAGTGCATAATCTCTTAACCGCACAAACGTATCCAAAGAAGATAGCTATTGTGAAGTGTAGTGCACACAAGAAAGTAACTGATAAGACAGGACAAAGAAATGCCTTTGCAGATCGCGTAACTTGTGAGACTGCAATGCAACAAAGCACTACTTCTATGTACGTAGTGAAGTCTTAAGCTGAGCGATGGCATGATGCTAGACAGGAAGTGTTAGATGTACAGAGATCTGCTTCTGTAGCAGAACTTGAGCAAGGGGCCAAAGAAGGAATATTGAACGATGAGGGTTGTTGGTGCAACAAAGACATGGATACATGGAAACTACCTGCAGCCTATTTACAACCTATGGTTCAAATGGCACATGGGCTGGCACATGTTGGAGCCCTAGCAGTAACAAAATTGCTTACGCGAGTTTGTGAGCATCCTGAGATTGCCAGGACAGCTAGGAGAGTAGTACAGTCCTGTTTGCTATGTTGGCAGTATAATCCTGGTAAAGGGACACAAACTCCTACAGGAGGGTTTGCTACACCGAATGCACCTTTTGAAGTTTTGCAGATAGATTACATCCAACTTGAACGCTGCAATAACTTAAAATATGTCCTAGTGGTGGTATGTGCCTTCAGTAAATGGATAGAGGCATACCCTACAAAGAATAATACAGCTTTCACTACAGCTAAGGTGCTTCGAAAAGGAGTTTTTTCCAAGATATGGTGTTTGTAAACTTTTGTGGAGTGACAACGAACCTCATTTTATTGGGCAAGTTGTTGAGCATGTCCTGAAAGGATTAGGGATCAAGCAGAAATTCCATGCAGTCTTCCACCGGCAATCAGCAGGATTAGTGGAAAGGTACAACGCTACTTTGAAACTAAAGTTGGCAAAAATACTGGCTTCCACGTCTTTGAAGTGGCCAGATGTACTACCCTTGGCATTGTTGTTCATAAGATCGATGCCACATTCACAATCTGGACTTACACATTATGAGGTGGTATTTGGGAGACCAATGAACATTTGGGGAGTTCCTAAGACACACCCCATACATGATGAACCTTGTGTTCTGATGAATGATTATTTGGTACAGTTAACCGACAGTTTAATCTCTATTCATCAACAGGTTTGAGAAGCTCTTCCTGACAGATCTACAGGTGAGGCTCACAATCTCCAACCTGGAGACCAGGTGATGGTGAAAATATTCAAGAGGTCGAACAGCTTGGAACCGAGGTGCCGAGGACCAGAGAAAGTGCTCCTAGCAACGAGGACAGCAGTTCGATTGACAAACAGAAAGAATTGGATCCATAGCACACACTGCAAGCGTGTGCCGCCAACCTTGGTGGAACCTGCTGTGATGACCGACCTTCGAGAGATCCTGGATACGGAGAAAAAACAAGCCATCCCACCTGACTAATCTGAGGAAGTCTTCCCGGACCACACGATTTCTGGAGCATCATGATACCACCTGAGACCATGGACAGAACCTGCCCACCAGAAAAAGGGAGGAACATATCAAAGCCCAGCTCACCTGAGTTTCTGTTCAGTTCTGATGGAGGTTGAAGACAGTCCGACCCCACCCTGAAACTGCTTGTTATAGCACACTAGTTTTAAACAGTGCACTAAGAACCATAAGCTCAAGGGAAGGGGGGAAGTGGATACAATAAAAAAAGAGAGACAACACCGTTCTTGCATTTCCACTGTAGAAGTTCTGCTAAAATCTGCGGCCCTCTCTGACTTCTGTAGAAACTGGTGCCTAATGAAACATAAACAAAGAACAGATAAGTGCAACCTATCCCTAAATGTGTTCCTGACTAACCCTTAATCTATTAGAAATTCTCTTCTAAAAGTACCTCTTGGATCCTGGTCTCTAGCTTCCAGGTTTGGAATGTGTTACTGTTCTGGGATGTGCTTTCTATTACTGTAAAACTTCTGTAAAATCAAATGAATATCATTATCAGAATTACCAACATCGAACATTCACCTTAATATACCTAAAGCCTAAATTCTTAATAGCAAACTCACTTTTCACACATTTCCAGACTTTTTATAAAACAAATACTGTACTTTTACATCAAAATACAGCAGGTATTTTGTGCAAGTCCTTGGTTTACTGTTTGCCTTGCTGTCAATGGTTTCCTCTGTTCGATTCTTAAAAAGTCCCATGTAATACAATGTTTATTTCACAAAGTTCCACAAAGTATTCTTGTAACAAAGGGTTTGAACCACAAAGTTCGTGGGAGATACCTTGTTCCAAATTGCCTTTACATGAATCCAGAAATCGCCGACAAAGTTCTTTCAGGTAATAAAAAGTTTTGCACTTACTTGTTGCTGAAAAGAGATACTGATTAGTCTAACCTTGTCCTCCTTCTCTTTTGCAGGTCGATTGCAGTGGACAGAAGAGGGGCTGAGGCAAGAAGGAGCCGGAAACCGGAAGAAGGAAGAGCCAGTAGCCGCGCCCGTTGAAGCTAATGAAGGTCTAGAGAGAGCAGGAGTGCCAGCGCCGAAGGATCTGATCTCAGGTAAGTGGGAGGTAGATGAGCATAAGCACTGAGTGAGGCTCAGGGGCTGTCCTTTATAGACAGGGCTGGATGTGGTTTGAAGAGCTGGGTGTGGGTTGAAGAACTGGGTGTGGTTCTCACAAGCAGGTGTGCAGAGTTTCAGTTATTATGCTAATGAGTTGAAGTAACACATGGCCTAGGAAGGAGTGCTCTAAATAAGCCTTGGTAAAAGCAAGGCCCAATGTGTGCAAACAAGACAGCAATGTCCAAACTTGTGAATACATTGAGCAACATACACAGAAGTCTTAGGGAGGGGCTGAGATAACAAGAAAGGCAGGCTTTCAATAGTATGTTTAAAGAGAGCTATTACAGAGACCACTAGTGCAATGAGAGGGTACATGCTCTTTGCTGTGCACAAACCCTAACAGTCGCCCCCCTCAAAGGCCCTCCTACTGGACGGGGTTTCCCTGGATTTTTTAGATAAAACTGTCTAATCAACCGTGGGGCATGTACATAGGACACTGGTTCCCATGAATTCTCAGTTTCTTTATATCCTTTCCATTCTACCAAATAAAACAGACGTCCATGAATTCTTTTTGCGTCTTTTATGCTTTTCACTTCATATTCTAGATTTCCCTTAATTGGTATGGGTGGAGGGGGTGGTTCGGGTCGGGTATTTGGGTTGTACGGCTTAAGCAAGGACACATGGAATGTAGCATGTAGTCCTGGAGTGAGGGTGAGAAGCCCTGTCTGCCTGTTCTGTGGGCTGCTGCTTGTTCCTGCGGAGGTCCTCTGGGTGCCTGCTCCCCGCCGCCGCATTTTCAACATCAAACGGCAGCCGCTGAGAGGTGAGCGGGCCCAGAGGACTCCAAGTCCCAGGATTCCCGGCGGCCGGAGCCGCCCGCATCACTGCATAGCATCAGGAGGTGCTTAAAACGAAGCCACATCCCCGCCTTGCGGGACGCCGGGCGAAGCCCGGGCAAAGGGCGGGCCGTCTACGGCCGTCCAGGGCTGGACTAGGCTGGGCTGGGCCAGCCCTCTAAACACCCCAATCTTCTTGGGTAAGCGTCTTCGTTTGAACTATTTGCCTTAGATTAGTTGATTTGTGTTATACACCCAAGCCATTGATGGTATGGAAGGGAAGCGCTGCCTAACTCCTGCTCCAGTAGGGGGAAGAACCACTGGGACCCTTGATTACTTTTTTACGCGAGCTGCTGAAGTAGTGAACAGGGAGATTGTTTTGACAGAAAAGCATCTGTCGATGGAACTTTTGAGCGCCAAACGATCCTCTCTGGGGGACCTGATAAATGCTGTTTTACCGGCTAATCTAGAGTCGAATACTCTACTTACCTGTAGCCCTATTGACCTTGAAAAACTTGATTTACAATATGACTACCTCTCAGGGGAAGATGCTGTCTCAACCTTGAATGTGTCCTCTTGCAGTACTGCTTCCTCAGAATGTTTTTATCCTATAGAACCCAGGAAAAGCCTGCAGCCAATGGATTTTCAATCTACCCATGAAAAACCATCCCCTTGCCAGAATTTAAATGGTAAAAGGAAGCGAGGGGCGGGGGGGCATGGGGGCAGAAAACCTAAGGTTTCCAGGGTTTCCAGGATTTCTGGATTTTCTGGGGTAATGTATTCTAAGAAGCCAAGTGATAAAAGTAAAAGAGCTAAAAAACCTAGTAAAGTCCCGATAGCTTCTAATGCCCATACCCCACAGATGAAAATTCCAGCTGTTACACCGGAAAAGGAGGAGGAATTAGTGATATCTCTTCCTAACATGACACATTTATTGCGTTCCTTCATTCTACCCCTGATTGAAAGGCTGAAAATTATAGACGGGAAGCTCGATGCCCTGAGCGAACTAGCCAATGACAATACACTCAGGCTTGATACATTACAACTACCAAAGCCCACTAATGCTACGAGTAATAAGCCTAGCGTAGATCCAGCTCCTAAAGCCCCAGCAGCCAGCACCATTAATAAGGACCGCACAAGTTGTAATAGAAATTCTGCTCAAACATCAATACCATCAATACCATCAGCAAGCAAACTCCCATGTGCCATTCCATCTATTCCATTGCCACCTGAAACAGAAAGGAACAAGGGGGGTGGGGGAACAGTAGAAATAGGAAAGGAAGAACAGGTATTCTTACCAGTGATCAACCTGACACCAGACTCAGCTCCCCTGGTATTAGTTCTTGTGAATGTCCCTGTTCTGAATAAGGGCACAAGGGAAAACTTTGGGCAATAAAAAAATAAGGCGGTCTACTGGATCACAAAAAATACCTCAGAGGGCAACAGTATTTGGCAGGATATCACCTTGGCTCGCAGAGTGTCATGGATAGGGAGAAGTATAAAGAACAAAGGAGGGGATTGCCTTGTTCTGAACTTTAATAGACCCAACCCTGTACTACGCATTATCAGCGAGTCTATGTTCAATGTAAGGGCCCAAAAGAAGGGCATTGAGATTCTCCCTCTTGATTATTTTTTATAGGGAGCTAAATAGCTCTAACTCAGGCAGAGAAAGTAATCAGGGGTATAATAGAATTGCATCTAGATCCATCAGGCAGGGTTGGGAATATCCGACAAGATTCTTCCCGATTCAGCCACATAGAGGACCCTGTGGGCAAGTACCTAGTCTCCAAGAGGTCAATGTATTGTAATTGTATTGTAAAAATATTTATTGAGCGCGGTTGCTGCCCGCAGGCGTCCAAGCGCTGGGTTGAAGGGAAAGTGATGGGAAGAGGAGCTAGGGTACATAGGATTGAGCAAACAGCAGTGTCTTTAGGTTTTTCCGGAATGCGAGGAGGTCTGGGTTGGACCGGAGTGAGATGGGCAGAACATTCCAGAGCCTGGCGGTGTTCAAAGAGAACAGCCTACCTCCAGACCTGGCTCGCTTCACTCTGGGAACAACGGCGAGGAAAGCCTCCATCGACCAAAGGTTCCTCTTAGGGTGGTAGGGGGTGACAAGGTCGGTGTTAATGGCAGGGCCCGTTTTCCAGAAGGCGCGGTGCGCCAGGCACAGCGCCTTGAAGGCCACTCTCTGCCTCACTGGCAGCCAGTGGAGACTTTTTAGAGCGAGTCTGGCCGACTGGGTGCGCGGAATTTTCAGCAGGGTGCGTGCTGCACAGTTTTGAACAACTTGCAATTTCCTGAGGGTCATCTCCGGAGCCCCCATGTATAGGGCGCTGTTTGAGTCCAGGCGGGATTGGATGAGACCTTGTACCGCCACCTTTTTGGCCTCTAGGGGAAGTAGCGGGAGAACTTTCCTCAGGATTCTAAGTAGGCCAAAACAGGTGGCGGACAGTTTTGTGGCCTGGGTGGAGAAGGAGAGTTTGTTGTCTAGCCACACTCCCAGGCTTTTAACACTTTCCTTGGGAGTGGGGGGAAGGCCCAGTGCACTGGGCCACAAGGAAGTGAAAGGCACAGGGGAGGTAGGGCCTAGGAGCATGAGCTCTGTCTTTTCTCCGTTTAGTTTTAGGGAGGAGTTGGTCATCCATCCCTTAACGTCCACTAGGCATTTTAGCAGGTCTGATGGGGAGTGCTTGTTGTTCTCCGTGGCCAGCGAGACCACAAGCTGGGTGTCGTCGGCGTATGACACAATTTTAATGCCATATGGTTCGACAACACCCGCCAGCAGCCTCATGTACACGTTGAACAATACAGGGCTCAGAGAGGAGCCCTGTGGCACTCCGCAGCTCAGGGGTTTTCTGGAGGACACTGTCTTTCCGTCGAAGATCTGAAACGACCTCCCAGACAGGAAGGAGTCAAACCACCTTAAAGCGTCACCTGAAACTCCGATGTTATGGAGACGGTCCAGCAAGGTGGTATAGCTGACCGTATCGAAGGTGGCACTTAGATCAAGGAGGATCACTGCCACTGATCCTCCCTGGTCCAGTATCCTTCTAGTTTCTTCGGTGACCGCTAACAAGGCGGTTTCCGTGCCATGCTTCGGTCTGAAGCCTGTCTGGGATGTGTGTAGTAGAGAGTGGTCCTCCAGGAACTGGACCAGCTGCGCGTTTATATGCTTCTCTAACACCTTGCTAGCCCAAGGGAGAAGTGAGATGGGGCGGTAGCTGGAGTGGTCATCTGGGTCTAGGCTGGGTTTCTTCAACAATGCCCGTACCATGGCCTGTTTCCAAGCCATGGGGACTGAGCAAGCGGATATGGATGTGTTTAGGAGATCCAGGATTATAGGCAGGGTGGCTTTGCTTGCCTGCATCAGGACTTCTGGAGGAGCAGGATCACAAGGGGGGCCCGACTTGACTTGTCGTGCCACCTTGCTTAAAGTGTCGAGGTCCAGAGGATGGAAGTGCTCGAGGGAAGGCTGGTCTGGGTGGAGGGGTGGTCTAGGGGGGAGTGGATTGATCAAATCGGGGGATGTGGCTGCAGTTGGGAAGGTGGAGTAGATTTTTAGGACTTTGTTGTGAAAAAAGTCCGCGAGCTCGTTGCATTGGTCCTGGGTTTTGTTAGGAGGGGGGGCCATGTTGACATTGGAACATTGCTTTTTAATTTGGAAAATTTCTTTAGGCTTAGATTTCGCTTCCAATATTTTCTCAGAGTAGTGGGTTGCCTGGGCTGATCTGATCCCTTCTTTGTAGGCTCTGATCGCCTCCTTGTAGGCAGCCTTTTTGTGTGGGAGGAAGTCTAAACGCCAGGCTCTCTCTCGTTGCCTGCAAAGGCGTTTTAGCTGTCTTAGAGAGTCAGAGAACCAGGGGGCAGATTTCTGTAGTCTCTTCGAGGAGGATCTACGAAGCGGGAGGATCGCGTCTAGCGAGTGGGTGATCCAACTCTCATATTGGACATTTGCCACATTGGGGTCTGGGCAGGGTGACGGGCGGGTGGAGTCCAGGTTGTGCAGCCAGAGCTCCAATGGGAGTTTAGACCAGTTCCTCCTGGTGGTGATTTGGGGAGGTAGCTGGGGGGTCTGTGTTTGACCCAAGTAAACGGGACCAGAAAATGGTCCGACCATGGAAGGGGGGTGGGTTGATCCACAGTTAGATTCAGGCAGTTACTAAATATAGGGTCAAGTAAATTGCCTTTTTCATGGGTCGGGCTGCAACCAGTTGGAGTAATTGGAGAGCTTCCAAATCATCTCGTAGTTCCTGAGCAATGTGGTCTGAGGGGGAATTGAAGTGGAGATTGAGGTCCCCTAGGATTGTGTGGTTGGCGGAGGAAAGAATTCTTTGTGCTATAATTTCTGGAAGAGACCTGTGGAACTCTTTTACAGGCTCAGGGGGGCGGTAGATCAGGGTGCCGGAGAAAGTGCTATTTGCGTTGAACTCAATGCAGAATGCTACACTCTCGCACTCAGGGATAGTTTCTGCTGTAGTGCGGCATCGGTACTGGTCCTTCAGAATGATCGCCAGACCTCCGCCTCTCCCTGCCGGTCTATCCACTCTGAGGATATGGTAGCCTACGGGTAAGGCTTTTACCACGTCTGGCTCAGAGTGAGCAGTGAGCCACGTTTCTGTCAGGAATACCGCATCTGGTTTTTGCTCCTCGAGCAGCATGGCAATCTGTATGCTGTGTTTAGGTAAGGAACGGCAGTTTAGCTACTCAGTTTTGAGCGGACTTGAGGGTGTCGACTGACGACGAACCCAGGATGCTAGGGGTGTATCTAGATTGGGTATGGAAGTTCTGGAAGAACGAACGGGGACGCCTAGTGAGTGTGGTCCCCTTGAGGATAAACCCTTGCTAGAACCTGCAGTAATACCTTTAATGAATGGGACTAAACCCATAGGGGCAGATAGTGAGGTTGATTGCCCCTTGGTTAATTGTTTAGAAGATCCTATTGGGGTACTTCCAGGGAAAGGAACGAGGGCAGTTAGTGAGGTTGATTGCCCATTGGTTAACTGTTTAGAAGATCCTATAGGGGTACTTCCAGGGAAAGGGACGAGGGTTACCTTCTGGAATATAGCAGGCCTCGGTTCAAAGATGAACAATCAAATTTGGTATGACTTTATCAAGGGAATAGACATACTTTGCCTACAGGAGACATGGTCTCTTGAAGCAATCCACATGAATGGGTTCAAAACATTTCATGTACCAGCAAGCTCTTCCAGACATGGGAGGTCCAAAGGCGGTTTGACTGTCTACGTATCAAATTTGATGGAGGTATTATCTCTGAGAGTAGAGGCCTCGTCCAGCAATTATCAAATCATTGCAATGCAGGTGACAAGCAAGGTCGAGTTAATAATCATCAACATGTATAATAATGTGGAAAAGGGGAAGGTAACTGATATGGTAAATACCCTAAACAGGGAAATCAGTTCGATAGTGGATAAGAGAACAAGGGATTCCATTTTGATATGGGGAGGTGATTTTAATCAGCATCTTTGTAAGCACTATCAGAGTGGATGCAGTGATCAGGAAGCATATAAATCAGAGAATCAACCCCATTTTGACCATCACAACGGGGGAGACTCTTTTAACGATTTGATGGCCTCATTTGATATGGGTTTTGTTAATATGCTGTGTAGGCCGCCGGTAGAGTTTAGTCCCACTTATGTTGGAAGAGGTCATAATACTCCGATAGATTTTATCACCATTTCTAACTCCCACTCAAGTTGTATAACTGATTTCTCAACACATATAATTGGGGTTAGTGACCATCTCCCACTTGGCTTTGGTATTCAGTTCCCTGTATACAAGGATTGCAATTTGATTGAAAGACTGGTCTGGACTAGTAACTGTACCTTAAGCAGACAAAATGGGTATGTTCTTAGATGGTCCCAGACTAATCCCGAGATTACCTATGGGAATATAATAAAGCAAGCATTAATACCTATAAATAGATGCTTACAGGACGAGGTCTTAAACCTGGAGGTGAAGGACTCTTTTTTAGAGATCACTAGGATAATTAAAATGATTCTTTTCCGTCCCACTCGAGAACGGAAACCGCCTAGTAACGGGTGGTTTGACTCGACATGCACCCAAACCCACACCCAATTAAAGAGGGCATTGAGTAAAAACCCAAGAAGTCAGGGGGAAATTACTCAGTGCAGGCGTAGTTATAATCTGGCTCGAAAATTACGTAAACGAAATATAAAGAATGAAGCCTGGGCAAACCTCTATGAGGTCTCTTTAAGCAGGGATGGTTCTGCTTTTTGGGCAGCTGTTAAGGCCCCATTTTTTAATTTGGGAGATAAGGCCAGTCTGGAAGTGGCATTAGCAGAAGATGCATGGATAGATTTGTTTGCGAAGTCTACAACCCGGGTGGTGTCCATAAATTGGTAGACAGCGGGAGTAAGATAAAGGGACCTGGGGAGGCTGGTTTTCTGCCAATTGCCCTAGAGGTGACACTAACCAAAATCCAAAACGCCATTGATCAGAGTAAGGGCAATAAGGCCCCGGGCGCAGATGGCATCCCCATACATCTTTTTAAACATCAGATCGACCGATGGTCTCCGCTTCTTAAGCGTGTACTTGATGCTAGCTGTGAACTCGGCTTTATAGATACTTGGGCAGAATCAATAACTATCCCCATACTTAAGAAAGGGGATCGGGAGAATCCCTCCTGTTATCGTCCCATATCCCTCCTGGATTCTTTTATGAAAATTACAGGGAGGGTAGTTTTGAACCGTTTGCAACAATGGGCGGATCCCCTGTGCAATACGGGTTTAGGGAAGGACGGGGCACAACAGAACAGGTGTTAAATTTTACATTACTCCTGGGTAAATACACACATGCAAAGGTTGGCAAACTCTACGCAGTGTTTGTTGATTGAAGCCCTGCGTTTGATTGTGTCATTCATGAAGGTGGACGAAGTACTAATTTCCTTCATAAGACAATTATATGCTAGCACTAGGGCCAAAGTGAGGTTTGGCACTAAGGGTGAATGCACCAAGCCCTTCCATGTCATGCGGGGTGTGAGGCAAGGGTGCGTACTCGCCCCATTTCTTTTTAACTTGTATACTAACGACCTAGAAACGGAACTAGTGGCTGAAGTACGTGACTCCCAGCAAGTTAAGAACCAACCTATTGTCTCCCTCTTGTACGCAGACGACACCGTCATTATGTCACGGACTCAGATTGGTTTACAAGCGGTCCTGAACGCATACTTGAAGTTTATGGATAGCAGGGGCCTTAAACTTAATGTATCCAAAACTTTTGTAATGACGTATGGAAGACCCAGGAATAAAGAGTGTTGTTTATTTGTTGGGAAGGAAAAAATTGCTTCCACTAAATCTTTCTCTTATCTGGGCATAGTACTTGAAGAAACCCGGTCCTGGGGGCCAGCTATCAAAAACAGGACGATGATGTTCAAGAGAGCTACTGCTGCACTTATGTCATTCTCCAAAAAGATGGGAAAAAGACCCCCAGAAATTTTGTTGAAAATTTATAACGCCAAATGCATTAGCACAGCTATTTATGGAGCGGGTATTTGGGGAATTGGCAATTGTAATACTATACAAAAGGTAGAAAATGCTTTCTTAAGATTTATCCTGGCTACCCCGGCAAGTTCCCCTGTTTTTAACTGTCATGCAGAGTTGGGCATCAGATATGTGAACGATTTGATTAGCATGCAACCTCTTATGCTTTGGCATCGAATCTGGACTACCCCTGATCTGTTGTTAAATAGAGACATTATTGGGGATTGTATGGGTTTGGACAAAGCCAGTAAGATTCCTTGGCTGAAGTACATATTGAAATTTACAAGGGATTTAGGAAAACCGGAGTACTACCACCAGTCAGACTCACTGTTCAACATCACTAGAAAAGACCTGAAGCAGTTGTATTGGTACCATGTCGAATCCCTGAGACTAGGTGTGGAAATGAACAAAAAACTTGTCATTCAGCATCAACTCACCCTAGCTACCTATACTATTCAGCCTTATTTGATTTCGTGCCTGGAGGGCTTTGACCGGTATCTTTTAACACGTCTCAGGTTCAATGTCTTTTTTCGTCTAACCTCATTCCCTAAAGTAAATGATTGGGGTAGATATCCCTGTAAATGCCCTTGTGACAATTTGTCTACCCAATCTACTCTGCATGTTATCTGATTTTGTAAATGTTATATGTTGGAAAGGTCTAGATGGATCAAACCACTTTTAAAAAAGTTTGGTACTTGGAGGCAATGTCGCCCAGCCCTACTGTTTTTATTATCTCTAAATGATGTAACCTGTGTGGCTGTCATGCTAGGTTTTTTTAAAGAGTATTTTAAAGAAAAGGAAAAGCTTAACTATATGTTAATATATGAATGTTTTTTAACCTAGTTGCTGTGTAATGTATCTGTTTCTTTTATGATTTTATGTACTTAAAATCGAATAAAGCTTTTTCAATCAATTTCAATCAAGCATGTACTGGGTATTCTTTTGGTAAGTCCAATTTTACTGTTACCGGGTTTACTATGGCAGTTATACTAAAGGGTCCAAGGAAACGTGGTTGCAGCTTTCGGGATGCCTCTATATTTAGGTTCTTTGTGGTGAGCCATACTTTGTCACTGATTTTATACATAGGGGCCTCAGATCTGTGTTTGTCTGCTTGTCTTTTCATGCTTTCTTTGTACCTTAATAAATGCTTCCTGGCCTTGTCTTGTATGTCACCTAATCTTGTTAGTCTATCTGTTACTGTAGGCAACAGGGAATCTTCTAATAAAATGGGTATAGCTCTCGGAGGATACCCCTGCATGAAATAGAATGCTGAGCAAAGTAGAGCTGCATGCTCAGTATTATTATAAACAAACTATGCTACAGGGAGAGCTTCCAACCATTCACTAGAATAATCAGCCAATAAACAAGGTAGTGTTTGAAGTAAGGTTTGGTTCAGTCGTTCAGTTTGTTCATCTGTTTCTGGATGGAAAGCAGTGGATAATGCCACATCTATTTTCAGTTTTTCGCATAAATTTTTCCAAAATCTAGAGTTGAACTGGCTACCTCGGTCTGACACCACTTTACTTGGCAAACCGTGTAAACGCACAATTTCTCTTATAAAATATAGGCAAATTCTGCCGCAGTTGTCAATTTCCGAAATGGTACAAAATGTGCCATTTTACACAAAAAAATACACTATCACTAACACTGTTGTGAAGGATTTTACTGGTGGTAAACCTACAATAAAGTCTACACTCACAGTGTGCCAAGGTTGTTTGTGTGATGGCATTGGTATTAACAAACCGTCAGGGGCCTTATGAGAAGATTTATGTCTTGCACAAACTGGACAGGTAGTGACAAATTGCTTAATGTCCTTACTCATATTATCCCTCCAAAAGTGTTTTCGCACATTTTCCAGGGTTTTTACCCAGCCAGGATGACCTGCCAACGTTGAGGCGTGATGCTAAATTATCACCTGTGTTTGTAATTCTGTGGTGGGCACTAACAGCATGTTGTTGTGATACAATACACCTTGTTGTTATGAGTTATGAGAATCCTTTAACCAATCTTGAGGTGCTATTTGCATGTGTGCATTATATAGATCTGTGATGAAATCCTTCTGTTGTACTGGTGCCAAAAGGTTTTGGGGAGGAATAATGGGTTCTCCTATTTTGTCTTGTCTGATGTCTGGGATATGTCCGTATCTAGATAACACATCAGATTGATTATGTTGTGCACCTGGTGTATAGGTTATAACGAAGTCAAATGTACTAAAAAAATTTAACCAGCACATCTGACGTGGAGTTAATGCTTTTAGTGATCCAAAGAACTGTAGGTTCTTATGGTCAGAAAAGATGGTAACAGGGTACTTGGCTCCCATTAAATGGTGCCTCCATTCAGAAAAGGCTACTTTGATAGCTAATAGTTCTCTTTCAGCCACAGTGTAATTTTGTTCAGCTGCTAATAACTTTTTGGAATAGAAGGCTATAGGATGTAATTGGCCATCTACTGCATCTCATTGAGAGAGAACTCCTCCTAAAGCTACTTGGGAAGCATCCGCTTCAACAAAAAATGGCAAGTCAGGATCAGGATGTTTCAGAATTGGGGCTAAAGTGAACTTTTGTTTCAGGAGTTGAAAGGCGTGTGCCACCTCATTAGAACAAAGACATTTTTGCCGTTTCCGCAACAAGGTAGTTATTGGGGCCGCAATGTCTGCAAAATGACAAATAAACCTCCTATAAAAATTGGCGAAACCCAGAAATTTCTGAACATCCTTCACAGATGATGGTTCTGGCCAATCAGTAATAGCACTAATTTTCTTTTCATCCATAATTATTCCTTGAGGTGACAGGCAGTATCCTAAAAAGTCCACTTTGCTGACATTAAAAGTACATTTTTCTAATTTAGCAAAGAGAGGATTTTCTTTTAACTTTGATAATACTGCACAAACATGTTGGGTATGTTCTTCCGGGCTCTTAGAGTAAATGAGGATGTTGTCTATGTATACTATGACACAAACATCCAGGAATTTGTGTAGGACCTCATTTATAAAGAATTGAAAGGCCGCAGGGGCATTACACAACCCAAAGGGCATTACTGTGTACTCAAATAGACCAAACTTTGTCTTGAAAGCTGTCTTCCACTCATCCCCCTCTTTTATTCGGGCCAGTTGGTAAGCTCCCCGCAGATCTAGTTTAGTGTATACAGTAGAATGTCTTAATTGATCCAACAACACAGGTATTAGAGGAAGAGGATATTTATTTTTTATTGTAGCCTTATTTAGACCTCTATAGTCGACACACGCGTGCAGAGATTTATCCGGCTTCGAGATAAAAAAAGTGGAGATGACACCGGAGATGAGAAATGTCGGATGAACCCAGACTGTAGTAGGTCGTCTAGGTAGGTTCTTAAATATTTGGTCTCTTCGTCAGTCAAAGCATATACTCTGTTATTAGGTAAAGGGGCCCCTGGGATAAGATCTATACGGCAGTCATATGACCGATGTGAGGGCAACACACTAGCCTTCACTGGATCAAAAACGTCTTTAAAGTCAGAATATTCAGGAGGGAGACTTGGTTCGTCTTGTGTAATACTAGCACAGTGTATTACTGTGTTCTGTTCTGTACCTGCTTCTTGATAGCAATTGGTTCTACAGAATGAGGAATCCAAAGTAACTTTTCTGTTCACCCAATCAATATTTGGGTTATGAGTTGTTAACCAGGGTACCCTGAGAATCAAGCCAAAATTAGGGGTATCTATCAGATCAAAGCTAATCATCTCTGTGTGCCCGTTTTGACAGACCATGACAAGGGGACTTGTTTGTTTTGTGATTAATCCCGAGGTCAATTCATGACCCATCCACTGCACATACTGCTTCTGGACAAGGCTTTCGGCAAATAGGAAGACCTAATGTGTTAACTAACTTCTTATCCACAAAATTTCCTGTTGCTCCTGAGTCCAGTAGGACAGGGAGAGAATGTCTAACTTGGGTAGAAACAATTAAAAAGATCTGAATTATGAAATGTCTAGGTATGTGCGATACCATGAAGACTGCAGAATTAGAGGTTTGATTAAGATGTTTTCTCGAACAAGTAATCTCCCCCCTTGTCGAGCTTAATCGTTTCCCGACTCAGTTGAGGAGATAGAGGAAACAGTACCCTTTCGTGAAGTTTTAGGTTTTACTGGACATTCTCTGGCAAAATGTCCTGCCTTTCCACAATATAAAAATCATTGAAGTTTTCTCCTTCTTTCTTTTTCCTCTGACATGAGTGGACCTCTGAGTGTTCCTATTTGCATAGGCTCAGGTTCAGGGAGTTTATTATCTGTGTCTTTCTTCTCATGTCAAATAAAAGTTAACCGCAATTCCAGTTTGGATTTATCTCCCTTTCTTTCTCCTAGTCTGTGTTCCAATTTCACGACTAAATTTACAAAGTCAGAATAGTCTTCTGGCAAATCAACGATATGAGCCAGCGCGTATTTTAACTCGTCTCTCAAACCTTTATAAAAAGGGAGAAATGCTTTTCTTCTGGTCAACGTGTCTCGGTGAGTAAACAATTAAAACTAGTGAGATAGGTCAAAAAATCCTTGTTTCCTTGTTCATTATGACTTGCCTGCATAAAAGTGTGTTTTGCAAAAAGGCTGGTCATATTACGTTTAAATTGATTCCAATTATGGAGGATGGGATCATCTCTATCCAGAAAAGGAATTGACCAATTGGCTGCTGTTCCGCCCAAATAAGACAAGACGAATGCCACTTTTGTAGCATCAGTAGGGAACTGTTGTGGTTTACAAACAAAGTGTAATTGACATTGATTGATAAAAACATGGAATTTGTTACTATCTCCATGAAAACGTTCAGGTGCTGCTAAAGGCGCAGCATTTGGAACATTAACAGTAACCTCAACTGGGGAAGGGAAAGTTGTATGTTTTGCTTGCGCCCCTGTCTCTGAGGAGGTTTTAAACAAAGGCGTAAAAGCTGTGTTCCACTGATATTCCCTAGGTTTAAACCGGCTTAAATCCTGTTTTAAAAAGGTGTTTTCCAACTTTAATTTCTCTATTTCTTCTTGCATATGTTGCAAGATGCCAGACACTGATTCATTCTGGGCCAAGTCCTCGTTTAGGGCCTGCGCCATATCTGTGGCGTCAATGCCTGCTGTTTCTTCCGCGGCATTCATCGTCAAACAGAACTGAATATTTTAAAGGCTTGTGCTTCTGTCAAAGCCCAGCTCACCTGAGGTTCTGTTCAGTTCTGGTGGAGGTTGAAGATAGTCCGACCCCACCCTGAAACTGCTTGTTCCAGCACACTAGTTTTAAACAGTGCACTAAGAACCAGAAGCTCAAGGGAAGGGGGGAAATGGATAAAATAAAAAAAGAGAGACAACACCGTTCTTGCGTTTCCACTGTAGAAGTGCTGCTAAAATCTGCGGCCCTCTCTGACTTCTGTAGAAACTGGTGCCTAATGAAACATAAACAAGGAACAGATAAGTGCAACCTATTCCTAAATGTGTTCCTGACTAACACTTAATCTATTAGAAATTCTCTTCTAAAAGTACCTCTTGGATCCTGGTCTCTAGCTTCCAGGTTTGGAATGTTTTACTTTTCTCGGATGTGCTTTCTATTACTGTAAAACGTCTGTAAAATCAAACGAATATCATTATCAGAATTACCAACATCGAACATTCACCTTAATATAAATAAATCCTAAATTCTTAATAGCAAACTCACTTTTCACACATTTCCAGACTTTTTATAAAACAAATACTGTACTTTTACATCAAAATACAGCAGGTAATTTGTGCAAGTCCTTGATTTACTCGTGGGAGATATCTTGTTCCAAATTGTCTTTACATGAATCCAGAAATCGCCAACAAAGTTCTTTCAGGTAATAAAAAGTTTTGCGCTTACTTGTTGCTGAAAAGGGATACTGATCAGTTTAACCTTGTCCTCTTTCTCTTTTGCAGGTCGATTGCAGTGGACAGAAGAGAGGCTGAGGCAAGAAGGAGCCGAAAACCGGAAGAAGGAAGAGCCAGCAGCTGCGCACGTTGAAGCCAATGAAGGTCTGAAGAGAGCAGGAGTGCCAGCGCCAAAGGATCTGATAAAGCATGGGCGGAAAATCCGTTCCGCTTGCGGATTGTCGGTAAATTCGCAATCCGCGAACTCTCGCGAATTTACCGAAAATCCGCAAATTCGCACGCAGCGGATTTTTTTTCTTGGTGATACAATATTGCGGCGTGCGGCGTTCACTCACCGTCATTCAGCGTTTGCCGAGTTGTTTTTCTTGATATTTTTCGAGTGCTGCGCCATTTTGGATCTTGCTGCGGGATCCCGCGGGAGTTTGGCGACGCATCGCGAGAGTTCGCAATTGCGAACATGTAGGTGCGGCGGGCAGCAACAATCTCGCACTCGCGAAATTACAAAATTTGCAATTCTGCACAAGAAATTCACTAGCAAGCAGCATAGACCTTCTGAAAATGATGATTTTTATCAGAATAACTCCTCAGGTTGACATTTGCCTGCACTTTTTTGGATTTGAGGCCTTTTGACTTTCTTTGGTTCAATTTTGGATTAGAAATCAACTTTCACAAGTAAGTTTGTTTGGGGCATTACAGTTGCTGTTCTGCAGAAAAACGAGTTTTGCAAAACTGATAGCACTCAGCAGGTGCAAAAGTTCACTCATCATTAGTAACCATTCCCTGTAGTACTTCCTGAGGGGCCCCTCCAGAGTTCAGTTGCCTATGTTTGTTTGGGGCATTACCGTTGCTGCTGTTCTGCAGAAAAACGAGTTTTGCAAAACTGAAAGCACTCAGCAGGTGCAAAAGTTCAAACTCATCATTAGTAACCATTCCCTGTAGTGCTTCCTGACTGGGGCCCCTCCAGAGTTCAGTTGCTAGTTGCAACAATTCTAAGACCCTGCTCGGACCCTCACAGCAGGCTCATAGAACAGCTACAAGTAGGCCACAAAGGTCCTGGAAAAAAAATTGCACTGCAACAGAAAGCAAATTACAGATAAGGAAGCAGGTGCCAGACTGGAATTTTAAAACAGTGACACATTAATAAATCAACCCCAAATTAATTCATGTCAGTTGAAGCAGTGCAGGTGTGCTTGCTTTCCCCCCCATAATCTACAGTGATGAACCAGAGGGTGGCATTGATGTACCAGAGGATGGCATGGGTGAAACAGGGTGGCAGTGGTGAAACAGAGGGTGCTGTGAACCTGTGATGATTAACCAGACGTAGAAACAACATAGTCGCGACCGTTGCGAGCCGACAAGTAAGTTCGCAATTGCGAACTGGTACAAAACGCTCACAAACTGGTAGAAACCCTTGCGAACACAAAAAAAAATCCACAAATTCACGAGAATTCGTGGATTTTGCGGATTGCGAGTTCGCAAATACACAAATTTGCGAACGCCAGATTCGCAAAATTCGCCCATGCTTAGATCTGATCTCAGGTAAGTGGTAGGTAGACGAGCACAAGCACTGGGTGAGGCTCAGGGGATGCCTTTTATAGACAGGGCTGGGTGTGGTTCGAAGAACTGGGTGTGGTTTGTTTGAAAGAGAGCTATTACAGAGACCACTAGTGCAATGAGAGGGGACATGCTCCTTGCTGTGCACAAAGCCTAACAGAACACCTTTCATTCCTCTTCCATTCTCGGACAATGGTTCTTGTCAAGCTTGGTTTGAGCTTTTGTTTGTTTCTGGAAAGCCTTCAGTAGGTTGGGTTAACTTTCACCTCAATAAAGTATGCTATCAATATAAAGATGGTTATCCTCAAGCTAAAAGGACTAACCTGACAATATTTCAACACCATATGTCTTCACAAATATGAGAACTATTAAGAACAATGGACCTTTTGTAATTTCTGCGACAAGAGCGAAAGCAGATTTATGTATTAGTAGTATTGAGAGAATTTCAGTGGGGAGAAGTGAATGTACTGGAGTTCTGACCATTGAAACTGCTAATAACAGCAGTTTTACGTCTTCACATAATACTTATTTCATGTGCGTAAACAATGGATACTATCAACTACCTGTTGGGTGGTCAGGGATCCAGGGATCTGGTATGTGTCCTTTCTGTTGCCCCCTGTTTTTTTGGTACCTGCGTCATATCACCATTCTTCAAATTGTACAATGGCATTTCCAAGAACAGAAATAAGAGGACAATAAGTATGGATGAAGTTGACCAAACTGACACTGCTCTACAACAATATGTCGACTTTATTTAGGGTTATTCTTCTTTGTGGGAGCTACATTGAATAGCAGAAAGATCAGGCGATTGACTCGTGTTGTGGAAGCTGATACCAATCAGACAGCAATGGCACTTGGGAACATTACAGAGGAGCTGCAAGTTGCGAGGATTGTAGCACTCCAGAATCGTATGGTGCTTGATGTGATTTTTGCTGATCGTGGTGGTGCATGTCGTATCATTGGCAGCAGCTGTTGTGTTTTCATTCCGGATCACTCGCCTTCAGTATATGATGCAATCTCTAAACTACATACGATTGCTGCAGAGATTCACCCAGAGACTGTTGCATGGACATTTTCGAACTGGAAATGGACACTCTTTATTACTTAGGGCTGGTAGCTACTGACTATCTTCTGTATACTACTGGTGATACTATTTACATGCTGTATATGTATACATTGTGGTCCTATGCTTTGCTCTATTTGCATCACTGCTTGTACACCTGCCAAGAGAAATGTTGCAGAAATGAAAGCCCAACTAATGCTAAATAAAGAGGTCACTGAACTGATGAGTATCGATATACAGGATGCATGTCTAGGTTACCCCAGATGAACGAATGTCTTCAGCTAATGCTGAAAGGGTTCTCTGTTGTAATTTGGCAGCGATTAGGTTAGCATTAGCAGAGGCCATCCTGTATATAGAGGTTATCTTGTCCGTTTTGTGGAATCCATTTTGTATTTCTGGCAACCATCTTGTTTGCCAGGTGCTACCACATGCATGCCATGTGCTCTGTCCTAACTTGCTGTTGTCTGCCCTTGAAATCTGCTTAGAGACAGGTTATATTTAGCCTCTTCTGCTACGCACATGCTCAGTTAAGCTTGCAGTTGTCCTTGCAGCTGTCCCAAGTCTGTAACTGTCAGGATGTGTTCACCAGAATTAGCAACTGTTAGCTCCTCCCACTTGTTGACTTTGCATTTTCTGTATGACCTTATATGTACCTAACACCTTCTTCTTGTACTTTCACCACCTTCTTTTGAGCCCCTGTGTGGGTATAAAAGGACCAAGCTCCTTCCATTCAGTGTGCTACTTCATACATCACCGAAGGGTGTTGTTTGAATGTAGTTCCACCTCATGAGGTTTAATAATTTCTGTATTTTCTATTCCAGTTTCTGTGCCAACTTCTATCCTATTGGTCTGAGGACTTGTGCAGAGAAGGGCAAACCCCTAGCACTGGTAGGCCTTGCTGAGGCACCCCTCTACATGTAGGACAGTCTGTGGTTAATACCTGTCCGACGCTCTCTTGGTAGTCTTTGGACTGCTTGATTTTGGTATCTGTTGGTCTGGAATCTGGATTGATTAGTTCTCCATGAACGGGAGTCGACGGGCTGAACATTTTTTTAATGTATATATGTAAGTAAAGTTTGTCTGTGTTTAATTTTGAGAATACGTGACAATGGTGAGAATGTGTGAACATGGCCATTTTTGAGTGCCTGTTTCCTGAATGAGGCTTAATTGACAATAACCATCATGCTGTGTTTTAGTAAATTATGTCTTGGATGTTGTTGTCACCGAAAAGGCACACGTTTGGATGAGAGTCAACCTGCCCCACCAGAGGGCAGTCCAAGTTATGATATGTATGTTAAACATGGTATTTCACCCATTTTGTTTAATACATTATGGCATAAATATACTAAAGACAATGTGGAACTGCAATGGACCTTAACCGGGTCTTTTGATGAGAAAAAGATACATTTCTTGCAGGACCGGTTGTTTTCTAAACGAAGCCGGCAAGCAATGTTTGATTCTTTAAATTTGTGGCAGAAGGAAGTAAAGCGTAGACGAATCAGGGAGGAAAAGTTATGTAAAATGTAGGAGGCCAGACTATTACACAGAAAGCCATAGCTTATGATAAAGCTCAAACAGAGAAAGGAATTGATTGTGCAGATAGACAGTTTATATTACAGGTGGATAAAAGCTATGTAACTAGGACTGAGCCAGAGGACGAGATAGAGGATTTACTGGATGTGCATCCACCTCCCCCTTATGCTCCACAGTGCATATATCCTGCGGTCCCTTTAACTCCAGCTTCGGCTCCAATGGCTTCAGCGCCTGTTGTTTCCTCTCCCCCCGTCCCTCCTGGAACGTCTTTTGCTTTATCTTCTTCAGCAGTTGGATCGGCTACTCAATGGTCTGAAGCGTTTCCATCTCCCACTATGTCCGCAGTTGTTTTGTCTCCTCCAACTTCCACTTGGGCTTCCCAGTCTTCGAGCACCACCCCAACCATGGCTAATCCTACTCCCTGTCGTGCCCTGTGGGATCTTGGGGCACGCAGGTTGTTTACTCGTTCAGCAGCAGTAGAAGAAGGGAAACAGATGATTGCGAATCAGTCATCCCTGTGGATGCAAAATCCTATTTATACTTTGGCAGATATATGGGGTACACTTCGAGATTTTGAGCCCGTTATGCAACAACAGGCCTTAGAGCATATGGCCATTCGTCTTATTTCTCTATGGGAACAGTGTTTCCCGGGAGGGCAAGTCCCGCAAGTGATGTATGATATTTGGGACAGGGCTCATACGTTCAAACTGGAACTGCAGGAGGTATACAGGAATGTTGAGGCTTTATTGAAATATAGAGGGCGAATGCACTCGAAATGTCAGACTTGGGACTCTCAGCACCCTATGCGGATGGTCCATCCTATTTACCATCCTGAAAGACCGGAATTAAGAAATGATCAGAATGTAGTAAATAGACCTCATGTGGAAGCACAATTTCAAGAACAATGGGTTTATTTCCCTTGGAAAAGGAGTGAAGTCCTTTTGCTAAAGTCACAACTCCCCAACCCCCGTAAAAACCCTACGGCTTACTATAAAGAGCTTACTGAAGAAGCCTCCCCAGCTGGTATGGCCTTAGGTGACAGAGAGCTATTTTTTGAGTTACTGCTCCCTGTTGACGTATGGCATCAGGTGCATGACCAGGACCATGCTACAGAGTTGGGCGGCACTTGGGATCAGATTAAAGGTTGGGATAAGGATTGGAAGCCCGTGATAAACCAAACCCAAAACTATTGGCTTTACTGTGTCAGATTATTACCTACATGCACTCCTTAATTCCCCCTCGTAAGCTGGATTGGGACAAACTGACAGCATGTAAGCAGAAGAAGGACGAAAGTGTTTCCGATTTCTTCACTAGATTTGAGGGTGTGTTCATTGTCTTTAGCGGGCAAGATTTGTCACAGGAGGGTGGTATACGGTTATTTGTTAACCGTTTTGTGACAAACCAGTGTACCTACTGTAAGCAAGAAGGCCATTGGCGATCCCAGTGTCCACTGTTGTTGGCTCAGAATGGGGCAGCAAGAGGGAGAGGAAGAGGTCGAGGTGGTGTGGATCGGGTTGATATGCGCAGAGAAGAATCAATGCATGGCGATTCTGAAAATAATTATTTTGATAATCCGAGAGGTAGGGTGCACAGACATAATATCGACTACAAAATATCGATTGGACATAATATCGAGTACTAAATATAGACTGGTCAAAATATCGACAGGACAGAATATAGATAACCAAAATATCGTTTTTAAGGTAAGTGATTTAATATCGACTGTTAAAAATATAGAAAGTTAAAATATCGAAGTATATAATATAGATAGTTAAAAATATCAATTTTTTAATAATATCTAATTTTTTATAGTGTATTTTTATGTTATAATATGTGTGAAAAGGTGTGTTCATGTTATAATTCATTTTAATTAATGAGTTTTGTTTTTATAATTATTGCGTAATTTAATTCTGTAGCGGGTTGTGGGTTTATAGGGGAATAGGGTGGGAAGTAATTTATTTATAATTAACTAAATAAGTAAATTTATTTATTGATAGTAATTTTTAATTAATTGTTAATTAATTTATATTTGTTAATTAATTACATTTTAATTAGTAATTAGTTTTAATTAATTGATTAATTGGTAATTATGTACATTTTACTAGTTTGTTTTCTGTAGCGCGTTGTGGGTTTATAGGGGAATTGGGTGGGAAGTAATTAAATTATAATTAATTAAATATGTAAAATTATTAATTGGTGTTTATTTAGAATTAACTATTAATTAAGTATTTATGGGTAATTATAAAAAAAAAATTGCCAATTAATTTAATTTAATTGATTAATTGTTAATTATGTTAATTTTAATAATTTATTTTCTGTAGCAGGTTGTGGGTTTATAGGGGAATAGGGTGGGAAGTAATGTATTAATAATTAATAAAAGAATTAAATGTATTCAAATGTATTTAATTGGAAATAATTGTTAAATAATTGTTAATTATTAAATAATTAATTGTTAATTTTTAATTAATTATTAATAGATATTCATTTTTAAATTTTTAAATAATATATAAAGTATTTACTTTCCCTAATGTTGTATTCTCTGGAGTGGGAATAGTAATTTGAACCCTTACGCTATCCAACGTATTCCCTACTGTTGCACCCACTGGAGTGGGAATAGTAATTTTAACCCCTACGCTATCCAACGCTTTCCCTACTGTTGCACCCACTGGAGTGGGAATAGTTGTTTTAACCCCTACGCTATCCAACGCTTTCCCTACTGTTGCACTCTTTGGAGTGGGAATAGTAATTTTAACCCCTACGCTATCCAACGCTTTCCCTACTGTTGCACCCACTGGAGTGGGAATAGTAATTTTAACCCCTACGCTATCCAACGCTTTCCCTACTGTTGCACTCTTTGGAGTGGGAATAGTCATTTTAACCCCTACGCTATCCAACGCTTTCCCTACTGTTGCACTCTTTGGAGTGGGAATAGTAATTATAACCCCTACGCTATCCAACGATTTCCCTACTGTTGCACCCACAGGAGTGGGAATAGTAATTTTAACCCCTACGCTATCCAACGCTTTCCCTACTGTTGCACCCACTGGAGTGGGAATAGTAATTTTAACCCCTACGCTATCCAACGCTTTCCCTACTGTTGCACTCTTTGGAGTGGGAATAGTAATTTTAACCCCTACGCTATCCAACGCTTTCCCTACTGTTGCACCCACTGGAGGGGGAATAGTAATTTTTACCCCTACGCTATCCAATGCTTTCCCTATTGTTGCACTCTTTGAAGTGGGAATAGTAATTTTTACCCTTACGCTATCCAACGCTTCCCCTACTGTTGCACTCTTTGGAGTGGGAATAGTAATTTTTACCCTTACGCTATCCAACGCTTTCTCTACTGTTGCACCCACTGGAGTGGGAATAGTAATTTATACCCTTACGCTATCCAACGCTTTCCCTACTGTTGCACCCACTGGAGTGGGAATAGTAATTTTAACCCCTACGCTATCCAACACTTTCCCTACGCTTGCACTCTTTGGAGTGGGAATAGTAATTTTTACACTTTTGTTATTGTACGTTAATAATATTGGCTAATATTTAATTATATGTTGTTACTATATATATATATATATATGTTTTAACAAATATGAATTATACATTTTTTTTAACTTTCATTAATTATTTAATTATTATACGTTAATTTAAGTATTTTAAGTGTATTTTAGTAATTAATTTTTAACATTAATTTAATTTAACATTGTTTTAGTAAAGTCGATATTTTTTAAAACTATATTTTAGTAAACGATATTTTTAACTCGATATTTTTGTACTTACCTGTTTGTAGATAGAAACTCGATATGTTGACTGTCGATATATTGTCAACGATATTCTTGATGGTCGATATTCTGTCCCTCGATATTATGTCAGTGATCCGAGAGGTAGGCAGTACTACAATGAAGATTGTGTGATGGATCGGACTGAAGAGTATGCTTACACATAGGACAGCCAAGGACAGAGTCGGGGCCAGGTGTCAGTACTCGTTGATCAGCAAGGACCTTATGTACAAGGGCAGTTGATGGTACTCATGACTACAGAAAACCTTTTGTGCTTTATGTACACGAGGTGGGCGGTTCGCTTTCTGTGTTAACACAAGGATTGAGAGGTAAGCAGAGACCTTGTGCGTAATTTTCGACAGTGTTGGATAACGTTGCCAGAGCAATTCCTAGCTGTCTAAGGGCAACTGCTGCAGTGGCGGTGGATATTCGACAGTCGGAAGGGCTGGTTCTGAATTGTAAGATTGAAGAGATTGAGGAGAGAATAGACGTCTATTTTGCTGCAAAAAAGTAATCACACAGAAATAGGATATTAAAATTTAATTCTTTCATCATAGACCATTCCTATTAGGAAAGTGAGGAATTGAAAGGGAATCGACATGGACCATACAATATGAATATAAATGAGGAACCAAGACTGTATTCTCTCTTCTAAAGCAAAGGTCAGTCAATAAATGCAACTGTGGGCAGTATTTTGAATAATATTTATGTAGGATAATATGATACAATGTGAGTCTATCTTGTTTAGGACGTCTCATTATGAGAGCTACATCAAAAAATGCCTGCGTCAGCCCCACAAATCAAGATAAGGAATACTCCCCGAGTGATGTATTTATAATAAATTTTGGGTAAGAACACGCTTTCTGTCAATATTTTGAGCCTACCAGAGACACAAGATTACTAGAGAAGTCTCCAAAAACACATGCTCCCCCCCTCTCTTTCAGGGTATGTTTGTTTATCCACTACAAAGAGAAGTTTATATCCACATATAAAGGAATCCAGATACTTCTGGGTATCATCAAGCCTAAGGTGAGATTAAACTGTGAATACCTCCGCTTATAGCTCACAATTTAAAACTAGCAAGACACTGTTAAATGCCCTAGATGGACCGATCATGATGGACTTTTGCTCCCTAGTCTCTCTCATAGGACACAATAACACATCTTGTGACTGTATCTTATTTCACTTGGATTCTATTTAGCAGGCCCTGTATGAATTTCCTTTCTTTTTCTGGTTAAATTTTTTTTAAAAATGATATTGTCCCACACTCAACTGTCTCTGGTGCAATATGGTGTCTCATAGCGAGTGTATAAAGTAACTGTTAGACTAAGCACTATAGATTTAGTCATATGTCCTTTTAGTAAAGGTTAAGTCATAGGTGCATTACACTTTGTTTGTAATTTCAGGTACCCTGCACACACACGCTGAGGAGAGAATAAAACTCTTTCTGATCTGGTCCTGAGGAAGGTGGTCTCAATCCACCGAAACGCGCGTAGACCTGGCGGGGAAAATACACAAACAACATCTGTTTTACCTAAACCTTAGAAATAGTTTTTTGTTGGGATTGGAATAAATGTGCATATGTATGAATGAGTAAGTGTGTTTGATGGTTGGTGTGTGACAGACAGGGCCCTATTGTTCTACACTGTAAAAATAATTGGATTTTTTAATACACTGTAAAGATCATGGTATTTCTCATTGTATTTTTAATTGATTGAATTTGAATTAATGAACTTGATGTATACACAAGAAATGATCTAAAAAAGAATAAAATATTTTTGATACACTACAGAAAAAAAGAAAAAAGAAATGAGATATGTAAAATGAAAGTACTTAATTTGTTGTACCTGTGTTACTTAAAAGAGTCGTCCTTTTGTACCACATCATTTCCCTGCAAATATGCCTGTCTTTTCTAGTTGGACACGAAGTATTAAAATTGCATTTGTGGTCATTATAGCGACCTTGTTAATAATGTTAATGGGAGGGTTCATATATTTAGAATGTCATCACCCTATGCATACTGTTTTAGGAACTACTGCCCCTCCTCCTGAACATGTGTTTTAATACCTTGGCCCCACATAAGGAAAGACATCGTCAGACTTACACGAAAAATGTATTTGTTGAAATGCTTCATCAAACACACAGTGCTACTAATGCTACGAATTGTTGGGTTTGTGGCCTTCTGCCCTCAGTTATGCACAAGAATGATTTATTCATATTTTTACCCCTGTCTAATTTGGGAAGTTGTGAAGTGTTGTTCAAATTACTCTCTGTGATGTATATGCATTATACAGTAGATACTCAAAGGTATTCAGAGAATGATTATGAGATGATTTTAGCATATATAGAAGTGCACCAAGTATTTGACCCAGAGGGAAATGGGAGGGATCCTGAGATCCAAATGCATATATGAATATGTATACGACACATGAAAACGTCACCTGGTTACAGAATGAAATTTTGGATTTTGCAGAGTTCAATTTTACCCAGTATTTTCAGCAATTCAAAGAGAGAAATGTTACAAATGATGATAGGGCTATTCCAATACCTATATTGACTAGTACCTCTGCTTTTTTGTGTTCAGAAAGCAGGGTACGCCCGCTAGGGGAAAGCCGATGCAATTACACCTATCGATTACGTACCTTTATTAACCCACCTTTGTTGACCCCCCATAATGTATATTTTGTCTGTGGAGAAAATGCCTATACTTGGCTTCCCTGCGGTTGGGCTGGCCGCTGTTACTTGTCTTTCTTGTACCCTCAAGTTTATATCGCCCCTTCTAATTATCACAAGGATCATCGTTTAGATGACCAAAGCCTGCCACTTAACAGGAATAAAAGAGAGATAGATACTACTGATATAGACCAAACAGACACTCCGGAACAGCATTTTACTGATATTGTAAAGGGAGTATTCCCTGTTTGGGGCCCCATATTCACCAGCAAGGAAGTGCAGCGTTTGTCTAGAGTAGTTGAAAGGGTAAATAACACCACTGCAGACATCTTAACCAATTTAACTGTTGAGCTTCAAGCGACGAGACTCGTTTCGCTTCAAAACCGTAAGGTTTTAGATATTATCTTGGCTGATCGAGGAGGAGCAAGCCACATGATCCGCAGTTCCTGTTGTGTATATATCCCTGACTCCGCCCCCACTGTTCATCTGGCCATTCAAAAGTTACATCGTTTGGCGTCTGAAGTGCATGCGGGAACAGGTACCTGGTCCCTTTCTGGTTGGTTCTGGGGACTGTTGTCCTCTTCGGGGTGGCAGATTCTGATGGTACTGGCAGGTACAGCCGTTATCATATTTACCTGTTGCCTTTGTATGCAATGAGGCC
Organism: Lissotriton vulgaris; assembly: GCF_964263255.1. Lineage (NCBI taxonomy): Eukaryota > Metazoa > Chordata > Amphibia > Caudata > Salamandridae > Lissotriton > Lissotriton vulgaris. The sequence goes on along the minus strand of NC_141696.1, from coordinate 650,131,831 downwards.
TGCATGTTGCTCTTATTGCGCTACTAATATTGTGGTCCTTCCCTACCCGCGGTAAAAAACCAATTAGTTCATCAAGAAATAAAAGAGATGATGCAGATTGATGAGGGGATATTTGAAGACGGAACCATTTTTAGTTAGCTACATCATGCTGAAAGGGCCATTCTGAGGGATGAAAATTAGATTTCCCATATATAAGGAGTATTGGATATATATATATATTCACTGAAAAAACCATAGGTTATAGACCATATATAGTTAGGAATTCGCATTTACAAAACCTTATTTTACTCACACCAAACCATTGAAATTCCATATATAGTTAGTTGCACTAACTATATATCGCGCACCCGCAATCCACTGCTGATGATGTCACATATTACATCATTCATGACATGGTCAGTGACATCACTGATGACATCACTGATGACATCTCAAATGACATCACTGATGACATCACTGATGACATCTCATTTGACATTACTGATCACATCACTAATGATATCATTCATGTGATAATACGATGAACCTCTTCAGACTCTAATATAACCTTAGATACAATCAGTGTAAACAGACACTCACAGACTGTCACTCATCCATGGAGTTACTCACACACCTAGTCAGTCATGCAAAGAATCAATCACACCTCCATTTCCTCAACTATACAGTTATACAAACTTTACTTATTCAAACATATACTAACACATATTTACTCTCTTATACAATCCCTGATAAAAGTTCACAATGATCCATACAGCCACTCACACATTCACTGGCTCTTATGCACAGTTATTTATATATGTCAACTCTCACATGTACTGTGTTTTACATATGTACTTACTTTGACATGTAGCACTGAGATATCCATTCACTCACCAATACACTCATGCACACAGTCAACCGCCCATACAGCTGTTTCCACATGCACTTTTGAAACCATACATCTAGTGAATCAACTGCTCACACATCTAAGCACAGAGTCATACACCTCCCAGCCACCCACACACACACTCAGTCTCCCATACAAATACTTGGGCAACCAATCAATAACCCATATAGTTACTCATATAGCTACTTATCAACACATGCAACAGTTTACAGAACAACAGACATAATGATGCACAAATTAAGACAGTTTAGTCACTAACCCATGCACTCAGTGAGACACATTTAATAACTCACTCATATAGTCAGTCATGCACCTACTAAATCCTTCATCCAGACACTTATACATCCACTCATTCTTCAATATGTAAGACATATTTTAACTTTACAGAAACATACAGTCACTGGATGTTGTCATCAGTGATGTCATCAGTGATGTCATTTGAGATGTCATCAGTGATGTCATCAGTGATGTCACTGACCATGTCATGAATGATGTAATATGTGACATCATCAGCAGTGGATTGCGGGTGCGCGATATATAGTTAGTGCAACTAACTATATATGGAATTTCAATGGTTTGGTGTGAGTAAAATAAGGTTTTGTAAATGCGAATTCCTAACTATATATGGTCTATAACCTATGGTTTTTTCAGTGAATTCTCAAGGTTTTGTAAATGCTAATTCCTAACTATATATGGTCTATAACCTATGGTTTTTTCAGTGAATTTTCAAGGTTTTGTAAATGCTAATTCCTAACTATATATGGTCTATAGCCTATGGTTTTTTCAGTGAATATATATATATATACATACATATATAAACATATATCATCTGTATATCTATATAAATACAAACATAAATGCATGCATACATATACTTATATGCATACAGATGCATGTTATTTACATGAAAGTTGAAAAAACACTAATAAAAGCAAAGCTAAAAAGCCACCTCATTACAAACAGAATGGCTTTAACTTAAATGAGGGCGAGATCTATTGCATTTTCAATGCTTGTTTACTTTGGTTCCATCAAGAAGGCATTCAGATGTGTCACACATTTGCCATAAATTCTGAATGTTAGCACTCTAGTTGCACATTAGATCACTGTAGTAAAGCTACTGCTCACCAGGGACGTCTGCTGCTGGTATTCAAAGTGCATGTTTCAGTCTGCATGTCAGAATTCTTTTAATGAAATAGAAGAGGATTTGAGAAGTCACTCAAAATGATCCCTAATTTTTCTTTCTGAAGCACTAATCATACTTTCTATGGCAAAATAAACCCCCTCATGTTGTTCCTTTTTAAATTGAGTGTTTTCAGACTTACCACTTCATTCCAATCAAGATGGCTTCTGGTGTGCCATACTTTTGTCATAAGTAAGACTGTTAGCGCTCTAGTTGTTCTTTAGAACACTCTGGGACATTCTGTCATTGGGCTATACTTGGGGTACATCTGGGTGATATTTGGGCTACATTTAGGCTCTTTTGTCTCTGGTGGCCATCTTGGGAGACTGTATGTCAGAATTTTTTAATGAAATTGAAGAGGGTTTGAGAAGTCACTCAAAATGTGCCCTAATTTTTCTTTCTGCAGCACTAATCATAATTCATATGGCAAAATATACCCCCTCATTTTGTTCCTTTTTAAATTAAATGTTTTAAGAGTTACCACTTTATTCCAATCAAGATGGCTTCAGGTGTGCCATACCTTTGTAATAAGTAGGACTGTTAGCGCTCTAGTTGTTCTTTAGAACACTCTGGGACATTCTGTCATTGGGCTATACTTGGGCTACATCTGGGTGATATTTGGGCTACATTTGGGCTCTTTTGTCTCTGGTGGCCATTTTGGGAGACTGCATGTCAGAATTTTTTAATGAAATAGAAGAGGATTTGAAAAGTCACTCAAAATGTGCCCTAATTTTTCTTTCTGCAGCACTAATAATACCTTCTATTGCATAATATACCCCCTCATTTTGTTCCTTTTTAAATTAAATGTTTTAAGAGTTACCACTTTATTCCCATCACGATGGCTCCAGGTGTGCTATACCTTTGTAATAAGTAGGACTGTTAGCGCTCTAGTTGTTCTTTAGAACACTCTGGGACATTCTGTCATTGGGCTATACTTGGGCTACATCTGGGTGATATTTGGGCTACATTTGAGCTCTTTTGTCTCTGGTGGCCATTTTGGGAGACTGCATGTCAGAATTTTTTAATGAAATAGAAGAGGATTTGAAAAGTCACTCAAAATGTGCCCTAATTTTTCTTTCTGCAGCACTAATAATACCTTCTATTGCATAATATACCCCCTCATTTTGTTCCTTTTTAAATTAAAGGTTTTAAGAGTTACCACTTTATTCCCATCACGATGGCTCCAGGTGTGCTATACCTTTGTAATAAGTAGGACTGTTAGCGCTCTAGTTGTTCTTTAGAACACTCTGGGACATTCTGTCATTGGGCTATACTTGGGCTACATCTGGGTGATATTTGGGCTACATTTGGGCTCTTTTGTCTCTGGTGGCCATTTTGGGAGACTGCATGTCAGAATGTTTTAATGAAATAGAAAAGGATTTGAGAAGTCACTCAAAATGTGCCCTAATTTTTCATTCTGCAGCACTAATCATACTTTCTATGGCAAAATATACCCCCTCATGTTGTTTCTTTTTAAATTAAATGTTTTAAGAGTTACCACTTTATTCCAATCAAGATGGCTTCAGGTGTGCCATACCTTTGTAATAAGTAGGACTGTTAGCGCTCTAGTTGTTCTTTAGAACACTCTGGGACATTCTGTCATTGGGCTATACTTGGGCTACATCTGGGTGATATTTGGGCTACATTTGGGCTCTTTTGTCTCTGGTGGCCATTTTGGGAGACTGCATGTCAGAATGTTTTAATGAAATAGAAAAGGATTTGAGAAGTCACTCAAAATGTGCCCTAATTTTTCATTCTGTAGCACTAATCATACTTTATATGGCAAAATATACCCCCTCATGTTGTTTCTTTTTAAATTAAATGTTTTAAGAGTTACCACTTTATTGCAATCAAGATGGCTTCAGGTGTGCCATACCTTTGTAATAAGTAGGACTGTTAGCGCTCTAGTTGTTCTTTAGAACACTCTAGGAGGCTGCAGTAGAACACAAAGGAATCAACTGACAGTCTCTGTCCTTGTTGGAAGTACATGTTTTACTGAGAATGTCAGACTTCATTTTCACATGACTCAGAAAGATAATGTGAATTTACAGAAAATATGCTTTCAGTTTAGCTTATAGATCCCCTTCCAAACCACTGTGGGAAAATCATGAGATATTAGTTTTCTTTCAAACAATATTCATGATATCACAGCAGAAGGTTTTTTCACATGGTAAGATCACCTTAGAACCCACCACAATTCCTAAAACGAGTATGGTACCATCAACAAATGATTTATAATGTAACTAAAGTCCTAAAACCCTCTATTAACTACAATGCTTTTTAATGAGGTGCTATCATGTATATTGGTCCCAAGATGGCTGCCAACACTTCTTGGATGAAGTGCTGACAGCCAATCAGATCAGATGTGTGGTTAAGCTCCGCCCAGATATATATCTTTTTTCGAACCTAAATTACTCAAAATCCACTGGAGCACATATATTGAGACCTAGCAAAGGCACATCGGGCTAACAGTCCCTACAATTTTGCCAAGTTTCGTGCAAATCCATTCAGCCGTTCGAGCTAAAAGTGAGGCCAACCACCCTATGGAAATTAACATGGGAAAAACGCGTTTTGAGACCCCCCTTTTTTCTCGGCCCCCCCTTGATGAAACCCCCCCAAATTGTCAGGGGCTGCTCAGAAACAAAATGTTCCATTTTCCTGAAAATTTCAGCCAATTCCGTCCACAAACACTAAAGTTATTAGACATAGAATTTTCAAAAATCCCATAGAGAAAAAATCCTAACTATATATACCTACTGGCGACCGCCAGTAGGTAATATATATATATATATTGTGTCAGCATGATGTATCTATATATCCTCTCTGCTTAATATGCACATAACATAATCCATATATGTTTTAGTTAGTAGGAAAAGGTTTATTTTAGTTTGCGCTGTAGTAAATAGAGTAGGCCCGGAATCATACAGACGTCATTTTCTATCTTTGTGTCAGACACAAGCTATAATCACGTGTTACTCTCTCGCAGTTGTCAGGTCCCATTTTATTTGAGTTCCCTAGAGCAGCTGAAGGTAAACTGTCTTTACCCTCCCCTGAGACTCAAGGTCGCATCTGGCTTTGGGTGCGATAAGCGCATTCCGGGAGGCACCGTGCCTACCCTCCCGGGCACCAGGACGAAAAGGAGTCAACCCTCCTGACCTTCCCAGTAATGAATAATGGAGCTTTGAACCAATCATGTGTGCCTTACATGGTCCTTCCTTGAGGCCCGAGGGCCAAGTGTTGTTTTTCCATTTACGGTGACTTCATGTGATGAACTGAAAGTATATATGTTTGATTTGACTGTAAGCCAGCAGTCTTCTCCACGCACCTGATGGGTGAAGGTTGGAGAGGCTCCTCTATAGAGTACTTTTTGCTTAATAAATGATTGACCCTTCTTCACTGCCAACTGACTGGTTATTTGGTAAGGATATTGGGGCTATGCAGTAGATATTTCCCTTATGTTATTTTTTACTGTACATCAAGTGTATCAGGTACAGCACCAGGAAGACTTGTAGAGCTGGATCCATTGCAGTCTGGACCAGGTGGAGGGGACCGGGTGTCTGGTTTGGCACTCCACTGTCGTGCTTCCACTGTATCTGGTTGAGTGGTTTCTCCGCAGCGGTGTTACCGGCTGTTTGGGGCATTTTGATTTGTGTGGCGGTCGAGACATCATTCTGCACGGCTGTGGGTCTCTATTCGTGCCCACCGCTGCAGTGGCTGTTCACATTGCACCGTGGCTGATAGTAAAAGGGCTATATTGTGCCCATTATAACATGGCAGGCGTGAGGACCACTGCTGGCATGTGGAAAATGACATTTTCCACTAGCACCACAGTGGTGGCTCCAACCACCATCCTAATGGGCCCCTTATTGCTCAGTTCTGGGTCTAACAGACCTTAAAAGCCTCAGGAGACAGAGATAAAAGACTTGATCCAATATGAGACCATTTACACCTGATTGCTCCAAGACTCCAATGAGAAAATCTTACATTTACAAATTTGCTCGATCTTTTGGCAATATGCAGAGTTACCTTATGAAGGTGGTTGGGCCTATTCCCCCAGGAAGTTTGAAAGAGAATACATCCGCAATAATGATCCTTTTGTAAGTTTATAAGCCCCCAATCTAAATAAAGTGGGTAACTGTGGGTTTGGCACAAATGGAAATCCATCATGTTTTTTGTGTCCAGTCAGTGCAACTCAATATAAGTCCATCAGTTAAATTGTTAAATTGTGTTCCCTGTGCAGGTTCTCATGCACACATATGCCTAGTCTGCAGTTTGGACTGGCCACTGGCCTTGCTGTTTCTTACTGTGTTTGCCCATTCCTTGTGCAGGTTCTCATGTACCTACTCTGCACTTTGTATGGGCCACTGGCCTTGCTGTTTATTACTGTATTTGCTCCTTCCCTGTGCAGGTTCTCATGTACCTACTCTGCACTTTGGACTGGCCACTGGCCTTGCTATTTATGACTGTGTTTGTCTATTCCCTGTGCAGGTCCCCATGTACCTACTCTGCACTTTGGATTGGCCACTGGCCTTGCTGTTTATTACTGTGTTTGCACATTCCCTGATCTGGTCCTCATGTACATACTCTGCACTTTAGACTGGCCACTGGCCTTGCTGTTTATTAATGTGTTTGTCCATTCCCTGTACAGGTTCTTATGTACCTACTCTGCAATTTAGACTGGCCACTGGCCTTGCTGTTCATTTCTGTGTTTGCCCATTCCTTGTGCACGTTCTCATATACCTACTTTGCACTGTGTACTGGCTACCAGTCTTGGTCTTGTCTACTTTTGATGCCTATCTGTGTAATATGTGAAAAAAGACAGTTACTCCTGTTGTCTTCTTTGTCAGTGTGCTTGCTAATTAAAGGGTTTTATGTCCGGGTATACTTTAATGTGACACATGCTCTGTATGCCACTTTAACATTGCCAATGGCGGATTTCACTTTTTCAGGGTTTTGCAGAGGTGACAGGCACGTCAGTTCTTCTTGACACCGAGGCTTGGGGTGCAATGATGTTTGTTTGTGATGAACTACTGTTCTCATAATCAATCTATGGTGATGTTAGCTAAATTGTACACATGACATGTTTGGATGCGCCGCCAGCGTAGAGTGGGACTCTATCCATAGGATATCAGGCAGGCTGGCCAAGGTCCATCATGTCTGTATGATCTTTCTTGATTCAAGAACAGCAGTGTTGGTATATACTGATCTTGTAATGGCCAGACATCCTAGTCACATGGGTAAATGTTAATGTGTGTACTTGGGAGTTCATGAAGTGTGCAGTGTGAAGGGGTGACTTTATCAGTAGTGTTGATGTGTGGGTGCCCCTGCGATGGCAACTGCACACGTGTCAAACTGGATTTGAGTGCCTGTTAGTTGGATTGGTCAGCCCTGTGTTTGTGATTGTGTATCCAAGTGGGAGTTGTAGGTTGTGCACTGTGCAGTGTGTTGGGGTGTCCTTGCACTTCTGGGGATACATTCTTGTTGTTGGAGCCAATTGTGAGTATGCAGAGTGTATGACTGGCAGGTCAGTGTTGTGTTTTGTTGATCAGCCATGTGTCTTGATACTATTTGTGCTACCTGAGCAGACTGGCTCAGCCTCACTGACATTGGGGGTGTGTTGTTTCATGCATTGCTGTCACTTGAGCCATTTTTCTGTTCCAGTATGGCATGTGGGATGTGGAGTTGTACCATCCCCTATCTGTTCTTATGATACCTACCCATTGTGAGTGAGCATTCCATCTATTTGTGTATGGTGCACTCCTACCATGCCCACTACTGACGTAAAAACCACTTCACTCTCATGTCAGCTATCCCCTTGGGTTGGCAGTGTGTGTCCCTCCTCACCACTGCATTTGTTACACGATGCTTTGTGGTGCTGATCTGTGCGCAATACCAATGTGCCACTCAGTACAGTTTCCCAATTGGTTATGTGTGATTTGTTTGTACTGGTTTACAGTCATGGTTTCAACTGTTTGTGCTGCACATTCCTCTGGTGATGTTGTTTGCACCTGGGTGTTCCAGATTTGTGCATCTGTGGGTGATGGGTAAGCTGTATGTGTGTTTGCTGAGGTACTGCAACCCTTCCTGAGTGTGATGTTGTCTGTCTGTGTGCTGTGGTGGTTTGTGTTTTGGGGATTCATGTTGTGGCACTCAGATATGTGTGCTACTGGTTTGGTTGGTGTGCACACACTGCTTGGTGTGCTTGCAGTGCTGTGAGTCTATGTTGCCTTGTAATTGCCTGGTGTGCATCCTTGATGTACAGCTGTGTTTGTAATGTGAAAGATTGGCATGTGCATCTATTGTGTTTTTGCTGTGGATGTGTACAGTGTTTGGCCTGTGTTGTCTCTTTCAGTTGACAGTTTCTCTGTGTGTGATGTTTCTTTGCATGTCAATGTTTGTGAGTTGTTTGTGCACTGTGATACATTCAGATTTGTGTTGCAAGTGCAGTGTGCATTACTTGTGTGTCTGTCACATGCATGTAGGAGTATTCTTGTTCCTGAGCTTGTTTTGAGTGTACCTAGGTGATTTCTCCTGTCATATTTGACCTGTCCTTTGTCAGGAATGTGCATGTGCATACATGTGGTACACTATTGCACCATGTTGGCTTGATGGGTGGTGTGGTATGTCTGTCTGTGTTTTCCTATCGGACCATTGCTCCCAGTTTGTGTCCATTATTGTTTTGAGATGTATGTATAGGCATTTATATAGCGCACTACTTACCCGGAGGGTCCCAAGGCGCTTCGACCGCTGCGAAACCCTTCCTGGCTTCCCTGAGAGATGGTCCCTTAATGGGTATCTCCAGGGTGAGACCAGGCATCCCCGGCGGTCTGGTGAGGCCGTTAGTGAAGATGAGGCAAGCTAATGCCCAGAGTTGCCGAGTGTGATCGCTGATCAGAGTGGGCACCGAGGCGAGAGAATTATCGAGTCCGCTGACCCTGGTCCAGAAACCTGCCGCGCCGGGAATCGAACCCTGGTCCCGGGCCGTCCTCTGCTCTCGGGTCTGCCGCCTCTAACCAGTGAGCCACACTACTTCACTGCCGCCTCTAACCAGTGAGCCACACTACTTCACTCCATGAGATGATGCACTTCTTGTCTGTGTTGGGGTATGGTGTCTGTGCATTGGTCCTAAGTGATGGTGTTTTGTATTCCTGTTCTGTCTGTGATCCCATTGCCTTTCCACTGTTTAGTAGTTTAGTCTGCCCTGTTCCCATGATGCACTGGGCCAGGGACAGACTGATTTGCATATAGCCAGGTTCTGAGCTGGGATGGGGCAGTGAGATAAATAACGGTGATGGATCAAGCCCTGATCTTTGGACTGGGTAAGAGTGGTCTGCTTAATTCAGACACTCTGTTCATCACCATCCCTTTTTCTGAATCGTTTTCGGCCACTATAGGTGTGGCAGGGTATACTCAGACATGAGTCCCTTTCTCACTGCTCCATCAGGATTCAAGCAAGCCGGGCCGAAGACGGCTGAAATGCCAGAAACCGGTCCCCGGTAGCTTGTCTCCTTTCTGGTGAAGAATTGGCTTGGTAGTTTAGGTTGCCCTGTTCCCATGATGCACTGGGCCAGGGACAGACTGATTTGCATATAGCCAGGTTCTGAGCTGGGATGGGGCAGTGAGATAAATAACGGTGATGGATCAAGCCCTGATCTTTGGACTGGGTAAGAGTGGTCTGCTTAATTCAGACACTCTGTTCATCACCATCCCCTTTTCTGAATCGTTTTCGGCCACTATAGGTGTGGCAGGGTATACTCAGACATGAGTCCCTTTCTCACTGCTCCATCAGGATTCAAGCAAGCCGGGCCGAAGATGGCTGACATGCCAGAAACCGGTCCCCGGTAGCTTGTCTTCTTTCTGGTGAAGAATTGGCTTGGTAGTTTAGTCTGCCCTGTTCCCATGATGCACTGGGCCAGGGACAGACTGATTTGCATATAGCCAGGTTCTGAGCTGGGATGGGGCAGTGAGATAAATAATGGTGATGGATCAAGCCCTGATCTTTGGACTGGGTAAGAGTGGTCTGCTTAATTCAGACACTCTGTTCATCACCATCCCCTTTTCTGAATAGGCATTTATATAGCGCACTACTTACCCAGAGGGTCCCAAGGCGCTTCGACCGCTGCGAAACCCTTTCTGGCTTCCCTGAGAGATGGTCCCTTAATGGGTATCTCCAGGGTGAGACCAGGCATCCCCGGCGGTCTGGTGGGGCCGTTAGTGAAGATGAGGCAAGTTAATGCCCAGAGTTGCCGAGTGTGATCGCTGATCAGAGTGGGCACCGAGGCGAGAGAATTATCGAGTCCGCTGACCCTGGTCTAGAAACCTGCCGCGCCGGGAATCGAACCCTGGTCCCGGGCGGTCCTCTGCTCTTGGGTCTGCCATCTCTAACCAGTGAGCCACACTACTTCACTGCCGCCTCTAACCAGTGAGCCACACTACTTCACTCCATGAGATGATGCACTTCTTGTCTGTGTTGGGGTATGGTGTCTGTGCATTGGTCCTAAGGGATGGTGTTTTGTATTCCTGTTCTGTCTGTGATCCCATTGCCTTTCCACTGTTTGTCTGGACATGTCTGGGCTTGTTGTACTGCTGTGTTTGTTGTTTGTGTAGTTTGTGCTTGGCTATTGTATTTTTGCTAGCATTGGTTCAGTCATCCTTGAGTGTGTGTTGTTTGTGGATGCCCCCCAGGGAGTGTGATTCTTTGCCATTGTATTCACAGGACATTATTTGCACCATTCAGTGTGTTTGACACTAGTGTTGAGTGGTGCAGGTGTGAGGTGGGTGGAGGAGGGGTATGTGTGAAGGATCCAAGTTGCGTTTGAAGGTCATGGAGTGTGTCAATAGGCCCTGTGTGTTGTGCCGATGACATACACATGTCAAGTGAGGAGGTACAGATATTTAGCTGATCACTATTTGACTTCAGACACTTCCCATCATCCATTTGCCTCTGCATGGCTTTCAATGCTGTCTCCCTGAGTTGTTGCACAGAGATCACTGTGGTTTGATTTCACTCACAGTGCCAGCCATATGTTATTGGTTGGCCTAAGGGTGTTGTGATCTGTTCCTTCTCTTGCATGTGATGTACAGATGCTTTATGGCTGACTCCTTGTGTTCCCATCACTGTCCACCTCACTTTTGTCTTGCCCACTTCTTGTCCTCCATTGCTGCTGCCATCTGGTTTGTGTATGTGGCTTTGTGTCAGTGTGGGGTGTGTCTGCGTGGCTTGACAGGCATTGTGTACAGTTAGGGTATTGTTCATATTCAATGTGAGTGTTCATTTTGTGATTGGACTCCGTTTTCTTGACATGAGTGGAGTGTGGGTGAGGGGAGAAGGGTTGCCCTGGCCCTGAGCTTATGTGCTGTGTGTTCCTCTGCAGCCCAACCTGCTGAGACTGGATCCCTGGTTGTTTGGTGTGTGTGGTGCAGGGTCTGGGTTCATCCGGCTGGTTAATTGTGAGGGGGAGCACAGGAGGGGCACACAGCATATCCCCTGATGGATGTGGGGGGCCTAGTGTGTGAAGGGTGCAGTTGTGGCCCAGTGAATCTTTGGGGACTGACCATGCCTGGCACAGGCCCTGCCTGCTGCATTGTGCACATGTTTTCCCGCGTCTTCACTGCAGCAGTGACGTGACCGGGATATTTCTGTGATTTAACAGTAAACGGGTGACCTGGATGCGGAGGGGTGATTTTGTGACAGGTAGGACATGTGTGAGTACACTTGTGGTTGTGTTGCTGTCCCTGCCAGAGTGTCTGGTGTGGACAGGAACAGTATATCAGGCAAGGAGTTGTGAGTTGTGGTTGTGTGCAGGGTTGTGTGATTGCGTACCTGTGGCGTTGTCCTTGACCGTGCATTACTTGCTGGTAGTGTATCAGGTACAGCAGCAGGAAGATACGTAGAGCTGGATCCATTGTGGTCTGGAACGGGTGGAGGGGACTGGGAGTCTAGTTTGGCGCTCCACTGTAGTGCTTCCGCTGTATCTGGTTGGGTGGTTTCTCTGCAGCGGTGCAATGGGCTGTTTGGGGCATTCTGTTTTTTACGGCCGTCGAGACGTCATTCCGTACGGCGTTGGGTCTCTATAAGCTCCCACCGCCGCGGTGGCGGGCGCATTTATATGGCGGTTCACGTCGCACCGTGGCAGACGGGAAAAGGACCACTGCTGGCGGGCGGAAAATGACTTTTCTGCCACCGCCAGCACCGCAGTGGTGCCTCTGCCCGCCATCCTAATGGGGCCCTTAGTGCTCAGTTGTGGCTCTAACAGAACTTAAAAGCCTCAGGAGGCAGAGATAAAAGACTTGATCCAATACGAGCCCATTTACAACGGATTGCTCCAAGACTCCTGAAGAAAATCCGACATTTGAAAATTTGCTAGATCTTTGGGCAATGTGCATTGTTACCTTATGAAGGTGGTTGGGCCCATATCCCCCAGGAAATTTGAAAGAAAATACATCTGCAATAATAATCCTTTACAAGTTTATAAGCTGGAGACACACAAGCCTTGTCAAACAGCCCAAAGTAGGTTGGGCCCTTTGTCACAGGGGTCCTTTAATGGAGCTAGCGTAAGTGCTGATATCTAACATATGCAAAAAGGAACTACTGATGGAAAGAATGCAGAGCAATGTCATACATTCACCCCAGTACAGAGATCTGGGCCTAAATCCATTGTTGTTTGCTCATCATGCCATTCCAGTTTGTAACCAACCATATGCAAATCAGTCTTGACCCTGTGCCCAATAGGAAGAGTCTAGCCCAAACTGCCAGGCCATTTCCTCCCTGGACTGGAAACACGCATCCTAAGACCGGTTTCGGGGTTTCACCCCTCTTCAGCCAGGATAGCTTGATTCTAGTGGCATGGAGAGCATGGGACCCACGTCTGAGCATACCCATTCCAAGCTGGTTGACAAATGCAAAAATAAATATGTATGGACAGAATGCAGAACAATGTCATACATTCACCCCAGTACAGAGATCCGGGTCTAAATACATCATTCTTTGCTCCCCATGCCATTCCAGTTTGGACTCAGCCATATGCAAATCAGTCTTGACCCTGTACCCAATAGGAACAGTCCAGCCTGAACTGCAGGCCAGGTCCCTCCCCGGACTGGAAACAAGCATCATAGGACCGGTTTCGGGGTTTCACCCCTCTTCAGCCAGGATAGCTTGATTCCAGTGGCATGGAGAGCACAGGACCTATGTCTGAGCACATCCGTCCCACTTGGGGTGACAAATGCAGTAAGAACTATTGTTGGACAGAATGTGGAACAATGTCATACATTCAGCCCAGTACAGAGATCTGGGCCTAAATCCATCGTTTTTTGCTCACCATACCATTCCAGTTTGGACCCAGCCATATGCAAATCAGTCTTGAGCCTGTGCCCAATTGGAACAGTCCAACCTAAAATGACAGGCCAGGTCCTCCCTGGACTGGAAACAAGCATCCTAGGACCAGTTTTGGGGTTTCACCCCTCTTCAGCCAGGATAGCTTGATTAAATTGGAATGGAGAGCACGGGACCCACGTTTGAGCACACCGTCCCACTTGGGGTGACGAATGCGAAAATAACTATTGATGGACAGAATGCAGAACAATGTCATACATTTAGCCCAGTACAGAGATCTGGGCCTAAATCCATCATTTTTTGCTCACCATGCGATTCCAGTTTGGACCCAGCCATATGCAAATCAGTCTTGACCCTGTGCTCAATGGGAAGAGTCCAGCCCGAACTGCCAAGCCAGGTCCTCCCTGGACTGGAAACAAGCATCCTAGGACCAGTTTTGGGGTTTCACCATTTTTCAGCCAGGACTGCTTGATTCCAGTGGCATGGAGAGCACGTGACCCACATTGAGCATACCCGTCCCACTCGGGGTGATAAATGCAAAAAGAACAAACTAACTGTGGTGTGGTAGTGGGCAAAAGAATGACGTATTTAACCCAGATCTTTTGACTCGGGGAGAATGTTTGCATTGTCAGCATTCAGTCCATCATTTGTTTGCTGTAACACTTTTCGGTGGGATGGGTATGCCCAGACGTGGGTCCCTTGCTCCCTGTGGCACTGGATTCAAGCTAGCCTGGCTGAAGAAGGGTGACATACCCTGAAACCGGTCCCAAGATGCTTGTTTTTGGTCCAGGGAGGACCTAGTCTGGCAATTCAGTCTGGACTGTTCCCATGGGGCACAGGGTCAAGAATTGATTTGCATATGGCTGGGTGGCATAGTGGGCAAAGGAACAATGGATTTAACCCAGATCTTTTGACTGGGGAAGACTGTTTGCATTGTCAGCATTCCGTTCCTCATTTGTTTGCTATTACACGATATCTAACATATGGCAGTGCCCCCAATTTAAATACATTTGGGAACTGTGGGTTTGGCACAAAGGGAACTCCATCGTGTTTTTTGTCTCCAGTCAGTCCAACTCAAAATAAGGCCAACAGTTACATTGTAACATTTTGTTTAGAAAATCTCTTGCCAGTGAAGTTTTGACATTCTTGTTCATAAAATACTTTTTTATTTGTAACGGGGTATGACGTATGTATGCCATGCAAAACACATCCATGAATCTCTCATAAGTCACTTTACATTCATCCATTCACCCATCTGTCCTCCACTTTTTGACAAACTTTCATCCACCCATATACTCATCAGTTGAACCTAACATCCATATCTATCCACCCAGCCATGCACATCTAACCACAGTGATACACCCATCAAACCTCCCATGTTTTTATCATCCACCCTCATCTCTCGCCCCCAATAAAAGCATTTATTCATCAACCAACAACCAAGCATTCATACATCTACTCACACTTGAATTCATGCTGCCGTGCATAACCACTCATCCATCTAGTCAGCCATCCCCAATTTTATGATTAATATCCATCAAAACATCTGTACACAACCAAAACCATATATCCATACTCTCATCTAACCGAAAAATATCTTTGCCTGCATGTGTCTGTATGTGGGTTCCTGAAGGAATATAAAATCAATATCACATATATAATATATAATGTTGTCATAACATATCCAATGTATATCTGTATTCCCCTGTATATCTCTAATATATGCCCGGGTTTCGTAGTTACTAAGAATGAGGCCTAAATCGAGCAAACTCCATCTTGGTTTCATTTCCCGAGCTCTCTTTCTATTAGTATGGAAAGCACGTGACATACTGCTGAAAGGAGATTCTGAAAGGTCGGCCCAGGCTATGAACAGAGCATTGCTACTAACATTAGAAGCCCAAGGTCACATCTGCTCTTTCTTGTAGGATGAGCGCATTCCTGCAGGCGCCATGCCTGTACTCCCATACACCAGAGCGAAAGGGAGGCATCTTTGCTGACCTACCCCCGAAATAGTTTCTGCAGAGCTTCAAGCCTATCTATTGTTCCTTATATGGGTGTTCCTGTTGGCCTCTCCTGAAACTGGTACTTTTCCATGTATGGGGTTTCTGTGGGTATGTTGAAAGTATATATGCATTGTTTTGAACATGATCCAGCAGTCTCCTCTGCACACCTTTGCGAGCTGTGACCAGACGGAGGCTCCCCTGTACAGGGCGCTTTGCGAAATAAACGATTGAACCTTTTCCATTGCCAACTGATTTATGTATGGTATATGAGATATATGGGCTATTGGTAAGTATAGCTCTATGGTATATTTTTCTAGTACTTCAGTTGGCGACTCCGCCGGGACTCCGCGATAGGGTTGTCCCCTCCCGTAACTGGGAGAAGAGGGACAGGGAGGGGTTCAGGTCGAGGGGGTGGACTGAAAAAAGGATCCTAATTGAGAAACCAGTTTGTGGTAAAAGCGGAACATTCTACTCTTCGACCCAGAGACTTCCCAGCTGCTAAATAACCCTTCGCCTGAGTCCTTCGGGCTTAACCCAGGAAAAGCTGGCCGTGTTGGTCTATAAAAGAAGTTGGTGGTGGAGAACGTTCGATCAGATGTGCGCGCACCAGGTGAGTGAATTGTATGGTATGATATGAGCACTTTTGAGAAGTCGCTCTAAAGAACAGTTAACTGCGTATGGTATGGTGGTTGGTGAACCACATTGGAATCTGGGGGTCTGACGTGGCAGAGGTGTGACTGCACGAGCAGATGCTCCACAGACTTGTTTGGTGAATAATTGGGAGAATGTTGGACGCCTTTTTGTGTTGCATGGAGGGTGCTCACAAATGGCCGGATCCTCTTCGGAAAGGTCCCCGGAAGCAACTGGGTAAGCGCAGGGTCTGGGGTTGCGCCCATAACGCCTGGCCCAACCAGCACAGGACTGGGGGATAGTCTGTAAGAGGGTCCGTGGTTCGCCTGTCTGATGAACCCAGGGCAGTCTCTGCGCTGTCTCTTTTATGAAGTATTTCTGTGGTCTGGAATCCAGGGTGATCGATTCCCGGAACAGGAGGAATACATTGTAGAACAAATATACTAAAGACAATGCAGAATTACAGTGGCCTCTAACAGGGTCTTTTGATGAAAGAAAAATAAATTATCTACAAAACAAGTTATTTTTAAGGAGAAGCCATCAGAGTATGTTTGACTCCTTGACCCTTTGGGTTAAGGAAGCAAAAAGACGGCGAATCCGAGGAGAAAAATTAGAAAAAATGAAAGCAGGACAGACTGTAACCCAAAAGGCAGTAGCGTATGAAAAGGAAAAAGTAGAGAAGAATATCGAGCAACTAGATAGACAGTTTAGATTGCAGACTGATAAAAGTTATGTGACCCGAACCGAAGCGGAGGATGAAATAGAGGAACTGTTGGAGACTTGCCCTCCACCCCCATATGCACCCCAGGGTCTGTACCCGGCAGTTCCGGTAGATCGCCAAGGAAGAGCGGGAGCAGCGGTTGCCACTGCTCCAGTAGCTGTGCACCCTCCTGCTCCTTTATCTGTTCCACCTACCCTCCGTCCTACTACCTCAGAATTAATCACTTTCTTGCCCGGTGAGGCGGCCGCTTTCCCTGCCTCTCCAGTATTGTTGACACCCCCAGCTAGGGGAATGGCGGCTACCCCCAGCGGGATGACCGCTGCCTCTCTAGAGGACACTCCGCCATGTCCTTTGGGAGGGATGGAAGGTCGTTAGGTTTTTACTCGATCATCTCTAGGTGAGGAAGAAAGACGGGCTGTGGTGATTCAGGCATCCCAATGGATGCGGAATCCAATTTATACCCTAGAGGACATTTGGAGTACGAAGAAAGATTTTGAACCAGTTACTCAACAATTAGCGTTAGAACATATGACAATAAGATTGATCTCTTTATGGGAACAATGCTTCCAAGAAGGCCAGGCCCCTCAAATATTGTGCGATATTAGAGATTGAGCTTTTACATTTGAGTTACAGGTTAACGAGGTATTCCAGAACGTTGAAACTTTAATTAAGTATCGAGACCAAATGGTTAACCGATGTCCAGATGTGGGGACACAGTACCCTATGAGAGAAGTGCATCCCATCTTCCACCCCGAAGTTCCCGAAGTATTGGATGGAGGAGGTAATCTCACCAGAGCACGTATAGAGGCACATTTCCAAGACCAGTGGGTTTATACCCCTTGGAAACGGAGTGAAGTCCTTACGTTAAAGCAGAGGTCTTCAAACTTTTCCAGGTTGAGCCCCCCCAGCTGAATTCCCCCAGATGTTGGGCCCCCCCACCACCCGACAGAAACCTCGGGAATCCGGCACACCACATGATCGACTGCCACGCGCACACCACGGGCCATATCCGGCAAACAATGCTCAACACAACAAGAGTGCCTAGCAAACTGCAGGCCTGTGAGTGGGTGTGACGAAACGACAGAGGCGTACCAGACTGCTCAAAACACAATCCTCCAAGACAAAATGTGCGCAAATTCTCCCCACTAGGATGCCCTGCCTTACACAGGACACAGATCAACAACAACACCACCAACATGAATGTGACGGGTGTGCCGGTGCCCAGCCACACCTAGACTCTCATTCTGTGGGTGAATCCCTGCCACTGCCATCCTCAGGCTGTGCTCCACATCCAGTTCTAAACGGTACCTAGTCTTCAACACCGCAACTGCTGAGAACCCAATCTCACAAACTCCCCAACAAATAAACAAATACATTGTAGGATGTAAAGCACCATGCACAAGTGAACCAAAGGGAGGACCGCCGTGATGAACCCACTATAGGAAACACACCATGGGTGCTTCACCAAGCGGAACCCAAAACATGGAACCCGACCTTGCCCATGGGGGCCCCGCATTCAAGTAGCAGCTGGACGTCACGCAAAATGTCACACGCATGATGCATAGATCCCACACATGAGCACACATAGAATACAGAACAATAACACATAGGCAAGGGAGCAGCCAAACAATTCAAATACCTTCCACTCTGAACCACAGCTCTCATGGCACCAAGAAAGCAAAGGAAGTCATCACAACCCTCCCCATCCATCATGTACACCTTGTCATCCACCAACTCCCCCACCATTCATTCCGTCCCTCCATCTGAGCCCCATCCACATCCAAACCCCTTCAACAACTTGCAAACCCATCCACCTTCCATCCCTCCATCCATCATCTCACCTCTTCATCCCTCCATCCACCCCCTCACCCATCCATCCATCATCCATCCATCCTTTCACCCAATCTATCCCCTCACCAATCCATCCACTCTTCCACCCACTCATCCATCCAACCATTCACCCAAGCTATCCTCCCACTCATCCATCCACTCCGCCACTCATCCATCCACTCTTCCACCCATCCATCCATCCATCCACTCATCCAACCACCCACCCTCTCACCCATCCAGCCATCCCCTCACCCACTCATCCATCCACCCAGTCACTCATCCGTCCACCCACTCAACCCCCCACTCATCCATCCATCCCGCTCTCCACCCTTCCCCCCACTCATGCATGCACTCTCTGACCCATCCATCTCCATGCTCCTCTCCTCACCCATCCATGTACACACCTGCCCATCCACTCTGCCAATCATTCATCCATGTCATCACTCATCCATCCATCCTCCCCCTCTCTCTCGCCATTCCCCCCTCACCCTGCCACCCATCCCTCCATCCACCCTTCACCCATCCACCCACTCATCCATCCACTCATCCACTCATGAATCCATCCATTGACCACTCATCCACCCCTTCATTCCTCCATCCATCCCCCGTCCATCCACCCATCCATCCCCACATCCACCCCTTCACTCATCCATCCATTCATTCATCCCTTCACCCATCAATACATCAATCCATCCATCACCTCTCTCATCCATCCACCCACCGACTCGTCCACCATCCACCCCCCCATCAATCCATCCACCATTTCACTGATCCATCCACCCCTCCACCCATCCATCTACCCTTCCAACCATACACACATCATCCACTCCCATCCATCCCTCCACTCATGCATCCATCCTCTCTCCCACCATCCATTCACCCCTTCACTCACCATCCATCCCCTCACTCATCCATCCACCCCCCACCCATACATCCACCACTCCACCCTCACACCTTTTATGATTAAAATTCGAATCTGCAGACCAACATCCCTGAACACCGGGTGCCCACACATAGATCCTCATGATTTGAGGACTGCAGACCAGAGCCCACTGTCCCGATTCATGGCCCAAACCCGGATTGCAACCTCTCCCTTCCTTCCCAAAATAACTGAAGGACTCCCGCCCCCCCAACTGCCCCTCACTCCCACCCCCCCTTGAAAGGCTGGGGCCCTGGACCAGAGCCCACACTGCCCGTGCCTCAAAACCTCTGCGAAACCTTCTCCCCCTTCTGGGAAGAGCTAACTCTCCCAGGAGGGGGTTAATTCACAGAGCTGACAGCTTCAGCTGCAGTGGGAGGCAAAGGGTCTCCTCTGCTAAAACTGAAAGTGTGTCTGTTTGTTTGCTTTCATTTTTAGCAGAGGAGACCCCTGCCTCGCACGCTGTCGACTCCATGAATTGGCCCCCTCCTGGGAGAATCACCCAGACAAAGAAACGGGCACAAAGCGAAGATCGAAGTGGAGCCCGCGCCCCCCCTGGGATGGCGCCACGCCCCCCCAGGGGGGCGCGCCCCACAGATTGAAGAACCCTGCGTTAAAGGCTCAGCTCATGCAGAATTACAGTGGCAGAAGAATCCTACAGCTTATTATAAAGAATTGAACTGAAGCCGCTAATTCGGCCGTCATGACACTAGCCGTTATTGAGTTATTTTTTGGTCTTTTAGTCCCTGTGGATATATGGAGGCAAGTGCATGATTCAGATCATGCTGCCAAACTTGGAGGGACCTGGGAACAAATTAAGGCTTGGGACAAAGATCGGAAACCTGGTAATAAGCCTAGAGATTAGAGTTTGGCTATACCAGCTCGGATTATTACAGTTATGCAAACCCTTTCTCCCCCGAGGAAGGTAGATTGGGATAAGGTGACAGCCTGCATTCAAAAGAAGGATGAGAATGTGTCAGATTTCTTTACCCGATTTGAGAAAGTATTTATCGACTTCAATGGACAGGATTTGTCCACTGAAGGGGGTATAAGACTGTTTGTCAATAACTTTGTTACCAATTTGTTGCCAGAAATAAAAACACGTTTGCAGGCTGCTGAAAGTACTTGGACTACGTCACCTCCTTCAGGTATTCTGAGTATGGCTGAGAGTAAGGATAAGTCAGATAAAAAGGTTAAAGATTTTAAAACACGTGTCCTGCTGCAGCAAGTTAGCCGAGGATGAAATGGAGGAAGAACTAGTAGGGGCCTTTTCCTAGGGGTGCAATGATGAGAGGAGGAGGAAGTCAGGGACCCCCTTTGAGGTACGATCAGTGTTCCAATTGCAGACAGGAGGGACACTGGCAAGCCCAGTGTCCAATACTGATGGAGCGGAGTGGTTTCAGAAGGGGACGAGGAAGAGGAGGTACTGACCGGAGTAGCATGAAATGTGGTGACCGAGCAGGAGGTGAGTCAGGAACCAACTATTTTGATGATTTCCAAGGGAGACAATACTATAATGAAAATTATCATGAAGACACCTATTGCGGAATTAATTATGCATGAGACAGCCACGAACAGAGCGGGGGTCATATATCAGTACCAGTTGACCAGCAGGGACCTTACGTTGAGGGAAATTTGATGGGGACATCTGAAAAGTTTTTAGTGGATACTGGAGCTGTGAATAGTTCTGTAGCTCATACATTGGTCCCAGGGGTCGCTCTGTCTGGGCAACAAAAAGGAATCAGTGGGATTTTAAGGAATCCCTGTAGTCAGCCCCATTTTGAAACCACTTTCCTTTACTATTGGACCCGTTACTGTAGAATCACCGTTTCTGCTTACCTCTAGTTGCGGCGAGAATTTATTAGGTTTGGATAATATTAAAGCAATTACATGCTCGTATTTATTGTTCTCCTGATGGTGTTTATTTAACATTGCGACCTCCTACTGAATGTACGACTCAATATCTACTGAAAAATGCACCCCTCCCTCCTGAGTTTTCAGATATACCCCCGCTCTATGGGCGAAAGGGGACACGGATGTGGGATTGTTGAACATACCACCTGTGTCCATAACTCTGAAACCAAATGTGCGTTTACCCCGTATTCCTCAATATCGAATTTCACCTGAGGGTGAGCAGGCACTATTACATGTTATTCGTGATTTAATCAAAAAGGGAGTTGTGGAAGAAACTACATTGAATATTTGTAATAGTCCCATTTTACCGATTCTGAAGAAGGCCCCTCAAGATGGTGATCCTGATTATAAAGATACTTATCGTTTTGTGATTGACCTTAAAGAGGTTAATAAAATAGTGGTCCCTCAATATCCTGTGGTCCCTGATATCACGGCCATCTTAACTATGATTCCCCCCACCGCACAGTATTTTTCGGTGATAGATCTCAAAAATTCTTTCTTTAGTATTCCCATACACCCTGACAGCCGTCATATCTTCGGATTCTCATTGTCTGGCCGAAGCTTCATATTCTGTTGTGCACCTCAAAGCTATACTGAAAGTCCTAGTATTTATAGCCAGGCTCTGAAAACAGTATTGGACGAATTAGTTCTCCCTTCTGGTAATGTTCTCATTCAATATGTGGATGATATTTTGTGGCCTCTGATACAGCGGAGGGTCATAAGGAATCAACTGTTAAATTGTTGCACCACCTGGCTGCTCATGGCAATAAAGTCTCCCTGTCTAAATTTTAGTATTGTCAATAGGAAGTGACCTACCTTGGCCACTTACTGTCGAAAGCGGGGAGACGGTTAACTCCTGAACGAATATCTGTT
This sequence comes from Lissotriton vulgaris, assembly GCF_964263255.1. Taxonomy (NCBI): domain Eukaryota; kingdom Metazoa; phylum Chordata; class Amphibia; order Caudata; family Salamandridae; genus Lissotriton; species Lissotriton vulgaris. The sequence continues at coordinate 650,109,543 of NC_141696.1, read as the reverse complement.
ATTATTAACATGCCTGTACCTCGTACTCAACGTGATGTTCGTGCTTTTCTAGGCATAACCTCTTACTGTCGCCAATGGATTCCTAATTTTTCTCTTCTGACTAAACCCTTGTTGCACTTGGTTACAAAAGATGTGCATGAACCCCTACCCTGGACGGATAAATGCCAAGATGCTTTTAAATCTTTAAAATCTGCCCTCTGCTCTGCACCTGTTCTGGGTACCCATGACTACCGGAAGCCTTTTGTACTTTACGTGCATGAGGTAGACGGTTGTTCTCTTTCAGTGTTGACCCAAGATTTTGGAGGAAAACAAACACCCTGTGCATATTTTTCGGCAGTATTGGATAATGTTGCCCGAGCCCTCCCCTGCTGCTGTGGCGGTGGCTGTTCGACAGTCATAAGGGATTGTTTTAAATACTGACCTCACAGTGATGGTACCGCATGCAGTGGATATATTATTGAACAGAACAAAAACTCAGCACCTCAGGAGTGCGCGATTGACTGGTTATAAATTAACTTTATTTGCACCCCACATTAAAATTAAAAGATGTGCCACTATGAACCCAGCCACGTTACTACACCTCCCTTCGGGTGATCAAATGGACGATGTCCATGACTGTATATTTCAGACTGAAGAAAAAAAGAAGGGATGAGTAGACCTCACTGATAGCCCTTTATCTGACCCGCAAGGGGAATTGTATGTGGATGGCTCTTGTTTCAAGTTACCAGATGGCACTACAACAGCTGCTTATGCTATAACTACCCTTAGAACAGTAGTAGATACCGGTGGGGTTTCTCTGCATTCAGCACAAGCAGCTGAACTAATAGCACTACTAAGGGCTTGTGAACTGAGTGAAGGGTTAAGAGTTAATATCTTTACTGACAGCCAGTACGCCTTTGGCGTGGCCCATAGTTTTGGGCGGCTGTGGAGAGAACGGGGATTCCTTACTTCTCATGGCCAAAGAATACAACCAGACCAGCTGATCGAAAGACTGTTATATGCTTTAACCTTACCAGAAGAGGTAGCTATCATCAAGTGTAGTGCCCACAAGAAAATCACTGATACTACAGGAGAAGGAAATGCTTTTGCTGACCAAGTAGCGAAGGAAACAGCGCAAACTAAAACGTCCAAAATGTTTCCCAGTGTAGCAACTCGATGGGTGGCGCAGACTACAGTATTCGATAACACTATTGAAAGTGTTAAGGAACTACAGAAAGAGGCCACGAGTTATGAACTGACAAGGTGGGAACAGGAAATAGGGCGTTTAGACAAAAATGATTGTTGGACTGATTTAACGGACAGACAGAGATGGTTATTGCCTAATGCTCTATTGCAGTGGTTCCCAAAGTTTTGGCTCCTGAGGACCCCCATTAAGTCAGCACTGGAAGCCTGGGACCCCCACGCAATCTGTATGATTTAAATTTCAAACATTAAAACAGTAATTCAAAAAAAATAAACACAGGTGTGCACACAAAACAAATAGTCGAATTACTAAGGATTTTAGTATTTTATATTGAAAGAATCTGCAAAAAACTAAAAACGTTATTGGGAAGGTTGGTGCTGCATCTCCATGACTAACTTTTAAATGGTTTGTTTTATTTCACAGTACAAGGCTCCTGCCAGGACCAGACTGGAAACTCAAAGCAGCCCTGGCAAATGTTTTCATACCAGTCCCCACAGGGTGCACACCAAGTGCAGTGAGTGAGTCGAACCACTACAAAGGGGACTTTGGGAGGCTCTCACCCTCCCCCCCAAGAAAATTTAGAAAACAATGGTGCATTCTAAAACACATTTATCATTAGATATTGAATTGTATTAGCTTTGAAAGGATAGTAAATGATGACCTTACTATGCACCAGGATACAATAATCTTTGTTTGGGTTCTTCAATGATTCCCTTTTTATCACACTCCAACAGTGCCTCTCATCTTTCCATAGTCCCTCTGTCACATATATTTCATTTGTTTGGCTTTATGACATAAAATGTCGAATAAAAGCTTTTACTACTACTACTACTATATTTCATTTGTTTTATAGCACCTATCATACCATTGTAGGACGTCAGAGCACTGTACAACACACACACACACATATACGGCAGATTTGAAAGTCCCTTGCGCAACCGGTCTGCATGACTTTTCCTGTTCTTGTAAATATGGCACCTTTTCACACAGCACTGCGTGAAAGGTGCGTTCCATGGGTTTTGGTGTGAGTGTTCCCAAGCAACACCCATGAAACCAGGCACATTTCCAGTTTGCAAGAAATCGTAAATCTGGAAATGCGCCTGAATGCTACACCTCCCCAAGGGAGGCGTAGGGAGGTGCAACAAGAAGAAATGTATTAATTTCTTCTCGTTATTTAGGAAGATGAAATCCCCTCTAGTGATTGTTCATGTGCAGAAGGGAATCCTACCTGAACATAAACAATCTCCCCACAACACATGCATCCCTGCACCATGGTACAAGGGTGCCTGTGCCGGCGCAAGGCAGCAGTTTGTGCACCAGCGCAGGGAGAGCACTGAGGTGCAACATACTATGGTAAATATGTTGCATCCCTGTGCTTTGAAAGTGACTAAGTGCGGCGCTGCCAAATGGCTTGCAGCACTCACTGAGTCACTTTCCTTGTAAATCTGACCCATAGAGACAATGAATCATACATGTAATTACATAAGGCAAAGGCGACAACAATTTGTAGGATTCACATGTCATTCATACTGGTAGGCATAACACAGTGCTTAGCATTGACTTTAACAATGAAACTTTCTTTCCATTCAAATAAACCTTTTTAGCAGCATCAGGATAATGAAAGACTGGAAAAAAAACATAAGTTACTATCTTGTACCATGCAGTTTGCAAACATCTTTTTGATGCCAGTTTATATGTCTCTGTGCTAGATCACGATTGTCACTTATAAACTGCACAGTAACTAAAGAATCTCTGTGACAAAAGCAGTAACCCACTGACCTATGCAGATCAAACACAGTTTCAAAAAAATGCAGGCACACTTTCTTTGCAAGAGGCATATTAACCCTCTCTGTTACATTAAATAAGTCAAGCTGCCACTGGACAAAACTCATCTCTATCCAGCAGGAACATTAATCACTGGTGTTATCTTGACACTTGTATTGTTGCTCGAAAACTTCTAATTATACTCTGAACTTTGCAGTGCTTTTCAAACTGCTGCCTGAGGACCCACTGGGAATGTGTCACAGACCCCTAGGGGTCCGCGGACCACAGTTTGAGAAACACTGCTCTAGTGTATGCAGTAGTAGTGATGGCCCATGTCACTGCCCACATTGGAGCAAAAGGTATTTGTGCATTATTGGACCCAGTGTGGAATAACCCTAATATTCCTAAAACTGCTGCCCATGTAGTTAAGTATTGCATGGTTTGTTTGCAGCATAATCCAGGAGGACGAGAAACAGTCCTCAGTGGAAATTTTGCTCCCCCTTCATTGCCCTTTGAAGTATTACAGATGGATTACATTCAATTTGGCAGAGTGAACAGCCTGTACCACCAGTATGAACTGGTGGTAGTTTGTGCTTTCAGAAAATGGGTTAAAGCCTACCCCACCAAGGAAAATACTGCCCTAGCTGCTGCCAATGCCCTAATAAAGGAATTTTTGCCCCGCTTTGGTTTACCCCGAATTATATGGACGGACAATGGGGTCCATTTTAATGCGGAGATTGTTAAGCATGTTAGTGAAGGGTTACAGATAAAACAAAAATTCCATGCAGCACGACACCCACAATCTGCAGGATTAGTTGAGAAATACAATGGCATAGTAAAACTGAAAATGGCAAAGATACAGCAGAGTACGGGTTTGAGTTGGCCAGATGCATTGCCCCTAGCACCAATGTCAATACAAATAACTCTTCATTCTCGGGCCGGGCTGTCACACTATGAAGTTATTTTCGGACGACCCGCCAATGTATGGGGTGTCCCAAGGCCCAAATCCTTTTGTGATCTTGATTACCTCATGAAGACTGATTACTTGTACGCTTTAACTAAAGATCTGCGTTCTATTTATCAACAGGTCTCAGCAGTACTGCATCCGCTGCCGGAGGGTCCCGGACATCGCCTGGAACCAGGACAGTTGGTCCTAGTGCGGAATTACCAATGGAAATCGAGTCTGGAACCGAGGTGGAGCCGCCCCTATCAAATACTTCTGGTCACCCGAACAGCAGTGAAAGTAGATGGGAAGAAACATTGGATAAACGTCTCCCATCTAAAGAAGCTACCCTTGCTGCTTCCCTCTGATCAGCAGAACCGAGAAGGAGTTCTAACACAAGAGGGAGAACAAAGGGTACGGTTTGTGCCTTTCTCGGATGCCGTTGAAATAGGGCAGGAGGAAATGTTGTGGATACCGCAAGGAGGTGAAACAGATTTGGTTCCTGAAAATTGTGGTACACTTTTTTTTTTTTTTTATTTATTTATTTTTTTTCCATGGCAGAGGCATAAAACATACAAGGACGAAAACAGCATCATGGCAATCATTCACATAGTTGCTAATACATTACTAGCTAAATAAGAAAAAATAAAAATAAGAAAAAAAACAAGAAAGAAAGACAAAACGTATAACATGTGAAATATATCTTTGCAGATATAGTCCTTTAAATTAGATCCAATTGTCCATAGGAGACCATATCTTCCTAGCAAAAGTCTTCTTTTTCTGTCCATTCAGTTTATAAACTGCTTTGTCCATTCTATAAACATTTAGCAACTTTCCCAACCATTGCTCAAATGATGGTGGATCTATATCTAACCATCTAGAAGTAATACAAAAACGGTAGACAGACATTCCAATGAAAAGAAAATGTTCTTGATCAACAGATAAACTCTCGGATGGAAAATAAATACCAAAAATAATCACAGAAGGACATAGCTTAATATTAACATTAAGCAAGTTGGTCAGAAACTTTTCAATCTTATCTATGTATACCACCAATTTAAGACAACTATAAAACATGTGACATGAGTCCGCTGCTAGGGTTCCACAGCGACTACAATTAATGCCTTTCGTGGATTTCCATTTGGCCAGCTTAGCAGGTGTGTAATAGAGATCTAAAGTAGACATATAATGTTGACTTTTAAGAGAGCTATTGATTAGTGTTTTGTTGCTAATCTCGAACGCCCTTACCAAATCTATCCCTTCTATACACAGTTTTCTTTGCCATTTCTGGGCTTGTTGATCGAGATCATCATGCAACCTGTTGACCATTAATTGATAGATTGTGCCAATACGATTATCCTTCCTACAGCTCTCTAAGATATCGTTAGTCTCCATGGCATCGCTATATAAGAGGTTTTTTTTTTCCAAAAAGCTGCGGATCTGTAGATATTTAAAAAATTCATTCCTGGAAAGGCCGAATGTGTCTTGAAGCTCAGAGAAGGACATAAAAACCCCATTTTGATACAGTTGCCCAATTGAGTGGATCTGTCCCAAACGCCATTGGTATGTAGGAATATCTTGAAAAATCCCTGATAGTGAAATATTACAACAAATAGGTGTATAAAAATTGAATTTTGAAGTTATCCGTAAAGTTTTATTAATCTGTCTCCAAACTAAAAAGGCAGAGAGAAGCACCTTAAATTTTGTTTTTTTGTAATAACTGGGTTCCATGAATTTCAATAGACATTGACGGTCATGAGCGCCCATGAGCATTTCGAAAATAGAGGGTGCCATAGATGTTTCGGTAACATGGTCATGGAATAGTAGGACCTTGATTGTTTTAAGAGTGATAGCCCAATAATACATTCTAAAGTTCGGAAATCCCAACCCAGCACGTTCTTGCGGGAGAGTACACCACTTTAAAGATCTTCTTGAGCGTCGGTACCCCCACAAGAATCTAGACAACATCCTGTCTATTTTATTGAAAAGAGACATAGAAAAGAATAGGGGAATGGTGCGGAAAAAATAAAGAAATTTTGGGAAGATCATCATCTTGATGACATTGGTCTGTCCAAATAAAGATATGTGTAAGTTATTTATCCTTTCTAAGGTTCTGTTGGTGGATATAAGTAAAGGATCCAAATTTAATCCAACAATGTCATCAATTTTAGGGGATATAGTTACGCCGAGGTATGTGGCAGTAGAATTTAATGGAATATCAGTAGGTGTACCAGTTTTAGAGTGTGTAATCTGGGTTTTTGAGATATTGAGCTTATATCCAGAGAATTTACCAAATTCTCTAGCAACTTCAATTATTTTAGGTAAGGCGGTAGAAGAATCAGAGGTTACAATGGCCACATCGTCTGCGTATGCTAAAACTTTGCGGTCAACCTCGTGGAGTTGGACTGGTGGGATGCCAGGTTCTGTACTTAATCTGTTCAAATAGGGTTCTAAATAAAGTGCAAATAAAAGCGGAGAACAGGGGCAACCTTGTCTGGTCCCCCTAGTGATTGAAAATGGTCTAGAAGTATCAGTGCCTAGTCTTATTACACCCCTGGAATTAGAATAAAGTGATTGTACAGCTTTAATGAATTGTGACGGGAAGCCCTTCCATTCTAATACAGTCCAAAGGAATCCCCAGTCTACTCTGTCAAACGCTTTTTCAGCATCGAGTAGGATCACCCCGACTGGGGATTCCTTCGCTTGAGCCCAATCCAACAGTGTAATACCGCGTTTGACATGATCTGTAGTATCCCTATGTCTGATGAACCCATGTTGAATATGAGAGACCAAGCCTGCCATAACGTCATTTAGTCTATTTGCGAGAATTTTAGAATAGATCTTACTATCTGCGGTGATAAGAGAGATAGGACGATAAGAGCCTAATTCCTTTGGGTCCTTGTTCTTTTTTACAAAAACAACTATAGTGGCAGTAGACCAAGAGTCAGGAGATTTACCTTGAAATGCTGTATTAAAGATTTTTAACAACTCTGGTTTCAACAAATGTCTAAATGTCCGATAAAATTCAAGGGGTATCTGGTCGGGCCCCATAGCTTTACCGGCCGAAAGACTCAAGATAGCTTTTTCGATCTCATCCCAACTTATTGGCTCAGCAAATAAGTCGATATCTTCTGTACACAAAGAAAGTTGATTAGCATTTTGAAGATAATTTATGGGATTAAGAGTCTTATCAACTTCATTGTTGTGGTCATTATACAGTGTCTTATAGAAACCATGAAATGCCTCTAATATTCCTTCCCTACTTTCGTGAAAAACACCATTCATATCTTTAACACACTGTATTTTATTAAAGGAAGATTTTTGTCGTAAGCGCTGTGCTAAAATTTTCCCAGTGCGCTCGCTAAATTCGTAACGTTCAGTTTTATATTGTTTAAATTTTACTGCTACCTCATCGGCAATATGAATGCGCAGACCAGAGCGTTCAGTAATTAGTCGTAATTGTGCATCCTCTATACCAGCATTATTTTTGCATGCAGTAGATAAGTCCATCTCGGCCATTCTAATCTTGTTTAACCTCTCCTTAAAATCTGTTTAGATTTTTTTCCTCTTGTAGTTTGCAAAGCTAATTGTCTCTCCCCGTACAATAGATTTAAAAGAGTCCCAAACTATTTGTGGAGAGGCAGTATCATTATTTATTAGAAAGTAATCTTTGATGATTGTAACCATAAATTGAAGATAATCTTCGTCTAATAACAGATTTCTCTGGAATGACCAGGATCTAGTTGGGTTTTGGCAATCAGTGGGAAATTGAATCTCAGCAATTATGGGGTTATGGTCTGAGATAACTTGTGGTAAAATTTCGAGACGGATTTTCTCCAAAAACACTGAGGATACAAAAAAGTAATCTAAACGGACAAATTTCCGATGAGGAATAGAAAAAAAAGTATATCCTGGGTCTTTATAGTAAAATTTATACCAAGCATCAGTTAGCCCGTTATTTAGCACCAGATCTCTAAGTGCTTTATAGGTTCTAATCTTACGACCCGTATATCCCCTCCCTGATTTGATGTTCCAGTCAGCTGACATATGAATATTTAGGTCCCCACATACTATTATTGGTTGTGTCCAAGTAGCTAGCTCTATATTCATGGTGTTGAACAGTTCAGCATCATCCAGATTGGGGCCATAAATACAACATATGGTAAATTTACAACTTCCAATTATTAATTCTGCAAGCCCCCATCTGCCCCATTTGTCAGCTGATGTTTTTTAAGCACTTCCCAACTCCCTTTCGCATACAAATTGCAACACCTCTTTTAATACCCATTTGTTTAGACGTAAGCAAAACTTCTAATCCCAAATTATCCAAAAGAAAACGTTTGTCCCATGAGATATGAGTTTCCTGGATGCATAATAAATCAATGTTTAAAGTTTGGAGGTTCATCATTAATTTATTAAATGATGCTTTTCCCGAGATTACCGATTGGGATTGGGCACGGGAAATACAACGGGCACACAGATTTCCCTTCACAATGAGGAAACCATGACAAGGTCAAGAAAATTATCCCAGGGCCATTTTGGTGTCATTTAATAACTTCCTTGCCCGTGAAGCTATTTATGTAAACGCAAGACCAGATAAGAAAGCGGACGGACTTGGCTGTCAGTTTTTTGTGCGACCAGACTATTGTCAAGCTACTGTGGCTCAACGATGGCAATTGAGGCAACTAATTCCTGATTTCCAAAAGAAAGAAGTAGCAGTATTTCTCCAAGGTCCTGCAAAACTAAAGACTATATTCAAAGGCCAAGTAAAATATTTTATTTCTACAATTAAAGCCAAGGAATATCTGGATTCTCTTTGAATAATCATGAAGAACTCTGATGCATAGTGTGATAAATTTAGACTTTAAGACTTTGAGTTTAGAAACTACACTGTTTAATAATTACCTAAAGATGCAGGACCGCTGTGCTTTTTCACTTTCTATTTTACTTATTTCTCTTTTCTCTTCTATATTTCCTTCTTCTTTCTTTTTTCTCTTTGTTAGGACGCTATGGGTCAGGGACACGGCACCCATACGTTTCAGGAACTGATAGTTCCTGTGCCTCCTATAGTGGGGAGGGTGGGGGGATGGGTTCTGGGAATAAGGGTGGGGGTGGGTAAGGGCAGGGGTTGGTGGTGGGGGTGTAAGGCAGAGGTGTTCAATACAAGGATGAATACAAGACATTCAAATGATAATACTGAAGAGAATATAGTAGTGATGATGGTTAATACTTCTTTTTTTTCACTATTCTCGACATGGATAAAAAGGTGAAAATATGTACAATCAATATTAATGGTCTTAATGAAAATTGTGGTACAGCTGAGTCTCCTGAGGTTTCTGAAAGCTGTGTTGCACCAAATGTTTCTGCTGCTGTGTTGTTTCATGATCAGGAGCAACCTGGCCATTTGGGATACAATTTACGACCCCGAAAACCACGCGATTCCCCAGTTCCTGATTATAGGAGAAAGGGAAAGACTAGAGTTGTATGGTGAAAAACAAGTTTGTCTGGGGTATTGAGCGAGACACTGGACTGAATCTATTGAGAGTTTGGAACTGACACATTGCTCTGTTCAGAAAGAAAGACTGTGTAAATAAAAAGGGGGTCTTAAATTGCAACGGTGACATTCTTGGAGAGTCAACTTGTGGATGGAAAACAAGAGCCTGCCTGTGAGGCTCTAACCGGACAAAGGGAGAAGAAACCCTCTGGCGGCTGGCTTGCGTCCCTTCCCTGGATTAGTTTGGACTTTTAGTTAGAAATGTATCCTCTTTGCCCGTTTTGCCCTTGAGGATGAGAGACCTCTTGCACCTCGACCTTTCTTTAAAAATGTTCCTATGTTTTCTCCTTGGGCTACCAGAGTGAAGGTAGCCTTTGTAATAACAATTGCAGTAATCATGATCATTTTGATGAACGTGTTTATATATTTAGAATTCCAATATCCAATGCACCATGTTTTAGGTACTACCACAACCCCACCCAAGCATTATTTTTATACCTTGCCTCCCCATAAAGAAAGACATTGTGAAACCTATGTCAGAAATTCATTCATTGAAATGTTGCATGAGGCTCATAGCACTACGAATAAGACGAACTGTTGGGTTTGTGGTCTCTTGCCATATGTGATGCATCGCCATGATTTGTTTCTTTCTTTACCCTTATAACATTTGGCAAGTTGTGAGGCTTGGTTTCAGTTATTGTCATTGATGTATTTGCATTATGTAGCTGACCCTAAAAGGTACACTGAAAAAGATTATGAAGCTGTTTTAAAATATATAGAACAACATCAAGGATTCGATGCAGAGAGGAACCAAGGGGAGGGATCCTTGGACCCCAATGCTTGTATGAATATGTACACTACCTATGAAAATGCTACTTGGTTAAAAGAGGAAATGTTGGACTTTGAACAGTTCAATTCTACCCAATATTTCCTGCATTTCCAGGATCGAAATGTTACTGATGATAAGGCAATGCCCGTTCCTATTTTGAATAGTACTGCTTCCTTTTGTATCCAAGGGAAGGGTCATGTTAATGTAGGGAATAGTAGGTGTAATTATACTTATATCCTGCATACCACCAGTACCCCACCTCTAATTACTCCTGCCAACGTATATTTTGTATCTGGAGAGAGTGCCTATACTTGGCTCCCGAGAGGTTCGGCCGGAAAATGTTATTTGTCTTTCCTATATCCTACAGTTTATATAGCTCCTTCTGACTATCATAAAATGCATCAGCTGACTAAATGAAGCCCTGGTTATTATCGAGTGTATAGAAGTATTAGTACTGAAGGCACTGATCAGACCGATACTGCAGCCCAGCAGTTCATGGACATAGCCAAGGGTCTCTTTCCAATATGGGGTCCCATTTTCACTAGTAGGGATGTTAGGCGTCTCTCTCGAGTAGTAGAGAACGTAGTCCAAACCACTGCTGGGATTCTGACTAATCTTAACGTGGAGCTTCAGGCTACGAGGCTTGTCTCGCTCCAAAATCGGATGGTTCTTGACGTCATCCTGGCTGATCGAGGAGGAGCATGCTGCGTGATCGGCAGCTCTTGCTGTGTGTATATTCCAGATTCTGCTCCCACTATACATCTGGCTATTCAGAAATTACATTGCTTAGCTGCAGAGGTTCATGCTGACACTGGGACTTGGTCTCTTACCGGGTGGTTTTGGAATCTCCTCTCTACTTGGGATTGGAAGATTTTCATGATCCTGGCCGAGGCACTAGGAGTGGTATTTGTTTGCTGCCTGTGTCTCCATTGTAGCCCAGCATGTTGCTCCTATTGTGCTACCAAACTTACTTCCTCTTTGACAGTCTCCCAGCAGACTAAAAACGAAAAGCAGTTATTCCAGAAGGAAGTGGCTGACCTTATGCAGATAGATGAGGGTGTGTTCTTGGATTGAACAGGTAGCCTCTTTGTATATTGGCTATGTTATGCCAAAAGGGCGGTCTGAAGGAACATAAAATCAATATCACATACATAATATATAATGTTGTCATACCATATCCAATGTATATCTGTATTCCCCTGCATATCTCTAATGTATGCCCAGGTTTCGTAGTTACTAAGAATCAGGCCTAAATCAAGCAAACTCCATCTTGGTTTCGTTTCTCTAGCTCTCTTTCTGTTAATAAGGAAAGCATGTGACATACTGCTGAAAGGAGATTCTGAAAGGTCGGCCCAGGCTATGAACAGAGCATTGTTACTAAAGTTAGAAGCCCAAGGTCACATCTGCTCTTTCTTTTAGGATGAGCGCATTCCTGCAGGCGCCATGCCTGTTCTCCCATACACCAGAGCGAAAGGGAGGCATCTTTGCTGACCTACCCCCGAAATAGTTTCTGCAGAGCTTTAAGCCTATCTATTGTGCCTTTTATGGGTGTTCCTGTTGACCTCTCCAGAAACTGGTACTTTTCCATCTATGGGATTTCTGTGGGTATGTTGAAAGTATATATGCACTGTTTTGAACATGATCCAGCAGTCTCCTCTGCACACCTTTGTGAGCTGTGACCAGAGGGAGGCTCCCTTGTACAGGGTGCTTTGCAAAATAAACAATTGAACCTTTTCCATTGCCGACTGATTTTTGTATGGTATATGAGATATATGAGCTATTTGTAAGTATAGCTCTATGGTATATTTTTCTAGTACTTCATTCCCTGACTGCAAGCACATGCCTATTCACTTGAATCTGTGTATTACCTGTGTTGCCTGTATGTACTTTCTGTTTATGCAACTAGATGTAACACTATACATACCGTTCAACAGAGATTCCATTCGCCTAAAATGTGCTAGAGCTTTTGTGGGTGTTAATGCCTATTTTATGCTGACTTGGGACCAGATCGTGTGAAATTCGTAAACCAGTGGTTGCACAGTTTGCACCCAGTTATGTGGGAATGTGGATTATCAGCAAAACATGTCATGCTATTCATCACTCCTGCACATGCAAACACAGCTTTTGCGCAATTTGAACCCGCAATATGTGGCCTGATTGAAATCTTGTTTGGGTCCAATATAAATTCTCACCCAAACGGGGTTTAATAGGTCAATTTTTAAACACACCCGTAGTGTTTTTTGACTCTCTGTACATGAAATAATGTGCATTTTACATGTGAATGTTAAAGAAAGACACAACTGATAGTGGTGTGCATAGAACATTATGCTCACATTTAATTTGTGTTGGTAGAAGACGTGATGATTTTCATGAAGCCTATAATTTCAACAGACCCATTCATTTCTAATTATTTCAATGGACTGAACTCTAGCCTCCTCCAATATTTGAGGCAAAAGCGACTGTGCAAAAGTGAATTCCTTTATAGTTGTGAATGCTGTTAAAATGCGCAATAATCAAAGACAGCAAAAATAACATAAACATTATTAACACTTTTTCAAATTGTATTGAAAAGATGAAAGCAGAGCAGCAGATTTACAATAAACTAATGCAGCATGGTGCAGCAAGTCATTTTGTGTACGGTGCTGCGCTAGTTTGGAAAGCACAGAGATGCAACATATTTACAATATGTTGCATCTCTGTGCTTCCTCTGCTCTGGCGCACAAACTGCTGCCATGCGCCGACGCAGGCACCCTTGCATCATGGTGCAGGGTTGCCTGTCTCGTGGGGGGATTGTTTTTTTGCAGGAAGGGTTCCCTTCCTGCACAAAAACAATCTGAAATGCAGTTTTTCAATTTTTATGTGTGCTTCATCAGCACATATAGAAGTTGAAAAGCAGCATTCTTTCAATGATTGCTTATGTGCAGGAAGGGACACCTTCCTGTACATAAACAATCATTGGAGGTGATTTCCTCTTTCTATAAGTGCTGCAGAAAGCAGCACGCATAGAAACAGGAATCAAAAACGAGGAGAAATGAATACATTTCTCCTCGTTGTGCCTTCCAACATAGCGTTCACATGCATTTCCAGATTCACGATTCCTCATAGGTCTGGAAATGTGTCTCGTTCCATGGGTGTTGCGTGGGAACACCCACAGCAACACCCATGGAACGCCCCTTTCACGCAAAGTGCTGCATGTTAAGGGGCCATATCTACAAGGACAGGAAAAGCCATGCAGGGTGGCTTTTCCTGTCCTTGTAAATATGGGGCAGTGTATTGCGCTGCCAGTTCGTCACAGCGCAAGGGACTTGTAAATCTGCGAAGAATACTTATAACCAATGTATTCAGGAAGCATAAGCTTACCTTCCATCAAGGTTCGTTGCTCTAACTGCTGCATATATTTTGGTTTTCAAAGGCAATCCTGCAGTTGGCACTAGCAGCTGATGACTATATGTTGAATCCTGGAACAAATGAATTAATATTTTTAGGTTAAGAACAACAGACCAAAATGTTCACTATAGCATATAGTACAAGAACATAGTTTGTCATTAACATTCTCAGGGACTCATTTACATCAAAGCTGCAGTGCACCATAAGGAAAGTGCAATGATGTGTTACATTTACAGCAATACAACATATCCCTGTCCTTTGGTCTTGTGCCTTTCAGGAACCCTTGTGCCAATACAGACACCCAAACACCATAGTGCAAGGCTGCCTGCATTGAAATCCTGTTTTGTTTTTTTTGTAGGAAGGGACACCTTCCTTCGTAAAACAATTGTTGGGCCGGCCCTGGGGAAGTACACATTTTTGTTACATTCCCAGATTTACGTTTTGTTGAAAATCTGGGAATTTGGCAAATACCATGGGCGTTCAGTGGGACCACCCATGCAAAACCCATGACATGTCTACTTGACGCAGTGTGAGGAAAAGCAGCGTCTTACTTTGAGTTGCCTCACACTATATCGACAAGGCCATGAAAAGCCACCTTGTAGATATGGGCCTGCGCTGTGCACCTCCAGAGCATCACAAAAATGACGCCCTGGTGGCAGAAATGTGCTGCAAGGGGCCTTTTAAATAAGCCCCTAAGTGTTTCATGTTTGCCTCTCTCCCTTTATCCTGTCATTGGCTCTTCCATTTCTTATTTTAAATTATCCTCACTTTCCTCTCTTGTTTGTGATTTTCTTTTACCATTCCATTCTCTTTCTCAAGCTTCTCTTCATCTCTCTCTCTTTTGTTCCATTCTGCTTGTGCCTAGTGTATTTCTTCCTACACATTGCTCTTCATCTTCATTGGTCCTTACTGCTGTACAATCGTTTCTCTCCAGCCTTTCTTCATAATCCACAATCCACAATTGAAGTTTTTCAAAACACACACTGGAAACACAAATAATAATTGACAAAGGAGTACAAGTTGAGTTTCAAACCCAGATTTTCAGTGCTGTTGTCTGCGACTCACTACTCTACGGCCCAGATTAAGAAAGATTTGGCGTTGGGTTTGTGTTACACTTCTTAACACAAACCTGACACAAAGTGTTTGGTTTGATTTTGCAATCCAATGTAAATCATGATTTGCATTGGATAGTAGCCAAAAGTAACACAAAGATGCTCAATGCCCATACTTATATTACTTTGCGTCAAGGTGGAGTTCCATGGGTGGTGCCATGGGCATTACGATGCAAGCACCTATAGTTTTTGACACAAATTCCTCTCTACAAAGAATTGTAAACAGGGATTCGTGTAGAAGTCCTGTGCCTCATAGAGGCAGTTGTAACTAGGAGAAATCTTTCCACTTCTCATTTTCTCTCAGCACACATACAAAGAGGTCGTTATAGGTGCTTCCCACCCCACAATTTTTCAAGTGGAGATTCTAAACCTAGTGGCAGTCATTTTTAATAGGCAGATAACAAATCAAGTTTCAGAAAATATCCCTGTATGGATTGGCCCATGAATTCATAATTAGCAAGACAAGTCCCGTTAATTTGTTGGGAAGAAACCTTTTGTGCAAGCTGAGTTGCACACTTTTCTGTACACCAGATGGAGTGGCAATTCAGACACGAGACGAAGATGCTGAGTTCAAAATAAAATCACAAGAGTCAGATGCCTGTTTGTACGCTGTATTGACAGAGGAAATCTTGCCTTAAAAATTTCAAAGTTACAGTAAGGGAGGAAGTGCAGGATTTTACTGGCTAGATTATTGGATTGATAAAAGATGTAGAACCAGTGAAAATAAAAGTGAAACCTCAAACTAATTGTACTCAAGAGGCAGTGCCAGGAACGACACCGGTGATTGTACAAATTATACACCAGCCTTTTAAAGGAAGTATTGGCCCTTCCCTGCAGTTTCCTAAATATGAGACTTGAAAAAGCATATGAAAAATAGAAAAGAGTGCAGGGCATTGTCTTGTGGTACTGAATCCTGTCATAATTGTTTTTCAAATTTTCAAATTGCATCAGATGCAGAACGGTTCACAATCATAGACTTGTGTCAAGCATTCTTTTTCATTTTCCTATATGAGGACAATTTATTTTTGTATAAAAGTTTTTTAACACAATTTGAATTAGAAGTAATGTTCCTCAAAAATATACGGAAAGCCATTTGATTTTCAATCACATATTAAAGAAGAATCTGGAGACTTTACCATTTCTTTTTGTTAGAACTTGGGGTCTCTGGTTGGCAATGGTTGGCACATTTGACCAAATAGGGACCCTTGCTTCTAGTCAGGGTAAGGGGCTACACTTCTAAAATAACCCCTGCTCACCCCCTTGGTAGCTTGGCATGAGCAGAACGGCTTATATACGAGGCAGTGTGTAAAGCATTTTTGAACACATACAGTAATACAGTGAAAACACTACAAATGAACACCACACCTGTTTAGGAAAATAAGTAATCTTCACTAGACTTAACACAAGACCAAATGACAAAAATCCACAATACTGTAATCATAAATAGACTTTAAAATGGTAGAAATAACTTAGTTCAATGTAGATTGTAAATGCAACACTTTAATTCTCAAAGTACCTTAGATGCGTCACGCAAAACAAACAAAAGGGTCGCAGGGAAGTTGATGCTCCGTTCCTTACACTCAGAGGAGTGGATGAGTCGGTTCCTTACTGCTGTGCAGGGGAGTTGAGGCTCACTTCCTTACTGTTTGGGGTGTTGATGCGTTGTTTCTTACTGCGGCCCGGTGACGATGAGACAAGACGACGCCTCAATGAGATGGGACGATCCGTGCGATATGAGAAAATGGCATCTTGATGCGATGCAACAATGTTGGATGCTATGCGGGCATGCCGGACAGCCCTGCGGCGAACTTTGTACCTTCTGAGCCACAACAGGCCCTGCAACATGCTTTGTCGATGATGCGGTGGCAAACAGCTGCGGCGGCGGCACACTTCTTCAGCAATGCAACGGCAACAGCTGCGGCGGCGAACGCTCCTCCTCGTTGCAATGCTCTTCCAGCTCCCTGAGACACGCAGTTTTCTCAGAGGGCCCAAACAAAAGCAGGCACCACTCTGCAAGTAGAATTCCCAGCAAGGAAATTCAGGGGGAGCTGGTGGTGAAGTCTTTGTGTGCCTGGGATTTCAGAGCAGGGGGCAAGCCCAGCTTCAAGCCCTTGGAGATCTTTCTCATGATAGTAAAAGTACACAAAAAGTTCATTTTCTTCTTTCCTTTGCAATAAAGTAACCACTGCAGGCCAACCCCACCAGCACAGCACAGGGACAGTCTCCTTCTTCAGTTTCCATGGTCCATCTCCTTGGCAAAGGGTTGCCTTGATTCCCGGAAGTGATGTAAAGTTCTGGGGCCTGGGTCCCCCTTTTTATACACACAAATCCTGAAGTCTGTACCTAGTCAAAACCAGTTCTGGGTGCATTCTGCCAGTCCACCACTTCTTCCTTTGTCAGTGTGGGCCAGGGTCATCGGACACACCACAGGAGAGGGAGCCAGCATTGTGGAAGGCAGGCACAGCCCTATTCAGGCCCAGGTGCTACTCCTCCTACCACTCCCAATACAGATAGGTCTATTCAGCCTAATGCTGACTCACCCTGTCTCCTAGAGCCACACTAGCCCCTGTCAATCACAAACCAGACATGCAATACACAACCTAGCAGAGGCAGGCTGGATGGTTAGGGAAGAAAATACCTACTTTCTAAAAGTGTTTTTTTCAAACACATAATATTAAAACCAACTTCACTAAAGGATGCATTTTATAATTCTGGGTTCAGGCATACTAAATTTGTTTTTTCTACCAGGTTCCCTGGGTCAGATAGGATTATAAGATGTTATAATCAAACTACCAATCTGGCCTATGGGAACAGGTAGCCTTGCAATAGTGAAAAACAAAATTGGCTGTTATTCACTATTAAGACATGCCACACACATCAGGGTGTGTCCTACATTTCACATACAATACACCCTGTCCTGGGGCCTACATTAGGGGTGGGCTATAAAAGGGAAGGTTTAGGGTCTGGTAAGTGGCCGCACTTACCAAGTCGACATGGCAGCCCCAGGCTGCACACAGGTTCTGCAGTGGCAGGCCTGAGCCACATTTTACAAGCTGCTTCTGTGGGTGGCACAACCAGTGCTGCAAGCCCACCAGCAGCATTTGATTTACAGGCCCTGGGCACACATGGTGCACTGTACTAGGGTCTGACAGGTAAATAATATAAGCCAATCATGGAGTCGCTAATCCATTACAACAATTTACAATAGAGACCATTTGCACTTTAGCACTGATCAGCAGTGGTGAAGTGCCCAGAGTCATAAAACCACCAACAACAGGTCAGAAATAATACAGGAGGAAGGAAAAAAGTTCAGGGATGACCCTACAAAAAGGGCCAAATACAACACTTTTTAATTCAGTGCTAGTTCAGTACATAGCTGATCTGTTAGTTGTCTCTAAGACAAAAGAAGGCTGCAGATTACACACAATTACCTTATTGAATCATCTCACAGAAAATGGGCAGCAGATTCCTCATGAAAAAGTGCAATGCTGCTTTAAATATGTAGTCTATTTGGGAAACCATATTAAAAATTAAGTGAGAAAGGTATTCAAATCAAGCATCTTTACAATCCTGAGAATGAAGCCTGTGAGAAGTTAGCCTGGCATATGATGTCCGCTAGTTCTAGTGGGCGCCTTACACCAGTGTAATTGACCCTGGCCTTATTGATGGTGGTTTTAAAGTCAACCTTATAGAAAGCTATCCTAGTGGTAGCATGGACCAGTAGTCAATAGGCTAAGACTTCAGAGAGCATGTGAAGCTAGTTGTATTTTCCAATTATAATCCCTTGAGTACCAAATGAAAGGACACCACACAAGGTATATATCAAATATATATGTATCCCTCTGCACTCTTTATGAGGTCAGAGGTCAAAGCACATTACAAGATTCTCAATTAGCATACAATAAGTTGCACAATATACAGTAAAGTTATACCATATACTAAAATAGTGGTATAAGAACCACGTCTGAAATAAAAAGCAGGCCTGGGGCCTGTGGAATCACTGGGGCTACTCTAAACAACCAAGGGTTAGGAAGTAGGAGGCCCACAGGAGATGCGTGCAGTGTCTAAACACAGACGCAGGTTATCATTGACTTTCTATGGGGAACAAAGAAGTTACAAAGTTACAATTTAAGGATACTTCCAGATGGACTACGATGGAACCCTTTTAAACTAGTACACTTTGAGAGTCAAGACCAAAGGGAGCACCAGAGTACTCGTGTTACCTCACCCAGGGAAGCCGGGTGCTAAGGTGCCTTTTCGTGTCAGGTTTCGTCATCGTTTTCAATGGAGATCTGTAAAGAAGTGCTGCAAGCGACCAGAGGAAAAGTGTCCAGGTTGATCCAAGAGTGGATCAAAGATCTGAAGAGCCTGAAAGCAGAGGGGACAGAGTCTGGGTCACTAGCCGTGACCAGGAAGGAACCAGGAAGGAACCAGGCAATGTTGGGTGCTTTGCAGGTGAAGAAGGTGAGTTTGTCTCTTCAGCCATGAGGTCCAGGAGGCATCGACAATGACCAAGCCCTGGATTTAAGCTGTCCCACAAAGGATCTAGTTGACTGCGGTATCGGTATCCAGATTGGACCCAGCAAGCCTTGGTAAACGCAATCCATGCAGGAGACAAAGATAGGCTCTGTTGCAGACCAGCAAGGTCTGTGGTGCGTCTCCTTTGCAGGAAAGCTGGGGCCGGCCTAGAGTAACCAGGCAAGTAAGTTAAGTTGAAAGAAAAGTCTTCAGGGGGCTCACTAGCCAACTGGCAAGGTACCGGGAAGACGCGCCAAGCTCAAATGCAAAAGCGGGGCCCACTGGACACTCGCGGAGTGTGGGGGCCTGTGTCTCTGTGAAAGTGGTGCTCGGCGCTGGGGATTCTCGTACCCCAATGCACAACTGCGAGGGTACCTTGGGAGTCGAGCAGTCAGCAAAATGCAGGATGTCCAGGAGTTCTGTTCCCACATCTCTCGTGTCGACCTTGTGTCTCAGCTTTGCTGTGGGTGTGGGTAGTGGTCAGAGATGTCTGGAAGTCTATGTCCTGTGTCACAGATTCTTTAGGTTCCGGCGGGAGCCTAAAAAATGCAGACTGGCAAAGTTGCTGTTGGTTCCTGTTTGAGCAGGGTGGTCACTCTTTGACCACAAGGGAGATGTCTTCCATCTTCCAGTTAGAATAGAACATTGAAGGTCCACAATATGTCTTGCAAAGATTTGTCCAGGGTAATCTGAAGTCCTAGGGACACAGCTCCTATACTTATACTAAGGTTAGGGGCTGGACTACCTGGCTAGGTCCCTCCTATGGGTGGACCAGGCCCCTTTCCTTTGTCCAGTTTTGTGCCAGAGCTGGGGCTGAGTGCCCCAGCAACCAGTTTGGACTGGACTATGCATGGATCACCTTGTGTGCCCCAGGCAGTGTCTGGAAAGCATTCACTGAATGCAGCCCTCCCTGTCCCAATACACTAAGAGCCTGTCTGGGGTGGTGCCAGCACCTCCCCTGACAGGAAATCTACTGTCCAAGCCTCCCCTGCTAGAGTTTCATCCAGCAGTAGGAGGTCAGACTTGTGTCTGTGGCGGCAGCATCCTTATTGTGATGCTGGGGCTCTGTTTAACTTTAACCAGGTTTCACAGTAACTACATTTCTTCCCCCTCTAGAAGGGTGGAATACTACCCCCACTGCCAGGACTAGTGGAGGGGGGGGGTAGTATTCCAAAGTGTTTGACACCTTACACAACATGTTTTGATAAAGCCAAACCAAAGTTAGCATTAACCACGAGGATTATAATGCACCTAAGAGTATATGGTATGGCTATATCATAGAACAGATATAAGGAGATCATGCTAGGGCACCCTCTCACATAAAACCAAGCACTCTGCCTCCAGGATTGTCATGGCCTACCATAGGAGTGGCTTATAGATGTATATGTGTCTATTACCTACTGGCAGTCGCCAGTAGGTAGTTATAGTCAGGACCTACTTTCCATAGGAAATCCACAACATTCTATTTGGAATAACTTTGGTGTCGGTGGACGAATCTTCGCAAATTTCTCCAAGAAAATGGCCTGCTTGGCTCCGCTCCTTCCCTGAAAGTTTGGAGGTGATTTGTTAAGTGGGGGCTGAGGAAAAAAGGGGGGTCCCAAAACGTGTTTTTCCCATGCAATTTTCCATAGGGTCCTTTAGCCAGGGCTACAGCCCGAACGGCTGACCGGAATTACACCAAATTTGGCAGAGAGGTAGTGTTCAGTTCGCAGATTGTGCTTTATGTTAAATGGTGTAAATCCGTTCAGTAGTTCCTTAGAAAATTAAAAGTAAATTCATAGCGATATCTAGAGACGAAGTACAGCACACGTACGGAAATCCGTACGATTACAAGCATGAGCTGCATGCTGATTGGCTGCCAACTGTCCGTCAACACTGCAAACCAGGAAGTGTTGGCAGCCATCTTGTTTGCCGCTAGAAGCGACTAACAAGAAAACAGTAAAACAAAGTTGAGAAATAAGGAAAGGGGACAGGGTAGAAACATACTAACCCTCTAGGCTTGCTCAGGGGGTCGTACATGGATCTTTAGGCTCAATTTGTTTAAATTTTTTTAAAAAAAATCGAGGGGGGGGTACGCGTATGGTATACGTACGCGGTAGAAAAGGGAAATAAAAAATAGAAGTCCATTTTATTCATAAGGTCCAGGGGGCTTGTAAGGTGCCCCGAGCACCGGGGAATTCCTCTCCTCTGTGGTTTTATGTTGAAGTATGCAGGGTGTTACAGTCCTCTTCCCCTCAGTCTCCCGAGCACCGGGGAACGCCACCCCTCTGTGGATTTATTTTGAAGTATGCGGGGGGTTACGGTCCTCTTCCCCTCAGTCTCGGTGACCGTCACCCCGACGAGGCTTTAAAAAAAAAAAAATTACGTGTATTTTCAGCTCTCCCTCTCTCTCTCCCCGTACACGTCGCAGTAACCGCCACCTTTCTGGGGCAGTAATATGTAAAATTACCTTCCAGCCTCGGGTACCTGTACTCCCTGGGGTTTTTTAATGTTGGGAGGGGGTCGCGCTGCCCCCCTCCTGGAACCGTTGGTGGCCCTGGGGTCCACCATCTCCCAGGGTCGGTTCTTGCAGTGTCTTGGGGTGCGTACTTCCAGGACACTGCTGTTTGGCATGGTAGGGTGGAATCGTCGCCGCTCCCACTTTACTACAGCAAACCGCTTTCCTATTTGAGAAAGAGAGCAAGTTAATCTGTTCTCTCTTTCAAGAAAGCAGATTGTTTTTCGAAAGAGAGAGCAGCATTAAGCTGATGTCTAAGATAAAGCAATGCTGGCTGTCGGAGGAAGCAGGGAGGATTGTGGGGGCATTGGGGCTAAAAAAAAAAAAAGTTATTTTTAAGAACTAACTTTACTGGTTAAAAAAAGAGCTATATTTCTATGATAGTATATAAAACTTTCCGGGTTTTTTTTGTGCACCAGTTGTACTTACTACGCATGCGCAGCTTTGTTTCCAAGCCCACATTTTTTTCTTTTTCTTCAAGTTCGTCAAGAAAACCTCTCCTCATTTCAGGTATTACATTTGCCACTTTATTTTCCCGGACCGTGTGTGTCATCCGCTGCTACACTTTTGTAATACATTAATAAACATCTATGTTTATTTGAAATGTAGTGTCAAGGAGCCAAACGTTGATTACATACTCCGTCCACCGCCATTTTAGTAGTTTTTCTTCGTTATTTTTATTATACCTGTTACTTTCATTTTATTCTCCACTTATCTTCTCTAAGATCCATGAGATTTCCTGGCACAGACACCACGCTGTTTGTCCTTGAGCTCCGATCTTATGACTTGGTCACGCGTATACCTAAGAACTGATTTGAAGGACGGAAGCCAGAGCCATTACAACGCGTGTTTGTCAACACAAAGATATTATTAAGATTATGCATTTATCATGCATGGTAAATGCATACTAGTTGTAAAAGCATGTGTGGTAAAGCAATATGCATGCCAATGGCTTCGTGGTGAGGATCACGCGTGGTTATGACTGCGTTGTAATGGCTGTTTCCCCCTAGGACACTGCAGGAAGCGGGTCTGGCCGTGGTGGAATCCAGGGCACCAGGCGAAGGGCACGCAGCCCCTCTCCTACAATATAGAAATCTTTGTGGGGTGATTGTTTCTGTAGTTTGAGGGGTGTTATTGAGGTCCACACTTAATTTTGTAGGGTGGTAGGTTTGCATGGGAAAATGTTGCAAGAGGTTTGTAAATGTGGTACACATTGCTTCGTATTAGTTTGATTTCTTTACCATGTTGTAGTGTACCCAGAGAAAATATAAGTCAGTACTTTTCAATCTTACTCTTCAACATCTTACTATAGTACTTCAACATTATAAATATTTTTATTGTGGACCGTCAACCCCCCCACAGAAAAAAAGAATTATGTAGTTTTTTATTAACTTTTATTAAAAGAATAAATGTAAACAAAACATATTGATAACTATATTATAAAGAATTAGAAAAATTACTTTAAAAAATCAATATTATAAACAAATTGTAAAATGGACTCCAAAGGACGTTGGATTGGTAATATGCAAAATAAAAAAGGAAATTAGAGTTTAGAATTATGTAGATGGAAGTAAATGAGATGAAGCATTACAAGTCAAGGTACCAGTACGTTTTTACGTGTGCAGTGTGCCTGGTACATTTGACTTCTGTTATAGTGCCGCGCTCAAGTGGTGTCTATATGGAAGTGCCTAGTGCATCACTGACACAAAAGTGGCACAACGGGATTGTAAATACGCGGACTTATTTCTAATGCATTGTAATGAAGGCATTGTATATCTAGGCCTCTGTGCTTACCGTTGTATAAGCACTGCGGCCATTGGAATTAAAACCTTAAAGACTTCTTTGCTTTTACATTTGAAAGCAGACAGCATTTTCTATAACTTTAAAAGAGAAAGAGAAATTATT
Organism: Lissotriton vulgaris; assembly: GCF_964263255.1. NCBI lineage: Eukaryota > Metazoa > Chordata > Amphibia > Caudata > Salamandridae > Lissotriton > Lissotriton vulgaris. Next base: position 650,085,911 of record NC_141696.1, on the reverse strand, counting down.
TCACAGAGAGTGAGAGAGAGAAAGAGAGAGAAAACAACATTAAAAGTGTCTTGCAAATTCTGGAGTTGAGATTTTTTCTTGAAAAGTTAGACGTAGATTTACAAGCTGCTTGCGTCACTTTTCCCATGTTAAAAATGACACAAAAGTGGCGTAATAAGCTTGTAGATCGGTTTGTCAGACTGTTGTAACCTATCTGTTGGCAGTGTTCAGAGGTAATTATACATTTTAGACAGTGAAGTTGCTGCACACTACCCACTGTCTCCTTTCACAAATGAAGGTAACTAACACTACAGTTGTACGTTTGCAGTGTGCCTAGTACATTTCAGTTCTGTTATAGTGCCGCGATCAAGTGGTGTCTATATGGAAATGCCTAGTGCGTTACTGACACAAAAGTGGCAGAACGGGATTGTAAATATGCAACTTATTTCTAATGGATTGTAATGAAGGCATTGTATATCTAGGCCTCTGTGCTTACCGTTGTATAAACACTGCGGCCACCGGAGCTCACAACTTGAGTTTAACTGTTGTTATAGACGTCAAAGCAGACAGCAGTGTCTATAAGTTTAAAAGAGAAATAGAAATGCTGTCACAGAGAGTGAGAGAGAGAGAAAACAACATTAAAACTGTCTCACAGAGTCTGGAGTTGAGATTTTTTCTGGAAAAGTCAGACTTAGAATTACAAACTCCTTGCGTCACTTTTCCCATGTTAAAAGTGACACAAAAGTGGTTTAATAAGCTTGTAGATCTGTTTCTCAGACAGTTGTAACCTATCTGTTGTCACTGCTCGGAGGTAATTATACATTTTACACAGTGAAGCTGGTGCACACTACCCACTCTTTTCTTTCACAAATGAAGGTAACACTACGGTTTTATGTGTGCAGTGTGCCTAGTACATTTCAGTTCTGTTATAGTGCCGCGTTCAAGCGGTGTCTATATGGAAGTGCTTACAGCGTTAGTGACACAAAAGTGGCACATCGGGATTATAAATATGCCAACTTCTTTATAATGCATTGTAATGAAGGCATTGTATATCTAGGCCTCTGTGCTTACCTGGTATATACACTGCAGCCAGCGGAGTTCACAACTTGAGTTCAACTGTTGTTCTAGGCGTCAAAGCAGACAGCATTTTCCATAAGTTTAAAAGAGAAAGGGAAATGATGTCACAGAGAGTGAGAGAGAAAGAGAGAGAAAACAACATTAAAACTGGCTTGCAAAGTCTGGAGTTGAGATGTTTTTAGTTGAGAGTGGCGTAATAAGCTTGTAGATCTGTTTGTCAGACTGTTCACTGCTCAGAGGTAATTATACATTTTACACAGTGAAGCTGGTGCACACTACCCACTCACTCCTTTCACAGATAATTTGTTGTTGTTTCGGAAACAAAATTATTTGCCACCTAGTGCGCTACGTGTGGAAGAAGCCTTCACTGTAATCAAGAGAGTTAATCATTTCAATTCAGATAAGGTTGTATACAGCAGAGTGGAGATAGCAACGTTCAAATCTTTAAAAAAGAAAGAGAAATGATGTGAGAGAGTAAGAAAGAGAACGGGAAAAAAGGACATTAAAACGTGGGAGAGACACACACAACAGGGCAGGGGTACGTGAAGCCAGAGGCACAACCACAGTCAAAAATATTGGGGGTGGGGGGCTAGAGAAAATTTGGGGTGGGGGCTTTATTTCAAGTAAAAAGAAGAGTGGAGCTGCAGGGCCTGTGAGCGGGGGGGATTATCAAAGCCTCATTAACAATCAAAATGTCTTTAAAAGACCTGTGACGTACTTGGGTGTGACTGTGTGTGGGCCCAGGAAGCTATCTCATCCTAGCTGAAACCCCGTTAGCCCAATGTTTTTTTTGTGCCTGCTGCATACTACATATTCTCTCCTTTGACAGATAACTTGTAGTTGTTTCAGAAACAAGCTTGTTTGCTCACCTTGTGCTATAGCCTTTGTCCGTGTTGCATAATCCATCCTGAAGCTGTACATCTAAAATATATTAAAAGAAAGATGTTATGATTGGCAATTCTTGCTATAGTAATTTGGAGTTAGATAATATCGCGCTTTTATAGACGTGTGTTTGTCAGATTTCTACAAACTGTTTGTATTGTGAATATATTCCGGACATTTCAGTGATTATAAAAACGTTACTGCTATTGGGGAAAAAAATGAAACATGTAAATTAATACATTATGTAGGAGTGTGTTCGTCTAAAATACTAAGTCACATTTTTGTATGTAGTCAACTACAAACCTTGGACTCCTTCCGATGCATACTCAAGCCTCACTGCTCACCTTTTCGTGGAAAAGACACCTTCTTCATGATTTACTTCCGATCTCCAACAAAGAAGTCTCATATATGGTGCTGAGTCTTGATATCTCTTTGGCTAACGACATATTCGTGCTCCCATCATCATCAACGCAGGTTCTTCACCCGCTCAGTGCTTCGGGCACCACTAACTCAGTGACCAAAGAGGCCACGCATATGGTAGTGGGCCCCTTGTTCGGTGCTTTGGGAACAACTCTAAAATGGCATACAACACATGCGCTCCATCTTTTTTATACATATGGTCACGTGTGTAGTGACGGATACGCTGAATGGGTGTGGTGTGGGTGTACACCAGTCATGAGGGAGTGTGTGTGTCGATCCGACAACTAGACTTGCAACTAAGAAATCACTACAATGGAAATTTGGGCTTTATAGTGTTGTGTTTTCCTGGTAGTGTAAGTGTCGCTTTCTTTTTTCTATGTGACGTTACAATAAAGTCACCATGCATGTAGGCTATTTTGTGACCCATTTTATTGTATAATGCATTTCAAAAACTAGTTGTGGTAGCGTGCCTTTAAATTAAACTGTGAAGTCTGCTTACGAGTTTATTGAGTGTGGAAGTATTTTTTTTTCTATTTTCTATTCCATTATAACTGTGCTGACTTTTCTCCTTTAGTGTGTAGTACTATATTATTTTATGAAATGTATAAGTGTTGAAATCATCTTTGAAAGTAGAATGTAAACATGTAAGCTGTTGTCTGTGACAAAAAGCAATGCCGGTTCCCACAGAAAGTGGGGAGCCGGCTGGGAAGGTGGAGGTCTTGGGGCTCTTCCCACGGTCCGCAACGTTACCATTTGAGCCCCGGGGGATGGGGTCCTAGGGAATTATGAAAAATTTGTGATAAAGGCTATTTGTTTTTATGGTTGATTTATCATACCCGTACCAAGCACGTATGGACAACGTATGGTGCGAAGATTGGAAGTCGTCCCATAAGCGTACTGAAGGAAGGAAAAGAAGAATATTTTTCAGATATTTATGAAGTGTATGTGTTTAGATGTTGGGTGGCTCTAAAAATAGTCCTTGTGTTTATTGGGAGATTTTAGTACCTACAAGTAAGTACCAATGCAGAGTCTAAAGTTCAAGAGAAATACTCTGTTTCCCTCATTTATAAAATGTACACTGTCTCTCCTATAGGTGCCATACATATTGAAACGTAGATTGTTGTGGTAGAAGGACCCCATTCTATAGTCTCGGAGAAAGGCAGAAACAGATTCATTCACATGTTTCCTAGCTTTTTCAATCTGTGGACAATAGTGGTTGGAACACTTCCATTTCTGCCTTTGGCATATATTAGAATATACAAAGGCAGTTTTGGGGAACAGTGTCATAAATTGTTGAAAGGTGTCCTTCATAAGCATTTCCAGACCTACCCCTGTCAAAGTGCCTAGGTCATTGCAACCACAGTGCACAATTATGAGGTCAGGGTGTTGGAGATGTAAAAAGGATTTCACCAATGGCATCAATTGATGCCACTTTAATCCTCTCAGTTCAATCCATTTAATGTCTACATTTGGTAAACATAGGTCTTTGTGAATTCTTTTCTGTTGTGCGTACCTTTGGCACCAGAAAATATAGCTGTGTCCCACAATCCACACTGTAAAGTTCTTGAAGACAGATCTGGATGCATTCTGAAGGTCTCTGTAAATGAAAATGCAGTTTGAAAAGTAAGATTTTTCTCAAATGGTGGACAACATGCAGTTTTGAAAAAATAAAAGAAAAGATTTGTTGCTCGACAATATTCTACACTAAGCTAGGATGCATGTTTCTGTTTTTTAAAATCCTGATTTTTATTGGTTAAGAAAAACTGATAGAAAAGAATGTTACATAAGATAAGCTGGTATATTCTCAAGTCAAGCACATTTGCTGTTTTAATTTGCAACAATGTATGATGAACTTTTAACCTGTGTGCTGAGTTAGATGTTTTCTGAAGTGTTTCTATGGTAACTGGCAGATATTGGAATGGGGGAAGGGTTGAAAGTTTTGTCAGTTGAAAAGGGTGCAAAAGTTCAAGCAATATAAAAGTGTGTTTTGTTTTGATTTAATGTGGGAATAAATGTGATTTTTTATTGATTTGTATATGTGTGTAGATTGAGTGTGTAGATTGACAGGAAAAGTTTGCTATTTGCTATAGGAATTCCTGTCCCCCTAGGACTGCTTAATGGAGTTTACAATGATCCGCAAGCTCAAAGTCTTGGATGGGCTTTGTTGAGCCTTTGATGGCCGTGGGGACCACCACCTAACTGGGCTGGCTCCTGTAGTGTTATGGTGTCCCTATCCCTGGGACACTGCTGTTTGCAATGGTAGGGCGAGAGTTCTCTTTCAAGTAGGAAAGCAGATTGCTTTTCATCTGAGAGAGCAGCATGTAAGCTGGTCTCTCTGACAAAAAGCAATGCTGGCTCCCGAAGGACGTGGGTAGTGGGCTGGGACCATGTGGGTTTTGGGGCTCTCCCCACTGTGCGGAACATTATATTTGAGCACCTGGGGATGGGGTCCCCGGGCATTTAAAATAATTAGTGATAGATGCTACTTTTTTTTCCCGGTATATTTAGTGTATGTGTACTGTGCGAATTCTGAAAGTCGTTTCACATAAGCGTACGTAAGCAAGAAAAAATCAATAAAAAATATATATTTTACCGATATCTATCAAGTTTATGTGTTTATATGTTTGTTGCTTGTAATGAGACCTTTTCTCTTTATTGGTACTTATAAGTAAGTGCTTATACATAGTCTGAAATTGTTGAGGAGCAGTGTTTTATACAGTGCTGAACTTTTGACCTCTGTTGATAGTTGACTTTTGCATGATATGTTGGGGGTAGGGTGGAAATTTATGTCTGTTGGAAAGGTTTGCAATGTTAAAGCAATAGAAATGTGTGTTTTGTTTTGAATTAAAGTGTGAAGGATGTTAATTGTTTTTTTATATGTATGTATGTGTAAAATGAGAGGGAAAATGTTCAGTTTCATGGTTTTGCTGGAAACACTGAAGTAGAGAGATTCTGTAAAAGAATATCTACTGTGTGAGTGGTATTCTTCCTAATCTAGAAATCAATTTGAAAGGTGAGTTAATAAATTGTAATAGAATCTGTGTGGTGCATCTTTGTACATTAAGAAATTATGGGGCATATTATCAAGAAAGGTGATAACATGTTTGCCGCTTTATCGGCAGAAAACTGCGAATAAAGCGGCGATAATGGGCTTGATAATATGGTCTATGGAATTCCAATCGAAGCCCTTGTTTTGTCCTTCACATCTAACATGGGCTTCGATTGGTATTCCATAGAACATATTATCAATGCCATTATCGCAGCTTTATCGGCAGTTTTCTACCGATAAAGCAGCGATAATTTTATCGCCTGTCTTGATAATATGCCCCTATATTCGTCCCTTGTTAAACGTTTTACAGTCGTAAATGTGTTTTGCTATAATGAATGCTGTTATGTTTTGTTGTTTAATATCACATTGTGCGTCTGTGTACATTAAGGAATTATGGGCAATATTATCAAGAATAGGGCGATACATTATCGCCGCTTTTATCTGCAGGGAACTGCGGCTAAAGCGGCGATAATGGGTTTGATAATATGCCCTTGTGAATTCCCATGGAAGCCCAGGTTATGGTGTTAACTTGAGCTTCAACAGGAATTCGCAAGGGCATATTATGAAACCCATTATCGCTGCTTTAGCAGTAGTTTCCTGTCAATAAAAGTGGCGATAATGTGTCACCCTTTTTTCATAATATGGCCCTATATTTGACCCTTTTTCCATAATTGCTAGCCTTTCTTTTTATACTTCACTCTCTCTTTTGTTACTCCTTTCTCTCTCTTGGTACAACTGTGTTTTTCTTATATTGTTCTCTGTGGTAATATTGCCCTTGTTTGTCTTTATATTTTCCAGTTTCTTCTCTTATTCCTTCTGTGTGCTCATTTTCTTCCTTTTCTCTTCATATTTAATTTTTTCCTTGATACTCTTGGTTCTGTCCTCTTTCTTGTTTCTTTCCCTCTGTATATAGTCTGGGTCGATTTACAGGCCTCTTGTGCGTCTTTGTTGTTTTATTGTGTTAGGGGCATATTATCAAGGACCGGTGTTGAAATTATCATTGTTTTATTGTCAGGAAACTGCAGATAAAATGGCGGTAATGGGCGTGATAATACGCTCTTGTTAATTTCTATAGAAGCCCATGTTCTGATGTTCCCCTGGGCTTCTATGTGAATTAACAAGGGTGTATTATCAAGCCCATTATCGCCGTTTTATCTGCAGTTTCCTGCCGATAAAACTGCGATAATTTTAACACTGGTCCTTGATAATATGCCCCTTAGTTTTTTTGATGTAATAGTGGCATTTGGAAAATGAGTCAGTGCTGTTCACTGAAATGTTGTAAGTATATATATGGAATATGTATAGTCATTTAAACGTTTTTCAGTAGTAAATGGTAAAATTCATGGTCTCATTTTTTGTGTCTAATATCACACTGTGCATGTGTGTACATTAAGGAGTTATATTCACATGTTTTAAAACGTTTTACGGTAGTGAATGTGTTTTGGTAAAATGTATGGTCTTATAATTTTTTGGGTAATATCACACTGTGTATGTGTGTATATTAAGGAATTATGGGCCATATTATCAAGCCTGGGCGATAAAATTATCTTCTCTTTATCGGCACGAAACTGCCACTAAAGTAGCGATAATGGGCTTGTTTATAGGCTCTATGGAATTCCAATCGAAGCCCATGTTAGATGTGAAGGACATCTAACATGAGGTTCAATTGGAATTCCATAGAGCCTATTATCAAGCCCATTATCGCCACTTTAGCGGCAGTTTCCTGCCGATAAAACAGCGATAATTTTATCGCCCAGACTTGATTATATGTCCCTATATTTGAACATTTTTGCATATTTTCTACACTCTCTTGTTATACTCCCTCCTATCTCGTCTTTCTCCTTCCTCTATCATTATACTATCTTGTTTTTCTTATACTCTGCTCTCTTTTTATATTTTTTTATATTCACCACTGTTGTCATAGTTCTTACTGTCTTCTCATAGTACTCCCTCTCTCCCTATACGGTCAGTCTTCCTTTATAATTGTCTTTTGTCCATATTTTTATGTCTGTGTCTTTTTACAGTCTTTCCTCGTTCTTCATATATACTCTTCTGTTCCTATATTCTCTGTTTCTTGTTATTCTCGCTGTTCTTTGTAGGTACTCCCTATTGTTTTCTCACACTTTTTTCTTCTAATACTCTTCTCTCTGTACTCACATTTCTCCTCTCTTTTCTTATACTTTGCATTCTCTACTAATATTGCCGTCTTTTCTTATTGTCATATTCGTCTCCTCATTTACCCCCCTGTTCTTATACTCCCCCCTGTTTTCATATTCTACTCTCTTTTCTCTTAATTGTGCATGTCTCCTTGTAGTACTGAGTTTTTCTTATATTTCCTTTTGTCCTATACTCCTTCTCTCTGTGTTCATATTTTCTCTTTTCCTTCATATTCCTTTTCTCTTTTCATTTTCTGTCCTCTCTGTTTATACTTCTTAAATCTGTTGATAATGTTTGCTCTCTTCTCTTACTCCTCCTTGACTTCCTTCATACACTCTGCAGCACTTTCCTCATATTCTTTGTGTTTTCATACTGATCTCTCTCTTTATATTTGTTTCTCTTGTCATACCTCTGCCTCTTTCCTCATACACTTTTCACTCTTCATAATATTCCATCTGTTTATACTCCTTCTTTTCCCCTCAGACGGTATCCTCTGTTGTTGTACATCCCTTTTTTCCTTATGCTCTACTTTTCCCCACATTGGTCGTGCTCTCTTCTGGTACTGTTCTGTCTGTCCTTATATACACTGTCCTTTGCTAGTATTCGTTTTTTGTTCTTATAGTTGAGTGTCTTTTCACATATTCCTTTTTTTTTCTTTAGAGTCTTTCTCTGTCTTATTATAGTGCTCCCTCTGTCTTCTTAGTTTCTTTTTTCCTTCTTTTTCTCTTTCTTCTCCCCTCATATATCCATCTTTCTCTTCATAGTCCCCCTTACCTATTGATACTTTCCAGTTTATTCATACTTCCTTTATCCCGTTATATTGCAGTGTCTGTTTATACTTCCCTTTTGTGTTATATTTTCCCTTGTTTCATACTTCTCCCTCTCTTGTTGTAAGTACTTTTATTTTCATAGTCTCACATTTCTCGTCATAATCCTCCCTCTGTTCTTATAAGTAATATTATAGAATATTTCATATATTTATTTTTGTAATGTTATATATATATATTTTTTATAGATTCTGTTTATCAATACTGAAAAAACGGTATCATGCCTACCAAATTTCAAAAAAAGAAACAACGAAAGAAAGGTGTTTATTTGAAGAGAAGTCATCCACAAGATTTACATGAAGGACTATGTGTTAAGATAAAGAAAAAAAGTCCTGGTAAGAGAAGGAACACTTTTCTGAGGAAAATATTAAAGACTAAGAGTGCACAAAGGAAAAAATGGTATTAGTGTGTCTGCAACGAAAAAGAAAAAGAAGAATAAAGAGAACAATCATGGATAGTCAACTGCAGAAAAAATAGTGTATAGTAAATGGAGGAAAAACCAATATATGGAAATTAGGAAAAAAATGTTTTTTATTAGAGTTCTTTTAAATGTAATTAAAGAAATTTAGGGATGTAAAAAAAAAAGTTTTTCATAAGAAGACAAAAGGTATAGAGAATGTAGTTAAGAAAGCTTTCGAATTGAAAACAAAATTGTTTATTTTAGTAATCAATAGAATTCGATCACTAGATAAACCAATCCATTTAATGAAGGCCAAAAGTAAGTGGAGAAGAGTAATTAACAGAAGAAATTTTTGTGAGTTTTTTTTGGGTGAATGGAAACATAGTTCAAGATCTGAGCCTTTTTTTAATGAAGAAAGTTATCTTCAGAGTAATGATTTGTTGCATGCAGTTGACACTAGTGGTCATGCTTAAGAGGTTAGAAATGGTTGTCCTATTGAGAAAGAGAAAATTGTTCCTAGAAATGCAGAAGAGGTGTTAGCTGATGAAGTTTTAGGGAGACGTCCTAAAGCTCCAGTGTATACTTGGAATTGTACTAGTATTTGTAGTGTACGGCAAGTCAAGTCAAGTCAAGTCAAAATTTGTATAACGTGCTACTCACCCAGAGGGTCTCAAGGCTCTTAAGGGAGAGGAGTTCGCTACTGATCGAACAGCCAGGTTTTGAGTTGCTTTCTGAAGGAGAGGTGGTTCTGTGTAAGATGGAGGTGGATGGGGAGGGAGTTCCAGGTCTTGGCCGCCAAGTAGGAGAAGGATCTTCCTCCCATGGTGGCTCTTCGGATGCGTGGAATCGCGGCGAGGGCTTGGTTGGACAATCGTAGTTGGCAAGTGGGGGTGTAAAAGGTCCGGTGAGTTTTGAGGTATCTGGGTCCTAGGTCGTGGAGTGCCTTGTGTCCGTGGGTGAGGAGACGGAACGTGATTCTCTTGTTGACGGGAGCCAGTGCATGTCTCTCAGGTGACCGGATATGTGGTTGTGGCGAGGTAAGTCTAGGATGAGTCGAGCGGAGGCGTTCTGAATGCGTTGAAGTCTTTTCTGCAATTTGGCTGTGGTTCCGGCATAGAGGGTGTTTCCGTAGTCCAGTCGGCTGGTGACAAGTGCTTGGCTGACCGTCTTCCTTGTTTCGGTGGGGGTCCATCAGAAGATCTTTCGGAGCATGCGTAGGATGTTAAAACATGAGGATGAGATGGCGTTGACTTGTCTGGTCATCGAGAGGAAGGAGTCTAGGATGAATCCCAAGTTGCGAGCATGGTCCGTTGGTTTGGGTGCGCTGCCTAGGGCTGGGGGCCACCATGAATTGTCCCAGGCAGAGGGGGATGATCCTAGGATGAGGACTTCTGTTTTGTCTAGGAGGAGTTCAGTTTAAGGCGGCTGTCCTTCATCCACTCGGCTACGTCTTTTATCCCTTCCTGTAGGTTGGTTTTGGCGGTGGTTGGGTCTTTGGTGAGGGAGAGGATCATCTGGGTGTTGTCTGCGTAGGAGATGATGTTGAGGTTGTGTTGGCGTGCGATGGACGAGAGGGGACTCATGTAGACGTTGAAGAGGGTGGGGCTGAGCGATGATCCTTGTGGAACACCGCATATGACTTCGGTGGCCTCTGATCTGAAAGGGGGAGGCAGACTCTCTGGGTTCTTCCGGCGAGGAACGAGATGATCCAATCCAATGACTTATCTTGTATCTCGACGTCCCTGAGGCGTTGTACAGGGGTGCGGTGGCAGACCGTGTCGAACGCTGCGGAGAGGTCCAGGAGGATGAGGGCCGCTGTTTCCCCGTTGTCGAGCAGAGTCCGGATGTCGTCTGTGGCTGCGATGAGGGCGGTCACAGTGCTGTGGTTGGCTCGGAAGCCGGACTGTGAGGGGTCGAGGGAATCGTTAGACTCGAGGAAGGCGGCAAGCTGATTGTTGACGGTCTTCTCTATGACTTTGGCGGGGAACGGGAGGAGCGAGATGGGGCGGTAGTTCTTAAGTTCGGTGGGGTCTGCTGTAGGTTTCTTCAGGAGGGCGCTGAGTTCGGCATGCTTCCAGCTTTCCAGGAAGGTAGCGGTGTTGAAGGAGCAGTTGATGATGTCCCGGAGATGGGGTGCGATGACGGAGTCGGCTTTGTTGAAGTGTGATGGGGGCATGGGTCGGTTAGCGATCCGGAGTGGATGGAGCTCTTCAAGCGGATGGTATCTTCAGTGCTGATCGGGGTCCAGGCGTCAAGAGTGGTGGTGAGGGGTTTCGGTTCAGTGGTGAGGGGAGTGGACTGGTCGCCGAAGCAGTTATGAATGTCTGCGATCTTGCTGTGGAAGAACGAGGCTAGAGAGTCGCAGAGGTCTTGAGAGGGTGTGATGTCGTTGTTGCCGGCGCTGGGATTGGTGAGCTCTTTGACAATGCAGAAGAGTTCCTTGCTGTTGTGGGCGTTGTTGTATAGTCGATCCTTGAATGCTGATTTCTTGGTGGTGCGGATCAGCTGGTGGTGTTTGTGGGTGGCGTTCATGAGGGCGGTCATGTTGTCTGTGGTTGGGTTTCTTCGCCAGGCTTTATCGAGGGTGCGGCAGTTCTTTTTGGAGTTCTTGAGGTCGTCGTTGAACCAGGAGGCTTTTTTGCTTCCTGGCTTGTTGGGATGGTTTTTCAAGGGTGCTAGTTCGTTAGCGCAGTTGGTGATCCAGTGTGCGAGATTGATGGCTGCTTGATTTGGGTCCGTTGATATGGCGGGAGGGTTTTGGTTCAGAGATGTGGTGAGATGGTCGGTTGTGATTTTGTTCCAGTTTCTGCGGGGAATTTGTTGCGGGTGGTGGTGGTAGGTCGTGGTCTTTCTGAAGCTAAATTGGACGTAGCTGTGGTCTGTCCAGTGGAGTCCCGTGATGTGATTAAAGGAGATGTGCTTGCTGGAGGAGAAGATTGGGTCGAGCGTGTGTCCGGCGTAGTGGGTGGGGGTGTTCACCAGTTGTTTGAGTCCGAGATTGGCGAGGTTATTCAGCAGGGTGGTGGTGTTGTTGTCGTTGTTGTTTTCCAGGTGGAAGTTGAGGTCAACTAGGAGAATGTAGTCATCGGAGGGGAGGGCGTGTGGGCTGACAAAGTCAGCGATGTCTTCGCTGAATTGTGTGCGGGGTCCTGAAGGTCTGTAAATGAAGGTGCCTCTGAGTGTGGTCTTGGGGTCGGTGTGTATCTGGAAGTGGAGGTGTTCGGTGGCTATGGGGGTGTTGTCGAAGTTGGTCGAGATGCGGATGGTGTTCTTGTGGACGATGGCGATACCTCCTTCTGTTTGGTTGATGCGGTCCCTTCGGATGATCTTGTATCCATCCGGGATGTCTATGGCGATGTCGGGTGCTGATGAGGCGTTCATCCAGGTTTCTGTGAGAAAGGCGACGTCCGGCGATGTGGTGTCGAGTAGGTTCCATAGTTCAATGGTGTGTCTGTGGACCGAGCGGGTGTTGAGCAGGATGCACTTCAGGTGGTTGATGTTGGAGCTCTGTTTGGCGTTTGTGGTTGTAGTGTGGGTCCTGATGCTGCAGAACTTGCAGGATTGGCAGGTGAAGGGTCCATGGGTGCTTCCTGGGCGGCTCGGTGGCAGCCGTGGAGGCGGCCGGTGTTGAGTGCGGTAAGGGTTGCGGCATCGTAAGTTTGGCGGGCGGGATGGCCTTTGTGGGGTCCAGGGGTTCTGGTGCTGGGTGGGGTCCAGGCGCGGATGGGCGTAGACGGGCTTACCTTTGGCGTGCCTTCGGCGTGCTTATGGCGCACCCGCTGCGCGTATGCGACTCTGCCATAAGTGGAGAGTGGAGGGGGCGGAGCGAGGGAGGAGCAGCTGGGAGGTGGGAGCGGGGTGGCGAGGTCCGGGGATGCTCGAGGGAACAGGGGTGGGGCTGCGGGGGAGCAGCGGCAGGAAGCGGGGAGGGTTAAGAGAACAAAAACAATGCAGGCGGGATCGGGGTCACAAGTAAGGCAATACGATACCAATACAAGTAAGGCAATACGATATCAGGCTCTATTGGGGCACAATCAGGACTACAGTAAGGCAATACGATACCAGGCTGGCGTTTGCAGGTGAGATCGGCACAAGGAAAGGCCAAGGAGGCACAAGGAAGGCCAAGGAGCGGGTGGAGCGACTGTTTCTGACTAGGTCAGGACAGTCACAGCTCTTCACGTCGCAGGACCTCCTTTTTGTTTATCAGTGGGAGGGAGGAGCAGCTGGGAGGCGGGAGCGGGGTGGCAAGGTCCGGGGATGCTCGAGGGAACGGGGGTGGGGCCGCGGGGGAGCAGCGGTAGGGAGCGGGGAGGGTTAAGAGAACAAAAACAATGCAGGCGAGATCGGGCCACAAGTAAGGCAATACAGTAAGGCAATATGATACCAATACAAGTAAGGCAATACGATACCAGGCTCTATTGGGGCACAATCAGGAATACAGTAAGGTAATACGATACCAGGCTGGCGATTGCAGGCGAGATCGGCACAAGGAAGGCCAAGGAGGCACAAGGAAGGCCAAGGAGCAGGTGGAGCGACTGTTTCTGACTAGGTCAGGACGGTCACAGCTCTTCACGTCGCAGGACTTCCTTTTTGTTTATCAGTGGGAGGGAGGAGCAGTTGGGAGGCGGGAGCGGGGTGGCGAGGTCCGGGGATGCTCGAGGGAATGGGGGTGGGGCCACAGGGGAGCAGCGGCAGGGAGCGGGGAGGGTTAAGAGCACAAAAACAATGCAGGCGAGATCAGGGCCACAAGTAAGGCAATACAGTAAGGCAATACGATACCAATACAAGTAGGGCAATACGATACCAGGCTCTATTGGGGCACAATCAGGACTACAGTAAGGCAATACAATACCAGGCTGGCGATTGCATGCGAGATCGGCACAAGGAAAGGCCAAGGAGGCACAAGGAAGGCCAAGGAGCGGGTGGAGCGACCGTTTCTGACTAGGTCAGGACGGTCACAGCTCTTCACGTCGCAGGACTTCCTTTTTGTTTATCAGTGGGAGGGAGGAGCAGCTGGGAGGCGGGAGCAGGGTGGCGAGGTCCGGGGATGCTCGAGGGAACGGGGGTGGGGCCGCGGGGAGCAGAGGCAGGGAGCGGGGAGGGTTAAGAGCACAAAAACAATGCAGGCGAGATCGGGGCCACAAGTAAGGCAATACAGTAAGGCAATACGATACCAATACAAGTAAGGCAATACAATACCAGGCTCTATTGGGGCACAATCAGGAATACAGTAAGGCAATACGATACCAGGCTGGCGATTGCAGGCGAGATCGGCACAAGGAAAAGCCAAGGAGGCACAAGGAAGGCCAAGGAGCGGGTGGAGCGACCGTTTCTGACTAGGTCAGAATCTATTGTTTTTTTACGCACTTTCTTATGTAACTATACAAAGAAAAGTCTGAAGCAAAAGATTAAGACGTTACAAGGACTAGAACCTTGCAGAGTAAGAGAAAATACTGGTTTGCGAGGTCATTCTCTGGCTTGTGTTTCTAAAAAAGTACGTCAAAGTGTTTTTCACCAATTTCATGATGTTAGCAGTACATCATTCTGAAATGAGGAAATGAGTCAGAAGATTGTATTATGCAAAAAGTCCAGCTCTACTGTTAAAAAAGCTGAACAGTGCTCTTTTGCATGGAACTGTATCAAATGTAAAGAACGTTTGTGATGAAATTGAGGTTAGTTATTTTTCTCCTTAGGAAGACAGTGCAGAAATTGAGATATTAATAGTAGGAAATGTAGAAGAGAATGTACGACATTGTAGTACAGATAATGTTGAGCAAGAAATTACAAAGTTTAAGGTGATTTCAGGTGAAAGGCAAAATTATTGTTGTGTCTGTTGTCGACAAACTCATTTTAAAAATCAGACCAGCAGTGTTGATTTGCATTTAAAGAATGAAAAGGAAAAAATTAATGAGTAGAAGGATTTTGCAACTTATTTGTTGGTAGAGAATTGTTTTAATCTGGGTTCTGATCAGCGTATTTGTAAATATTGTTATAACAAATTAGACAAGAACAAAATGCCTGCTAGAGCTGTGCATAATAATCTTGAGTTGGTAAATATTCCTTCTGAACTGATGGATTTAAATACCTATGAGTTTATTCTTATTCACTGTGTGCATCAATTTCAGGCTATTGTTCGTATGGAGCCTAAGTCATGAAAATTGCCTCATTCTGATTCACAGAGGGGATTAAAGGGAAGAGTTGTATATTTGCCTCTAGATTTAAAGAAAAATATTGAAACAATTGGTGTAGAAAATGTAGAGGATGAGCCTTTAGTTATTCTTGTTAATGGCGTTCCTACTAAGAGTAAGAAAATCTGGCAAGAATTAGTGGATGTTAAGAAAGTGAAATAGGCAACGTTGTATCTGGTAAAAAGTAATGAATATGAAAGAAATGTGCATGTGAGAGAAGAAGAAATAACTGTATAAGAAGATAGTGACTTGCCATCTGGACAAATTAAAAAAGTGGATGTGTCCAGAACTGAAGAAATCTATGAACATTACAGTGTTCATCCACTGCTCTCTAAAGAAGTGATGGGGAACACTATAGAGTTATTCCAAATGAAAAAAGCAAAAGGAAGTCCCATTAGTGTATGGGAAAAAAGCTTGGAAGCTCGTTGTTTCCCTCAATTGTTTCCCACAGGAAAAGGAAGGCGATATGATGACCGACCTATGCAGATTCCTGCATCTGAATACCGGACATCAAGATTTTATGCAGAAGATCCAAGATTTCGACAATGTATTCCGTATTTGTTTCATCTTTTGTTTGAGAGTGATTTGTCTGGACTTTCTTATGCAGTAAACCATATTTTAAAAACAGGTATACATCTGCAAAATGTTTCGGCAAAGGAATTTATGGATAAAGTACACCAGAGAGATAATGTTTTGGAATCTCAGCTAATTAATCTCATGGCGTGTCAGCGTGGTACTAATGAGTACTGGTACCGTCGTCATGGAGAACTAAAATGTATGCTAAGTAACTTACAAACTCCTACATGGTTCCTTACTCTAAGCTGTGCTAAATATACTTGGGATGATTTACTTCAATTTCTTCAAGAGGCAAATCGAAATATACTAAATATTGAATTGTGCTCTTTGGATCTAGTTAATGTATGCAGGTATTTCAATCATAGATTTGAATCTATGATGTCTTTTATCACCAATAAAAAAATTCTCCTCTAGGAGAGGTTTTGGACTTCTTTTGGAGAAAGGAGTATCAAGCAAGAGGTGCTCCTCACATATACATGCTAATATGGATCAATGATGCTCCCGAATTTGGTACAGACTCAGATGATACTGTGTGTTCTATTATTGAAGAAAATGCTACATGTGATATACCCAAAAGTACACAAGATAAGGACTTAAGACAACAAGTCTTACGATTCCAAAGCCGTCGTTGTGGGAAATACTGTCGTCGAAAGTACAAATCTAAGGACAAATTCTACACCAAATGTCGTTTTGCATTTCCACATCCATTAATAACGAAAGGAAGAGTGAACAATTTTATGTCATCTTTGCGACATACTATCACAAGAAAGTCTCCAAAAAATACCTACAACTTAAGAAGAAACGAAGAGTCAAAATACATAAATGACTATAACCCAGTCAATTTGTCCATGTGGAATGCTAACATGGATATTCAATATGTTGCAGACAATTCCATTGCTGTTGCTCGATATGTAACATCGTACATAACAAAATCAGAAAAGACGGAATTGAAGGAAATGTGGGAAGAGATTTCGCACGAGAAGAGTCTAAGTAAGAAATTATATACTCACAGTTTGAAGATGTTATCTCATCAAGAAATTGGAGCATATGAATGCTCGGATCGCTTGTCATCTGCAAGTCTATATTCCAAATCAAGAAGAATCATTTGGGTGAGTCTAGGTCTTGCTATAACACGTAACCGAGTTCTTAAATCTGTACAAGAAATTGAATATTTAGCTGAAAAAGAGCCAGAAAGTACAGATATTGTGAAAACAAATATGTTGGATACATATTATCCAAAACGAAATTATCATCTTAAGGAACATTTGTCTCAATGAAGTGCTGCAAAACTATATTTTTAAACAGAATATTACAGAAAACATCAATAATGGTATATATGCCGTGATTGGTTCAGAAGGATGTCTGGTGAAACAAAGAAAAGGACATTTGATTAATCACCGTAAAATGAGTTGCTGTCATGAAGCTCCAAACGCTTTGCAGAGACAGACCGTAGCTAGTTCCAATCTCCTGCCGACTGCTGTTGCAGTGGTTAAGTGCCTAAACCAGCCGAGAGGGGAAAGGGGAAGTGGATAGAGAGAAGAGACACTCCGGTTGCTGAACGCCCAGGTCAAAGGTCTGGAATCTTCTAATGGTTTCTTCCGACCATCTTGGCATGGATGTCTAATGTACAAAGAAGGGGAGATAAGAAAACACACCTACCAAGATACTCAAATTACAATTCTATAATTAGCACTTATCCTACCAGCTAGTGAGGGAGTCTGCGCCACTCTTCTGTATTTATATTTGACTGGAAGCCCTGTCTGCAAAAGAAAGACCTTATTACTACAGAGCTAACTGGCAGTTCACTCTTGAGGGATTAACTAAGTTTCACCTTCATTACCTGTGAGCATTCTCTTTACTGTGGTGTATAAATCTCTGTCTTCAAGTAGACTTTCATCCGGAACTATAGTACAAATGTCTGAAGTAATAGCATCCTCCACAAGCACGCAAAAAGGATAGGGGAAGGTTCTGAGGGAAGGATAGAATAGGAAAAGCGCAAGCTGGGAGGGTACGAGAGAATAGGCAAGTTGACAGTTCCTCTGCGCCACAGCAATAGCCTTACTGTAGGTCCATCGTTGAAGTGGCTCCGAGACTGTGACTGCTTACGCAGGGACTCTCTCCTGAAGAAGTTTTGACTGACTCAACACCAATTTCGTCATTGGCGTTTGAGGCTGAAGTAGTCGTCTGGAACCTCCTTGTTGAATACGCACCCGAAGTTCAAAGGTGCGTAGTAACCAAAACTTAGGACTATGAAGCTCGGAAGTCTTAGGCAGAATTACGACTTTCCTACAAGGAGAAGTGTCAATACTCTAAACACGAAAATATTCCTCCCGCTAAAACTATTTTGCGGAGGAACGAACTCAAGCTGGCTTCTCAGGAAAAACGTTTGTTGAAGTGCGCAGCAAACAGCACTTGCGTTCCCCAAGAAACACTCTGTGGCATAGAATGGCAACCGATCCCGTTACTGTTTATTCTGGCGGCCATCTTAGGAGAGGTTGTATCACTAGTTACAGTAATAGCACACATTCACTGTGCTAGGCTTAATGTTCAATCGTGGACGCTTACAATCTACCTGACCAGCTATGGATGCCACAACATGACTCCTGACAGTCCCCCCTCTCAATGACCGATTGATCGGTCCTGGCTTGAATGGTTCCCGTGCATGGACTCTTTTCAGTAAAAGTGGGGCATGAATGTTTCCTGCAGGTTCCCAGGATCTATCTTCAGGTCAATAACCTTTCCAATCCACTAAGTAATGTAACCTTCCTTTCTTTATCTTAGAGTCAAGAATTTATTTTACTACATACTCCGGATGACCAGAAATATCTAATGGATCAGGTGGTCTAGTCGCTCTCAGTTGTGGACAGGACTTTTTCAACAGCGAGACATGAAACACTGGATGGATCCCCATCTTGTCTGGTAATTTTAATCGAACTGTGACTGGCCCTACAATCTTGTCAATTACATAAGGTCCTACGAATCTAGGTTGGAATTTTCCATTGCCTTTCAAATGTAAATTCTTTGATGACAACCAAACCTTATCGCCAATCTGATATTGTGGGGCAGGTTTCCTATGTTTACCTGCATAGTGTTTGTAGGACTCTTTAGCTTTAATTAAATTAGTCTCTGCAGATTGATGGAGTAAGGTCATGTCTCTCATTAAGGTCCCCACTGCTGGAACATCCACATCTTCCGTTAGCAAAAAAGGATTTGGATGGCGACCAGAGTTCAAATAGAAGGGAGAGTAACCCGTGGAAGCACTCTTTTCATTATTACATGCAAATTCTGCCATCCATAACATGTCGGACCAATCTCCTCCTCTCTCAACCAGGAACAGACGCAGATACTGCTCCAATTCCTGGTTGATGCGTTCAGTCTGACCATCGGCTTCAGGATGATAACTTGTAGTCAACCTCCTTTCCACCCCCAAACCTTTCAGGAATGCCTTCCAAAAATGCTAAACAAATTGTGACCCCCTATCAGAGACCACTGCCTTCGGAATTCCATGGAGCTTTACTACATGTTCACCAAAAACCTTTGCTAACTGTGGGGCAGAAGGAGTTCCCTTTAACGGAATGAAATGACTCATCTTAGAGAAGATGTCCACAATGACTAGGATGGTGTCATAGATCTTACTCACAGGAAGGTCCACAATCAAATCCATGGAAATGGTATGCCAAAGATGTGACGGGGTTGGGAGTGGCTGCAACAACCCTGGGGGAGCCTGTCGACTAGGTTTTCCTCTAGCACATAATTCACAAGATTGGACATATTTTTTGACATGAGAAGACAACCCAGGCCACCAGAAATATCTCGTCACCAAGTCCAAAGTCTTTGTGATTCCTTTATGACCAGCAAGCAGATGATCGTGACAACTTTGAAGAGCCTTCTGCTGGAGAGCAATTGTCGGCAAGTATAAAGCTCCTTTGTAGTAAGGCAGCTGTTGGTATAGACTTCGCTCCTCATCTTGAGCCACCCAATCCTGAACTTCCTCAGAGGACAAACTCTTTCTGACTTCCTCTTGAAAGGTATCCAAAATCACGGTACCAATGATCTTTAAATCTGGGATGATTGGTTGAGGCTCCACCAGATGTTCTGTTTCTTGAGCATTGAGACGAGATAACGCATCCGACTTACCATTCCTGGGGCCCGGACGATAGGTGATGATGAAATCGAAATCAGCAAAATATAAAGACCAGTGAAGTTGACGGGGAGTCAGGGTTTTAGCTGTCTTTAAAAATTGCAAGTTCTTATGGTCAGAATACACCGTGACCGTATGTTTAGCGCCCAGCAAATAATGTCTCCAGTCTTCAAAAGAGTCTTTTACTGCCAAGAGTTCTTTTTCTGCAATGGTATAGTTCAATTCTGCAGGGCTTAATTTTCGAGATCGGTATGCAACCGGATGAAGTTGCCCCATGCTCCGATGTCTCTGAGAAAGAACTCCACCAATGGCCTGATCGGAAGCATCAGCCTCAACGAAAAAGGGTTCAGAAGGATCAGCATGTAACAGAATTGGTGCTGAGATAAATTTGGCTTTCAAATCACAAAAGGCCTGTTCCGCTTCTGAGGTCCACTCAAATTGCACTCCCTTCTTGAGCAAGCGATTAATGGGGACAATGAGTTGAGAAAATCCTTGAATGAAGCGACAATAAAAATTGGCAAAGCCTAAAAATCTCTGGATTTCTTTAACGTCTTTGGGTGAAGGCCAATTCTCGACTGCTCCCACTTTTCCGGGATCCATACTTACTCCTTGGGCTGGAAGGACAAAGCCCAAAAACTCCACCTCAGCAGCACTAAAGACACATTTCTTCAGTTTGACAAACAATTTATGGGTTTGCAAACGTTCCAGTACCTTTCGAACATGTTCTGGGTGATCTTGGGGGTCCTTGGAATAAATCAAAATATCATCCAAGTAGATGATCGCAATTTTGTCAATTAAGTCCCCCATCACATCGTTAATAAAGTGTTAAAAACCCGCAGGTGCATTGCAGAGACCGAAGGGCATCACTTTATATTCGAAGAGGCCAAACTTCGTCCGGAAGGCGGTCTTCCACTCATGGCCCTCCTTCATACGAATGAGATGGTATGCTCCGGGAAGATCTAATTTTGTAAATACCCGGGCTTCTTTTACTTGATCTAAAAGGACTGAGATCAAGGGTAATGGGTATCTATTCTTGATGTTCACCTGGTTTAAGGCGCGGTAATCAATGCAAGTCCTTAGTGTTCCCTCCTTCTTAGGTATAAAAAACAAAGGAGAGGACACAGGGGACTGAGACTGTTGGATAAACCCATTCGCCAGGTAACAGTCCAAATACTCCTTCAAATGTGTATTCTCGGCTTCAGTTAAAGCATAAATCCGACTGCACGGAAGAACTGCCCCAGGTTCAAGCTCTATAGTGCAGTCATAAGAGCGATGTGGGGGAAGCAACTCAGCCTCTTGCTCACTAAAGACAGCTTCAAATTCCTGATATTCTTCGGGAATCTTTACTGAATCAATGACTCCAATGGACTGTCCTCCAAAGGAGAGTAAACTAGCTTGAGATGGATTTAGAGGGCCTTCTTGCTTCTGATAACAATGTTCTTGACAATAAAAAGACTTAATCATCACCGTACGATTCTCCCAATCAATAGTGGGATTATGTACTGTCAACCATGGCAATCCCAAAATAAACTGGAATTGAGGAGCATCAATGAGATTAAATTGCAGAGTTTCTCAATGACCGTCAACTTGTGTTAACTCCAAACATTCGGTGTGGCTAGTAATTGGGCCCGATGACAAGTTTGTCCCATCCACAGCTCGTACAGGTTCAATTTTTTCCTTCTGAATTGCTTGAATTCCCAATCGTTGAGCAAACTTGATGTCGCAGAAGTTGCCCGTGGCCCCAGAATCCAGCATAATCGCCATACTAGGAAATTCAAATTCTCGAAATCTCAAGGTCATGTGCAGGATAACATGAGGTGCCATAGACTGTAAGGTGTTCATAATTAAATGTGCTTCAGGAGTCGTCTTCGATTCATTCACCACCAGAGCGACTCCGTTTACTGATGGCTGGAGTCGTTTCCCTTCACTGGGGTTTTTGGACGTCTGGTACATTCCTTGACAAAATGCCTCGAACCACCACAATACAAGCATAACTTCTTTAGACAACATTGTTCTTTCTCTTCATTGCTCAAAGGTCCCCTAGTGGCTCCAATCTGCATAGGCTCTGAGTCATTCTGTCCTTTTCCATTGTCCGTTCTCATTTGATCAAAACGGGGAAAGCTTACTTTCCAATCTTTTTTCTTTTCTCCTTTGCGTTCAGAGTTACGGAAATCCAACTCTAGCACCAAATCTACTAAGGCAGATAGTTCCTTTGGACGATTTGATATCTGTGTCAAAGTGTCCTTTAATTCATCACAAAGTACTTTATGAAATAAGGCTGCCCGTTTCTCTTTTGTCGAATCGGTCTCAATGATCAGTTTGTTGAACTGCGTTAAATACGTCAGTAAGTCTTTAGAACCTTGACGCAACTCCAATAGCTCATTGTCGGTGGCCTGAGATACTCTTCTCCGATCAAAAATCCTAAGAAACTCCCTTTTAAATAAGGCAAAATCATAAAGGAAATGGTCATCCCTGGTCATTAATGGCATTGCCCAATTAGCTGCATCTCCTCCCTGATAGGACAAAACAAAGGCTACTTTCGACTGAGCGTCCGGGAAAAGGGTCGGGCGACACATCAAATGTAGGGAACATTGGGTCAAAAATATCTAGGCCTTTTGAGGATCTCCCTGGAATCTTTCTGGGGCGGCTAAAGGAATAAGGGGTGAAACAGAATGAATCACCTGCGCCACAGACTTGGGGTCTTGACTGGGAACTGAGGAAGGAACTGTTGATGCACTTACTACAGGATTGCCCATCGCTAACCCATCTACCTTGTGAGCCAAAGCACGCGCCTCTTGCCGAGATGCCACTAATTCCTGTTTTAACACCTTATTTTCCTCACGTACTGCCTCTATCTCCCGTTGTATTCCTACCAACATTTCTCCTATAGCCTTGAGATTAAACCCCTCCGCCATTCTGCCCGGGCAAAGCAATTACTTGGGCACTTCAATCTGTCATGAAGCTCCAAACGCTTTGCAGAGGCAGACCGTAGCTAGTCCCAATCTTCTGCCGACCGGTGTCGCAGCGGTTAACCTCCTAAACCAGCCAAGAGGAGAAAGGGGATGTGGATAGAGAGAAGAGACACTCCCGTTGCTGAACACCCAGGTCAAATGTCTGGAATCTTCAAATGGTTTCTTCCGACCATCTCGGCATGGCTGTCTAATGCACAAAGAAGGGGAGATAAGAAAACACACCTACCAAGATACTCAAATTACAATTCTATAATTAGCACTTATCCTACCAGCTTGTGAGGGAGTCTGCGCCTCTCTTCTGTATTTATATTTGACTGGAAGCCCTGTCTGCAAAAGAAAGACCTTATTACTACGGAGCTAACTGGCAGTTCACTCTTGAGGGATTAACTAAGTTTCACCTTCATTACCTGTGAGCTTCTCTTTACTGTGGTGTATAAATCTCTGTCTTCAAGTAGACTTTCATCCGGAACTATAGTACAAATGTCTGAAGTAACATCATCCTCCACAAGCGCGTGCAAAGGATAGGGGAAGGTTCAGAGGGAAGGATAGAATAGGAAAATCGCAAGCTGGGAGGGTACGAGAGAGTAGGCAAGTTGACAGTTCCTCTGCGCCACAGCAATAGCCTTACTGTAGGTCCGTCATTGAAGTGGCTCCGAGCATGTGACTGCTTACGCCGGGACTCTCTCCTGAAGAAGTTCTGACTGACTCAACACCAATTTCGTCATTGGCGTTTGAGGCTGAAGTATTCGTCTGGAAACTCCTTGTTGAATACGCACCCGAAGTTCAAAGGTGTGTAGTAATCAAAACTGAGGACTATGAAGCTCGGAAGTCTTAGGCAGAATTACGACTTCCCTACAAGGAGAAGTGTCAATACTCTAAACATGAAAGTATTCCTCCCGCTAAAACTATTTAGCAGAGGACGAACTCAAGCTGGCTTCTCAGGAAAAACGTTTGTTGAAGTGCGCAGCAAACAGCAATCGCGCCCCCCAAGAAACACTCTGTGCATAGAATGGCAACAGATCCCGTTACTGTTCATACTGGGGGCCATCTTAGGAGAGGTTGTATCACTAGTTTCAGTAATACCACACATTCACGGTGCTAGGCTTAATGGTCAATCGTGGCCGCTTACAATCTACCTGACCAGCTATGGACGCCACAACATGACTCCTGACAGTTGCGAAACACCTGACAAAAGGGAATTTTACTATTTAGCTCTTTTGCAACTTTTCAAGCCATGGCGTTCAGAATTGGAATTACTTGGAGATTTCGAGAGCTATAAAGATTCTTTCAATGCAACTAAAGATACTACACAATGTGCTGTTTTTGCTATTTAAGTGAAAATTTTCAATGACGAAATTGAGCAAGAAGCAACAATTGCAACTGAGATTGCTAGAGACAGTTCTCAAGAGAGTCAAACTTCTGCTCCATTGAGTCAGGGCCCACTAGGAGAACCAATTATTCAAAATGAAGCAGCAACTGCTATGGAAGAGGTGGAAACAGCAATGTATCAATGTCAAGAAGATGTTAAAAACTACTAAATCTTGAGCTGAAAGAAATATATGACCAAGGGATTGACCATGGATTACTTCATGAGAAGAAAGAGTGTTCTTGCTCATCATTTGAACCTATCCAAATGTACGTGAGTGGACAAGCTGGAACAGGCAAAAGCTTTTTCATTAAAGTAATCAGAAGTTTTCTACACAAAACAACTGAGTCGTATTTGTCTTGTGTTGTCGCTGCTCCAACTGGATTAGCAGCCAACAATATTTAAGGAATTACTTTATATCGTTTATTAATGCTACCAGTAGAGTATGAAAGCAAATTAGAATACCACAATCTATCTGGAGAAGCTTGTTGTGAAGTTTCAAGAGTTTGAGGAAAATTAAACTTCTTAATATTGATGAGGTAAGCATGGTATCAAACTTAATGTTTGCTTTTGTGCATTTAAGAATGCAGCAAATTCTTAAGACAGAGTATGACGTATTATTTGGAGGAAAGCACATCATAGTTTTTGGAGATCTTCTACAACTTACTCATGTAAAAGGACAACCAGTGTTTAAAACACTGCTGCATGAAGATACTAGAAAGTCTTTGGGGAGTATTGGAAATGTAAACATTTGGTCATATTTTGAGTATAAAGAACTTATTACAAATATGCAACAAGCAAATGATGTTGATTATGGAACTATTATTCAAGATATAAGAATTTGAAAAATGACTTTACATGGCAAACAAGCTGTACAGAGACGATTACTCTCCAATTTGTTTCGAAATGAAAATATTGTACAAGAAAAATATACATGACAATTGCAGAAAACAAATCTGTAATCTGCTTAATGCCAACACTACGTGAATGTTCTAAATTCAATGAAGAAATGTTGAAGTTGAAAAATGAAGAAATTTTAAAATTGGAAGCTATTGATAAAATAGATCATGAAGGAATCACTATTATTTTGAGTGAAAAGTTGAAGAGGAACTTTGATTCTTTAGAGAAATCGATAAGTAAAACTGTTGATTTAGAAAAGAATTTGTATGCATGTGTAAACTGTTGGTTTAATCTTATGACATAATTTAAATGTGGAAAAAGGTTTAGTAAATGGAGCAATGGGTAAAGTTGTTGATTTCGTTAATTACGTAAATAAAGATGGTGTTGAATTTTTGAAAATCAAATGTGATCAAATTGAAGAAGTACAACAATTTAGTCGTTGTTCAGCTCGGTTTTTGCTTGTAAGAGATTTGTATGTTCGCAGAAAACAGTTTCCTGTTTCTTTGGCGTATGCAGTGACCATTTATAAATCTCAAAGTTTAAGTGTAGGTAGTTCTTTAGTGAATATTGGAAGTACTGTGTTTAAAGAGGGTATGTCATATGTTGCTTTGTCTCGAGTCAGAACTTTATCTGGAATGTACTTGATTGATTTTAATGAGACAAAGGTTAGTGCAGATGTAATTTGTGTGAAAGAGTATAATAGGTTAAGAAGAGAATATGCACCTAATTTAGGTCAATATCCAGTATTTGAAACGTGTGTGGTAGGTAGAAAAATAAGATTTGAGAATATCTGTAGTGAAAAAGTAAAGAAAGAAAAAAAACAAGATGAAGTTGCGCCTGCAAGCAAAAAGAAAAAGGACAGTGTTGAAGAGAATGTTGGTTATCGGTTTGAAAATAGTTGTGGTGTCAACTGCTATGCTAATGTAGTTGTTAATGTGGTTTTTGTTCTTAAAAAAAGTTTGCAACAGCAAATTGTTGAAAATCGAGTTCAAAGATTCTGTTCATTGTTGTATTCTGTCTATGAGAAATGTAGTAGTCATAAAACTAAAATACAAAGTGTTTCTGATATTCGAAATGTTTTGGACATATGTTCTGGTTCCAGTCAATTTACGCCAAAAATTCAGCAAGATTGTCAGGAATTTTTCATGTTTATGCTTGCTGTACTGGAAGATGAAGGTATAGATACTGAAAACCTTTTTGGCCTTTCTTATAAATGGCAAAATGACTGTGAAAATTGTTTGTTTACATGTAGCACTAACATAGACAATGAAGGATTCATATATTTGACTTTACCTGACTGTGAATCAGTGTCTTTTAACAATTTAATTAGAGGAGCAAGTAAAAACATGGAGTGTAGCCAATGTAAATCAGGAATGTCATCAACATTATTTATACAAAGATATGGAAAGTATGTAATTTTAATGTTGCAACGTTGTAAAGGTGATGGAGGAAAATTGGAAACTTTAATTAAAAATGTTGTAGCTGGTCAAGTTTCAATATCAGGAAGAACTGTTGTAGCTGTTGCAATTATTTTTCTTGATTGACTTTCTACAACATCTGGACATTACACTGTTTATTTAAGATGTCTGAAATGTTGCATACATTGTAATGATAGTCAATTAGTTTTAACCAATGTTTGCCTTAAGAGTTACCAAATTCTTACCTAATATTTTTAAAGCCAAATTTCTAAGATCAAAATTAGGCCTTTCTGGATTATTGCTGTTAAGGTAAATTAGTCTGGTGTTTTAGAGTATTTTGTAAGTGAGGGTGAGGAGCTTGAAGGTGATCGTCTTGTTGATATTGAGGCAGTGTAGTTGTATCAGGTGGTGGGTGATGTGTCTGCAGCAGGGGACATTGATGATCACTCATGTAGAGGTGTTTTGGATTTGTTGTAGTTGTTGCAGATGTTTGGCTGGAATTGCTGTGTAGAGTGTTTTGTCACAGAGTCTTATCAGTCTGCTGCTGATAAGGGCCTGTGTCACTGTTCTTCTTCTTTTGGTTGGGATCCACTTGTAAATGTTGCGGAGTATGTGGAGTGTGTTATAGCAGTATGAGGAGATGGTGTAGACTTGCTTACACATAGAGAGGGAGGAGTTGAGGGTGAATCCTAGGTTGTGGACATGGTTGGTAGGTGTTGGTACTGTCCACAGTGTAGTTATCAAGCAGGAGTCGTCCAAGGCTGAGGGGGTGGGTCTGAGGATGAGTACCATCATTTTGTTTGAGTTCATGTTTAGAGAGCTGCTCTTTATGTAGTTGGTGACGTCCTTCATTGTGTCATGGAGGTTGCTTTTGGTGGTTTGTCGCTTTTTGGTGAGGAAGAGGATGAGCTGGGTGTTGTTGGTGTAGGAGATGTTGTTAATTGTGATGGTGGGCTACTTGTGTGAGGGCGGCCATGTAGATGTTGAATAGCATCAGGTTGAGGGATGAAGACTGGAGGACGGAGTAATTGATTTTGGTGGTTTTGGATCAGAAGGCTGGGAGGCAGACGCTCAGGATTACTATTGGACAATTTGCAAAGTAGGAATTTGACGCATACTATTTGGCCGTGCGGAAAAGTATGTGAAAACAATAACGAGTTTTTGTTGTATATTTTGTCAGCATATATTTGTAAGTAACATTATTCACAGTGTATGGAAATTAATCATAATGCTTTGTTATTTTATGATTGTTTGAGATGTGTCATATTTACGTAAGAAATTGCTCTTAGAAAAAAACATTTAAGATATGTTTTATTTCTATTTCTTAGATTGTTATTGAGAATGTTGAATGTTTTTTTAAAGATAATCTTATTGATTGCCTTTTTTTTGTCCACTGTTATGTGATGTTGAAGTCACTGTTTCTAGTGAAATTCATTATTTTCTGAGAACAGCAAAAAAGGCAAAAATAACAGTTTACACATTATTTTGTATTGTAAAAGATATGTTGTAACTGTATTTTTTTGTGTCTTCCATAGATGGTAATTTTATAATGTATATTTTTTTTAATATTTATTATGCTTAAGGTAAGTGCAAAGAAATGTTGAAAATGATCGATGGAATGTGTTTCAACCGAGCTGAAGTAACAAAACAAGGATTGGAGAACATTAGTGTGTAAAGATGGTTTGTATTTTTCAAAGACATTTCAAAAAATTATATAATGAGTGTACCTGTCACAACCTGTAATTAATCTGTGGATATGATAATGGCTTATCTAAACCCTAGCTGGGGCAGGCGAGATGAAGAATCCGCAAGGAAATAGACTTGAAGTGCTTTAGTGCAAAAGAGGAATTCAAATATGGCCGTGTCGAGGAAAGACGCGGTGGCGGTCTAGTCATTAACCACACACCTGTGTGGAATCCTTGGTAAGGTGCACGCTCCCTAGCAAGTGCGCACATCACCTACGACATTCCGGAGTTCAGACCCGTTTTGAATTGCTTCAGAGATATTCCTGAAGAGAAAGCACAAAGGTTGCAGATAAACACTAGAGGAGAGGTTACTTTGAAAGACGAAGGAGTTAGAAGCGTTAGACTAAATTATAGATAAGGAATGGAGATAGAGTGGGGTAGGTTATTAAATAATTGTTCTTTGTTATTTCCATTACGTATGCATGTCAATGATACAAAGATGGTTTTTATCTTTTATATAGATTAGAAAATCTTAAAAGATAACAATACTTAGTGTTCCAGTATTCTTTGCATTTCACTTCAACACATGTACAAGTTTGGACCAGGTAAGGTTAATAGAGATATTGTACTTTTTTTGCTACTGTATTTTATATTAACAGCCTGGTTTTTTTCAGATAGTGATAAGGAGTGACTGGTTTGGTAATTTAAGGACTTTTAAAACTGTACGTTCATATAAATAATTATAATTGTATAATGTTATAAAGTAGTTGAGAATGGTATTCATATAATATTTATTAAAGGGCAAATTAGTTGATAAAGCTAGTTTTGTGTTCTGTATTAGGAAAAAATATAAAATAAAGTGTTTACGTTTTTGTAGAAGGAGGTCAGCATAACAAATTTACATTTGAAAATCCAGAAAACAATATGGAAGACGATTTTGAAAATACTAACACTGTGGTAGAAGAGATGAACATAGCTTTTATGAGCAACGTTATTGGAGTGGAAGAAATGAATGTTGGAGATATCAGGTGTGATTTTCTTGATGAAACCTTGGATGATGCTTTTGTGGAAGCATTAGATCAGATTGAGATTCATCTGTTGGCTTTTGCAAATGATATCCAGGAAAATGAAATTCTTGATAAAATTATAATGGAAGCTGCATTAACTTGTGAAATGTTACAAGAATAAATGTATTATTATATAAAAATAATGTTTTGAGACACTTAGCTTCCAGAATTGTAAACATTTAGCTACTACCGAAGTAGTCATGGTGCAAAGTGGGCCTTAGGGTATGGACTGTTTCAAACTCTTATAGACAACATACATATTTTTTTATGCACCGGCAAACTTGCATTTTATAAGTTCTATTTCCAAGTGTGTATCATTAGACTTTCACCAAACACTCTCACACTACTGGTTCAATGTTCTAGTGAGTCATTCAGCAGTATGTGCTCATGTATATACTGTTCTAAAAGTGAAGCTGCTATACATTCAGCCAGACACTCTCACTTTCACTCTCACTTGGCAGCTTCACATTCACCATACACTAGTAATGTATTCATTTATTCATTTATGAACTACACTTTCATTTTGAAAAACTTTCACAGACTAATATAGAAATATAGTTCTTTCTTTGACCAGTGAAGGTAGGTCTGATAAGAACTGTTTAATTTGCCTTTTTAGTTTTCTTTTTTTTGTATTTTCTCAACAAGTATAAAAAAAAAATGGAACTGGAAACAAAAAAAGCGTGGAACAGGAACAAAAAAGTTAAAAATAAAATTAATGTTTTGGACAGCGGTGCTCTTCTTTAGTCTTCATAATGCGATCAATAGACTGCTGATTGTAACAAAGTAATTTGTTGCAATATTTACAAATAAATTTCAGATCTGAAAACTGTGGCACAATAATAGGATGCGGACTGCTCGGAGGAGGTGGTGGTGGAGATGAGGTAGTAGGAACTGCAGGTTGAGGATTCTCCTGCAACGTTTCTGTTGCCATCATTGCATAGTTATTTGGATGCACATTTTTGACATGGTGAACCATGCTGGTTGTATTGAAAGAGTACTTTTTAGTGGGATCAACCCTGGAAAGAGTAACCTCACAGATCTTGCAAGTTACTTTCGGTGCATTGACTTTTTTTAGTCCCTCAGGAGATGTAAAAAAACTTCCAAATGAAAGCTTCTTTTCTCTTTTTCTGAAGTTGCTCAGCAACAAATTCTTGCTCACAGGAATGTTCTGATGAAGTTTCAAAAAGAGCAACAATTGTAATGTTTGGTTCTAAAGGAGTACAGCTCCACAGAATAGATGCTTCTCTTGAGAAAGTCCAAGTAGAATGAACAAAATAGGAAGGGTCTTTCAACAGTTTAAGTATGACGTATTATGAACAAATCAAAACTTTACTTTTATGCTCACATGGCTTTGCATACACTTACAGTGCATTTACTGTGCGTTTACTTTGCGAGTACGTACGGCGTACAGTTGTATTTTTCGTAATTACTTTCAAAAGTAATATGCGGTTATTAAAAGTAAAAAAAAGTATTTTCATGATTATCCAGGATAATGTCTTTCCTTAGTATGTACATTAAATACGTAAATATTGTTTTAAATGATTAGAAACTTTTGCGCCGTACGCGGACGGTACGTCGTACATGACGTCACACAGGAGCGTCGATGCGACCTGTAACGTCAAAACATATTCGTAACGTATGCATTGGTGCGCGCAGTGGATGATTACTTGTACAAGGTATGTGCGATCACCGTACGCGTACAGTGCGATTATACAAAAAGGAAATCTATAGAAATTAATTGTCATAAATTGGGAGAAAAAATTCATAAAAAAATTCTTTGAGACTTTTGTTATTATTTCACATTAAGAATATGAAATATAACTTAAAAAATAAAATAACTATAAATACATATATTAAAAACGTAGGAAATTAGTATAGAAAGACAGAAATATAATAATGAATACCTTTAAAAATTATCATTTACAAAACCTTTGAAATTCACTGAAAAAAGCATAGGTTTCACACTCGTTATAGTTAGTTAATTAGCATTTAAAAAACCTTTGAAATTCACTGAAAAAAACATAGGTTTCAGCCACGTTATAGTTAGGAATTAGCATTTAAAAAACCTTAGAAATTCACTGAAAAAACCATAGGTTTCACACATGTTATAGTTAGCTGGACATTTCACTCACACAAAACCTTTGAAATTCCCCGTTATAGTTAGTTCGGCTAACTATAACTCGCGCGGCCGCAATGCACTGCTGATGACGTCACATATTATATCACTCATAACATGGTCAGTGACATCACTCATGACATCTCAAATGACATCACAGATGACATCACTGATGACATCATCCTTGTGAAAGAGTGGCAGACCTCCTGTCAGAGTAATATAACCCTTGATACACACATCAAAAATAGAAACTAACATTTTCCAAAAAATGGAGATACCAATACCTGTTACAACAACCTATTCAGTAATTTTAAAATCTACATACACATCCACTCATCAACCAATAGTTCTATATAATTACTCATACATGTACTCACTCATCATACACCTATGGATCCTGTTACACACCTATACTTATACATAGAGTTATTCACACATATACTTACACATGCAAATAAACATCCATTTACTTGCATATACAGCTCTACACACACCACTACACTTATTTCTACCGAAACGTATACCTACTTCCTGTCTTAAACCATCAGTTATAGAAACAGATACTTATTTATACAGGAACTCTTCCCCTCTGTCACTCAGATATATCCTTACTTATATACATCAATACTCACATATACTAGTTTAAAACACATGTAGTTACTCATAAAGACACTATTGAGAGAGTCATTCACACATGCTGTCTTCAAAACACATACAGTGAGTCACTCATTTATGCATCTATACGCTAAGTAATATCCCCTACCGAACCATACAGCCACTCATACTGATACTCAAAAAACAAACTAATAATCCATATACACACACATGTAGCTACTCACCAACCCATGCAGCCACTTATACACAAAGTGAGACACTGATACTGATACAGATATTTAAATATTTAAACATTACTCGCTAATACATCTATTCAATAAGATACACTTAATAAGTCAATTGTACAATCAATTTTACAAAAAAACTATCCATTTGGACACTTATTTACCCATTCATTCTTCCATCGACCTTTAGATATACATATATAAAACATGTTTAAATTTCAGATAAACACACATTATCTGGATGATGTAATCAGTGATGTCATTTGAGATGCCATCAGTGATGTCATGAGTGATGTCACTGACCATGTCATGAGTGATGTAATATGTGACATCTTCAGCAGTGCATTGCGGGCGCGCGAGTTATAGTTAACTGAACTAACTGTAACTGGGAATTTCAAAGCTTTTGTATGAGTGAAATGTCCAGCTAACTATAACATGTGTGAAACCTATGGTTTTTTCAGTGAATTTCCAAGGTTTTTTGAATGCTAATTCCTAACTATAAAGTGGCTGAAACCTATGTTTTTTTCAGTGAATATATATATATATATATATATAAATATATATATTACCTACTGGCGGTCGCCAGTAGGTAGTTATAGTTAGGATTTTTTTCAATGTTAAATCTCAAAATTCTATTTGGATTAACTTTGGCGCCGGTTGATGAATCTGCCTGAAAATTTCCTCAAAATGGCCTCACGGTGCCCCGGTCCTTCCCTGAAAGTTTGGGGGGGATTCGTCAAGCGGGGGCCGAGATAAAAGGGGGGTCCCAAAACGCATTTTCCCCATGTTAATTTCCATAGGGCGGTCGTTTCACTTTTAGCTCGAACGGCTGAATGGATTTACACCAAACTTGGCAAAATTGTAGGGACTAGTAGCCCGATGTGCCTTTGCTATGTCTCAAGATATGTGCTCCAGTGGATTTTGAGTAATTTAGGTTCAAAAAAATATATATATCTATAGGCGCGCTCCAGTACGCGCACCGGGGAGCGCACCGGGCGCGCCACGCGACTTGCGCGCAGAAAGCTGATTGGCTCTCAGGTGTCTGTAAACATTCTAAAGAGTCCGGAGCGGCCGCCATCTTGTGTCTCGGTAAAATCGAGACAAAAGAGGTGGCAAAAACAAAGGGGGGAATTGACCATAAGTGGGCAGGGTAGACCCCCTCCTGACCCCCTAGGTTTATTGTGGGGGCTAAAATAGGGTCCCGTGGAACATTTTAAAAAAATATTTTTTTTCGATTTGCACGGGGGAAGCGCCCGGTACGCACACCGGGAAGCGCACCGGGGAGCGAAGTAAGGGGAAAATCCAGGATCATATTTATGAAGGCCTTGCGCTGCCAGTTTTGCACCGCCTGTGCGTCACTTTTTGTGACACACCAGCGGTGTAAAAAAAGCGCCTTGTTACGCTATATTTAAAAAGTGACGCATATAGGTAGATGGGTCACTTTTTAAAACCCTGCGCCACATTATACCTGCGTCAGGTATAATGTATGCAGAGGGGGCGTTCCCTCGCAAAAAGCTTGTTAATAGCGACGCAGTGAAATTTATGAGATTGAACTGCGTCACTTTTAGGATGCTGTTGCGTCAAAATCTTGCGCCTGCCTCACAGCAGGTGTAAGACTGACGCAAGACCTTTCACATGGTGCTTTCCCCATGTGAAAGGACGCATTACTGGAGTTGCGTCACTTTTGTGACGCACTCCAGCAATGCATCACTATTGTGTTTACAGATACGTCAGAAATACTGACGTATCTGTAACTCCTTGCGACATGATTCGTCATACATTAAATATAACATATTTGGAATGTCGTAAGGAGTGCGCACAGAAAAGTGACGCATCGCACCAGCGGTGTGAAAAAATGCGCCTCGTTGCGCTATATTTAAAAAGTGACCCATCTAGGTAGATGGGTCACTTTTTAAAACCCTGTGCCACATTATACCTGCGTCAGGTATAATGTATGCAGAGGGGGCGTTCCCCTGCAAAAAGCTTGGTAATACCGACGCAGTGAAATCTATGAGATTTCACTGCATCACTTTTAGGATGCTGTTGCGTCAAAATCTTGCGCCTGCCTCACAGCGGGTGTAAGACTGACGCAAGACCTTTCACATGGTGCTTTCCCCATGTGAAAGGACGCATTACTGGAGTAGCGTCACTTTTGTGACGCACTCCAGCAATGCGTCACTTTTGTGTTTACAGATACGTCAGAAATACTGACGTATCTGTAACTCCTTGCGACATGATTCATCATACATTAAATATGACATATCTGGAATGTCGTAAGGAGTGCGCACAGAAAAGTGACGCATCCCACCAGTGGTGTAAAAAAATGCGCCTCGTTGCGCTATATTCAAAAAGTGACGCATCTAGGTAGATGGGTCACTTTTTAAAACCCTGCGCCACATTATATCTGCGTCAGGTATAATGTATGCAGAGGGGGCGTTCCCCCGCAAAAAGCTTGGTAATAGCGACGCAGTGAAATCTATGAGATTTCACTGCATCACTTTTAGGATGCTGTTGCATCAAAATCTTGCGCCTGCCTCACAGCAGGTGTAAGACTGACGCAAGACCTTTCACATGGTGCTTTCCCCAAGTGAAAGGACGCATTACTGGAGTTGCGTCACTTTTGTGACGCACTCCAGCAATGCGTCACTTTTGTGTTTACAGATACGTCAGAAATACTGACGTATCTGTAACTCCTTGCTACATGATTCGTCATAAATTAAATATGACACATCTGGAATGTCGTAAGGAGTGCGCACAAAAAAGTGACGCATCGCACCAGCGGTGTAAAAAAATGTGCCTCGTTGCGCTATATTTAAAAAGTGACCCATCTAAGTAGATGGGTCACTTCTTAAAACCCTGTGCCACATTATACCTGCGTCAGGTATAATGTATGCAGAGGGGGCGTTCCCCTGCAAAAAGCTTGGTAATAGCGACGCAGTGAAATCTATGAGATTTCACTGCGTCACTTTTAGGATGCTGTTGCGCCAAATCTTGCGCCTGCCTCACAGCAGGTGTAAGACTGACACAAGACCTTTCACATGGTGCTTTCCCCATGTGAAAAGACGCATTACTGGAGTTGCGTCACTTTTGTGACGCACTCCAGCAATGCGTCACTTTTGTGTTTACAGATACGTCAGAAATACGGACGAACTCCTTGCGACATGATTCGTCATACATTAAATATGACACATCTGGAATGTCGTAAGGAGTGCGCACAGAAAAGTGACGCTTCGCACCAGCGGTGTAAAAAAATGCGCCTTGTTGCGCTATATTTAAAAAGTGACGCATCTAGGTAGATGGGTCACTTTTTAAACCGTGCGCCACATTATACCTGCATCAGGTATAATGTATGCAGAGGGGGCGTTCCCCCGCAAAAAGCTTGGTAATAGCAACACAGTGAAATCCATGAGATTTCACTGCGTCACTTTTAGGATGCTGTTCCGTCAAAATCTTGCGCCTGCCTCACAGCAGGTGTAAGACTGACGCAAGACCTTTCACATGGTGCTTTCCCCATGTGAAAAGACGCATTACTGGAGTTGCGTCACTTTTGTGACGCACTCCAGTAATGTGTCAATTTTGTGTTTACAGATACATCAGAAATACTGACGTATCTGTAACTCCTTGCGAATTGATTAGTCATACATTAAATATGACATATCTGGAATGTCATAAGGAGTGCGCCCAGAAAAGTGACGCATCGCTGTTTTCACATAGCGATGCATCATTTTTCAGAAATGAGGCCTCCAGTTTATTCACTGTGTCACCTCTACGACCCTTTCTTGCATCAATACGTCCCTTTTGCATACATTACACCTGACGTAGGAATAATGTGGCACAGGGGTTTACAAAGTGATGTATTTACCTAGAAACGCCACTTTGTAAATATGAATAAATAAGGTGCATTTTTTATTGGACTGTTGTGTCACAAAAAGTGATGCTTTGGTGGCGTTAAAGTGACGCATGGCTTCATAAATGAGGCCTTCTACCTTCAACTCCAGCAATGCATCTTTTCTTATCCTTCAACACTCCTGTTCCTTTTCAACATTTTCATTGAATATCAACATTCCCCATTTTCACTCTTCTTCTCATAACTTTCTTTCCTAACACTCACCTTCTTTCAGTCCTCCTACTTCACTTCCTTTTTCCTCTCATACCTTTATGTTCTTTCTTACTCCTTCTCCTTTCAATTATCAATGCACTATATTTCACTTACTCTTCATTTTTTAAGAATATAGCTCTTTGATGAGAATTGGAGGTAGTTCTGAAAAGAGCTTTTGGTTTTCTTCTTTTAACTGAACAGGAACAAAAACAGGGAATAGAAACTGCTCAACAGGAGCAAAAAGAAAAGAAAAAAATTAGGGGTGGGAAGGGCAGCGATGGTTCTCCAATGCTCGAACCATGAGCTGGATACTTTGCTCCCCATAGGTGAGGAGTTGATTGCAGTATCTGCATCTGAGGACACCATGGTTAAATGCAGGTTGAATGTTTGGCACCTGCTCCTGTGATTGCCCCCTCCCAGAAAAAGTTGCTCCTCCGGTGGATGTAGAGGCCCCATCACTGGGAACCTCTTGTGCCAGAGCCCTGACACTTTCTCGGGCAAAATTCTGGGGGTGCTTCCTCTGCACATGCCGGATCATTGTGAAGTTCCCAAAAGAGTACTTTTTCAAAGGGTTACCTCGTGACAGCTCTTCTTTGCAGATCCTGCACTGCACTTTTGGAGCATTTACCTTTTTTTGTCCAGGTGGGATTTCAAAAAATTTCCAAATGAAATGTTCCTTAACTTTTCGATGAGGAGGCTCTTCATTGATGAACTCTGGGTCATCCTCACTGCTGGATTGTCTGGCAGCCATTGTAAAACCAAGAAATATCCTGGAGCAAAAAGGCAGGTCTTTCAGTCACAAAAGTGAAAGAAGAAGTGAAGGAAATGGGAGGGGATTTCATTCTTTGTAAAAAAAACTGTTAGCAACCAATGAAAAGTGTTATTTTAAGGTCACATGACCCGACGCGCTTACGCTGCGCGCTCCAGAGCGCTTCCGGGTGCGTTTACGCGGCGCGAACGTAGGCGCTTCCGGGGCGCAAACGTGGCGCGAACATAGGCGCTTCTGGGTGCGATTACGCGGCGCGAACGTAGGCGCTTCCGAGGGCACTTACGTTGCGCGCCGAAGTGACGTCATCAAACTTTTACAGAAATGCATAATCATTTTCCTTATTAAAAAAAACGGATTTTATTTGTATGGTACGAAATGTTTTGCATTATTATTAACTTTTCATTCATATTTTTTTCACGAACGAAAGTAGCGCTCTGGGTGCGCTTTCAGGTGAGCTCACCGGTTAGCTTACCGGAAAGCTTACCGGAGAGCTTACCTGAAAGCTTCCCGGAGCGCGCACCCAGAGCGCAAAAGAAAAAAATTATATAAAAAAAAATGAATACTTACAAAAAACAGCAAATTGTAAAAAAAAAAAAAGGTTAGAAACTCGATATAGAAAGGAATTAGCATTTAAAAAACCTATGAAATTCACTGAAAAAACCATAGGTTTTACACCAGTTATAGTTAGGAATTAGCATTTAAAAAACCTATCAAATTCACTGAAAAAACCATAGGTTTCACACCAGTTATAGTTACCTGGAAATTTTACTGACATAAAACCATTGAAATTCCCACGTTATAGTTAGTTGGACTCACTATAACTTGTGCGTGTAATGCACTGCTGATGACATCACATATTACATCACTCATGATATGGTCAGTGACATCACTCATGACATCACTGATGACACCATCCTTGTGACAGAGAGACTGACCTACTTTCACTGTAAAGTAACCCTTAAAACACATTTTGAAAAATAAAAAATAACATTTAAAAAAAAGTGGACATACCTATACCAGATACAACAACCAATTCAGTAATTCCACCATTTATATACACATCCACTCGCTCACCAACACTTCTATATAGTCACTCATACATATACTAACTCATCATATGTAGTGAGACACCTATACATCCGTTAACACACTGACAGTCTTCAAAAAGTTGCTCACACACATACTCACACATGCAAATAAACTATTGAACATCCATTTATTTGCATATACAGCTATACATACACTACCACCTTACTTCTAAGGAAACTTACACATACTTACTCTCTTAAACAATCACTTATAGAAACACATACTTATTAAAAAAAGAACTCTTTCAATCTCTCACTCTCACATATACTCAATTATATATACCAATACTCACAAATACTACATTAAAACATATGTAGTTACTGATAAAGACACTAGTGAGACAGTCATTCACTTACTAACACATACATATACACACTCATTCACCCTTACAATCCTACACATATGCTGTCTTCAAAACACATACAAACAGTGAGTCAGTCATTGATGCATCTTTGTGCTAAGTAACACCCCCACCAAATCAAACAGACAATTATAAAGATACTAAAAAAAACATATAATAACCCATATACACACACATGTAGCTACTCACCAACCCATGCAGCCACTTATACACAAAGTGAAACACTGATACATATATTTAAATATTTAAACATTACTCGCTAATATATGTATTCACTAAGATACACTTAATAAGGCAGTTATCCAATCATTTTTTTAAAAAAAAACATCCATTAAGACAATAATTTAAACAAATATTCTTCCATCGACCTTAACATACATATATAAAACATATTTATTTATCTGAAAAACACACATTCACTGTATGGTGTCATCAGTGATGTCATGAGTGATGTCACTGACCATGTCATGAGTGATGTAATATGTGATGTCATCAGCAGTGCATTACACGCGCAAGTTATAGTGAGTCCAACTAACTATAACGTGGGAATTTCAATGGTTTTATGTCAGTAAAATTTCCAGGTAACTATAACTGGTGTGAAACCTCTGGTTTTTTCAGTGAATTTGGTAGGTTTTTTAAATGCTAATTCCTAACTATAACTGGTGTGAAACCTCTGGTTTTTTCAGTGAATATATATATATGAAGAAATTCACTGAAAAAAACATAGGTTTCACACCAGTTATAGTTAGCTGGAAATTTTACTTGGTCAGTTACATCACTCATGACATCACTGATGACACCATCCAGTGAATGTGTGTCTTTCTGAAAAATAAATATGTTTTATATATGTATATGTAAAAGTTGATTGAAGAATAAATGTTTAAATAAGTGTCTAAATGGATTTTTTTTTAAATTGATTGGTTAACTGGCTTATTAAGTGTATCTCAGTGAATTCATATATTAGAGAATAATGTTTAAAAATTTAAATATATGTATCAGTGTTTCGTTTTGTGTATACGTGGCTGTATGGGTTGCTGAGTAGCTACATGTGTGTGTATATGGGTTATTAGATGTTTTTTTTAGTATCAGTATGAGTGTCTGTATGGTTTGGTGGGGGTGTTACTTAGCACATAGATGCATCAATGACTGACTCACTGTTTATATGTTTTTTGAAAACAGCATATGTGCAGGACTATATGAGTGGATGAGTGTGTATATGTGTGTGTTAGTGATTGAATGCCTATCTCACTAGTGTGTTTATCAGTAACAAGATATATTTTAATCTAGTATATGTGAGTATTGATGTATATAAGTCAGTATATGTGAAAGTGAGAGATTGTAAGAGTTCCTGTTTAAATAAGTATGTGTTTTTATAAGTGATTGTTTAAAAGAGTACATATGTGTAAGTTTCCTTAGAAGTAAGGTGGTAGTGTGTGTATATCTGTATATCCAAATAAATGGATGTTTATTGGTTTATTTGCATATGTGAGTATATGTGTGAGTAACTTTTTGATGACTGTCGGTGTGTAACAGGATGAATAGGTGTATCACTACATATGATGAGTGAGTATATGTATGAGTGACTATATAAAACTGTTGGTGAATGTGTGAATGTGTACATAGATGGTGAAATTACTGAATTGGTTGTTGTAACTGGTACGGGTATATCCACTTTTTTGAAAATGTTAGTTTCTATTTTTGAATATGTGTTTCAAGGGTTACTTTACAATGAAAGGAGATCAGTCACTGTGTCACAAGGATGGTGTCATCAGTGATGTCATGAGTGATGTAACTGACCATGTCATGAGTGATGTAATATGTGATGTCATCAGCAGTGCATTACACGCGCAAGTTATAGTGAGTCCAACTAACTATAATGTGGGAATTTCAATGGTTTTATGTCAGTAAAATTTCTAGCTAACTATAACTGGTGAGAAACCTATGTTTTTTTCAGTGAATTTCTTAGGTTTTTTAAATGCTAATTCCTAACTATAACTGGTGTGAAACCTCTGGTTTTTTCAGTGAATTTCATAGGTTTTTTAACTGCTAATTTTTAACTTTTTATAGGGCTTCATACCTATGTACTTTTGAGTGAATTTCTAACCTTATTTTTTCACAAATGTCTATAGCTGAGAAAGGTATGTTTTTCTAAAAATGAACACTATAATGTATATTAAGATAATTTTTTTGTTTTAAAATAGTATTTTACTTTTTTTTATATTTGACTCTGGAGTGCCCCCGGTGCGCGTACCGGTGCGCGTCCCGTCAGCGCACCAACAAAAAAAAAGAAAAACAAAATAATAAAGGAGTGACCATAAGGAATGGGGACAGAGAGAGTGGTGTTGAGAGAAAGAGAGCTAGAGGGAGGAACACAGAGGGACTGTGTAATAGATAGTAAGACAGAAAAAAAGTGTAAGAGGAAGTAACTGAGAAAAGGAAAATGAATAAGGGAGCAAAAGAAGAGAAGAAAGAGGAAGAAGACTAAAGCAGAGGTTCTGGGAGAATGTGAATGGATGATGAAAGTAAAAGGAAGGAGAGTTAAGTATGGGGAATGACAGATAGTGACGGAACCAGAGAAAAGGAACAGTGGTAACGGAGGGAAAGAAAATAGCAGTGAGTGTAAGTAAAGAGGAGTGAAAGAGGGTGGATATAAGTGAATAAGGGTAAGACATGGGGAGTGACAGAGAGAAAGAAGATAGAGAGTAAAGGAAGGAGTGTCACAAAGGGACTAAGTGAACCAGTAAAAAAGGTAAGTGAAGGAGTGTGGATAAGCAGAGGTACTGAAAGAAGTTGAATGTGGTACGAAGTAAACATGGAGGATAAGAATAAGTGAGGGAAGCAAAGTAAGGAAACAGGGGTGAGGTAGGGTGAGAGAAAAGTAGTGAAAATAAAACAAAAGGTGATAGCAAGCTACGTTTTGTAAACACACTTACCATATAATTAATGAAAACTTGTATCTGTGAAAGACAAAAGAAAAAACACGTTATAATTAGTAACAAAAATATATATTAAAATAGAAGCAACAGTTCAAGAGGTTTAAAAATCTAAAAAAGTTTATTAAGAAATTAAGCAATAGTGAAGGATACAAAAACAGAAATAAAGTAATGTAGAAAGAGAAAAAAGAAGGAAAAAGAAATAGAAAGAGAACAATATACTAAAGGTAAGTAAGATACTAAAAGAATGTAAGATACCAAAACAAAATCAGGAAAGATAAGAAAGTAAAAGGAAAATGAGTGAAAAGGAGAGGAGTCTGAATGAGGAATTATTAATAAAAAAGAGGAATAGAAGATGACTGAGAGTGAGTGAAGGGGAGTCACAGAGTGAAGGGATGAAGGGAATGAGGTTAATATAGAACAATGGATAAAACAGGAGTGAGAGAGTAAGTACACAGAAAAACAAAGGGAAGGACTAAGTGAACTACAGTACAATGAGTGCGAAAGAAAAAAAAAGGAGAAAAAGAAAGAGAGGGTAAGAAAACTAAAGCAGTGGTACTGAGAGAATGTGAAAAAGATAAAAAGTGGTGGAAGGAAGAGAGGAAATGCAGACAGTTCAAATTAGATTGAGAAGTTGTGAATGAAGTGCAGTAAAGGAACAGCGATGAAAAAAGAGAGTGTAAATTAGTAAAGAGAGGTAAATAAGGGTGAAAAAGGAAAATGAGTGTGAGACAATGTGAACACAATATAAATTCCACAATGCAAACTACACAATAACTTCTACAATATGTTACATTATTTATTTTTGCTGTTCTCAGAATATATTGAATTTCACTTAAATTAGTGAGTTCAAAGTCTTCATCATATAACAGCAGGAAAAAAAAACACAATCTAAAAGATTGTGTTTAAAAAAAACCATTCAAACATACATCTCATATATGTACACTAATCTTTGATTCACTTACTTTTCCGTGAGGCCAAATAGAAGATAGTGAAGGTCCTTTTGGTGGAAAAAAAGTCTGCTGTGCTCTATAACTTCCATTTCATCAACTTCCTATGAAAAAAGATCTAAGAACATCATACCTTACACTTTCCTCACGGCCAATTTGTGTCAGATATATCAGTATTTTTTACTTTGAGATTCACTTAAAGTATCTACATGAGATAAATAATTTAAAACATTAGATTAACTAACTAACTAACTAACTTTTAGTATCTATTCCCGTCTTCAAATGCCAATTCCCTTTACTAAAACTTTGGTTTTAAAAACACTGGATAAGAATTTGTAGAGTCATAAGGCAAACGTTGTTTATAAGTTAAATGAGAATCATTGCAGTAACTCCATCCTTTTTCACATTTTAAGTAGCATGTATAATGTCCTGAGGTTGTCGAAGAACCGTCATGATAAATAATAGCTTCAGTTTTAAAGGTTTTTCCTGAAATTGATAACTGAGAAGCCACAAAATTTTTGATAGAAGTTGTCAATTTAGTTCCATCAGGTCTACATCGTTGGAAAACTAAAATGATATACTGCCCATAACTTTGTATAAATAATGTGGATAGCATTGGACACTTACATTGGGTACACACCATATTATGTTCTGCTGCTTTAACTAGATTTTTAAATGACACTGATTTACAGTCAGGTAAAGTCAAATATATAAATCTTTCAGTGTCTATTCTAGTAGTACTTGATGAACTACAATTGTGGCAGTCATGCTGCCATTGATAAGAAAGGCTGAAAAGATTATCTACATCTACACCTTCATCTTCCAAAACACCAAACATATACATTAAAAATTCCTGACAATCCTGCTGAATGATCTGTGAAAATGTATCTTGACC
Source organism: Lissotriton vulgaris (assembly GCF_964263255.1). Lineage (NCBI taxonomy): Eukaryota > Metazoa > Chordata > Amphibia > Caudata > Salamandridae > Lissotriton > Lissotriton vulgaris. The sequence continues at coordinate 650,042,756 of NC_141696.1, read as the reverse complement.
AGAACACATATCTAAAATATTTCGAATTTATGTTACACTTTCTATTTTTGCTGTATCACTGCTACATTTCTCAAACACAGAATTCAATAAACCACACAATCTTTGATCCCGATTTTCAACAATCTGTTCTTGTAAAGTTTTAAGAAAAAAAACAACATTAACCACTACATTAGCATAGCAGTTGACACCAGAACTATTTTCAAACTGAAATCCAACAACATTGTCTTCACAATTCTTTTTCTTCCTGTTTTCAATTACAGTTTTCTCTACTTTTTGTCTTTTTGCTACTACCTCACTGCAATTACTCTCATTTCTTCTTTTTCGGCCTACCATACGTTTTTCAAATAGAGGATATTGAGGCAAATGTGGAGCATATTCTCTTTTTAATCTATTGTATTCTTTAACACAATCTAGATCTGAACAAATTTTTGTCTCATCACACTCAATCAAGTACAATCCTGATAAAGTTCTGACTCGGGATAATGCCACATATGCCATACCCTCTTTAAACACAGATCTTCCAATGTTCACTAAAGCATTATCTACACTTAAACCTTGAGATTTATGAATTGTTACTGCGTATGCCAAACAAACAGGAAACTGTTTTCGGCGAACATATAAGTCTTTTACAAGCAAAAATCTAGCAGAACAACGACTGATTTGTTGTACTTGCTCAATGCCATTAAATTTTATTTTAAAAAATTCAATTCCATCTCTATTTCTATAATTCACAAAATCAACAACATAACCCATTGCTCCATTTACCAGACCTCTTTCAACATTTAAATTCCTTCTCAAAATGATATGACAATTTAAACACACATTCAGAGTCTTTTCAAAACCAGCTGTTTTAGAAATACTTTTCTCTAATGAATCCAATTTAGTTTTCACATTTTCAGACAAAACAATTGTTGCACCCATATGCTCTATTTTATCTATTGCTTTCAGTTTCACAATCTCTTCATTTTCTAACTCTAACATTTTGTTCTTGAAGATGGAACATTCTTGCAGAGTTGGCATCAAACATATCGCAGATTTCTTCTCAGTCATTTTTTAAAAAATATTCTCTGGAAGAATGTTTTCATTTGGATACAAATTTGAAATTAGTCGACCATGTAAAGCTTTTTTCCCAAGCTCGCTTACTTTTCCAATTCTTACATCTTGTAAAATATTTTTATAATCTTCATCCTTTGCCTGTCGCATATTTTGAAGCAGTTCAGCATATTTAAAATGTATCCATATATTAACGTTTCCAATGCTTCCAAGGGACTTCCTGGTATCTTCATGCGTGAGCATTTTAAACACTGGTTGTCCTTTTACTGGAGTCAACTGCAATAGATCTCCAAAAACAATAATGTGTTTTCCTCAAAATAACACATCATACTCTGTTCTAAGAATTTCTTGCATTCTCAAATGCACAAAAGCAAGCATTAGATTTGAGACCATGCTTACTTCAGCAATAATAGGAAGTTTCATTTTCTTCATGACTCTTGAAACTTCAGAACACGCATCTCCAGATAACTTGTTGTAATGCAATTTATTATCATGCTCAACTGGCAGCATCAGTAAACGATGTAGAGTAATCCCTTTAATATTATGTGCTGCCAGACCAGTTGGAGCAGTTACAACACAAGACAGTGGTGAATCAGTCCTTTTCTGCAGATAACTTGCTATGGCTTTAATTAGAAAACTTTTTCCTGTCCCCGCTTCTCAACTTACGTACAGTCGGACAGGGTCAAATGATGTACATGAGCACTCTTTTTTCTCATGTCTGAATCCATGTTCAATCTGCTCTGTGACTTCATCATATATCTTTTTCTGCTCAACGTTTAGTTGCTTTACCAATCTTCTAAGTTAACTCCATCCTCTGGAGCTTGTTCCATAGCTCTTTCCACCTCATCCATGGCAGTGGCAGCTTCATTTTGGATAATAGGTCCTCCTAGTGGATCCTGACTCAATGAAGTAGAACTCTGACTATCTTGAGAACTGTCTCCATCTATCTCTTCAGCAATTGTGGTTTCTTGCTCTATTTCTTCATTCAACATTTGCAGATAATCTAGAAAAATAGGACATTCTATGGTATCCTTAGTTGCATTAAAAGAGTCTTCATAACAGAGAAAATCTCCAAGTAGTTCCTCTTCTGTACGCCATGGCTTAAACAGTTGCAAAAGAGCTAAATAGTAAAATTCTCTTTTGTCTGGAGCTTCACAACTCAATTTTCGATGATTAATCAAATGGCCTTTTTTCTGCTCCACTAGACATCCTTCATAGCCAATGACTGCATATTTTCCATTATTGATATCTTCTGTGATATTCCTCTTATAACTGTAGTTTTGCAGAACTTCATACAAACAAGTGTTCTCAAGGTGAGTACTTCTATTTGGATAGTATGTATCCAACATATTTGTCTTCAAAATATCTGTACTGTTTGGTTCTTTCTCCGCCAAATATTCAATTTCTTGTACAGATTTCAAAACTCAGTTTCGTGTTGCAGCAAGACCTAGACTCACCCAAATGATTGTTCTTGATTTGGCATAGAGACTTGCTGATGATAACCGATCAGAACATTCATATGCTCCAATTTCTCGATGCGATAACATCTTCAAACTGAAACTATATAATTTTTTGTTTAGACTCTTTTCATGTGAAATGACCTCCCACATTTCCTTCAGTTCTGTCTTTTCTTTTTTGGTGATGTAAGATGTCACATATCGAGCCACAGCAATAGAATTGTCAGCAACAAACTGAATATCCATGTTAGCATTCCACATGGACAAAATCACTGAGTTGTAATCGTTGATGTACTTAGATTCTTCATTTCTTTGCAAAATTGTATGTATTTTTGGGAGATTTCCTTGTCACAGTATGTCGTAGAGATGACATCAAATTATTTACTCTTCCCTTAGAAATCACTGGTCGTGGAAATGCAAAACGACATTTCGTGTAGTACTTTTCCTTGTTTTTAAATTTTCGACGACAGTACTTTCCACAACGATGAGATTGAAAATGTAAAACTTGTTGCCTTAAACTGTTTTCTTCAGTAGATCTTGGAACAGCACATGTTGAATACTCTTCAATGAAACTCATCACTGTTTCATCCGAATCTGATCCAAATTTGGGTGCATCTTTAATCCATAACAACATATGTATATGAGGAGCACCTCTCGCTTGATATTCCTTCCTCCAAAAGAAATCCAAAACCTCTCCAAGGGGAGGATTTTTTTTTGTTGGTAATAAAAGACATCATAGCTTCAAATCTATGATTAAAATAATCTGCAAACATTTACTGGATCCAAAGAACACAGTTCTCCAGGTGTTTTCAATTCTATATTTGGTATGTTTCCATTTGCCTCTCGTAGAAATTCAAGTAAGTCGTCCCATGCATACTAAGCACAGCTAAGAGTGAGTTCCTAAGTTTCTTAGCATACATTTCAATTCTCCATGACGACGGAACCAATACTCATTGGTTCCACGTTGGCATGCCATGAGATTGATTAGCTGAGATTCCAAAATACTATCTTGCAGATTAACTTTCTCCATAAAGTCCCTTGCAGAAACATTTTGCAGATGAGCTCCACTTTTCAGTATATGATTAACTGCATTAGAAAGCCCAGACAAATCACTTTCAAACAGTAGATGAAACAAATATGGAATGCATTGACGAAACCTTGGATCTTCAGCATATAATCTTAGAGTACGGTATTCAGCTGCAGGAATTTGAACTGGTCGATCATCATATCGTCCACCACGACCTGTTGGAAATAATTGTGGAAAACAACGAGCTTCCAAACTTTCTTCCCATACACTAATAGGACTTCCTTTTGCTGCTTTCATTTGAAATAAGTCAATTGCATTTCCCATTACTTCTTTGGAATGCAAAGAATGAACAGTATAATGTTCATATATTTCTTCACTTCTAGACACATCAACTTTTTCAATTTGACCAACTGAACAATCACCGTCTTCTTCTGTAGCTGTTTCCTCTGCTCCAACACTTACATCTTTGTAGTACTCATTGTTTTTGACCAAATACAACGTTGCCTTTTTGACTTTCCTAACATCCACTAAATCTTGCCAGATTTTCTTACTCTTTGTCGGAACCCCATTAACTAGAATAACTAGAGGATCCTCTTCTACTCTTTCTACACCAATTGTATCAATATTTTTCTTTACATCTAGAGGCAAATAAACAACTCTTCCCTTTAATCCTCTCTGTAAATCTGATGGAGGCAATTTCCCTGTCTTAGGCTCCATGTGAACAATAGCCTGAAAAGGATGGACAAATTGAATCAAAATAGATTCATAAGTATTTAAATCCATCAATTCAGAAGGAATATCTATCAACTGAAGATTATTATGAACTTCTCTAGCAGGCATTCTATTTTCATTTAATTTTTTTAAACAATAATTACAAATACGCTGATCCAAACTCAAATCAAAAGAATTCTCCACCAACAAATAACTTACAAAATCCTTCCATTCACTATTATTTTCCAATTCACTTTTTGCATATAAATCAACTAACCTAGTCTGAATCTTATAATGAGTCCGTCGACAACACACACAAGTTAAATTAGGCCTTTCACTTGATTTCACCTTAAACTTGGTAATTTCCTCGTCAAACTTTTCTGTACTTGAAATCTGTCCATTATCTTCCACATTACCATCCATTACTATATCCATTTCTACACTGTCCTCTTTGTTCCCAAAATGACAAAACTCAATTTCTTCACAAATAGTCTTCACATCCACTTCAGATCCATGCAAAAGAGCACTGTTTAACTGTTTAAGCTTAAGTGCTGGACTTTTTGCATAATACAACTTTCTCACTAATTTCCTCACCTTATTATGATGCACTGCTAACATCCTAAAATGATGAAAAACACTTTGACATACTTTTCTAGAAAGACAAGCTAGTAAATGCCCATGCAAACCTGTGCTTTCTCTCACTCTGCAAGGATCTAATTCTTGCAAGATCTTCATTTTTTGTTTGAGACTTTTCTTACTATATGTACGTAAGAAATTTCGAAGCAAATCGATTGAATCCTGTCGCACACTACAAACACTACTGCACTTCCATGTGTACACTGGACCCTTAGTACGTCTCCCTAAAACTTCATCAGCTAACACCTCTTCTGCATCTCTAGACACAAGTTTCTCTTTTTCCATCACACAACCATCTTTCACCTCATATGCTCGAACACTGGTGTCAACTGCATGCACCAAATCATTTTCCTGAAAGTAACTCTCCTCATTGAAAAAAGGCTCAGAACTTGAACTATGCATCCATTCACCAGAAAATACTTCACAAAAATTACTCCGATTCATAATTCTTTTCTATCTACTGTTCGATTTGAAAACATCAATTGCCTTATTAAGTATCCTAATTCTATTGATTACTAAAATAAATAATGTTTTCTTAACTTCAAAAGCCTGATCAACAATCTTCTCTACACTTTTCTTTTTCTTGTAAAAAGCAGTTCTCAGTTTACCTTTCTTATCATTTTTTAGCAAATTTAAAACTACCCTATTGCGAAACATTCGCCTATGAATGTCCCTAAATTGATTTACCCTTCTATTGCTATCCATTCTCTTCTCTCCTGCTCCAATCGAGACATTTTTTGTGGGCCTCTCCTTCCTTTTTAGATTTGCTGTCTCTTTCTGAATATTCACATTAGCAATATCATTTCTTTTTGTACGACTTATGTTGCGAAGAAAAGACTTAATTGGCTTACCAGAAGCTTTTCTGGTGTTTTTTGAAGTAGTTGTTGTAGAGGATTCCATAAATTCTGTTGTTGATGTTCTCCTTTTACGTATGGTATTTTTGATAATTCTTTGCCTTGAAGGCATTTTTGCTTGCTTTTCAGAAGTTGATTGGAATCTGTTGTTCTGAAAAAAAACACATGAAAGACCACTATTAGCAAACAACAAAGTAATGTCAAAAAGCAAACAATATAAACAATAAATTGCAACATATTTAAGTTTATACAACAGCAACTCAGGGCCTTATTTATGAAGGCCTTGCACCACCAGTGCAACCCATAATAAAAGTGACATACCGGCGCCACAAGATAATCATAAATAAGACCCAAATAAAAATACCATTGATTGGCACCAAAATTCGTTTTTTGAATAACATTTAAAAAACACAGGGCAAAACCTATCTATAAGCAGTCAATATCACTTTTGAAACCTCACTGTTTCCCAAAATACAAATCCTCTACCTTGCAAATGTTGATATCAAGCATTAACAAAAAGCAGAGCACAAACCAAAAGCAAATAAACTCAGGGCCTTATTTATGAAAGCCTTGCGCCACCAGTGCGTCACTTTCTTTCCATATTTAAAGTGATGCACCGGCTGCACAAGGCAATCATAAACTAGACCCAAATATAAATTCCATTGATTTGCACTAAAAATCGTTTTTTGATTAACATTTTAAAAACACTGCCCAGAACCTATGAACAAGCACAGAATTTCACTTTTGAAACATCACTGTTTCCCAAAATACAAATCCTCTATCTTGCAAATGTTGATATCAAGCATTATCAAATAGCAGAGCACAAACCAAGAGCAAAGAAACTCAGAGCCTTATTTATGAAGACCTTGCACCAGAAAAGCGTCACTTATTTCACATATATAAAGTGATGCACCGGCTGCACAAGGCAATCATAAATAAGGGCCAAATGAAAATACCATTCATTCGCCCCAAAAATCGTTTTTTGAATAACATTTTAGAAACACTGCTTTGAACCTATGTACAAGCATAGAATTTCACTTTTGAAACATCACTGTTTCCCAAAATACAAACCCTCTATCTTGCAAATATTGATATCAAGCATTATCAAAAAGCCAAAAACAAACCAAAAGCAAATAAACTCAGGGCCTTATTTATGAAGGCCTTGCGCCACCAGTGCGTCACTTATTACCCATGTTTAAAGTGATGCATCAGCTGCACAAGGCAATCATAAAAAGGGCCAAATGAAAATACCAATGAATTGCACCCAAAAATCGTTTTTTGATTAACATTTAAGAAACACAGCGAAGATCCTATGTACAAGCACTCAATTTCACTAGACTGCTCTCGAACCTTGTAGACCCAGGAGGACGGTGGGCAATAGTGTCAGCCATAATATATGGCGCTCCAATAACTATAACAGGATACTACGGTCCTAATCAGGATGATCCATCGGCACTGAAAGTTCTTTTTTCACATCTATATTCATACCCGGATCCAGTCATCCTAGCAGGTGACTTTAAAATAGTTCTAGATCCTGTAATGGATAAATCTCCATCAAATAGAGCGAAAGTCTTGTCCAAAACAAGGGCATACTTGCAGGACAATATGAAGCAGCTAGGTTACAATGATATCTGGAGAACAATGCATGGTCTACAAAGAGAAGTCACTTTTCGGAATTATAGGTTTCATCACCAATCTCGTATCGATTTTATCCTGATCAGCTAGTCTTTAGTGCACCAGGTTAAATCAGTATCCCATTTACCCTTTCATCTTTCAGATCATGCAGCAATTCTCTTAGATCTGGAAGGATTTCCAAAGAGGCGAGCAAGTAATTGGTCGTTTGACCGTTCACTACTGTCATCATCTAATATCATTGACGCCCTTAAGATTGAGGTCCAGTTTTTTGTGGATGATAATATAGGATCAGCCTCTCCAGATGTCATATGGGATGCACTCAAGGTTTTCTTAAGGGGCCAGATAAAGAACAAGGTATCCTATAAGAACAAAATCTATAGAGAAGCAGTAAATTCATTAGAATCAGAGTTAGCTAATCTCCAAGCAGACATAACTAGACACTCTGATTCCAGTTCTCCTACGGTTCAGGAAAAGCAGAATAAAATGACCATCTTGAAAGGAGAATTAAGCTCAATATTAAATACTAGGGTTCAAGAGAGATGGGAAGCCAGTAAACTGGCACACTTCGAATATGGCGAAGGTGCCAGTAAATTGCTCGCATGGAAATCAAAGACTGAACTAGTCCGCAATAACATCAACTCTATCACGACTGACGGCATTATAGTTTCTACTGATGTGGATATTAGGAGAACGCTCCGGGACTTTTTTAGTAACATCTATTGTGAAGATATTCAGGTGGAGCCAAAACAGGTTGAAGATTGGCTGGCAGAAGTTTCCCTTCCCGCTCTGACATCAGAACAAAGCAATAAACTGGATGACCCGATATCACAAGAGGAAGTTAAGCGAGTGGTGGCCAGTAGTAAAAAGGGTAAAGCATCAGGCCCCGATGGTTTGCCATCGGAAATTTATAAAGCCCTATCTCCAGTCATTATTCCTTTTTTGTCTAAGCTTTTCAATAAGATCCTCCTTGAAGGGATGCCCCCCCCTAAATCATGGGATAATGCATCAATTACATTGATATTAAAACCAGGTAAATCAGCGCTAAACTGTGGGTCTTATAGACCAATTTCCATTCTGAACACAGACTACAAAATCTTTACTTGTGTACTTGCGAATAGGTTAGGCGCAGTTGCAACAAACATCTTGCACACGGATCAAAAGGGTTTTGTAAGGGGGCGGCAACTATATGAACTGACATATGATCTAATAGGTGCTATTGATATGGCGACGGTGACATCACTTCCTCTAGCTGTAATGACCTTGGATGCAACCAAGGCATTTGATAGAGTTAATTGGGTTTACTTGTCAGAGGTACTAGAAAAATTTAATTTAGGTAGCAAATTTAGACGTACAATCAAACTCCTGTATAAGAACCCATCAGCATCTTTACTTGTTAATGGCGAACTATCGGACCCTTTTAATATCACTCGGGGAACCCGACAGGGATGCCCCCTCTCCCCCCTCCTGTTTGATCTTTATATAGAGCCTTTTGCACAAAAAATTTGAGACAATAGTAATATCAAATATTTTGTGTTTGAAGGGTGGGAGAGGAAGGTCGCTTTATATGCAGATGACCTTCTTATTTTTACATCTGAGTTAAGATCAGCATTTCCAACACTAATTATGTTGGCTAAAGAGTTTGGAGCAGTATCAGGATATGATGTTAATGCAGCCAAGACAGACATTATGGTCTGGAATGACCCTGAGCCCGTAGTGGGAGCCCAGATAAGTTCAGTCCTTCGATACTTGGGTTTGAATATATATAAAAACATAGATGAGATTGCTCCAGCAAATTTTTCACTAATATCTAAAGAATGACGTAGGCAAATGAAATCATGGTCCACCTTGCCGCTATCTCTATTGGGTAGATCTATCTAGTGAAAATGACGATCTTACCCAAGATCACGTTTTTATTCAATACCATTCCCCCTTTTTTTGATTCCAAAATGTTAACCAAGCTCCAAAGTGATATACGTTCTTTTATTTGGAATAACCATAACCCAAGAATCTCGTGGAAGAAGATCAGGCGTCGCAGAGAGAAGGGAGGTTTGGCCGCTCCTGATTTACAACTTTATGGGTGGGCTTTTCAAATGTCCCATGTCAGGATGCTGTTATAATCCCCTATAAATTTGGCCTGTGGACACATGTTTGCTGCATTACTTAGAGGAGAAAAAGTGGCAGATCATGAATTTTTGTTTAAATTTGGGGATCCCAAGTTTTTTAAGAAAATAAAACTAAAGGTGCTTAGAGATGCATGCAGAACATGGACTAAACTTAGGTGTACCCTTAAAATTGACTACTATTCTGCTAAAGCCCCACTATGGAACTCTCCTGGCTCTCCGAGCTGGCTTCTGGATAGTCTTGCAAGACCATTACGTGAGGCGGGCATGGTAATTTGGGGGGACATCTTTGTTGAAGGAAGTTTTCTACCATGGGAGATTTTAAGCTCAAAAGTGGGGCCTAGGTTTTCTAGGTTCAAATATCTCCAAATCCAAGGTTGGGCAAATGCAAGGTCACGTGTTAAAGGTAGATTTCAGATAGGAGGCGACAGCACATTAGTGTCACTACTAACTGATAGACTCCCATTTCAGAAAGAAGTCTCATTATGGTACAATATTTTATTGGATGAAGCAGAGGGTGAGTTCCTATTACCAGATCAGCTATGGTCTATACATATGACTGGTATTAGTGTTGAGAATATGTGGCATGAATCATTTAAAATTATGTGGAACATATAAAACCATTTTGGTTACGCCGCAATCATCTGTTCACTCTACATAGGGCCTACTATTCCCCCCAACGCCTGTCGAAGTTTACAGATAACATGCAGGTTTTATGCCCTAAATGTGGTTTGGCAGATGCTTCGGACTTACACATGTTCTTGGAATGCCCACTGCTAACACCATTTTGGAACTCTGTCTCGATTTCAATATCCACCTCTTTGGGATCTCCACTAACTTTAACACCTGCTCTTGTTATTTTTGGAATTTCTCCAGAGTTTCATGGTCCAGCAAAAAACTTACTTTTCTTCTGTATTTTGTTGGCAAGGAGGGAAATATGTAAAAAATGCAAAGATCCATCACCTCCAATCTTGCTGGATTGGCAAAGGTCAGTTCTACAAACATCAAAGATGAACCTCTTAAGATCCGGAAATCAAAGCAAGAGAAAATTCTGGAGTCTGCTAAATTGGTAAAGAGTTTTGGTTGATCTTGGGTTTTTTTTTTTTTTTCCCCCCAAGGTCCAATGATTAAGCTGCTTGGCATCCTCTTCTTTTTCTGTTCGACTATACCCAATATATTCCAACATGATGGGTATATGAACGATATGGTTATTTCAAGGTGGCTTTGTCGGAATACGATACTACTTACTGTGGGGAAATTAAAGCTGCACTCCCCGGAGCTCCTTCCAGTTTATCTGAGACAGTAAGATCGCTTCTACATGCCACTAGTTGATCACCAAGGGCGAAAATGAGGACACAAAAAAAAAAAAACATTTAAGAAACACTGCGCAGAACCTATGTACAACCACTCAATATCAGCTTTGAAACATCACTGTGTCCCAAAATACAAATCCACTATATTGCAAATGTTCATAATAAATATTATCAAAAAGCAAATAACAAATCAACAGTCAACAAACTCTGGGCCTTATTTATGAAGGCCTTGCGCCACAAGAGCGTCACTTATTTCCCATGTATAAAGTGATGCACCAGTTGCATAAGGCAATCATAAATAAGGGCCAAATGAAAATACCATTCATTTGCACCCAAAATCGTTTTTTGTATAACATTTTAGAAACACAACACAGGACCTATATACTAGCATACAATTTCACTTCTGAAACATAACTATCTGCTTCCAAATATTCTCCATAGAGCAAACAAGTCTCTATCTTAATTAAATAAATCATTTCTTACCTTTACAAATGCTTTGGAAGATTGAAAACAGTGTCAGACACACACACCAATTTTTCTTTACCAGAGCAAAAGATGTGCACTCAATACACTGAAACCAAGACTGGCATAGAAAATCTCTAACTTTCTACACATATGCCTTAATTCAACCAATCAAAAGTCTTCCCTCACTATTTTCAAACCAACACCCTTCCCCCTCTCAGATCTTTCTATCTGTTACCATAGCAACTCCCTCCTAACTGAACTCTCAGGTTCAAAAGTTTATTGTACAATGTTGCAAATTAGCTCAGCAAGTATGTTTGACCTTTCAATACACCAGCTTATCCAGGGTATTATTGCTTTTAGTGACTGTTTTTTTAACCATTCAAATTGCTTCTTTCACACAACACAACCATGCACCCTAACTTTCAGTTTTCAACTATCTGAATCCACCAATCATTGCTGGTGCTTGTGCAGAGCAGTGAAACTCCACAATTATTTTTTTGTAAACTCCTACTGTTCCAACTGCCATTTCATTCCCACACTTCATCTGACTGCACCAGAACCTTCTCACATCATGTATTCTGTATGGATTATTGGACATAGCTACATCCACTGGGCTCAAAGGTATGCAGCAAGCAGAAATTAGCACAACCTTGATTTATCAAATCTGGAAATCAAGTGGATTGGCCAGAGAGGATTGAGATGTCATCAACTGATACCATTGGTGAAAACCTTTTTGCATCTGCCAAGCCCTGACCTCTTAATAGTGCACTGTGGTGGAAATGATTTGGGCACTATGACTGGGGTTGGTCTGGAAATGCTCTTAAAGGACACCTTTGATCAATTGATGACACTTTTTCCACAAACTGCCTTGGCATATTCAAATATATGCCAAAGACAGAAATGGAACTGGTCCAACCAATTTTGTCCACAATTTGAGAAAGCACGGAAACATGGGAATAAATCTGTTTCTGCTTACATTAGAGACTGTGGAATGGGTTCAATATACAATAACAACTTGCGTTACAACATGCAAGACATCTACAGAGGAGATGGTGTGCACTTCTCAGATGAGGGAAATAGAATATTCCTCCTGAATTTAGGACTGTGCATTGGAACCTACTTGTAGGTACCTAACTCAACCACAGAACCAAAAGCTTTTTTCAGAGCTACCCTACCTCTGATCATTCTAAACGTTTATCTTTTTCTAACTTTTTTCACAATATTTCACCAAAGTATGCTTCCCGGTACGCTTACCGGTGCGCGTACCGGGCGCTTCCCCCGCAAAAAATTAAAGATTTTTTTTTTGTTACCTTTATGAGCCTCCTAAGCCCCCCTCAGAAAACCTAGAGGGTCAAGAAGTCTCTACCGTGCCCCCTTCTAGCCATACCGAACATTGTTTGCCCTCCATCTTGTGTCTCGATTGTAATGAAACACAAAATGGAGGACTCCCGTTACACTGCCGGTGCGCGCTCTGGAGCGCGCACCGGTAAGCGCTCCATAAAAAAAGGTGGGAAAGTAATTTTCAGAAAAACCACTGGAGACACTTTCATCAAATATAGAATATGCCCTACTACATAGCAGTTCCTACCATTTGCCCAAATTTGGTGGAATTCCATTGAGACATTTAGGCTACAGGCCTGTCTAAATATCCTGAGGTAAATTACATGACAAAAACACATATGAAATGTTAGAATTTACAACCAATTAAAAAGTTTCTTTCATTTTCTACGATTATTTCCTGACATTTGATTGGTTATGTACAAGAATATATATAAAAGAAGAGAGGGAAACACAGCCATTTTGACTACTGCTTCCTGAAGTACATTTGAAAAGAAATAACACTGACAACTTCAACTGATTTCTCAAAGGTAAGTTGTTATTTTGAAAAGTGAAATATGTTGTGCACTTTATGTTAATTTGAGAAAAAATATTCTGTTAGTTATATACTATCCCTCTGTAATAATTATAGATTGAGATAGACTCTCTGTAATAGTTATGGATTGAGTCAGGCTTCTCTGGTATAATTATAAATGTACTTAGGCTTCATCACATGCACTTTTTAATAGTTCTACTTCCTGCCTCAAACCATACACTGCCCAAAAATTACTTCACTGTTAAAAACTCAAAAGTACCTGTCTAAACTTAAACCCAACAGTACCCTAACTCTACTAATAAAGGTAATTTTTATGCAATTTTCAGAAAGAAAATAGAAGGAAAAAAACAAGCAAATGTTACTTCTATCGAAGTAAAGGTGGAAAATCCAGAAGAGCAAAAAGATAAAGTTGATTTCATGGATGACTCTTTGGACCAACAGTTTATAGAATGTTTGGAACAAATGGAATCACGTACTTATAATTATGAAGAAATACCGGACAATATTATGTTACAAGTTTTATTAAATTATGAAAAAGAATCAGAGGAATACATTTATATTTAATACCTTTAAATTGTTTGAGACATTATTCATTTTTATATGTAATTCATGAAGTATTACCAAAATAATTATATTATAAAATGAGACTTATAGTATACTGTGCAACTTTTTTTCTGTTACATAGTAAGTTTACTCATAGTTACTACCTTTCTCCCACTATATTATCTCCTATGTGTATTTTACACCTCTTTTTCATCATAAGGTATCAGGATAGACTACCCATGATCCCCTAGGACTTCTCAGGGAGTGCTTAAAAGATCTGTTTCTGCTTTCCTGAAAGACTATGTTATGGATTCCATATACCACAATAAGTTCGATAACAACATGCAAGATATCTACAGAGGAGATGGTGTACATTAAATTTAAGTCTCTGCATTGGTACCTACATGTAGGTACTTAAATAAAATAAAATAAAACAACAAAAAAAACAATTAATCAACATACAATTTTTTAAAGTGATTTTTTTCCCCATAGTACGCTCTCCGGTGCGCGTCCCGGTGCGCGTACCGGGCGCTACCCCCGCGAAAATCGAAAAAAAATAATAATAATTTGAGACCCCGCGGGGCCATTTAATGGCCCCCACATAAAACCTAGGGGGACAGGGGGTGTCTACTCTGCCCCCTTATGGTCATTTCCCCCTTTGTTTTGGCCACCTCTCATGTCCTGATTCTACCGAGACACAAGATGGCGGCCGCTCCGGACTGTTTAGAATGTTTACAGACACCCGAGAGCCAATCAGCTTTCCGTACGCAAGTTGCGTGGCGCGCCCGGTGCGCTCCCCGGTGCGCGTACCAGGGCGCGCCTATAGATATATATATTTTTTTGAACCTAAATTACTCAAAATCCACTGGAGCACATATCTTGAGACATAGCAAAGGCACATCGGGCTACCAGTCCCTACAATTTTGCCAAGTTTGGTGTAAATCCATTCAGCCGTTCGGGCTAAAAGTGAAATCGACCGCCCTATGGGAATTAACATGGAGAAAACGCGTTTTAGGACCCCCCTTTTATCTCGGCCCCGCTTGACCAATCCCCCCAAACTTTCAGGGAAGGACCGGGGCGCCACAAGGCCATTTTCAGGAAATTTTCAGGCAGATTCGTCAACCGGCGCCAAAGTTATTCCAAATAGAATTTTGAGATTTAACATTGAAAAAAATCCTAACTATAACTACCTACTGGCGACCGCCAGTAGGTAATATATATATATATATATATATATATATATATATATTCAATGAAAAAACCATAGGTTATAGGCCATATATAGTTAGGAATTAGCATTTACAAAACCTTATTTTACTCGCATAAAACCATTGAAATTCCATATATAGTTAGCTAACTATAAGCGCTAACTATATATCGCGCACCCGCAATCCACTGCTGATGATGTCACATATTACATCATTCATGACATGGTCAGTGACATCACTGATGACATCACTGATTACAACATCCAGTGACTGTATGTTTCTGTAAAGTTAAAATATGTTTCACATATTGAAGAATGAGTGGATGTATAAGTGTCTGGATGAAGAATTTAGTAGGTGCATGACTGACTGTATGAGTGAGTGATTAAATGTGTCTCACTGAGTACATGGGTTAGTGACTAAACTGTCTTAATTCGTGCATCAGTATGTTTGTTGTTGTGTAAGCTGCTGCATGTGTTGATCAGTAGCTATAAGAGTAGCCATATGGGTTATTGATTGGTTGCCCAAATATTTGAATGGGAGGCTGAGTGTGTGTGTGGGTGGCTGGGAGGTGCGTGACTCTGTGCATAGATGTGTAAGCAGTTGATTCACTAGGAGTATGAGTTCAAGAGTGCATGTGGAAACAGCTATATGAGCGGTTGACTGTGCATGGGTGTGTTGGTGAGTGAATGGATTTCTCATTGCTACATGTGCAAGTAAGTACGTATGTAAAACACAATACATGTGAGAGTTGAGATATATAAATAACTGAACATAAGAGCCAGTGAATGTGTGAGTGGCTGTATCGATCACTGTGAGCTTGTATCAGGGATTATATAAGAGAGTAAATATGTGTTATTATATGTTTGAATAAGTAAGATGTGTATAACTGTATAGTTGAGGAAATGGAGGTGTGATTGATTCTTTGCATGACTGACTAGGTGTGTGAGTAAGTCCATGGATGAGTGACAGTCTGTGAGTGTCTGTTTATACTGAGTGTATGTAAGGTTATATTAGAGTCTGAAGAGGTTCATTGTATTATCACATGAGTGATGTGATCAGTGATGACAAATGAGATGTCATCAGTGATGTCATTTGAGTTGTCATCAGTGATGTCATTTGAGATGTCATCATTGATATCATTTGAGTTGTCATCAGTGATGTCATTTGAGATGTCATCAGTGATGTCATCAGTGATGTCACTGACCATGTCATGAATGATGTAATATGTGACATCATCAGCAGTGGATTGCGGGTGCGCGATATATAGTTAGCGCTTATAGTTAGCTAACTATATATGGAATTTCAATGGTTTTATGCGAGTAAAATAAGGTTTTGTAAATGCTAATTCCTAACTATATATGGCCTATAACCTATGGTTTTTTCATTGAATTTTCAAGGTTTTGTAAATGCAAATTCCTAACTATATATCCACTATAACCTATGGTTTTTTCTGTGAATTTCATTGGTTTTTTAATAGCAAATATGAAAAGCTTTAAAATGTCAAGTACGTGATAGATAAAAACATTTTCGTATTTATGCACGCTGATGTGCTTTGAACGCTGCCCCCCCCCCCTCCCCTCTTTTGCCTTTGTTAGTACTCTCTCTTTGCAGATACAGAAGGGTAGTTAACGCAGGCCTTTACCCCCGTTGTAATCCGTCGTACCTCCTTGTCTCTCCATTTGATTGATTGTTGTCCAAGCATTTACTGTTTTAGAATTGGTTCTCTTTGGATCATTCTCTATTTACAAACAAGCACAAAGTCGCAATACTCTGTTTAGTCTTTGCAGATAGTGAAAAATCGTGTAAAAAAATAAAAGTAATCGAGCAAAATCAGTAGGCCACTAATTGGATCTCTTTTTGACCTCGCTAAAATAGAAATATTAGGAACAACCCTTCTTGAGAAATACGAAAATAGTGAGATGAACTGAGCTCCACACCATGAGGGCTGCAAGACAGCTCGGCTCCATCACCCATCCCGCACAAAATAATGACAAACCCTATGCAAATATTAAAAATATAGACAACACACCAGCAAAGAAATAGGGTAAAACATTTTATTAAAAAACTATTTACATAACGTTGGTTTATAAGATGATGTCAGTAGTGGACCGATGTGTGAATAGATCGAAAACAGCACAAGGCTCCAAGATCCGGATAGCAAGCTCCTGGATGTTGGGTGCCATAGTTTAGAGTTCTGAATTTCAGCCTTTTTCAATGCCTGTGCTTTGTTGAATCAAAATGGCGGCTTGACACAAAGCTGACTCAAGCGTTGTTACTGATGCTATGCAGACCAAAACTGGTTTTCAGTTTGTACATTTTTCTAGATTTTTCAATCCAAGTTTGGTTGACTTTGTAGAACGATGGCTTCAGATTTTCAACATACGGTGTGGTGGCGCTGACTGGGAGGGGGCGCTTCGCTCCTGCCCCCTCCCCAAGTAAGATTTTCATACGTGAAAGTACGTTAATGGTTTTGGTCCCCGAGATGCTTCGATGTCACTACCATTCTCAAATAGCATAAGTTCTGGATGTTGGGTGCCATAGTTAAGAGTTCTGAGCAGCGCTTGTAACACTGTCTGAAGCTTATTTCCTCCTACTGCAGCTTCACTATTCTCAAAGTAAGTGAGTGTCGTTTGTGGACCTGACTGCATTAAAAAACAATATGATATGTTACCTTCCTAAACAGCTTGACGGAGGCCCCTGAGGGGCGCTGTGATGGCCATGGACTCGGAGAAGACGCTTGGCTCCGACACCCTCCCCAAGTCTTATAGCACTGGTGTAGCCTGAGATCGCCCCCGACATAGGCGGCCGGCTCCCGGGGTCCGGCGGTACTTTTTGCCTTTTGATGACTCTTCAATTCTGGACCTTGTCCCACAATCCGTTTGACCTGAAGACAAGCTGTAGTGAGGCGCCCCTTTATCGTTTTAGTTGCCATTCCGCCCGCTTTTGCTACACTGTGCCTCTTCCGCCATTCAGCTGTTTTCCGCCCGCTCTTGCGACTACAGCGTCTCGCTCACCATGTAGTTGAGATGCGCCCGCTCTAGCGGTGCAGCGATAGGCGGCTGCCACAGGACTCTCAAAATGGCGGCCGGCTCTTCGGTTTTGGGCCTGGTCCACTGAAATGGCCCTGGGACACCTTGGAAGTCGGACGCTTGTCTGCTAGGGCTTGGATCCCATTCTCGAAAAGCGTCCCCTCAGCCGTGAAGATTCTACAAAAGTCTTGGGGGCCTCCGACTCCCGCAGGCTTCTGGTGGGGAGCGGCTGCCATGATTGCTCGTGGAATGGCCACGACGGAGCTACGAGATGGTAGTGGTCTCATGCTGACGCCAGCTTTAGTCTGAAACATCCAGAAACACTGTAGACTACCAATTCGATCAGTTCCGGTAGCGCCCCAACATGACCCGGAAGAGAAGAACTTGCCCTCCCCTCTTTGACTGATGGTTCTTGTTGCCTGTCCCCTCTGTTGTCATTTAACAGAACTTTTTGGACTGCTGAAAGGGGTTGTGTTCTGAACGCTGGTTGGTGGAGACATTTAGACTATATTCTTGACCTACGTTGTCGCGTAATGCGTTTTATGACACGCCGCGTTAGCGCACCCGGAAGTGATCCGAGGCGCGGCGCGCAGCGCGTAACGTAAGCATAACAGGTCATGTGACTTGTTAATAAAACTTTTCATTGGTTCATTTTACTTTTGTTAATTTAATGATGAAAAGCTTGGTCATATGACCTAAAAATTACGCTTTTTATTATTTTCGAACAATATTTTTTTTTCAAACATATGTTATAATATTCCAGGCTAATGTACTTTCCCGGAAAATTTACAACTGTCTGGCAAGTAAAATATATTCCTTTTTCGAGAAAAAGGGCGTTTCTTCCTTCCATGACGGAGCCGTTGAGTAAAAGAGATTCGGTCTGCTGTCTTAGTCGCCGATACGCCTGATTATCAGTTTCTTATCGATCACTTTATGTTGCAGACATGAAAAACACAACTGCCCTTGACCATTTATCTTTACTGCGTTCCTACATATTATACCTTTTATCCGTCATGTAATTGGACTGCTTTATTTCACTTGCCTTTTACTGATTCGAAAACAGTCACTAAAAGTAAAAACTTTACAAATGAAAATACTACTACCGTGTTTTGTTTTAAAAACCTTTATTGTGAAAATGTCAGTATACAAATACGGGCCTATAACCACGTGGGCCGGCCACGGAGCAAACTCAAATCGTATATGATGAGGAGACATTTACACTGTAGAAGAACGTAACGAGCGGGCCATTAGGTGACAAGAACAAAGGTGTCTAACAGTTGCGGTATCGGTGGACGTACATTTTGTAATTAAAATACGACAGGGCCACTTACAATAACATTTTCTAGATATACATTTGCGGGCAAAGAGTTACGAGTCCCATTTATACCGGCGCCATTTTGGGCGAGGCCGGGCAGGTCCAAGATATAGTCAAAATGTCTCCACCAACCATCGGCCAGACCAGAACCCCTTTCGGCCCTTTATGTTACAAGATGATGTCTTCCATTCAGAAAATATTGGTGGCAGCATTTTGAAAGGAAACAGAAACAGCCGTTCTCCTAGTGAGTTTCACATTGTTACATTTAGGAAGAATGTTGAAGAGTAGTATGTGGAAAATCTGAAGCCATTTTTCTACAAACTCTCAATCAGACTTGGATGGAAAAAAAAACCTGAAGAATGTACAAACTGAAAACCAATTTTTGTCTGTATAGCACCAACAGTAACGCTTGAGTCAGCTTTGTGTCAAGCCGCCATTTTCATTCAATCAATAGCGTCCCCCTGCACACATTCAGGGACCTGGTCGTGTCTTCAGATGAAACGCATTGTAGGAAAAGAAGCAGAAAGGAAAAGGAAAAAAGTTCCGCCGGACCTAGTGAAGCTGCAGCAGGTGCAAATAAGCTTCAGACAGTCTTACAAGCACTGCTCAGAACTCTCAACTGAGGCACTCAACATCCAGGACTTGCCATTCGGATCTTGGCGCCTTGTATTTTTGTTTTGTTTTTGATGGAAGGGAAAGAACAAAAAACAGACATTGAAAAAGGCTCAACAGTGCAGGGCGCCTTGTGCTGGTTCCGACCTATTCACACATCGGTCCGCTACTGACATCACCTCATAAACCAACGGGGCACCCCACGCCGACTTTCGGCGCAGCATTGTAGGATGGACACACCAGTGCGGCAATTTGATGGATACCACCTCGGTGCCATCCAGATCTCGGCGCGTTCATTCATTCAATAGCGTCCCCCTGCACACATTCAGGGACCTGGTCGTGTCTTCAGAAGAAACGCATTGTAGGAAAAGAAGCAGAAAGGAAAAAGCAACAAGTTCCGCCGGACCTAGTGAAGCTGCAGCAGGTGCAAATAAGCTTCAGACAGTTCTACAAGCACTGCTCAGAAATCTCAACTGAGGCACTCAACATCCAGGACTTGCCATTCGGATCTTGGCGCCTTGTGCTGGTTCCGACCTATTCACACATCAGTCCACTACTGACATCACCTCATAAGCCAACGGGGCACCCCACGCCGACTTCCGGCGCAGCATTGTAGGATGGCCACACCAGTGCAGCCACTTGCTGGACACCACCTCGGTGCCATCCGGATCTCAGCGCGTTCGAGTCACTGTGCCGGAAGAGTGACCGGAACTCAGCTGAACACGCCGTCTTTCGGCGCAGCATTGTAGGATGGCCACACCAGTACGGCAATTTGCTGGACACCACCTCGGCGCCATCCGGATCTCGGCGCGTTCGAGTCACTGTACCGCAACAGTGACCGCAATTCAGCTGGACACGCCGTCTTTCGGCGCAGCATTGTAGGATGGCCACACCAGTGCGGCAATTTGCTGGACACCACCTCGGTGCCATCCGGATCTCGGCGCGTTGTGCTGCCTTCGGCCTATTCGCACATCGGTCCGCTACTGACGCCGCCTCACGTGCCAACGGATTTTCTACGCTTTTTGTAGCCCTATGTCGCATAACAGGTCATGTGACTTGTTTATAAAACTTTTCATTGGTTCATTTTACTTTTGGTTTCCTAAAGATGGAAGGCTTGGTCATATGACCTAAAAATAACACTTTTCATTGGTTTAGAACATTTTTTTTTCCCAAACGATGAAAGCCCCACCTTGTTTCTGGATCATTCAGACTGAAGCTGGCGTCAGCATGAGAGCACCACCATCTCGTGGCTCCGTCGTGGTCATTCCGCGAGCAATCATGGCAGCCGCTCCCCACCGAAAGCCTGCGGGAGTCGGGAGCCCCCAAGACTTTTATACAATCTTCACGGCTGAGGGGACGCTTTTCGAGAATGGAGCCCAAGCCCTAGCAGGCAAGCATCCGACTTCCAAGGTGTCCCAGGGCCATTTCAGTGGACCAGGCCCAAAACCGAAGAGCCGTCCGCCATTTTAAGAGTCATGTGGCAGCCGCCTATCGCTGCACCGCAAGAGTGGGAACAACTCAACTACATGGTGAGCGAGACGCTGTAGTCGCAAGAGCGGGCGGTAAACAGCTGAATGGCCGCCACCTGGGGAGGCCCGTTCACGCCGCCTCCCCCCCCCCCCCCGGGCCGCCGCACGCCAATTTTCGGAGCAGCATTGTAGGATACCAAAACCAGTGCGGCAGTTTACTGGACATCACCTGGGTGCCTGTCGTACATGTTGTGTCAGCCATGTGACACTGGACACAGACCGCTACTGACGAGGCCTCCCCCCGCACCACCCGGGACGCCCCACGCTGTTTTTCTGTGCTGCATTGTAGGATCCCTAAACCAGTGCGGCACCCAGGCGACATCACCTGGGTGCCGTCCAGAACTCTGCACGTTGTGCTGCCTTGGGACTATTCGCACAACAGACCGCTACTGACGAGGCCTCCCCCCGCCCCACCCGGGACGCCCCACGCCAATTTTCGGAGCAGCATTGTAGGATCCCTAAACCAGTGCGGCACCCAGGCGACATCACCTGGGTGCCGTCCAGAACTCTGCACGTTGTGCTGCCTTGGGACTATTCGCACAAAAGACAGCTTCTAACCATTGTTGCTTTTTGTGTTAATAAATGTTTAAATGTTTTTAGTTTTTGTTCTGTTCATTATCGTTAAAAGTTAATAAAGTTTTATAACCTTACTTTGTTGGAGTGTTATCTATTTTTTGAAAAACGGGTGAATGGGGCCTTGAATCGGGTTATTGTCATGTGTGGGCTTTGGAAGTGTGCTGCTGCAGGATCGGACATTTCAAACTCAAATGCACGTTCTTTTTCTTACCTTTCCGAAGCATGGAGCGCAATAGCAGGCAGAGAAAGGGTGATGCACGTGTTGAACACTACCTGACCTGGCAAGTTGCTGGCAGTGCCCCCCCGCCCGCTCCTGAAAGAGGGCACACACACACCGCCGCCCCGAGTACTTCAGAAATCTTTAAAAGACCATGCGCTTGTTCATGAGGCTTAAATGGTTTATCACCTCTTCTAGAACCCCTACATCGACCCTCTGACGTTTCATGGAAAAATTACCATGTAACACAATACCAAGCCCTATCAGCTGAAACCCCCAAGGAATCGTGGGGCATATTATCAAGGGGGTTTATCTCCGCTTTTTTGGCTTTAAAAACCATGAAAGCGAAGATAAAATTATTTCCCTATTATCAAGCTGTCGCTAACACCAGTTAGTGACACCTAAAAGGAGATAGCGACCATCTTGGGCCCGGCTTTGCATGTCAGTGATACTTATCACTAATGACATGCAAAGTGGCGTGCCAAGATGTTAGCGACTGGAAACAGTCCCTAACATCGCTACCTTCTATTACCAACTTTTGGAGATATTCGCACTAAGCGCGAATATCTCCAAAAGCTAACACCTGCCCTGAGCAGTTCTTAGCCATGTTATCCAATGGGAGGTGGATAACATGGCTAAGAGCATTAGGTCGATAATACATGAATATCGCTGACTTTTCTGCGATAATAGCAAGGTTTATC
Organism: Lissotriton vulgaris; assembly: GCF_964263255.1. Taxonomy (NCBI): domain Eukaryota; kingdom Metazoa; phylum Chordata; class Amphibia; order Caudata; family Salamandridae; genus Lissotriton; species Lissotriton vulgaris. The sequence continues at coordinate 650,019,882 of NC_141696.1, read as the reverse complement.
TGCGATAAAAATCGCCGATGTGCGGCGATAATTTTTGTCTCTAAACAAGTTATAGACAAAAATTATCGCTAGTTGTTAGTAATATGCCCCCGGGTTTTTGCTTGCAGAAATCGGGAGGCGGGAGACTAGCACTGAAATCAGTACTCACACGCCTGAATCAGGAGAATTGGCATGTCTGAATTCTCTACAGCTGGGGCCATAAACTACATCCGCAGGGGTAGGTGATAGCCTGGGACCAGCCTGGCATCTAAAATGGCTGCCGTGCACGACAAAATTGTGGCATTCGAAAAAAGGCAAGATGGCGCAGCCGCTGGAAGAGATATATCAACATATATCAGCCTCCTCAGCCACCCTCAGGAAACATAGGGGATTAGGATATGTCTCCCGCACCCCCTTATACCTAGTACTTTAATTAACGAAGCACAAAATGGCGAATTCCCGTTTCGCTACCAGTTTGCGGCCCAGTTCGCGGCCCGTGAAGCGCTTCTACCGTGAAAAATCATTTTTTTTTTATTTTCCCCACGGGACCCTTTAATAACCCCAACAACATTCCTAGGGGGTCAAGAGGGGGATACCTTGCCCCCTTTCATTAAATTCCCCCTTAGTTTTTCACCTTTTCTTCTCTCTCGATCCTACCGAGAGACAAGATGGCGGCCGCTCCGGACTGTCACGCAGCAAAAAAAAAAAAAAAGCTCACGCACAGCCGCTGGAAGAGATGTATCAACATATATCAGCCTCCTCACCCACCCTCAGGAAACATAGGGGATTAGGATACGTCTCCCGTACCCACTTATAACTAGTAATTTAATTTACGAAGCACAAAATGGCGAATTCCCGTTTCGCTACCAGTTCGCGGCCGCGCTTCTACCGTGAAAAATCATTTTTTTTTTATTTTCCCCACGGGACCCTTTAATAACCCCAACAACATTCCTAGGAGGTCAAGAGGGGGATACCTTGCCCCCTTTCATTAAATTCCCCCTTCGTTTTCCACCTCTTCTTCTCTCTCGATCCTACCGAGAGACAAGATGGCGTCCGCTCCGGACTGTTTAGAATGTTGACAGACACCGGAGAGCCAATCAGCTTTCTGCGCGCAAAGTTCCGATAAGCGAAAAGTAAGCGGACCGGATCGCTGCCCAGAGCGCTGTTACAGATATATATCTTGGTTTGAACGTTAATTTCTCAAAAACTACTGGAGCACATATATTGAGACCTAGCAAAGGCACATCGGGCTAACAGTCCCTACAATTTTGCCAAGTTTCGTGCAAATCTATTCAGCCGTTCGAGCTAAAAGTGAGTCCAACCGCCCTATGGAAAACTCAATGCAAAAAACGTGTTTTGGGACCCCCCTTTTTTCTCAGCCCCCCCTTGACGAAACCCCACCAAATTTTCAGGAGCTGCTCAGAAACAAAATGTGCCATTTTCCTGAAAATTTCAGCCGATTCCATCCACAAACGCCAAAGTTATTAGACATAGAATTTTCAAAAGTCCCATAGGGAAAAAATTCTAACTATATATACCTACTGGCGAACGCCAGTAGGTAATATATATATATATATATATATATATATATATATATTCACTGAAAAAAACATAGGTTTTAGGCCATATATAGTTAGGGGTTAGCATTTACAAAACCTTAATTTACTCGCACAAAACCATAGAAATTCGCATATATAGTTAGATGCAATAACTATATATCCCGCACCCGCAATCCACTGCTGATGATGTCACATATTACATCATTAATGACATGGTCAGTGACATCACTGATGACATCACTGATGACATCTCAAATGACATCACTGATGACATCACTGATGACATCTCAAATGACATCACTGATGACATCACTGATGACAACATCCAGTGACTGTATGTTTCTGAAAAGTCAAAATATGTCTTACATATTGAAGAATGAGTGGATGTATAAGTGTCTGGATGAACGATTTAGAAGGTGCATGACTGACTGTATGAGAGAGTGATTAAATGTTTCTCACTGAGTGCATGGGTTAGTGACTAAATTGTCTTAATTTATGCATCATTATATCTGTTGTTCTATGAAGTGCTGCATGTGTTAATCAGCAGCTATATGAGTAACTATATGGGTTATTGATTGGTTGCCTAAGTATTTCTATGGGAGAGTGAGTGTGTGTGTGGGGGTGGCTGGGAGGTGTGTGACTCTGTGTATACATGTGTGAACAGTTGATTCACTCGATCTATGGGTTCAAAACTGCATGTTGAAACAGCTGTATGGGTGGTTGACTGTGTACAAGTGTATTGGTGAGTGAATGGATATCTCAGTGCTACATGTCAAAGTAAGTAAATATGTAAAACACAGTACATGTGAGAGTTCACATTTATACATTACTGTGTATAAGAGCCAGTGAATGTGTGAGTGGCTGAATGGATCATTGAAAACTTGTATCAGGAATTGTATAAGAGAGTAAATATGTGTTAGTATATGTTTGAATAAGTAAGGTGTGTATAACTGTATAGTTGGTGAAATGGAGGTGTGATTGATTCAGTGACTAGGTGTGTCAGTAACTCCATGGATGAGTGACAGTCTGTGAGTGTCTGTTTACTCTGAGTGTATCTAAGGTTATATTAGAGTCTGAAGAGGTTGATCGTATTATCACATGATTGATGTCATCAGTGATGTTGTCAGTGATGTCATTTGAGTTGTCATCAGTGATGTCATCAGTGATGAAATCAGTGATGTCATTTGAGATGTCTTTTGAGATGTCATCAGTGATGTCATCAGTGATGTCATTTGAGATGTCATCAGTGATGTCATCAGTGATGTCACTGACCATGTCATTAATGATGTAATATGTGACATCATCAGCAGTGGATTGCGGGTGCGCGATATATAGTTATTGCATCTAACTATATATGCGAATTTCTATGGTTTTGTGCGAGTAAATTAAGGTTTTGAAAATGCTAACCCCTAACTATATATGGCCTAAAACCTATGGTTTTTTCAGTGAATTTCAATGGTTTTTTAATAGCAAATATCTGTAGCTGTAACATATATTTTTATTCTAATTCACAAATATTTTTTATATATATTTGTATTATATTTTTTAATTCAATTTATATTATAGTTTAAATTATTTTTTCTTGTTTCGTTGCTGGTCCGCGAATCGGTAAACGCTCCGTTAGTGCAAATACCGACTTAGAAATGCACATTGTGATGCGTCCCGTAAACGCAACATATCGCGTTACTAAGTAATGCCCCTTATGACGTGCTGCGTTAGCGCACCTGGAAGCGTTCTGGAACGCGAACAACGGAGCGAAACGTAAAACCCGGAATCGATCCAAGGCGCAGTGTGGAACGCGGAACGTAAGCATAACAGGTCATGTGACTAGTTAATAAAACTTTTCATTGGTTGATTTTACTTTTAGTTTCCTAATGATGGAACGCTTGATCATATGACGTTTAACAAACACTTTTCATTGGTTTAGAACATTTTCTTTTCTCAAATGATGAAAGTCCCACCTTTTTTCCTCACTCCGACTTTCATTTTTATGAGAGAAATACCTGTTTTTGTTTGCTAAGACATGGCATTTGTATTAGCTGCAGCTGGTGGATCTCCACCACCTCCACCACCACCAAAGAAGAGAGGAACGACTAGCCAGGTCATCTTCGACCAGGAAGAAGAAGAAGAGGAAGACGAGGAACAGGAGCAAGGGACAAGTGGCTTTCTGAAAGAAATGCCAAGAACGTCCCGTGTGAAAGTGAATTTTATCTGGCAATTTTTTTTCTTTTCCTTCTCATGAAAAGAAAGTTAATGCTAGGTACGTTACCTGCCTCATCTGCAAAAAAACACTCTCGAGAGGGACCGAAAAAAAATATAGCTATGGTAATCATACCATGCATCGGCACATGGAGACTTGGCACCCTCTTAATTATTCCAAAGCGCAATTTCGAGATTTGGTGGAAAACCCCCGACCGGCAAAAACATCCACCAATGACTTTACAATAAGTGAGTCAGAAGCAAGGGAAACGGTTCCAAATCTGCAAAAGAACTTTGTGCACATGAGATTGACTTGTTTACAGTGTGGAAAATTAATTTCATGCGGAGAAATGAGTATTACTTTAATAAATAGATCATTTGAAAATCATCAATGTCCAAAACGTCCTAGAAAGTAATTTTTTTTTCTTGTTGCTCCTGTTGAGCCCTTTGAAGTAAATCATTTTTGTTTCTCCTTCCTCAAAAAAAATTCAAAACAAATATAAAACATCAAAAATAATAAAAAAAAGTTCTTTTCAGAACTACCTTCCCTTTTCAAAAAAAATTGCTAGAATGTTTAGCACTCTAGCATCCTCTATTTCTATTGATACGCTTCCCGGTTAGCGTTCGAGTACGCGAACCGGGAGCGAAGTAAAAAAAATATTTAAAAAAAAAAGACGAATTAATAAACAGAGAGTAATGTGAAAAGAAAGAAAAATAGAGTGAGTAACACACAGTTACTGTAGAAAGAGGGACTGATAAAAGAAGTGAAAAGAGTAGTATAAATAAGTAATAGAAAAAGAAATGAAAGAAGTAGCAAAGACAGGAAACTAAGGGTTAAAAAAAAGAAGCAGAGGAACTAATAAAAGTTAAATCTGATAGACATGTAACGTAAAAAGTACTAAACGCTTACCTTATAATTGTCATTACCGTACTGTATTGTCATTTTCATACTTTTTATCTGTGTAAGAAAGAACAAAAAAATTTAAATTAATACAAGATGGTAAAAAAAATGTGAGCATAAGACAAAATGAATGTTAAATGTTAAATGTGGTATACTAGTAAAGCGTACAGCTGACCCAGCAAAGAAGCGTCCCGGTGCTGTATTTTGCCGGGGAACCCATCCTGGCTTTCCCTGTGAGATAAACCCTCCTGAGCATCCCCAAGGTGATGCCAGGCATCCCCGGCGCTGATGGGGCTGTTAGTTGAGATTAAGCAAGCTATTACCCAAAGTCGCTGAGTGGGACCCATGGTTGGAGTAGGCACCGAAGCAAAAATTATCGAGTCCACTGACCAAGGCCCAAGATCCTGCCATGTCAGGAATTGAACCCTGGTCCCAGGCCGACCTCTGCTTCTAGGTCTACCGCCTCTAATCAGTGAGCCACACCAATCCATATACATATTACAAAATCACAATTCAAAGTAGAAAATTAATTAAACATATTTAATGGTTTATTTTTGCTGTTATCAGAAAAAATCTAATTTCACTGAAAACAGTGAGTTGAAGGTTTTCATCATATAACAGCGGGGAACAAAAAACACAATCAAAATGATTGTGTTTAAAAAAACCAAATAATATAAATAAGCAGAAATAGGAACTTCTCCAAAGTAACTTACTTTCTATGACGTCAAAGGATATCCTATGAACAGCTTATACTCAGTTGTGCTGTTACTATTTTCTGCCCGCCACTTTCTGAAAGATAAACTCAATTGTTTTAAGAAAACTGAGACATACAAAGCAATTTGAAACAGCACACTAAGTTACAGCAACACCTAGAATCATTGTAGTCCAATTACCTACCCTAAATTCTGACTTCAAAAATCAAGTTAAAAGGCAACATTGCTTCATACTCAATTAGTAATGTTTGATGAAAGAATAGCCATTTTTAAAATTTTAAATAAGCTGTGTAATATCCAGATATTGTTAAAGGACCAGCATATTATGTAATAACTGCAATGGAAATGTTCTTCCTGAAATCGATGACTGTGTAGCAAAAACATTTTTAATTAGACTAGACAACTTATTTTCTTCTAGTTTATGTAGTTGAAATTATAAAATGACATTTCATCCATAAGTTTTCAAAAATAATGCGGACAGCATTGCAGACTTACATTTCCTCTACTCCTTTTTTTGATCTGCTGCTTGACTTTGCTTATAAAAACAAATAGTTTTCGCTCTGTACTACAATTATCCACAAGGCCATATATAGTAGGAGCCATTAGAACCTCTGTAAATTCCTCTAAACAAATCCAAAGCTTCCTTTCCTAAAATTTTGGTTGTAAGAACACCAGGTAAGAATTTTGAAGGTGGAAAGGCAATCTTTTTTTAAAAGTTAAAACAGAATCATTGCAGAATGACCATCCGTTTCCAGATTTTAAATAAGCTGTGTAATGTCCTGAATTAGTTGATGGACCGTTGTGATATATAATTGCAGTAGTTTTAAAAGTCCTTCCTGATATTGACAACTGCGATTAAAGTTGTCAATTTAGTTCCATCAGGCCTACATCGTTGGAACATTAAAATGACATACTGGCCATAACTTCGTAAAATTAACGTGGACAGCATTCCAGACTTACATTGGCTGCACTCCATGTTTTGATCGGCTGCATTTACTAGCTTATTGAAGGATACTGATTTACTGTCAGGCAAAGTTAAATATATAAATCTTTCTGAGTCTACACTAGTAGTACTTGATAGCCTACAGTTCTCGCAGTCATGCTGCCATTGATAAGAAAGGCCAAATAGATAATCTAAATCTACACCCTCATCTTGCAATACATCAAGCATATACATTAAAAACTCCTGACAATCCTGCTGAATATTTTCAGAGAATTCTGTTTGACCTGAACATTTGTCTAACAGAAAACGAATTTCAGACACACTTTCTACTCTCGTTTTATCAGCACTACATTTTTCGAACACAGAATTCAACAAACAGCATAAACTTTGTTCCGAATTGATCACAATCTGTTCTTTGAAAGTCTCTAGTGAAAAGAGAACATTAACAACTACATTAGCATAGCAGTTGACACCAGAACTATTTTCAAATTTAAAACCAACAACATTTTCAACAGAATTCATTTTATTCCTGCTTCCACTTTTGGGTTCATCGACTTTTGCTCTTTTTGCTACAACCTCCCTACTATTACTGATATTTATTCGTTTCCGGCCTACCACACGTTTCTCAATCAAAGGATATTGAGGCAAATGTGGCCATACTCTCTTCTTAACCTATTGTATTCCTTAACACAATCTAGATCTGCACAAATGTTTGTGACATCACAGTCAATCAAGTACAAACCCGATAAAGTTTTGACTCGTGACAATGCTACATAAGCCATACCCTCTTTGAATACAGAACTGCCAATATTCACTAAAGCAGTGTCTACACTTAAACCTTGCGATTTATGAATTGTCACCGCATATGCCAAGCAAACAGGAAACTGCTTACGGCGAACATTTAAGTCTTTAACAAGCAAAAATCTAGCAGAGCAACGACCAATTACCTGTACTTCCTCGATGCCATCAAATTTAATTTTTAAAAATTGTATTCCATCTCTATTTCTGTATTTCTCAAAATCAACAACATTACCCATTGATCCATTTACCAGACCTCTTTCAACATGTAAATTCCTTCTCAAAATGATTCGGCAATTTAAGCACACATTCAAAGTCTTTTCAAAACCTGCAGTTTTAGATATAGTCTTCTCTAATGAATCCAATTTAGATTTCAAATTCTCTGACAAAATAATTGTTGCTCCATATGCTCTATTTTGTCAATAGCTTCAAGTTTTACAATCTCTTGTTTTTCTAAATTCAACATTTTGTTGTTGAAGATGGAACATTCTGCAAGAGTTGGCATCAAACATATTCCAGATTTCTTCACAGTAATTTTCTGAAAAATATCCTCTGGCAAAAAGTCTTCTTCTGGATATGAATTTGACAGTAAGCGTGCATGTAAAGCTTGTTTACCACGCTCAGTCACTCTCCCGATTCTAATATCTTGTAGAATATTCTTGTAATCTTCGTCCTTCGCTTGACGCATATTTTCACGCAGCTCAGCATAACTGAAGTTTAACCATATGTTAACGTTGCCAATGCTCCCTAGGCACTTCTTGGTATCTTCATGTGTAAGCTGTTTAAACACTGGTTGTCCTTTCACTGGTGTCAGCTGCAGAAGATCACCAAAAACAATGATGTGTTTGCCACCGAATAACACATCATACTCTGTTTTAAGAACTTCCTGCATTCTTAAATGCACAAAAGCAAGCATGAGATTGGAAACCATGCTTACTTCGTCAATATAAAGAAGTTTCATCTTCTTCAAAACTCGAGATACTTCACAACAAGCATCTCCAGATAACTTGTGGTATTGTAATTTGTTATCATGCTCCACTGGCAGCATCAGTAACCGATGCAAAGTAATCCCTTTAATGTTTTGAGCTGCCAGTCCAGTTGGAGCGGTCACAACACATGACAGTGATGAATCAGTCCTTTTCTGCATATAACATGAAATTGCTTTAATAAGGAAACTTTTTCCAGTTCCGGCTTCTCCACTCACGTACAGTCGGACAGGCTTCAACGACGTACATGAGCACTCTTTCTTCTCATGACTTAATCCATGCTCAATTTGGTTGGTAACTTCGACATATATTTTCCTCTGCTCAACGTTAAGTTGTCTTTCCAATTCTTCTAAGTTAACCGCATCCTTCTGAGCATGTGCCATGGCTCTTTCCACTTCAATCATGGCAGTGGCAGCTTCATTTTCAATAACTGGTTCTCCTAGTGGATCCTGACTCAATGAAACAGAACTTTGACTGTCCTGAGAACTGTCTCTAGCAATCTCGGCTGCAATTGTTGCTTCCTGCTCAATTTCTGCATTCAACATTTCTAGATATTTTGGAAAAACAGGACATTCTATGGACTCCTTGGCTGCATTGAAAGAGTCTTCGTAACAGAGGAAATCCCCAAGCAGTTCCTCTTCTGCACGCCAAGGCTTGAAAAGTTGCAAAAGAGCTAAATAGAAAAACTCTTTTCTTTCGGGAGATTCGCAATCCAATTTTCGATGATTTATCAATTGACATTTTTTTTGCTTGACCAGACATCCCTCACTTCCAATTACAGCATACACACCTTTATCAATATCTTCTTTGATGTTCCTCTTGAAAACGTAATTTTGAAGAACTTCATACAGACAAGCATTCTCCAGATGACTGCTTCTATTTGGATAATATGTATCCAACATGTTGCTCTTCAAAATATCTGTACTATTTGGCTCCTTCTCCGCCAAATACTCAATTTCCCGTACAGGTTTCAGAACTCGATTACGCGTTGCAGCAAGACCAAGACTCGCCCAAATGATACTCCTAGATTTGGCATAGAGACTTGCTGAAGATAAAAGGTCAGAACATTCGTAAGCTCCGATTTCTCGATGCGACAACATCTTCAGACTGAAACTGTACAACTTCTTACTGAGGCTCTTTTCATGGGAAATATCCTCCCACATATCCTTCAGTTCTATCTTTTCTTTTTTAGTGATGTAAGACGTCACATACCGAGCCACAGCCATACAGTTGTCAGCCACAAACTGTATATCCATGTTAGCATTCCACATGGACAAAATCACTGGGTTGTAGTCGTTGATGTACTTGGACTCTTCGTTTCTTTTCAAATTGTATGTGTTTTTGGGTGATTTCCTCGCCACATTATATCGCAGCGATGACATCAAATTGTTAACTCTTCCTTTTGATAACACCGACCGTGGAAATGCAAAACGACATTTGGTGTAGTATTTGTCCTTGTTTCTGAATTTACGACGACAGTACTTTCCACAACGATGACTTTGAAACCGTAAAACTTGTTCTCTTAGACTTTTGTCTTCATTTGTCTTTGGAACAGCACATGTAGCATACTGTTCTATGAAACTCATCACTAAGTCATCCGGATCTGTTCCAAATTTGGGTGCATCTTTGATCCATAGTAGCATATGTATATGAGGAGCACCTCTTGCTTGATACTCCGGTCTCCAAAAGAAATCCAACACCTCTCCAAGAGGTGGATTTTTCTTGTTCGTGATGAAAGACATCATAGCTTCAAATCTATGATTGAAGTACCTGCAAACATTCACAGGATCCAAAGAGCACAGTTCTCCGGGTGTCTTAAATTCAATATTTTCAATGTTTCCATTTACCTCTCGTAGAAATTCAAGTAAGTCTTCCCAGCCATACTCAGCACAGCTGAGAGTGAGGAACCATGTGGGAGTTCCTAAGTTCCTCAGCATACATTTTAAGTCACCATGACGGCGGTACCAATACTCATTAGTACCACGCTGACAAGCCATGAGATTAATCAGGTGACAATTCAAAATACTGTCTTGCACATTGACTTTATCCATAAAGTCCCTTGCCGAGATATTTCGCAGTTGTATACCACTTTTCAAGATGTGGTTCACTGCATAAGACAATCCAGAGAGATCACTTTCAAACAATAGATGAAATAAATAGGGAATGCATTGTCGAAACCTAGGATCTTCTGTATACAATCGTAAAGTCCGGTATTCTGAAGCAGGAATTTGAACAGGTCGCTCATCATAACGTCCTCCTCGACCTGTGGGAAATAACTGAGGGAAACACCGAGCTTCCAAACTTTCCTCCCAAACACTAATAGGACTTCCTTTGGCTTGTTTCATTTGAAACAACTCAATAGCATTCCCCATGACTTCCTTGGAATGCAAAGGATGAACACTATAATGTTCATATATTTCTTCCTTTTTAGAGGCTTCTATTTTCTCAATTTGACCAGGACACAAATCGCTGTCCTCTTCTTCACTTACTTCCTCTTCTGCAACACATACATTCTTGTAGTACTTATTATTTTTTATCAAATACAATGTTGCCTTTTTAACTTTCCTAACATCCACTAAATCTTGCCAGATTTTCTTACTCTTTGTCGGAACACCATTAACTATGATAACCAGAGGTTCCTCTTCGACTTTCTCTACTCCAATTGTATTAATGTTTTTCTTCAAATCCAAAGGCAAATAAACAACTCTTCCCTTTAATCCTCTCTGTAAATCTGATGGAGGCAATTTCCCTGTCTTTGGCTCCATTTGTACAATAGACTGGAAGGGATGGACACTTTGAATCAAAATAGATTCATAAGTATTTAAATCCTTCAATTCATAAGGAATGTCATCTAATTCCAGATTATTATAAACCGCTCTAGCAGGCATCTGGTTTTGGTTTAATTTGTTATAGCAATAAGTACACATATGTTGGTCTGCTCCCAAATCAAAACAATTTTCTACCATCAAGTATGTGGCAAAATCCTTCCATTCACTATTGTTTTCCATATCACTCTTTGCATATATATCCACTAACTTAGTCTGATTCTTATAATAAGTCCGTCCACAACACACACAAGTGAAATTAGGCCTCTTCCTTGATTTTACCATAAACGTGGAAATTTCCTTGTGAAACTTATCTGTACTGAAAATCTGTTCACTGTCTTCCACATTACCATCTTCTAGTGGTTCAATATCAACATTGTTCTCTTTACCAGCAAAATAACAGAACTCAATTTCTTGACAAATATTCTTCACATCTACTTCAGAACCATGCAAAAGAGCTTTGCTTAATTTTTTAAGCATAATTGCTGGACTTTTAGCATGATACAACATTCTAACTAATTTCCTCACTTTATTATGATGCACTGCAAACATCCTGAAATGATGAAATACACTCTGGCATACTCTCCTAGAAAGACAAGCCAGTGAATGACCACGCAAACCTGTCACTTGTCTCACTCTGCAAGGATCTAATTCTTGCAACAACTTTATTTTTTGCTTTACACTTTTCTTATGAAATGTCCGTATAAAATCACAAAGAAAATTGATAGAATCCTGTCGCACACTGCAAATAGAACTACACTTCCAGGTGTACACTGGTCCCTTAAGACGTCTCCCTAAAACCTCATCACTTAGCGCCTCTACTGCATCTGCAGACACAAGTATTTCTTTTTCAACCGGATGACCATCTTTTACCTCATATGCTCGACCACTGCTGTCAACTGCATGCACCAAAACATTGTCCTGAAAATAACTCTCCTCATTAAAAAATGCCTCACTATTTGAACTATGCATCCATTCTCCTAAGAAAACTTCACAAAAATTACTCCGATTAACGTCTCTCTTCCATCTCCTATTAGATTTGAAAACATAGATTACCTTGTTTAGTTTCCTAATTCTATTAATTACCAAAATAAATAACTTTCGCTTGATTTCGAAAGCCTGATCAATAATTTTCTCTACATTATTCTTTTTCTTATAAAATGACACTTTCTGTTGACCTTTTTTAAATTGTTTTACCAAATTGACAATTACCCTGTTACGGAACATTCGCTTACGAATGTCCCTGAAAATATTTGCCCTTCTACTGCCATGCACAGAGTTATCTCCTGCTCTAGCACAAACGTTTTTCACAGGCCTTTCCTTTCCATTTAAATTGGATCTCTTTTTCTGGACTAAAACTTGTTCTGTAGTTATACTTTTGTTTCTACAAATGTTTTTAAGGAATGATTTTGTTCTCTTACCCGGTGTTCTCTTCGTCCGTTGAGTTAATATTAATGTAGAGGACTGCTGCAAAATTTTAGGTAACTGCTGTCTTTGACGTTTTGTAGCCTTTCGAATTCTATCCTTAGACGGCATTGTCTAATTCCCAAATAATCTGCAGTTGAATCTGTGGTGAAATATAATAAAAAAATTTATTAACCACTATTACCAAACAGTAAATCAATAACAGTAAGAACTAGATTCGACAATGCTATAAAAAAAAAAGTATTCACAAGGGTGCGGGGGGTATCACTTTGACACCCTCTGGTACCCTCAAAACAGGCACAGGTGCCATTTGGCAGGCATACCAGCCCTAAGTGCAGGTCTGCCTTTCACATGACATAAGTGTGCATGCACACATGTGCATGCACACCGGAATCGGTATTTTACCATGAAGTTTGATTTCATGCTAAAATACCGATTCGTTAAGGCCTTTGGGACTCAGAAGAGTCCCCCCTACATAGCAAATTTACAGAATCGGTAAAATTACCGATTCGGTATTTTACCAAACCAATAATTTTTCTGATTCTGTAAATGTAGATTTACCTACATGTGGCCTTGAATTTAGGCCCCTACATACCGATTGGCCATTTAATGGAAAGGGGCGACCACTCGGTCCCCCCAAACGTATGGCAGAGTACCACGATCCCCCCGGGAAGCCATCTTGGGCGGGAGGCGAGGCTCGGCTGGTATGCCCAAAGAGGCGTAGCCGGGGCGCGCCTTTTCCCGCCCTAGAGTGGGTTGGCCTAGACACCGACGCGGCTGGCCACGCCCTAGGGGCAGGCAGGGGCGGGTCTACGCCCGCCCTGAAGATGGATAAAAGGGGAAACAAGATCCGAAGGCATCCTCTTGTTCCTGTGCTCTGAAGCTGCACCTCCTCGCTGCACGTGAGCTCGAGACGGAACGAAGAGCCAATTTTGAGCGTTGTAATCGTTCTTGTTTGTTTTGCAGATACTCTGTTGGAGAATGCCGAAGAAGGCGGGAAAACGCATGACTACTGAACAGATGCTGCGCGTTCTCATGAAGGAGATGACCGAACTAAAGAGGCGAATGGATAAGAACGAGGAAGGGGGGCCGAAACGTCCCTTGGTGGGAGCAGCCCCGGGAGGGAAAAACAAGAGGCCCAGGAGGGGAGCAGCGGGAGAAGACATCCCGGTTCCCAGTGCCCCGCTCGAGGCACCAACTCCCGTGCCGAAGGAAGGGAATCCGATTCCCGTTGTGGTCACCCCCGTGTCCGAGGGGGATATGCCGCCCGAGCTGGCAGCACAATTGGCAGCGTGGTTGGGAATGGGTAGCGAGGGCGCCACGGCTGTCGACGCGCAGGAGCTAATGAAGCAACTGCGTGAGTCACGGGAAGCAGCGAAGGTGTCCACGCCGGCTGCAGCAGTAGAGAAGCCGCAGGGGATGGGTTCAGTAGCAGAGACAACGTCCGGTGCAGGTAAGCGGCCATTGCCGATTGCGAGGGATGAGTCGGCACCCTCTCGTAGGGAAAAATTGGGTCAGCATGTTCCCTTGGCTATTAAGGAAAAGATATGGGCAGGGGAATACGTAAACATATTCTCGTTGCTTACTGACCACTATGAGATGGAGCATGTCAAGGGCCAGAAGGAGCTCATGCATCCGAGTGTTTGGCGCGCAAAAATGGCCGCCTTTAAGGTTAATGAAAACATTGGCAATTGGGGCCAAGCGTGGGGGTTTTTTACATCAATCTTGGGGGTGCGAAGGCCCGATCTGTTACCCGAATTGCCGATTTATCAGTCACGAATTATGGGGTACTCGGTATCACACGAGGGTAATCATTGGTTCTGCTATGATAACCTGTTTAGAAAGGCTAAAGAACATGATAAAAACTTAACATGGGATTGTTATGATTCTGTGTCATGGTCCAAAATGAAGGAGACTGGTATGTTAAAATTGCCATTGGTGGGGAGTGTTGTTGGCGAATCTTCCCGCCAGTATGCGGGGACGCCCTTTCGGTCAGGTGCGGGTACAGACAATTACTCGAAGCCTGCCGGTAACACAGGAAAAAGGGGGGTTTGTTGGAACTTCAACAGGGGTAAATGTACAAGGCCCCAGGGTTCGTGCAAATTTAGACATGAATGTAGTGGGTGTGGGCAATCATCCCATCCTGAGTCCACGTGCAGAGCCAAAACGGGTGATAACGGGGGTAGAGGAGGCGCCAAACAGGTCTAACATAGTCCGAGGGGCGCCTTTACCTACCCCGATTGATACCTTGGCAATGATTCCTTGGCTCAGTGAATACCCGGATCGTGCTTCTGCTGTGGTGTTGCGGAATGGGTTTTCTTATGGTTTCCGCATCCCAGTGGGGGACTTTCAAGGTGCAACGAAATGTAAAAATCAGCTATCGGTCTTTCAGCATACGACTGTGGTACAGGATAAGATCAGGAAGGAGGTTACTCGAGGTCGAGTCGCCGGTCCGTTTAGTGTACCACCGGTTCCTAATTTTGTTTGTTCCCCTTTAGGTGTGGTCCCAAAGAAGGACCCGGTTGAGTTTCGGCTGATACATAATTTATCAGCCCCACGTGGTCTTTCCGTAAACGAAGCGATAGACCCGGAAGTGTGTTCGGTGCGGTACGCATCCTTCGATGAGGCCGTAGCCATTTTGAATCGCCTGGGGCCCGGGGCGCTGATGGCAAAATCTGATATCGAGTCGGCGTTCCGGTTGCTCCCGGTACATCCAGACGATCAGCGTCTCCTAGGTTTCATGTTTCAGGGTCATTATTACATGGATAGGTGTATGCCGATGGGGTGCTCTATATCTTGTGCCTATTTCGAAAAATTCAGTAGTTTTCTACAATGGGTCTTCACAAGGAAGACGGGTTTCCAAAATGTGATGCATTACCTTGATGATTTTTTGTTCCTGGGGGCAGCCGGGGACCCGGGATGTGGGCAGGCTTTGGCACAGTTTTGTGTCTTGATGAATCAGTTTGGCGTGCCATTGGCACCAGGTAAGACTGTGGGGCCTTCCACTTGCCTCGAGTTTCTGGGGATTGAGTTAGACTCCGCAGAAGGTTGTTTTCGTTTACCAGCTGACAAAGTGTCAAAGTTCAGGACATCCCTGCAGATGTGTATAAGGGGACCTAAGGTTAAGCTGCATCAATTACAGCAGTTAGTTGGCCAGTTGAATTTTGCCCTGAGGGTTATACCAATGGCCCGCCCCTTTTCCCGTTCGATCGCTCAAGCCATGGTCGGCCTGAAGGAGTGCCATCATCGCACAAGGCTCTCGGCAGAGGTCCGCCAGGACATGCGCATATGGTTGGCATTTCTGGCGGATTTCAATGGCCGAGTCGTCTGGAACAAACCAGCCGTGTCCTCTGAGGAGCTGGGGCTGTGGACAGATTCGGCAGGGAGCGTGGGTTTTGGTGCCATATTCGGCACAAGATGGTCTGCACAAAAGTGGCCGACATGGTGGAATGATAGTGGTTTAACAAGTAACATTGCTTTCCTGGAACTTTTCCCCATTTTAGTGGCCCTGAGAACTTGGCCCGAAGGGTTCAAAGATCACTCTGTGGTATTTTGGTCTGACAATATGACCGTGGTCGAGTGTATCAATAGTCAGGCAGCACGATGCAAATGGATTTTGAGACTGCTCAAGGAAATTGTTTTACTTTGTATGCAATTAAATGTGTTATTCAGAGCAAGACATGTCCCAGGGGTAATGAACCAGGCGGCTGATGCACTGTCCCGTTTTCGTATGCAGGCTTTCTGGGGTTTCCTTCCCACAGCGGACCCGGAGCCGGCACCCTTTCCCGAAGCTCTTTGGTCTCTCGGTGCCCCGAACTTCGTAACCTCGTGGGAAAGAGTTTAGCACCCAGAACGAGGAAGGCATATGAAGGGGCGTTCCGGTCCTATTTGGACTTTTTTGGGGACTGATAGGGAGGAGCTTTGGGGCCAGGAAGAGTGGGTGGTGGATTTCCTGATGTCCTTACATCGGGTCGGGAAATCGGTGGCCACGGCTCAGAGGCAGCGGGCTGCCATTTCCTTTGTTGCTAGGGCTCACGGGATCCATGACCCGACAGCGTCTTTCGTTGTACAGAAAGCGCTATGAGGGTGGCAACGCCTTGAGGGTCGCAGAGTAGATGAGAGGCGCCCGATAGGTTTGGATAGGCTGGCCCAGTTATTATCCAGACTCCCTGCTACGTGTTCATCTCAGTTTGAGACAGTGTTATTCCGAGCCGCTTTTACGCTGGCATTCCATGGGGCTATGCGGGTAAGCGAATTAGTGGCGAGGAACAAGCAGGATGTGACAGGAGGATTGTGCCAGGAGCACGTCCAGATCAGAGGGGAGACGATGACGGTCTCATTTGTCAGGTCCAAGACCGATCAAAGTGGGATGGGTGACTGCGTAATCATACGCAGGATTCCCGGGTCCTCCATGTGCCCGGTAAGGTGTCTAGAAGATTATTTAGCACGAAGGGTGGCATCATGGGGGGGGACCTTGTTGAGACACGCTGACGCCACCCCACTGACAAAGTTTCAGTTTCAGCGGGTGCTTGCGATGTCGATTGCCGCTGCGGGCTTGAACCCGGGCGAGTTTGGGACCCATTCCTTTCGGATAGGGGCTGCTACAGAAGCTACAGCCAGGGGTCTGGATGTTGAACAAGTTAAACGGGTGGGGCGTTGGTCCTCCAATTGTTATAAAAGGTATGTGCGGTTGCACATGTTGTGAAGCTGTAGCAATGTACTCACGCTTCTTGTTTTTGTTTGGTTTTCAGTTGCGCAAGCCTACGAGGCGGGGCGGACTTTGCAGGCGACCTTACACCGGGCCAGCGGTCAGACATCACCGGCTGTGAAAAAGGAGGTGTGGGTTGTGGGCCACTCATACGTGAGACGTGCCGCAGACGTATTCAAGGCAGGTGATATGATTCACGTAGCTGGGGAATACGGGTACAGTGTGTCCTTCTACGGAAGAGGCGGTCTCTGTATTGACCAGTTTCAATCATTTTTTGAGGGTTTGCTAGGGCGGACGAGGTCACCGCCGTCTGTAGTGATAGTACACCTTGGGGGTAATGATTTGGTCACCACTGGTAGACGACTTCTTCTTGAGGAGATGCTTTCCACTGTAAGTTGGTTAGCGAGGAGAGTTCCAGGGTGCACAATTGCGTGGTCCCATATGATCCCACGAAGAGTGTGGCGGGGGGCTATTTCAGTTCCTGCTTTAAACCATTCTGTTAAGAAGCTGAATAACAAAGTGAGTAGGTTGTTCCGTTCCAAGACACTGCATGCTATTTCACATGGGTGTATTAATGATGACAGTATGTATTTGGGGGATGGAGTGCATTTGTCTCGAATGGGGAATGAGTTACTCATAGGAGACTTCTTAGCATGGCTGAAAACGTTACACCATGACCTTTAGGTAGGAGTATTGTGGGGGGTCCGGATAGCCGGTCAACTATCCGGCCTGTGGCGGTAAGGTCATGATCGGTGAGCACTAATTGGAAGATCCCTATGAGTGGGCGTCACCCAGCACGGATGGGAGCGCTCGGGGGAGGTGGCCATTGGCCCCTCAACGGGGAGGCGGTCCCTTCTAAGGATGGGTCGCCGAAAGAAGAGGAAAGGCGGTCAAGGCCCCTTCCTGGGTAGGAGGGGTTACAGCCCCCTCCTGGGGAATTTCCCGGGGCCAGGACGTCTGCGACGGCAGATATGGTAAGTTGTGTGGGGTTTGGGGGGGGGTCTACGCGACCTTCTAGATACCTCACACGAGTCCTCGTACGACCTCTAAGTGGCGTCGAGTTTTATTGGGGCCCCCGTCAAGTCAAGGGAAATTGGTAATTGCACTTGAGGTACGCCTCTGGGCCGCCCCTCACAAGTGAGGGCGATATTTCTGGGTTAGGGATCTTGACACCGGTTACGACCTTGCCGTTGGCCCTTAAACATTAGGATGTACAATTTCAAAATTTCAAGTAAATGTTTTGCAGGATGTTAGTTCGGCTAGGAGAACCTTTGTATTAGAGAATCTGTTAAGGTTAGCCAAACATCGCAATGTGGTAATGAAATTGTACATAATATGAAACTGTTTATTTAATGTTTTAATTTTGTTTCATATTTTAATAAATACGGCCGGGGGGGTTACTCCCTCCCGTCTTCCAAAGACTTCAGAACTGTTTCCGGTTTCCCATCCTTGGGGATTGTGTTGAGAGGGGGTGGCGGGTATCTCAGCCATATGGAAAGGGGCGACCACTCGGTCCCCCCGAACGTATGGCAGAGTACCACGATCCCCCCGGGAAGCCATCTTGGGCGGGAGGCGAGGCTCGGCTGGTATGCCCAAAGAGGCGTAGCCGGGGCGCGCCTTTTCCCGCCCTAGAGTGGGTTGGCCTAGACACCGACGCGGCTGGCCACGCCCTAGGGGCAGGCAGGGGCGGGTCTACGCCCGCCCTGAAGATGGATAAAAGGAGAAACAAGATCCGAAGGCATCCTCTTGTTCCTGTGCTCTGAAGCTGCACCTCCTCGCTGCACGTGAGCTCGAGACGGAACGAAGAGCCAATTTTGACCCACCCACCAGCCCCTGATGACAGCAAGTGGTTTTGAATAAAGTTGATGGATAACTCTGATTTTCGTTTACAGGTTGTGGTATTATCGTGATGATTTTGAGTATGTATTAAAGAATGTCGATTTGTGTTACGTTTTGCAAATAAAGAAATTCTGCTTTAGTGTTCATTGGTAAGCATGCTTTTAATAAAAGTATAGTTGCTACTGTATTTTTAGTTTAGTCATTTAGTTAGCATTGTCGTATTTATTTTGGTCGGGCGGTAAGGTCATGATCGGTGAGCACTAATTGGAAGATCCCTATGAGTGGGCGTCACCCAGCACGGATGGGAGCGCTCGGGGGAGGTGGCCATTGGCCCCTCAACGGGGAGGCGGTCCCTTCTAAGGATGGGTCGCCGAAAGAAGAGGAAAGGCGGTCAAGGCCCCTTCCTGGGTAGGAGGGGTTACAGCCCCCTCCTGGGGAATTTCCCGGGGCCAGGACGTCTGCGACGGCAGATATGGTAAGTTGTGTGGGGTTTGGGGGGGGTCTACGCGACCTTCTAGATACCTCACACGAGTCCTCGTACGACCTCTAAGTGGCGTCGAGTTTTATTGGGGCCCCCGTCAAGTCAAGGGAAATTGGTAATTGCACTTGAGGTACGCCTCTGGGCCGCCCCTCACAAGTGAGGGCGATATTTCTGGGTTAGGGATCTTGACACCGGTTACGACCTTGCCGTTGGCCCTTAAACGTTAGGATGTACAATTTCAAAATTTCAAGTAAATGTTTTGCAGGATGTTAGTTCGGCTAGGAGAACCTTTGTATTAGAGAATCTGTTAAGGTTAGCCAAACATCGCAATGTGGTAATGAAATTGTACATAATATGAAACTGTTTATTTAATGTTTTAATTTTGTTTCATATTTTAATAAATACGGCCGGGGGGGTTACTCCCTCCCGTCTTCCAAAGACTTCAGAACTGTTTCCGGTTTCCCATCCTTGGGGATTGTGTTGAGAGGGGGTGGCGGGTATCTCAGCCATACGGTCGGAAACGGCCGAAATCGGCCGTAACCGGTCGGTAAATGGCCTAAAATGACCACCTACATCGGGCCCTAAGTGTGCATGCATTTGATTTCAAACAAAGTTTTTAAACCTTTTATGTAAAACAATAATACACCTACATTCATGGGGAACAGACTTAAAATGCCCTAATACACATGAAAACGTTTTTTACCGATTCCTTAAAAGTTCGGTATTTACCGATTTGGTAAATACCGAATCGGTATTTGCTATTGAATCCTATGGGCCTTGAAGCCCATAGGATTCAATTCAAATCATGCCAAATGGCACCTGTGCCTGTTTTGAGGGTACCAGAGGGTGTCAAAGTGATACCCCCCGCACCCTTGTGAATACTTTTTTTTCTTTATAGCATTGTCGAATCTAGTTCTTACTGTTATTGATTTACTGTTTGGTAATAGTGGTTAATAAAATTTTTTATTATATTTCACCACAGATTCAACTGCAGATTATTTGGGAATTAGACAATGCCGTCTAAGGATAGAATTCGAAAGGCTACAAAACGTATCGGTAAATACCGAATTTGTCAAGGGTGCAGGGGGTATCACTTTGACACCATCTAGCACCCCCAAAACGGGCATGTGTACAATGTGGCACACAAACATGCCCTAAGGACACGTCTGTCTGTCACATGGCATATGTGTACATGCACAGATGTGCATGTACACAGGAATCGGTATTTTACCATGGATTTGTATTCCATGGTAAAATACCGATTCTGAAAGCCATGTGCCAATGGAAAATTGGCTACCCACATTTCAATCTTGCATTTTCGGTAAAATTACCGAATCTGTAAAATTACCGATTCGGTAAAATTACCGAAAACGCTACATTTAAGGGGCCCCTACATGTCAATGCCCATTTACCGGTCGGTAACGGCCGAATTCGGCTGTTACCGATCGGTAAATGGCGATTTTCAGCCACCTACATCTAGCCCCTACATTCATGGGGAACAGACTTAAAATGCCCTAATACACATGAAAACGTTTTTTAAAGGAACTTGCACTTTTTTTCAATAACTTTTAACATGGCTATGTAACTCAAACAATCAAAATGAAAATTTGCCAGGCACACATGGGGGCGTATTTACAAGGGCCTTACTCTACAAGGAAAATGACTTCAAATGACCAGACACACATGGGGACGTATTTACAAGGCCCTTGAACCCGGGGGAAGTGACTTGAAATTGCTAAGCACATATAGGAGAGTATCTACAATGCCCGTGCAACACTTATGCATCATTTTTTACATGTACACCATAACATTAACAACACAATTACATCATATATCTGTTCCGCAAAAGCGACGCATTGCAGGAGTCACATCATTTTACCATCAAAAACAATTTCTCCGATTCTGTAAATGTAAATTTACCTACATGTAACCCTGGATTTAGGCGCCTACATACCTTTTCGCCATTTACAGGTCGGAAACGACCGAAATTGGCCGTAACCGGTCGGTAAATGGCCTAAACGACCACCTACATCGGGCCCTAAGTGTACATGCATTTGATTTCAAACATTTATGTAAAACAATAATACACCTATAAATGAAAAATGCAAAATCGCCTTTGAAAGCAGAATGCAAACACTTGACGCAAACATCATTTTATATACACAGCTGACTTTCTTATTTACGCAAAAAAGCATACTACTCTTTAACTAAAATATATAAACGATAACTCACCTTTACAAATTCTTTTTGAAATTGAAAACAGTCTCAGAAACACACCAATTATTCTGTACCAGAATTAAAGGTATGCACTCCAGAGGCTGGAACCAACAAAGGCACCGAAACGCTGATATTCAACACACATATCTCTCATGTCAGCCAATAAAAATTCTTCCCTCACTTTTTTCAAATCAACACCCTTCTCCCCTCTGCCCTTTCTACCTCTTTTCCATAGCAACTACCGCCTGCCTGACCTGTCATGGTCACAAGTTCACACAACAATGTTTCAAATGAACTCTGAACTCTCAGTACACCTGCTAATCCACTGCAATCTTTCATAACAACATTTTTAAATAACCATTCAAAATACATCTTTCAAAGAACACATCCATGCACCCTAACTTTCTGTTTTCAGCAATGGAAATACACCAATCACTGCTAATGAATCATTTGCACTTAAACTCCACAGTTTTTTACATTACAAACATCACTATTTCAACTGCCATTTCATTCCCACACTTCATCTGACTGCAGCAAAATCTCCTCTAGCTATGTTTTCAGTCTGGATTCTTGGACATAGCTACATCCACTGGGCTCACAGGTATGCTGATAACAGAAATTTACACAACCTCGATTTACAAAATGTGGAAATCAAATGGATTGGTCGAAGAGGATTGAAATGTCACCAATTGATACCATTGGTGAAAACCTTTTTACATTTGCCAACCCCTGACCTCATAATAGTGCACTGTGGAGGAAACGATTTGGGCACTTTGATTGGGGTAGGTCTGGAAATGCTTTTAAAGGACACATTTGAGCAATTGATGACACTTTTTCCTCAAACTGCCTTGGTATATTCCAATATATGCCAAAGACAAAAATGGAGATGGTCCAATCAATTTTGTCCACAAATTGAGAAATCGAGGAAGCATGTAAATAAGCCTGTTTCAGCTTACATGAGGGACCATGGAATGGGCTGCATCTACAACAATAACTTGCGTTACTACATGCAAGATATCTACAGAGGAGATGGCGTGCATTTCTCAGATGAGGGAAACAGAGTTTTCATACTAAATTTAAGAATGTGTATTGGTTCCTACTTATAAGTTTCTAGAACATACACAGAACCCAAAAGCTCTTTTCAGAGCTACCTTAACTTAGTGTACTCTTTTAAAATTTCGAATGAACCTTTTTTTTCACTTAATTTCACCTATATTCTCTAAAATCCCTGAGGTAAATTACTTCACAAAACATATCGGAAGTGTTGGAAATAACAACCAATTAAAATATTACTTTCAATTTCTACTATTATATCATGGCAATTGATTGGTTATGTACCTGAACATATATAAACAAAGAGAGAGAAACACAGCCATTTTGACTACTACTTCGTGAAGTGCAGAACAACAAAAAATCAACTGATAACTTCAAATTATATTTAAAAGGTAAGATATTATTTTTAA
The DNA here is from genome assembly GCF_964263255.1 of Lissotriton vulgaris. Lineage (NCBI taxonomy): Eukaryota > Metazoa > Chordata > Amphibia > Caudata > Salamandridae > Lissotriton > Lissotriton vulgaris. The sequence goes on along the minus strand of NC_141696.1, from coordinate 649,996,846 downwards.
AACTGAAGTATGTTCTGTACTGAAAGCTAATTAGAAAAACATTTTCAAACTGTTTTATTCTTTCACTCTGTAATACTTATAGAATAAAATAGACTTCTCTGTTTTAGTTATGGCAGGGCCAGTCCAAGGATTGGCGAGGCCCTGAGCTAAAAGGGAACGTGCGCAAGGCCCCCTCCAAATTACATAACTGGCCACTTACAAGGAGAACATGCACAGACACTGTGGGGGCCCCATTGTCCATCATTTTGACGCCCCCACAGTTTTAACTTTTAATCCACATGCATTTCTCACACCTTCATAGGTGTAAGAATTGATTGTGGTCTAAAAGTTAAAACTGAGGGAGCGCCAAAATGCTGGACAATGGGCCCCCCACAGTGTCTGTGAATGGTCTCCTTGCAATTGAGGGAGAGTCTCCTTCTCCCTCCCCTATACCTCCTGACACCATCCATGAGAGGCCCAAGGAGGGGCCCCCGCCAATGGACCTTAATTGCAGGCGACACCTTTCTTTGTGATAGATCTCCAGGAAAACAAAAGGACACATCACCAGTGCGTGGCCCCATGCTGGTGGGCTGAGTGCGAGGCCCTGAAATAAGGATAGAGTTAGACTTCTATAGTATAATTCAGAATTGACTAAGAGTTTATTTGATAATTTTCTCATATTTCTACTTCCAATTTGATACCATACACTGCCCAAAGAAAAAAACACTGTTTAAATAACCAAACTGCCTGTCTGTACTGAAACCCAACAATGCCCTTTCTGTACTGATATATTTTTTAAAAATTCATTTTTCAGAATTCAAAATGGAAGAATAACAAAACAACATGAAAACTGAAACATAAAAAAAAATGAGACAGAAGTTGACATGGATTTCTACGACGACACAATAAACAATGAACTTCTGCAATGTGTGGATGCAGTAGATTTTCTACTGAAAAATGAAGAAAAAAATGATCACGATTTTTTAGATTTTCTTTTAAATTTTGAAAAACAATCTGAAAAATAAATTTTAATTTCCTAATTCAAAAATTGTTTCACACATTATTTATTTTTATACGTATATTGAAAACTAGTAGCAAATTGATAAAAACGTGAAATCAGACTTTAAATATACTGTGCAACTTTTTAGTATTACATACTAACTTTATTCATAGTTACTTCCTTTCTCCCACTATATTATCTCCAATGTATATTTAACATTTCTTTATCATCTCCTGCCTCCATGTTGTTTCGGCTTTCCAGACAGACTATGGTATGAATTCCATATACCACAATAACTTCTTTAACAACAGGCAAGATATCTACAAAGGAGACGGCGTTTATTAAATTATAGACTCTACATTGATACCTACATGTAGCTACGTAAATAAAAATAAACAAAAAACAACAACAAAACGAACAATCAATAAACATACAATAAGTTAAAAGTCAATCATTCTTGTTTCCTTATAGTACGCTCCCCAGACCGCTTTCCAGTACGTGAACAGGGCGCACCCCACAAAAAAAACGATTTTTTTTGTTTTTTTTTTGGCCCCGCGGGGCACTTTAATATCCCCCTCATCAATCCTAGGGGGTCAGAAGGGGTCTACCTTGCCCCATTTCCTTCTTTTCCCCCTTCGTTTTGGCCTCCTCTTGTCTCTCGATCATACCGAGAGACAAGATGGCGGCCGCTACGGACTGTTTAGAATGTTGACAGACACCGGAGAACCAATCAGCTTCGCTTCGCAAAGCTCCGTTACGCGAAAAATACGCGATCTGGAGCGCTATCTAGGACGCTGTCACAGATATATCTGTTTTTTTAAACGTTAATTTCTCAAAATCCACTGGAGCACATATATTGAGACCCAGCAAAGGCACATCGGGCAAACAGTCCCTACAATTTTGCCAAGTTTCGTGTAAATCCATTCAGCCGTTCGAGCTAAAAGTGAGGCCAAAGGCCCTATGGAAAAATGAATGGGAAAAACGCGTTTTGGGAGCCCCCTTTTTTCTCGGCCCCCCCTTGACGAAACCCCCCCAAATTTTCAGGGGCTGATCAGAAACAAAATGTGCCATTTTCCTGAAAATGTCAGCCGATTCCGTCCACAAACGCTAACCCTGGGCGAAGAACTACGCTCCGTTCGCGGAGTTTGCGGAGTTTCGGCAACTCCGTGCTCCGCGGAGAACGCGAAGTTGTTGAATACTCCGCAAACTGCTGCGTAGTGTAGTTCTCGCGCGCTCAATAGCATTTTCGCGTGCGCGAGGATGCTTGTCGGTAAGATCGTGTTGCCGAACACGCAGAAACTGCAATCTGGCACAGAATAACTCGCGAACACGTTAGTAGTGACCGGAAATAAGGGGACGCGAGCGGGTGGGACAAACCTCATGGGTAACTTTGCGCGCTACACATCCCGAGCATGCAGGCAATCAATCAATCAATCAATCAATCAATCAGGATATTTGTATAGCGCGCTACTCACCCAGAGGGTCACAAGGCGCTTGGGGGAGGGGGGTCCGCTACTGCTCGAACAGCCATGTCTTGAGATGCTTCCTGAAGCAGAGGTGGTCTTGGGTCAGGCGGAGGTGGATGGTGGATCTTCGGATGCATGGCACGGCGGTGAGGGCGTGCCTGGTCGATCGTAGCTGGCGGGTGGGAGTGTAGAAGGTCAGGCGGTTGTTTAGGTACCTGGGGCCCAGGTCGTGGAGGGCTTTGTGTGCATGGGTGAGGAGTTGGAACGTGATTCTCTTGCTGACGGGGAGCCAGTGAAGGTCTCCCAGGTGTCCGGAGATGTGGCTGTGTCGGGGGATGTCCAAGATGAGTCGTGCGGAGGCGTTCTGGATGTGTTAGAGTCTTTTCTGGAGTTTGGCTGTGGTTCCGGTATAGAGGGTGTTTCTGTAGTCCAGTCGGCTGGTGACGAGTGCCTGTGTGACCGTCTTCCTGGTTTCGGTGGCGAGCCATCGGAAGATCTTTCGGAGCATGAGTAGGATTTTGAAGCATGATGATGAGACGGCGTTGACTTGTCTGGTCATCGAGAGGGAGGAGTCCAGGATGAAGCCCAGGTTGCGTGCGTGCTCCGTTGGTTTGGGTGCGCTGCCCAGGGCAGGGGGCCACCAGGAGTCATCCCAGGCGGAGGGTGATGATCCAAGGATGAGGACTTCCGTCTTGTCTGAGTTCAGTTTCAGGCGGCTGTTCCTCATCCACTCGACTACGTCTTTCATCCCTTCGTGTAGGTTGGTTCTGGCGTTTCCTGGGTCGTTGATGAGGGAGAGGATCAGCTGGGTGTCGTCGGCGTAGGAGATGATGTTGAGGTTGTGTTGGCGTACGATGGCTGCGAGGGGGCTCATGTAGACGTTGAAGAGGGTGGGGCTGAGTGATGATCCTTGTGGTACGGCGCATATGACTTCGGTGGCCTTGAATCTGTACGGGGGGAGGCGGACTCTCTGGGTTCTTCCGGTGAGGAACGAGATGATCCACTCCAGTGCCTTCTCTTGGATTCCGATGTTGCTGAGGCGCTGCACTAGGGTGCGGTGGCAGAACGTATCGAATGCTGCGGAGAGGTCCAGGAGGATGAGGGCCGCTGCTTCCCAGTTGTCGAGCAGGGCTCGGATGTCGTCAATGGCTGCGATGAGGGCGGTCTCGTGCTGTGGTTGGCGCAGAAGCCGGACTGCGAGTGGTCGAGGCTGGTTGGGCGAGTGCAATTGGTGATCCACTGTGTGAGGTTGTTGGCTGCTTGGTTGGGGTCTGTTGAGCTGGCGTGAGGGTTCTGGCTCAGTGAAGTGGTGAGCTGGTCGGTGGTGATCTTGTTCCAGTTCCTGCGGGGAACCTGTTGCGGGTGGTGGTGAGTCGTGGTCTTTCTGAAGCTGAAGTGGACGCAGCTGTGGTCTGTCCAGTGGAGTCCGGTGGAGTGGCTGAAGGAGATGTACTTGCTGGAGGAGAAGACTGGGTCAAGCGTGTGCCCGGCGTAGTGGGTGGGGGTGTTCACCAGTTGCATGAGTCCGAGGTTGGCGAGGTTGTCCAGCAGGGTGGTGGTGGTGTTGTCGTTGTTGTTCTCCAGGTGGAAGTTGAGGTCCCCTAGGAAGATGTAGTCAGCGGAGGCGAGGGCGTGCGGGCTGATGAAGTCTGCAATGTCTTCGCTGAATTGTGTGCGAGGTCATGGGGGTCTGTAGATGAGGGTGCCTCTGAGTGTGGTCTTGGGGTCGGTGTGTATCTGGAAGTGAAGATGTTAAGCGGCTGTGAGGGTGTCGTCTGAGTTGGTCGTGATGCGGATGGTGTTCTTGTGGACGATGGCGATGCCTCCTCCTGTCTCGTTGACGCGGTCTCTCCGGGTGATCTTGTATCCGTCCGGGATGGCGACGGCGATGTCAGGCGCTGAGGAGGCGTTCATCCATGTTTCCGTGAGGAAGGCGACGTCTGGAGATGTGGTGTCGAGCACGTTCCAGAGTTCCACGGCGCTCCCGAAGACGAAAAATGGCTCGCGAACGGGTCAAGCAAGCTACTACGCATGCTCGCGGAGTTATGCGTAGTTCGCGGAGTGCAAGTGCATCTTCGCGTAGCTCCGCGGAGTGCGGCTACGCGAACTACGCCCAGGCTTAACAAACGCTATTATTATTATTAGACATAGAATTTTCAAAAGTTCCATAGAGAAAAAATCCTAACTATATATACCTACTGGCGACCGCCAGTAGGTAATATATATATATATATATATATATATGTTTGAGCAAAGCCCTGGAGCTATAGAGGAGCACTCGATGCTGTCCCTGGCTTGAAGCAGCCTGTGTTTGCCTCGCTGTTATTTGCTTCCTGCGCATCTTCCCTCATGAATTAAAACCCTTTCCGACGCGTTTCGAGGCTGGAACGCCCCGTAATCATGGAGTGGGTCACAAAGTCGTCAGACTGCAGCGCTGTATTTAAACCTTTTATTTGGTCGAATGTATCCTCCCTCAATGGGCGTGGCACATTCTGGAAGCATTGGATGCTGGAAGTTGAAGTCCTATGCAGCGCTGCTCAGTGTTTGCCTTAAGTAGGTTCTGACTGTTCGTGACAGTATTGCACATTTTCATATGTACCTTGAGTAGGCGGGATTGTCCAGGCATGCAAACGTTTAGCTCCCTAGAGACAGCATGCTGATGCTGACAGGAGAAGTTCCTATCCATCGCCGTTTTCATTTTGATCTTGGGTGATCTCGATGAAACTGGTGCCGACCTCTCACGGCCAGGAGCCGTGTGAAAAATGTTTGAGCAAAGCCCTGGAGCTATAGAGGAGCACTCGATGCTGTCCCTGGCTTGAAGCAGCCTGTGTTTGCCTCGCTGTTATTTGCTTCCTGCGCATCTTCCCTCATGAATTAAAACCCTTTCCGACGCGTTTCGAGGCTGGAACGCCCCGTAATCATGGAGTGGGTCACAAAGTCGTCAGACTGCAACGCTGTATTTAAACCTTTTATTTGGTCGAATGTATCCTCCCTCAATGGGCGTGGCACATTCTGGAAGCATTGGATGCTGGAAGTTGAAGTCCTATGCAGCGCTGCTCAGTGTTTGCCTTAAGTAGGTTCTGACTGTTCGTGACAGTATTGCACATTTTCATATGTACCTTGATTAGGCGGGATTGTCCAGGCATGCAAACGTTTAGCTCCCTAGAGACAGCATGCTGATGCTGACAGGAGAAGTTCCTATCCATCGCCGTTTTCATTTTGATCTTGGGTGATCTCGATGAAACTGGTGCCGACCTCTCACGGCCAAGAGCCGTGTGAAAAATGTTTGAGCAAAGCCCTGGAGCTATAGAGGAGCACTCCATGCGTCCAGAGTGTGCCACGCCCATTGAGGGAGGATACATTCGACCTAATAAACAGGTTTCAAACACAGCGCTGCAATCTGACTACTTTGTGACCCACTCCATGATTACGGGGCGTTCCAGCCTCGAAACGCGTCGGAAAGGGTTTTAATTTATGAGGGAAGATGCGCAGGAAGCAAACAACAGCGAGGCAAACACAGGCTGCTTCAAGCCAGGGACAGCATCGAGTGCTCCTCTATAGCTCCAGGGCTTTGCTCAAACATTTTTCACACGGCTCCTGGCCGTGAGAGGTCGGCACCAGTTTCATCGAGATCACCCAAGATCAACATGAAAGCGGCGATGGATAGGAACTTCTCCTGTCAGCATAAGCATGCTGTCTCTAGGGAGCTACAAGTTTGCAAGCCTGGACAATCCCGCCTACTCAAGGCAATAACGAAAATTAAGTGCAATATTGTCACGAACAGTCAGAACTTACTTAAGGCAAACACTGAGCAGCGCTGGAAGGACTTCATTTTCCAGCATTCCATGCGTCCAGAGTGTGCCACGCCCATTGAGGGAGGATACATTCGACCTAATAAACAGGTTTCAAACACAGCGCTGCAATCTGACTACTTTGTGACCCACTCCATGATTACGGGGCGTTCCAGCCTCGAAACGCGTCGGAAAGGGTTTTAATTTATGAGGGAAGATGCGCAGGAAGCAAACAACAGCGAGGCAAACACAGGCTGCTTCAAGCCAGGGACAGCATCGAGTGCTCCTCTATAGCTCCAGGGCTTTGCTCAAATATATATATATATATATATATATATATATATATATATATATATATATATATATATATATATATATATATATATATATATATCACTGAAAAAACCATAGGTTATAGACCATATATAGTTAGGAATTTGCATTTACAAAACCTTATTTTACTCGCATAAAACCATTGAAATTCCATATATAGTTAGATGCGCTAACTATATATCGCGCACCCGCAATCCACGGCTGATGATGTCACATATTACATCATTCATGACATGGTTAGTGACATCACTGATGACATCACTGATGACAACATCCAGTGACTGTATGTTTCTGTAAAGTTAAAATGTGACTTACATATTGAAGAATGAGTGGATGTATAAGTGTCTGGAAAAAGGATTTAGTAGGTGCATAACTGACTGTATGAGAGAATGATTAAATGTGTCTTAATGAGAGCATGGGTTAGTGACTAAACTATCTTAATTTGTGCATCATTATATCTGTTGTTCTACAAACTGCTGCATGTGTTGATCAGTAGCTATATGAATAACTGTATGGGTTATTGATTGGTTGTCCAAGTATTTGTATGGGACACTGAGTGAGTGTGTATAGGTAGCTGGGAGGTGTGTGACTCTGTACATAGATGTGTGAGTAGTTGATTCACTATATGTATGGGTTCAAAACTGCATGTGGAAACAGCTGTATGGGCGGATGATTGTGTGCATTAGTGTATTAGTGAGTGAATGAATATCTCAGTGCTACATGTCAAAGTAAGTACATATGTAAAACACTGTACATGTGAGAGTTGACATATATAAATAAATGTGCATAAGAGCCAGTGAATGTGTGAGTGTCTGTATGGATCATTGTGAACTTGTATCAGGGATTGTATAACAGAGTAAATATGTGTTAGTATATGTTTGAATAAATAAGGTGTGTATAACTGTATAGTTGAGGAAATGGAAGTCTGATTGATTGTTTGCATGACTGACTAGGTGTGTGAGTAACTCCATGGATGAGTGACAGTCTGTGACTGTCTCTTTACACTGATTGTATCTAAGGTTATATTAGAGTCTGAAGAGGTTCATGGTATTATCACATGAATGATATCATCAGTGATGTGATCAGTAATGTCAAATGAGATGTTATCAGTGATGTCATCAGTGATGTCATTTGAGATGTCATCAGTGATGTCATCAGTGATGTCACTAACCATGTCATGAATGATGTAATATGTGACATCATCAGCAGTGGATTGCGGGTGCGCGATATATAGTTAGCGCATCTAACTATATATGGAATTTCAATGGTTTTATGCGAGTAAAATAAGGTTTTGTAAATGCAAATTCCTAACTATATATGGTCTATAACCTATGGTTTTTTCAGTGAATTTTCAAGGTTTTGTAAATGCAAATTCCTAACTATATATGGACTATAACCTATGGTTTTTTCTGTGAATTTCAATGGTTTTTTAATAGCAAATATCAAAAGCTGTCAAATGTCAAGTACGTGATAGGTAAAAACGTTTTTGTGTTTATGCACGCTGATGTGCTTTGAACGCTGCCCCCCCCCTCCCCTCTTTTCTCTTAGTAATACTCTCTCTTTGCAGATAGTGAAGGGTAGTTAACGCAGACCTTTACCCCCGTTGTAATCCGTCGTACCTGCTTGTCTCTCCATTTCATTGATTGTTATCCAAGCATTTACTGTTTTAGAATTGGTTCTCTTTGGATCATTCTCTATTTACAAACAAGCACAAAGTCGCAATACTCTGTTTAGTCTTTGCAGATAGTGAAAAATCGTGTAAAAAAATAAAAGTAATCGAGCAAAATCAGTAGACCACTAATTGGATCTCTTTTTGACCTCGCTAAAATACAAACATTAGGAACAACCCTTCATGAGAAATACGAAAATAGTGAGATGAACTAAGCTCCACACCATGATGGCTGCAAGACAGATCGACTCCGCCACCCACCCCGCCCAAAATAACAACAAACCCTATGCAAATATTATAAATAGATACAACACACCAGCAAAGTAAAAGGGTAAAACAATTTCATAAATAACTATTTACATAACTATTTTATACTTTTTGTTGCCCGATCCGGCTAGCTCAATCGATCGAGCATGAAACTCATGCACTGATAGCAAGCGTTGCTGCTGATGCTATGCAGACAAAAACTGGTTTTCAGTTTGTACATTCTTTAAGATTTTTCCATCCAAGGCTGGTTGAGAGTTTGTAGAACGATGGCTTCAGATTTTCTACATACGGTGTGGTGGCGCGGACTGGGAGGGGGCGCTTCGCTCCTGCCCCCTCCCCAAGTAAGATTTTCATACGTGAGTGTTCGTTCATGCTTTTGGTCCCTGAGTTGCTTCGATGTCACTGCCTTATACAAATGGCATAAGTCCTGGATGTTGAGTGCCATACTTCAGAGTTCTAAGCAGCGCTTGTAACACTGTCTAAACCTTATTTGCACCTGCTGCAGCTTCACTATTCAAAGTAAGTGGGGTCCGTTTGTGGACCTGACTGCATTAGAAAACAATGTGATACGGTGCCTCCCTAAACCGCTTCACGGAGGCCCCCGAGGGGCGGTGAAATGGCGCGGACTGGGAGGGGGCGCTTGGCTCCTGCCCCCTCCCCAAGTCGTGTTGCCCTGGTGTGGCCTGAGATCGCCCCCGACATAGGCGGCCGGCTCCCGGGGTCCGGCTGATTTTTTTGCCTTTTGATGACTCTTCCATTCTGGACCTTGTCCCACAATCCGTTTAACCTGAAGACACGCTGTAGTGGGGTGCCCCTTTACCGTTTTAGTTGCCATTTCTCCCGCTTTTGCTACTCTGTGCCTCTTCCGCCATTCAGCTGTTTACCGCCCGCTCTTGCGACTACAGCGTCTCGCTCACCATGTAGTTGAGTTGCTCCCGCTCTTGCGATTTAACAGAACTTTTTGCACTGCTGAAAACGGTTGTACTCCGACCGCTGGTTGGTGGAGATATTTTGACTATATTCTGGACCTGCGTTGTCGCGTAATGCGTCATATGACGCGCCGCGTTAGCGCACCCGGAAGTGCTCCGGTGCGCAAGGCGCAGCTTCCCGGAAACGATCCAGAGCGCGCAGCGCGTAACGTAAGCATAACAGGTCATGTGACTTGTTAATAAAACTTTTCATTGGTTCATTTTACTTTTGTTTTCCTAATGATGTAAGACTAGGTCATGTGACCTAAAAATAACACTTTTCATTGGAATAAAACATTTTTTTTCCCAAACGATGAAAGCCCCACCTTGTTTCTGGATGTTTCATACTGAAGCTGGCGTCACCATGAGAGCACCTCCATCTCGTAGCTCCGTCGTGGCCATTCCGCAAGCAATCATGGCAGCCGCTCCCCACCGGAAGCCTGCGGGAGTCGAGATCCCCAAGACTTTTGTAGAATCTTCAAGGCTGAGGGGACGCTTTCGAGAATAGGACCCAAGCCCTGGCAGACAAGCGTCCGAGTTCCAAGGTGTCCCAGGGCCATTTTACTGGACCAGGCCCAAATCCGAAGAGCCGGCCGCCATTTTAAGAGTCCTGTGGCAGCCGCCTATCGCTGCACCGCAAGAGTGGGAGCAACTCAACTACATGGTGAGCGAGACGCTGTAGCCGTAAGAGCGGGCGGTAAACAGCTGAATGGCGGAAAAGGCACAGTGTAGCAAAAGCGGGCGGAATGGCAACTGAAACGATAAAGGGGTGCCCCACTACAGCAGACGAGCCACCGCCATGTGCTTCAAAACTGCATACGTATCTCGTGATATCAAGGTTGGGCAACCAGTACACAACAAGCAGTTACGAGTCCCATTTACACCGGAGCCATTTTGGGCGCGGCCGGGCAGGTCCAAGATCTACTGAAACATAACAAATGAGGCTGACGTCTCTAAAGCAGTTGACGCACAGCAGGACATAGCAAATAAACATGAAGTCTCTAAAGCTGTTAACTCACTGCAGGACAAAACAAGTGAACCTGAAACCTCTGGAATAATTGTCGCTCCAAAGAACAACACACAAAACTCTGTAGAGCCTGAAGAAAGAAAAACAGAACGGCACTGTAGTTTCAGACACACTTAACACTAATGACTAAACAAAGATATCGTCTGTTTATGAAGCAGTTTTCATGTTCACAGAATTGAAAAAGAAGTGTGCAGACACCAATGCTATTAAGAAACACATGGAAATCCCTAACGCATCAGCATTCTCGGAAAAGGTTGACACAGATAACATCTTAAGGAACAAAGAAAGACAAAATAAGGATGAGGAAGTTATCACTTTATTTTTTCATCAGCTAGCGACAGCAAAAAACACATTGTAATGGAGATTAGAGAGGCTACGGATGGATAAATAAATTATCAAAAGAAATAGCGACTCCCCCCTTTAGCAAATTAGCTAAATCTTTGCGTAATTTGGACATTAAAGTTATATTATTGTTGTTGTTGTTGTTATGGTTATAGTTCTGGTTAATTTCAGCAAGAAACACATTGTAATGGAGAATAGAGAGGCTACGGATGGGTGAATAAATTATCAAAAGAAATGGCGACTCCCCCCTTTAGCAGATTAGCTAAATGTTTGCGTAATTTGGGCATAAAAGTTATATTATTGTTGTTGTTGTTGTTATCGTTATAGTTCTGGTTAATTTCCATTCAGACTGTCCTACACAGCACCACTCTAGGTAAACACTACTTTATGTAAAACCTGCACTTAGTTGGTCACCATGGGGTTTAAAAAAGGGATGGTTCTTCACCTGGGTGCCGTCCACAACTCAGCACGTTGTGCTGCCTTGGGACTATTCGCACAAAAGACAGCTTCGGACCATTGTTGGTTTTTTTTGTCAAAAAATGTTTAAATATATTTACAGTTTTTGTTGCGTTCGTTATATTTAAAAGTTAATAAAGTTTTATAATCCTACTTTTTTGGAGTACTATATATTATTAAAAAATCGGGTGAATGGGGCCTTGAATCGGGTTATTGTCATGTGTGTGCTTTGCAAGTGTACTGCTACAGGATCGGACATTTCAAACTCAAATGCACGTTCTTTTTCTTACCTTTCCGAAGCATGGAGCGCAATAGCAGGCAGAGAAAGGGTGATGCAAGTGTTGAACACTGCCTGGCCTGGCAAGTTGCTGGCAGTGCCCCCCCCCCCCCCGCCCGCTCTTGAAAGAGGGCACACACACACCGCCGCCCGAGTACTTCACAGATCTTTAAAAGACCATGCGCTTGTTCATGAGGCTTAAATGGTTTATCACCCCTTCTAGAACCCCTGCATCGACCCTCTGACGTTTCCTGGAAGAATTAGCACGTAACACAATACCAAGCCCTGTCAGCTGAAACCCCCGAGGAATCGTGGAGCATATTATCAAGGGGGTTTATTTCCGCTTTTTTGGCTTTAAAAGCCAAGAAAGCGGAGATAAAATTATCTCCCTATTACCAAGCTGTCGCTAACTCCAGTTAGTGACAGCTAAAAGGAGATAGCGACCATCTTGGGCCCCGCTTTGCATGTCAGTGATATCTATCACTAATGACATGCAAAGTGGGCGTGCCAAGATGTTAGCGACTGGAAACAGTCCCTAACATCGCTATCTCCTATTACCAAATTTTGGAGATATTCGCGCTAAGCGCGAATATCTCCAAAAGCTAACACCTGCCTTGAGCAGTTTTTAGCCATGTTATCCAATGGGAGGTGGATAACATGGCTAAGAGCATTTGCTGGATAATGCATGAATATCGCTGACTTTTCAGCGATATTCATGCATTGCGGCCGTTTTTTATCGCATTTGCGATAAACCTTGCTAATAGCAAGGTTTATCTGCGATAAAAATCGCCGATGTGCGGCGATAATTTTTGTCTCTAAACAAGTTAGAGACAAAAATTATCGCTAGTTGTTAGTAATATGCCCCCGGGTTTTTGCTTGCAGGAATCGGGAGACTAGCACTGAAATCAGTAGTCTCACACCTGAATCGGGAGGGTTGGCATGTCTGGATTCCCTACAGCTGGGGCCATAAACTACATCCGCAGGGCTAGGTGATAGCCTGGGACCGGCCTGGCATCTAAAATGGCTGCCGTGCACGACAAAATTGTGGCATTGGAAAAAAGGCAAGATGGCGCAGACAATGTTTATCAATAAGGATTCATTTATAACAAAATATTTTATCGCACTGACAAATTGGTGGTCAACACTTCCTGATTTCCATCGAATCGAACGTTAACAGACGTCACGCAGCAAAAAAAAAAAAGCTCACGCACAGCCGCTGGAAGACATGTATCAACATATATGAGCCTCCTCAGCCACCCTCAGAAAACATAAGGGATTAGGATACGTCTCCCGCAGCCCCTTATACCTAGTAATTTAATTAAAACGAAGCACAAAATGGTCTCCCGCACCCCCTTATACCTAGTAATTTAATTACAACAAAGCACAAAATGGCGAATTCCCGTTTCGCTACCAGTTTGCGGCCCAGTTCGCGGCCCGTGAAGCACTTCTACCGTGAAAAATAATTATTTTTTTTATTTTCCCCACGGGACCCTTTAATAACCCCAACAACATTCCTAGGGGGTCAAGAGGGGTATACCTTGCCCCCTTTCATTAAATTCCCCCTTCGTTTTTCACCTCTTCTTCTCTCTCGATCCTACCGAGAGATAAGATGGCGGCCGCTCCGGACTGTTTAGAATGTTGACAGACACCGGGGAGCCAATCAGCTTCGCTTCGCAAAGTTCCGTTTCGCGAAAAGTAAGCGGACCGGAGCGCAGCCCGGAGCGCTGTTACAGATATATATCTTGTTTTCAACGTTAATTTCTCAAAATCCACTGGAGCACATATATTGAGACCTAGCAAAGGCACATCGGGCTAACAGTCCCTACAATTTTGCCAAGTTTCGTGCAAATCCATTCAGCCGTTCGAGCTAAAAGTGAGGCCAAAGGCCCTATGGAAATTAACATGGGAAAAACGTGTTTTGGGACCCCCCTTTTTTCTCGGCCCCCCCTTGACGAAATTTCGGGGGCTGCTCAGAAACAAAATGTGCCATTTTCCTGAAAATTTCAGCCGATTCCGTCCACAAACGCCAAAGTTATTAGACATAGAATTTTCAAAAGTTCCATAGACAAATAATCCTAACTATATATACCTACTGGTGACACGCCAGTAGGTAATATATATATATATATATATTCAATGAAAAAACCATTGGTTATAGAACATATATAGTTAGGAATTTGCATTTACAAAACCTTATTTTACTTGCATAAAACCATTGAAATTCCATATATAGTTAGATGCGCTAACTATATATCGCGCACCCGCAATCCACTGCTGATGATGTCACATATTACATCATTCATGACATGGTCAGTGACATCACTGATGACATCACTGATGACAACATCCAGTGACTGTATGTTTCTGTAAAGTTAAAATATGTCTTACATATTGAAGAATGAGTGGATGTATAAGTGTCTGGATGAAGGATTTTGTAGGTGCATGACTGACTGTATGAGAGAATGATTAAATGTGTCTCACTGAGTGCATGGGTCAGTGATTAAAGTGTCTTAATTTGGCAATCATTATTTATGTTCTTCTGTAAACTGCTGCATGTTTAAATCAGTAGCTATATCAGTAACTATATGGGTTATTGAATGGTTGCCCAAGTATTTGTATGGGAGACTGAGTATGTGTGTGGGTGGCTGGGAGGTGTATAACTCTGTGCATAGATGTGTGAGCAGTTGATTCCCTAGTTGTATGGGTTCAAAAGTGCATGTAGAAACAGCTGTATGGACAGTTGACTGTGTGCATGAGTATATTGGTGAGTGAATGGATATCTCAGTTCTACATGTCAAAGTAAGTACATATGTAAAACACACTCCATGTGAGAGTTGACATATATAAATAACTGAACATAAGAGCCAGTGAATGTGAGAGTGGCTGTATGAATCATTGTGAACTTGTATCAATGATTGTATAAGAGAGTAAATATGTGTTAGTATATGTTTGAATACGTAAGGTGTGTATAACTGTATAGTTGAGGAAATGGAGGTGTGATTGATTCTTTGCATGACTGACTAGGTGTGTGGGTAACTCCATGGATGTGTGACAGTCTGTGAGTGCCTGTTTACACTGAGTGAATCTAAGGTTATATTAGAGTCTGAAGATGTATTATCACATAAATGATATCATCAGTGATGTAATCAGTAATGTAAAATGAGATGTCAGTGATGTCATCAGTGATGTCATTTGAGATGTCATCAGTGATGTCACTGACCATGTCATGAATGATGTAATATGTGACATCATCAGCAGTGGATTGCGGGTGCGCGATATATAGTTAGCGCATCTAACTATATATGGAATTTCAATGGTTTTATGCGAGTAAAATAAGGTTTTGTAAATGCAAATTCCTAACTATATATGTTCTATAACCAATGGTTTTTTCATTGAATTTTCAAGGTTTTGTAAATGCAAATTCCTAACTATATATGTTCTATAACCAATGGTTTTTTCATTGAATTTTCAAGGTTTTGTAAATGCAAATTCCTAACTATATATGGACTATAACCTATGGTTTTTTCTGTGAATTTCATTGTTTTTTTAAAAGCTAACATCTGTAGCTGTAAAATGTATTCTACTTTAAAACCCAAAATATATTTTAGATGTTTATTGATAATTTTAATTGAAATATTTTTTTTCTTCGCTTCCGGTAAGCGAACCGGGAAGCTTTCCTTTAGCTCATCTTGATGCCGCGATCTAGTACGCGAACCGGTAAACGTTACGTTAGCGGAACTGTGACGCGTCGTTGAAGCGCGACGTATAATTGTCGCGAATGCGTCTTATGACGCGCCGCTTTAGCGCTCCCGAAAGTGCTCGGGACCGCGAACCGGAAACGATGCGGGACGCGGCGCGCACCGCGTAACGTGAGCGGAACAAGTCATGTGACTTGTTTATCAAAGTTTTCATTGGTTCATTTCACTTTTGGTTTCCAAATGATGTATGACTAGGTCATGTGACCTAAAAATAACACTTTTCATTGGTTCCGAACTTTTGCTTTTCCAAAATCACGTAAACCCCTTCTTTTTTCCTCACTCTGACTTTCATCTTGGTGAGAGAAAGACCATTTTCCATTTTGATTACAATGGCTTCTATCTTTGCTTCAGCTGGTGGACCCCCACCACCACCTCAACCTCCTCATGACAAGAGAGGACCACTATCTCAATTCATCTCAAACAGAGAGGAAGAAGAAGACGACTTAGAAGAAGAGGACACTGATGAACCTGAATTTATTCCGGAGTTGCCCCGTGTTTCCAGAAGGAAAACAAGTTTCATTTGGCAATTTTTCTCAATTCCTCGAGGGGAGAAGAAAGTTAATGCCAAATATGCCACCTGCCTAATTTGCAAAAAAAGATTATCTCGAGGCACAGAGAAAAAGTATAGTATGGGCAACTATACTATGCATCGCCATATGGTCAGGTGGCATCCATTAAATTACAGCCGGGCAGAGTTAAGGGATCTGCAAGATAATCCCCCGACAACTCCTGTGGCCAAATCAACTTTTAATATAAATTTGACTGTAAGAGAGGCACAGGAAACTGTGCCAAACATACAGCCAAACTTCAAGCACATGAAGTTTACGTGCATACATTGTGGTGCTATGCTCTCATGTGGCAACATGAGCGTAAACTTAATAAACTTGGTGTATGATAACCATAACTGCCCTAACCCACCCAAGCAGTAATTTTTTCTTTGCTCCTGTTGAGCCCTTTTCGATGCCTGTTTTTTTGTTGTTTCCCCTCCATGAAAAACACAAAAAAAACATAAAACTGTTCTAAAAATACAAAAAAAACAAAAAATGTTCAGAAAATAAAAAAAAATAAAAAAACAACAAAAACATTAAAAAAAGTTCTTTTCAGAACTACCTCCCCTTTCAAATAAAATTGCTAGAATGTTTAACACTCTAGCAAGCTCTATTTCTTTTGGTTCGCTTCAAGTTCGCTGACCGGTTCGCGAACTTGAAGCGAACCAAAAAAATATTTTTTTAAAAAAAAGAAGAGTTAGTGTAAGGGAAGTAAACAGAGAGTAATGTAAAAAGAAAGACAGCTATAGAGAGTAAATCAGAGATAGTGTCAGTGACATCATCAGCAGTGCATTGCGGGTAAAAAGAGTAGAAAACATTTACCTTATAATTCTTGTTACCTTTTTTAAATATTTTTTCATACTTTCAATCTGTAAAAGAGAAAACATACATTTCCAAAAATATTACTACATGTATTTAAAAATTACAAAAGAAAAGGGAAAAGGTTCAAGAAGAAACACTTCTTCAACAATTTTGACATTTACAGAAGCCTCTGCTTCTCTACGTCCCCTACACAATCCTAAAGATATATATTTTAAATAAACAGTATCTTCATGCTGATGAACTGAGACCTATTTTTGAACATGGTACTTCTTTTGCACTGCTGATGTCTCACAATAGTGATGCAATAGCAGCGCAAAAAAGATGTAAAGCCATCATAAAATTGTCTCTAATATTTTAAATGATAGTTTCAGGATGCAAATAAGATGTGTGCTTTGAAGAGCTTTCTTTGAGGTGAGGCCTATTCCTTTTTTTTAAAAAAACAGTACCCGGAAATACAGCACTATAAGCATTAAAATTGACACTTACAGAAGACTCAGTTTTTCCATATCTACCTCACATTTCTAAATGTATATCATAAGTACAAACAGAAGAACATTAATTATACATGTTTTATGGTTTATTTTTGCTGTTCTCAGAATGTATCAAATTTCACTTAAATCAGTGACTTGAACGTATTCATCATGTAACAGCGGGGAAAAAAAACACAATCAAAATGACTGTGTTTAAAAAACCCATACAACCTAAGAAATCTGATTTCAAAACTCCTTAAAATTAACTTACTTTCAATGACGTCGAAGGATCTCCTATGAACAGCATTCACTCTGTTGTGCTATAAATATTTTCAGCCCGCCACTTTCTGAAAGAAAACCTCCATCGATACGAAAAATATGTTACATAGAAGAAAACACTTCTCTCATTCTATCACATGTTTCCACTAGGCCAAATCATGTTGCCGCGATTCGCTACTCTTGTAATTCTTCCAATCAAATCCCGACATTTTCTATTTTCGCAACTTTCTAAAAAAAAACATTTGAGATTATTTTCACAATCCTGGACTACTAATATCTTACCCTTCTTTGTCACTCATGTTCTCCTTTTCCTATGATACTGATACTGCTTACTATGAAGCAGACTTACTTGCATCAGGTTTATATAGTTGGATTTTTAAATTGACATTATAATTAAAAGTTTTGGACCAATAATCTAGACAGCATTGCAGACTTACATTCCCTCTACTACATGAACCTTTTGCAATTCTTCACAGGAAATCCCGAGATTCTTTCATTAAAATTTTGGTTTTAAAAACACCAGGTAAGAATTTTTAAGGTCAAACAGCAATTTTTTTTGAAAGTTACAACGGAATCATTGCAGAATGACCAGCCGTTTCGAGACTTTAAATAAGCTGTATAATGTCCTGATGTTGTTGAAGGACCATCGTGATAGATAATTGCTACAGTTACAAAAGTCCTTCCTGATATTGAAAGCTGAGAAGCCACAACATTTTTTATTAAAGTTGACAATTTTGATCCATCAGGCCTACATCGTTGAATCATTAAAATGACATACTGTCCATATCTATGTATAAATAATGTTGACATCATTTCAGATTTATATTGGCTACACTCCATGTTGTGATCCGCTGCATTTACTAGCTTATTAAAGGAGACTGATTTACTGTCTGGCAAAGTTAAATATATAAATCTTTCTGAGTCTACACTAGTAGTACTTGATACCCTACAATTCTCGCTGCCATTGATAAGAAAGCCCAAACAGGTGATCTACATCTACACCCTCATCTTGCAATACATCAAGCATATACATTAAAAACTCCTGACAATCTTGCTGATTATTTTCAGAGAAGTCTGTTTGCCCTGAACATTCATCTAACAGATAACGAACTTCAGACACACTTTCTACTTTTGTTCGATCACTGCTACATTTCTCGAAAACAGAATTCAATAAACAGCATAAAATTTGTTCTGAATTCAACAGAATCTGTTCTTTTAAACTCTCTAGTGAAAAGAGAACATTAACCACTACATTTGCATAGCAGTTGACACCAGAACTGTTTTCAAATTGAAAACCGACAACATCTTCAACAGAATCCACTTTCTTTCTGCTAACAATTTTCGGTTCATTAACTTTTAGTCTTTTTGCAACAACCTCCCTACTATTACTGATATTTCTACGTTTGCGGCCTACCACAGGTTTCTCAAACAAAGAATATTGAGGCAAATGTGGCGCATACTCTCTTCTTAACCTATTGTATTCCTTAACACAATCTAGATCTGCACAAATGTTTGTGACATCACAGTCAATCAAGTACAATCCTGATAAAGTTCTTACTCGTGACAATGCCACATATGCCATACCCTCCTTGAACACAGAACTGCCAATATTCACCAATGCACTGTCTACACTTAAACCTTGCGATTTATGAATTGTTACCGCATATGCCAAGCAAACAGGAAACTGTTTACGGCGAACATATAAGTCTTTAACAAGCAAAAACCTAGCAGAACAACGACCAATTAGCTGTACTTCCTCAATGCCATCAAATTTAATTTTTAAAAATTCTATTCCATCTCTATTTCTGTACTTCTGAAAATCAACAACATTGCCCATTGATCCATTTACCAGACCTCTTTCAACATGTAAATTTCTTCTCAAAATGATTCGGCAATTTAAACACACATTCAAAGTCTTTTCAAAACCCGCTGTTTTAGATATAGTCTTCTCTAATGAATCCAATTTTGATTTCAAATTTTCTGACAAAATAATTGTTGATCCCATGTGCTCTATTTTGTCAATAGCTTCAAGTTTCACAATCTCTTGCTTTTCTAAATTCAACATTTTGTTGTTGAAGATGGCACATTCTGCAAGCGTTGGCATCAAACATATTCCGGATTTCTTCTCAGTAATTTTCTGAAAAATATTCTCAGCCACAATCTCTTGTTCGGGATATAAATTTGAAAGTAATCGTGCATTCAAAGCTTCTTTTCCATGCTCGGTCACTTTTCCAATTCTAATATCTTGTAGAATATTCTTGTAATCTTCATCTTTTGCCTGACGCATATTTTCATGCAGTTCAGCATAATTGAAGTTTAACCATATATTGACGTTGCCAATGCTCCCTAGGCACTTCCTGGTATCTTCATGCGTGAGTATTTTGAACACAGGTTCTCCTTTTACTGGTGTCAGCTGCAGAAGATCTCCGAAAAACAATGATGTGTTTGCCACCAAATAACACATCATATTCAGTTTTAAGTACTTCTTGCATTCTCAAATGCACAAAGGCAAGCATGATATTGGAAACCATGCTTACTTCGTCAATGATAAGTAGTTTCATTTTCCTCAAGACTCTTGAAACTTCAAAGCAAGCATCCCCAGATAACTTGTGATATTGTAATTTGTTGTCATGCTCCACCGGCAGCATCAGTAGACGATACAAAGTAATACCTTTAATGTTATGTGCTGCAAGTCCAGTAGGAGCGGTGACAACACAAGACAGCGATGACTCAGTCCTTTCCTGCAAATAGCATGAAATTGCTTTAATAAGGAAACTTTTTCCAGTTCCCGCTTCTCCACTCACATACAGTCGGACAGGCTTCAACGATGTACATGAGCACTCTTTCTTCTCATGACTTAATCCATGCTCAATTTGCTTGGTAACTTCTTCATATATTTTCCTCTGCTCAACATTGAGTTGTTTTTCCAAGTCTTCTAAGTTAACTGAATCCTCCTGAGCATGTGCCATGGCTCTTTCCACTTCATTCATAGCAGTGGCAGCTTCATTTTCGATAATAGGTCCTCCAAGTGGATCTTGACTCAATGAAACAGAACTCTGACTGTCCTGAGAACTGTCTCTGGCAATCTCGGCTGCAATCGTTGCTTCCTGCTCAATTTCCAAAGTTAGCATTTCTTGATATTTGGGAAAAGCAGGACATTCTATACTATCCTTAGCAGCAGTGAAAGAGTCTTCGTAACAGAGGAAATCTCCAAGCAGTTCCTCTTCTGCACGCCAAGGCTTGAAAAGTTGCAAAAGTGCTAAATAGAAAAACTCCTTTGTTTCTGAAGATTCGCCACTCAATTTTCGATGGTTTACTAATTGGCATTTTCTTTGCTTGACCAGGCATCCCTCACTTCCAATTACAGCATACACTCCTTTCTCAATATCTTCTTTGATGTTCCTCTTGAATATATAATTTTGTAGAACCTCATATAGACAAACATTCTCAAGGTGACTGCTTCGATTTGGATAATATGTATCCAACATGTTGGTCTTCAAAATGTCGGTACTGTTTGGTTCCTTTTCTGCCAAATATTCAATTTCCCGGACAGGTTTTAGAACCCGATTTCGCGTTGCAGCAAGACCAAGACTCGCCCAAACAATACTCCTGGATTTGGCATAGAGACTTGCTGAAGACAATCGATCTGAACATTCGTAAGCTCCGATTTCTCGATGCGACAACATCTTCAGACTGAAACTGTACAACTTCTTGCTGAGGCTCTTTTCATGGGAAATGTCCTCCCACATATCCTTCAGTTCTGTCTTTTCTTTTTTGGTGATGTAAGATGTCACATACCGAGCCACAGCCATACAGTTGTCACCCACAAACTGTATATCCATGTTAGCATTCCACATGGACAAAATCACTGGGTTGTAGTCATTGATGTACTTGGACTCTTCGTTCCTTTTCAAATTGTATGTATTTTTGGGTGATTTCCTCGTCACATTATGTCGCAGTGAAGACATCAAACTGTTCACTTTTCCTTTAGAAATCACCGGTCGTGGAAAGTTGAAACGACATTTGGTGTAGAACTTGTCCTTGTTTCTGAATTTACAACGACAGTACTTTCCACAACGATGGCTTTGGAAACATAAAACTTGTTCTCTTAGGCTTTTCTTCTCCGTTGCGTTTGGAACAGCACACGTAGAATACTGTTCTATGAAATTCATCACTAAGTCATCCGGATCTGTTCCAAATTTAGGTGCATCCTTGATCCACAACAACATATGTATATGAGGAGCACCTCTTGCTTGGTACTCCTTTCTCCAGAAGAAATCCAACACCTCTCCAAGAGGTGGATTCTTCTTATTTGTGATGAAAGACATCATAGCTTCAAATCTATGATTGAAGTACCTGCATACATTCACAGGATCCAAAGAACACAGTTCTCCAGGTGTCTTGAATTCAATGTTTTCAATATTTCCATTTGCCTCTCGTAGAAATTCAAGTAAGTCTTCCCAGCCATACTCGGCACAGCTCAGAGTGAGGAACTATGTCGGAGTTCCTAAGTTCCTCAGCATACATTTTAAATCACCATGACGACGGTACCAGTACTCATTAGTACCACGCTGACACGCCATGAGATTAATTAAGTGAGAATCCAAAATACTGTCTTGGACATTGACTTTATGCATAAAGTCCCTTGCCGAGATATTTCGCATCTGTATACCACTTTTTAAGATGTGGTTAACTGCATATGACAGTCCAGACAGATCGCTTTCAAACAGGAGATGAAACAAATATGGAATGCATTGACGAAACCTAGGATCGTCTGCATACAATCGTAAAGTCCGGTATTCAGACGCAGGAATTTGATGAGGTCGCTCATCATATCTTCCTCCTCTACCTGTGGGAAATAGCTGTGGGAAACACCGAGCTTCCAAACTTTCCTCCCAAACACTAATGGGACTCCCTTTAGCTTGTTTCATTTGAAACAACTCAATAGCATTCCCCATGACTTCCTTGGAATGCAAAGGATGAACACTATAATGTTCATATATTTCTTCACTTTTAGAGGCTTCTACTTTCTCAATTTGGCCAGCACACAAATCGCTATCCTCTTCATCACTTACTTCCTCTTCTGCAACATATACATTCTTATAGTACTTATTATTTGTCTTCAAATACACTGTTGCTTTTTTGACTTTCCTAACATCCACTAAATCTTGCCATATTTTCTTATTCTTTGTCGGAACCCCATTAACTAAGATAACCAGAGGTTCCTCTTCCACTTTTTCTATTCCAATTGTGTTAATGTTTTTGTTCAAATCTAGAGGCAAATAAACAACTCTTCCCTTTAATCCTCGCTGTAAGTCTGCTGGAGGCAACTTCCCTGTCTTTGGCTCCATTCTTACAATAGCCTGAAAGGGATGGATACTTTGAATCAAAATACATTCATAAGTATTTAAATCCTTCAATTCAGAAGGAATCTCAACCAATTCCAGATTATTATGTACTGCCCTAGCAGGCATCTGGTTTTGGTTTAATTTATTACAACAATAAGTACACACACGTTGATCCGATCCTAAATCAAAATAATTTTCTACCATCAAGTATGTGGCAAAATCCTTCCATTCACTATTATTTTCCCTTTCACTTTTTGCATATAAATCCACTACTTTAGTCTGATTCTTATAATAAGTGCGTCGACAACATACACAAGTGAAATTAGGCCTCTCACTTGATTTCATCTGAAAAGTGGCAATTTCCTTCTGAAAATTATCTGTACTGGAAACCTGTACATTATCTTCAACATTACCCTCTACTTCAGGGTCAATTTGAACATTCTCATCTTTACTACTAAAGTAACAAAACTCAATTTCTTCACAAATATTCTTCACATCTATTTCTGAACCATGCAAAAGAGCAGCACATAATTGTTTAAGCATAATTGCTGGACTCTTAGCATAATACAACATTCTCACTAATTTTCTCACTTTATTATGATGCACTGCTACCATCCTGAAATGATGAAAAACACTCTGGCATACTCTCCTGGAAAGACAAGCCAGTGAATGACCACGCAAACCTGTCATTTGTCTCACTCTGCAAGGATCTAAATTTTGCAACAACTTCGTTTTCTGCTTCAAACTTTTCTTATTAAATGTCCGTATAAAATCACAAAGCAAATTGATGGAAACCTGTCGCACACTGCAAATAGAACTACACTTCCAAATGTACACAGGACCCTTAGGACGTCTTCCTAAAACCTCATCACTTAGCACCTCTTCTGTCTCTGTTGTCACAAGTTTTTCCTTTTCAACTGGACAACCATCCTTCACTTCATAATCTCGACCACTGGTGTCAACTGCAAACATCAAATCATTATCCTGAAAATAACTCTCCTCATTAAAAAATGCCTCAGAACTTGAACTATGCATCCATTCTCCGGAAAAAACTTCACAAAAGTTACTACGATTTACTACTCTCTTCCATCTACTGTTTGTTTTGAAATCAGAAATTACCTTGCTTAGTTTCCTAATTCTATTGATTACCAAAATAAACAACTTCCGCTTAATTTCAAAAGCATGATCAATAATTTTCTCTACATTTTTCTTCTTCTTATAAAATGCCGCTTTCTGTTGGCCTTTTTTAATATTTCTTAATAAATTAACTATTATCCTGTTACGGAACATTCGATGTCGAATGTCCCTAAACTGTTGTTTCCTTCTACTATCATGCACAGAGTTATCTCTTCCTCTACCAATAACATTTTTGATGGGTCTTTCCTTTCCATTCAAATTACTCTTCTTTTTCTGAACTGAAACATTTTGGCGAAAAATACTTTTTTTACTAAAAATATTTTTTAAGAATGATTTTGTGCTCTTACCCGGAGCTTTCTTGGTGTTTTGATAAGTATTTGGGGAAGAGGACTGCTGCAATAAAACATCATCCTGCTGTCTTTGACGTTTTCTAGCCTTTCTAATTCTATTTTTCGTAGGCATTTTTCAAATTTAAAAAAGATCTGCAGTTGAATCTGTGGAAAAATATAATAAAAAATGTTATTAAGCACTATTACCAAACAGTAAATGAATAACAGTCATCAAAAACTTAACGTCCTACTTATTGTTTAACATAGAAAATCTTTTGCACCAGCACTGCATCACAAGGACATTTTCAGTCATTTCCTCTTGAATGCAGATATACAATTGATTTATGTGCCGTGTTTATAAACGATTTTTTGAAATCAATTACATTTCTGGATATGTACTGCTAGAGCTTTATAGGTTGCTTTGGGTCATATTTATAAGGCATATGAGTGTCTATAATGTTATTTTTTCTTTTTAAATGGAAAGCGTTCTTCATGGTGCAAGTTTCTTATAAATACGCTCCCACCTGCGAAACAGAACTTTGCGCGCAGAAAGCTGATTGGCTCTCCGGTGTCTGTCAACATTCTAAACAGACCGGAGCGGCCGCCATCTTATCTCTCGGTAGGATCGAGAGAGAAGAAGAGGTGAAAAACGAAGGGGGAATTTAATGAAAGGGGGCAAGGTATACCCCTCTTGACCCCCTAGGAATGTTGTTGGGGTTTTTAAAGGGTCCCGTGGGGAAAATAAAAAAAATATATTTTTCACGGTAGAAGCGCTTTCCGAACACCGAACTGGGCCGCAAACTGCTGGCAAAACGGGAATAGGTATAAGGGGGTGCGGGAGACCATTTTGTGCTTCGTTTTAATTAAATTACTAAGTATAAGGGGGTGCGGGAGACGTATCCTAATCCCTTATATTTTCTGAGGGTGGCTGAGAAGGCTCATATATGTTGATACATGTGTTCCAGCGGCTCTGCGTGAGCTTTTTTTTTTCTTTGCTGCGTCACGTCTGTTAACGTTCGATTCGAAGGAAATCGGGAAGTGTTGATAACCAATTTGTCAGTGCGATAAAATATTTCGTTATAAATGAATCCTTATTGATAAACATTGTCTGCGCCATCTTGTCTTTTTTACAATGCCACAATTTTGTCGTACACGGTAGCCATTTTAGATGCCAGGCCGGTCCCAGGCTATCACCTAGCCCCAGCTGTAGAGAATCCACACATACCAACCCTCCCGATTCAGGCGTCAGACTACTGATTTCAGTGCTAATCTCCCGCCTCCCGATTCCTGCAACCAAAAACGCGGGGTATATTACCAACCACTAGCGATAACTTCTTTAGAGACAAAAATTATCGCCGCACATCGGCGATTTTTATCGCAGATAAACCTTGCTATTAGCAAGGTTTATCGCAAATGCGATAAAAAACGGCCGCAATGAATGAATATCGCTGAAAAGTCAGCAATATTCATGCATTATCCAGCAAATGCTCTTAGCCATGTTATCCACCTCTCATTAGATAACATGGCTAAGAACTGCTCGCAAATGCGATAAGAAGCGGCCGCAATGCATCAATATTGCTGAAAAGTCAGCGATATTCATGCATTATCCAGCATATGCTTTTAGCCATGTTATCCACCTCCCATTGGATAACATGGCTAAGAACTGCTCATGGTCCCATGAGGAACGCTTTCCATTTAAAAAGGAAAAAATAACATTATAGAAAAGAATCGTTTTTAAACACAACATATAAATCAATTGTATACCTGCATTCAAGAGGAAATGACTGAAAATATCCTTGAGACACATGAAAGCGTTTTCTGGAATGCCCTAGCACCATTTTTTGGACATTATTAACATGGCTATGTAACTCCCATAATCAAAATCTAAATTTGCCAAGCGCAGGTGGCAACGTATTTACAAGACACTTGCCCCATGAGGAATGCTTTCCATTTAAAAAGGAAAAAAATAACATCAATTACACTCAAATGCCTTATAAATATGACCCAAAGCTCTAGCAGTACATATCCAGAAATGTAATTGATTTCAAAAATGGTTTTTAAAAACAACATATCTGTTTCAGCTTACATAAGAGACCATGGAATGGGCTTCATATACAACAATAACGTGTGTTACTGCATGCCAGAATGCTACACCGAATATGCAATTACAATTTCTCAAAGTAACAAAATCTATTTCTATATCACTACAGACAAAGCCACAGTTTAAAAACACATCTTTCTTCATCATTTTCTCCTTAGCAAGGTTTATCGCAAATGCGAAAAAAACGGCCGCAATGCATAAATATCGCTGAAAAGTGAACGATATTCATGCATTATCCAACAGATGCTCTTAGCCATGTTATCCACCTCCCATTGGATAACATGGCGAAGAACTGCTCGCAAATGCGAAAAAAAACGGCCGCAATGCATGAATATCGTTGAAAAGTCAGCGATATTCATGCATTGTCCAGCAAATGCTCTGAGCCATGTTATCCACTTCCCATTAAATAACATGGCTAAGAACTGCTCAGGGCCCCATGAGGAACGCTTTCCATTTAAAAAGGAAAAATAACATCAAAGACACTCAAATGCCTTATAAATATGACCCAAAACAACCTATGAAGCTCTAGCAGTACATATGCAGAAATGTAATTGATTTCAAAAACTATTTTTATAAACAACATATCTGTTTCAGCTTACATAAGAGACCATGGACTGGGCTTCATATACAACAATAACTTGTATAACTGCATTCCAGAATGCTACACCGAATATGCAATTACAATTTCTCTAAGTAACAAAATCTATTTCTATATCACTACAGACAAAGCCACAGTTTAAAAACACTGCTTTCTTCATTATTTTCTCCTTAATTCATACTATTCTCTATCTAAAATAAATAAATCTTTTCTCACCTTAGCAAATACTTTTTGAGTTTTGAAAACAGTCTCAGAAATACACCAAATTGTCTTCAGCAGAAGAAAAAGGATGCACTCCAGAGTCTGCAGCTATTGAAAGCACAGAAATACAGATATTCATTTCACATATCTCTCATATTAGCCAATCATAACTCTTCCCTCACTTTTTTCAAATCAAAACCCTTCCCCCCTCTGCCCTCTCTGCCTTTTTTCCATAGCAACGACCTCCTGGAAGACCTCTCATGTTTGCAAATTCACACAACAATGTTTCAATTGAACTCTGAACTCTCAGTGCACCTGCGTATCCAGTGCAATCTTTCATTAAAAGTTTCTTCCTTGACCATTCAAATTACATCTTTCAAAGAACACATCCATGCACCCTAACTTTCTGTTTTCAGAAATGGAAATACACCAATCACTGCTAATGAATCATTAGCATTGGAAATCCACAGTTTTTTTTCTTTACAAACTCCTACTGTTTCAACTGCCCTTTCATTACCACACTTCATCTGACTGCAGCACAACCTTCTCCCACCATGTTTAACGTCTGGATTGTTGGACATAGTTACATCCACTGGGCTCAAAGGTATTCCGAGAACAGAAATTTACACAACCTCAATTTACAAGATGTGGAAATTAAGTGGTTGGGCCAAAGAGGATTAAAATGTCACCAATTGATACCATTGGTGAAAACCTTTATGCATTTGCCAAAACCTGACCTGTTAATTGTGCACTGTGGAGGTAATGATTTGGGCACTTTGACAGGAGTAGGTCTGGAAATGCTATTAAAGGACACCTTTGAGCAATTAATGGCACTTTTTCCTCAAACTGCCTTGGTATATTCCAATATATGCCAAAGACAGAAATGGAGGTGGTCCAACCA
Organism: Lissotriton vulgaris; assembly: GCF_964263255.1. Lineage (NCBI taxonomy): Eukaryota > Metazoa > Chordata > Amphibia > Caudata > Salamandridae > Lissotriton > Lissotriton vulgaris. The sequence continues at coordinate 649,968,779 of NC_141696.1, read as the reverse complement.
ATTTTGTCCACAAATTGAGAAGTCGAGGAAGCATGTAAACAAATATGTTTCAGCTTTCATGAGAGACCATGGAATGGGCTCCCTGTACAACAATAACTTGCGTTTCTACATGCAAGATATCTACAGAGGAGATGGAGTTCACTTCTCAGATGAGGGCAACAGAATTTTCATTCTGAATTTAAGAATGTGCATTGGTACCTATTTATAAGTACCTAAATGTACCATAAACCCAAAAGCTCTTCTCAGAGCTACCCTTCATCTAATCACTCACAATTATTATTTTTTTCTAACTTTTTTCACTAATTTTCCACAAAATACGCTCCCCGGTTCGCTAACCGAAAGCTAACCTCGCGGAATTTTTTTAAAAAATGTTTTTTTTCCGCACATTTAAACCTCCTCAGCCACCCTCAGAAAACCTAGGGGGTCAAGATAAGTCTACCGTGCCCCCTTCTACACATTCTGAACATTATTTGCCCTCCATCTTGTATCTTAATGCGACCGAAACACAAAATGGTGGACTCCCGTGACGCTTAAGGTTCGCTAACCGGGCCGCTTTCCAGAAAGCGGTCCTAAAAAAAGGTGGGAAAGTAATTAGCAGAAAAACGACTAGAGACACTCTCACCAAATATAGATTACCTCATACTACATAACAATCCCTTTCATTCCCACAAATTTGATTGAAATTTCATTTAGCCATTTAGCCTGTAGACCTAAATACCCTGAGGTAAATTACTTCACAAAACACATCTAAAATATTGGAATTGACAACCAATGAAAACTTTACTTTCATTTACAATTTTTATTACCTGACATTTGATTGGTTATATACCTGAATATATATAAAGGAAGAGAAGGAAACACAGCCATTTTCACTGCTACTTCCTGAACTACATTTCAAGAGCCTTTTCACCTCCCTGTAAAGTTATTTGATAATTTGTAAGTGGCACTTTAAATTAATTTGTAAAAATGTTTATTGATAATTATTTACTGATCCCCTGCTATAGTTATAGATACAGATAACCTCCTCTGTTACATTTATTGATTGACTTACACTTCTCTGCTATAATTATGAATTTACTTACTTTAACTTCACTGTTAAAAAAACAGAACGACATGTCTGAACTTAAACCCAACAGTGCCCTAAGTCTTCTAATATAATTTTTTTTTTTTATGCAATTTACAGCAAAAAAATGGAAGGGGAGCAAGAAGAAACTAATGTTTCCTTCGAGATTACATCCGAAGACATTGTAACTGAAGAAAATGTGGATGAAGATTTTATGGATCAATCTTTTGACGAACAATTTATTCAAACCTTACAAGAGACAGAAACATCCATGTTCGACGAGATACCAGATGATATAATGCTGGAAGTTTTAATGAACTATGAAAATAATAAATATTTTTTTTTTAAATCAAAATAAATAAATAAATAAAAAAAACGAACAAAAACAACAAATAATTAACATACAGTATTAGAAAAGTCTATCATTCTTTTATCCTTAAAGTACGCTGCCCAGAACGCTTTCCGGTTAGCGAACTTGGCGCTTACCACGCAAAAAAAATATATATATATATATTTTTTTTTGGACCCTCCTAGGCCCTTTTAAAACCTCCACATAAAACCTAGGGGGTCAACGAGGATCTACTATGCCCCCTTATGGTAATTTCCCCCTTTGTTTTTGCCTCCTCTTTTCTCTCGATCCTACCGAGAGACAAGATGGCGGCCGCTCCGCACTGTTTAGAATGTTGACAGACACCGAAGGGCCAATCAGCTTCGCTTCGCAAAGTTCAGATACGCGAAAAGTTCGCTAACCGGATCGCTGCCCGGAGCGCTGTTACAGATATATATCTTGATTTAAACGGTAATTTCTCAAAATCCACTGAAGCACATATATTGAGACCTAGCAAAGGCACATCGGGCTAACAGTCCCTACAATTTTGCCAAGTTTCGTGAAAATCCATTCAGCCGTTCGGGCTAAAAGTGAGTCCAACCGCCCTATGGAAATTAACATGGGAAAAACGCGTTTTGGGACCCCCCTTTTTTCTCGGCCCCCCCTTGACGACCCCCCCCCAAATTTTCAGGGGCTGCTCAGAAACAAAATGTGCCATTTTCCTGAAAATTTCAGCCGATTCCGTCCACAAACGCTAAAGTTATTAGACATAGAATTTTCAGAAATGCCATAGGGAAAAAATCCTAACTATATATACCTACTGGCGACCGCCAGTAGGTAATATATATATATATATATATATATATATATATATATATATATATATATATATATATATATTACCTACTGGCGGTCGCCAGTAGGTATATATAGTTAGGATTTTTTCCCTATGGGATTTTTGAAAATTCTATGTCTAATAACTTTGGCGTTTGTGGACGGAATCGGCTGAAATTTTCAGGAAAATGGCACATTTTGATTCTGAGCAGCCCCTGAAAATTTGGTGGGGTTTCGTCAAGGGGGGGCCGAGAAAAAAGGGGGGTCCCAAAACGCGTTTTTCCCATTCATTTTTCCATAGGGCGGTTGGACTCACTTTTAGCTCGAACGGCTGAATGGATTTGCACGAAACTTGGCAAAATTGTAGGGACTGTTAGCCCGATGTGCCTTTGCTAGGTCTCAATATATGTGCTCCAGTAGTTTTTGAGAAATTAACGTTCAAAACAAGATATATATCTGTAACAGCGCTCCGGGCAGCGATCCGGTCCGCTTACTTTTCGCGAAATGGAACTTTGCGCGCAGAAAGCTGATTGGCTCTCCGGTGTCTGTCAACATTCTAAACAGTCCGGAGCGGCCGCCATCTTATCTCTCGGTAGGATCGAGAGAGAAGAAGAGGTGAAAAACGAAGGGGGAATTTAATGAAAGGGGGCAAGGTATACCCCTCTTGACCCCCTAGGATTGTTGTTGGGGTTATTAAAGGGTCCCGTGGGGAAAATAAAAAAAAATGATTTTTCACGGTAGAAGCGTTTCACGGGCCGCGAACTGGGCCGCAAACTGGTAGCGAAACGGGAATTCGCCATTTTGTGCTTCGTTTTAATTGTTTAGAGACAAAAATTATCGCCGCACATCGGCCACAATGCATGAATATCGCTGAAAAGTCAGCGATATTCATGCATTATCCAGCAAATGCTCTTAGCCATGTTATCTACCTTCCATTGGATAACAGAAAGCTGATTGGCTCTCCGGTGTCTGTCAACATTCTAAACAGTCCGGAGCGGCCGCCATCTTATCTCTCGGTAGGATCGAGAGAGAAGAAGAGGTGAAAAACGAAGGGGGAATTTATTGAAAGGGGGCAAGGTATACCCCTCTTGACCCCCTAGGATTGTTTTTGGGGTTATTAAAGGGTCCCGTGGGGAAAATAAAAAAAAAATGATTTTTCACGGTAGAAGCGCTTCACGGGCCGCAAACTGGGCCGCAAACTGGTAGCGAAACGGGAATTCGCCATTTTGTGCTTCGTTTTAATTGTTTAGAGACAAAAATTATCGCGGCACATCGGCCACAATGCATGAATATCGCTGAAAAGTCAGCGATATTCATGCATTATCCAGCAAATGCTCTTAGCCATGTGATCCACCTTACATTGGATAACATGGCTAAAAACTGCTCTGTGCGTGAGCTTTTTTTTTTTTTTTTGCTGCGTGACGTTTGTTAACGTTCGATTCGATGGAAATCAGGAAGTGTTGACCACCATTTTGTCACTGCGAGTAAATATTTTGTTATAAATGAATCCTTATTGATAAACATTGTCTGCGCCATCTTGCGTTTTTGTCCAATGCCACAATTTTGTCGTGCACGGCAGCCATTTTAGATGCCTTGACCAGGGCCACTCTCTGCACGCCGCCGATCCTCAGAATGGCTCCCCACCCTCGCAAGCATCTCCCCCACGCACTGGTCACCCCCGCTGTTTCTCTCATGAATGGGCCATATACTTCCCCCCATCTGCGCTGCTCTTCTCTGAGAATCACACCCTGTGCCCGCCCGACACCTCCCTTTCACCCTATTCACTACCGCACCCTCTGACACTCCTCTTCCTCTGTGTCCGATTGTCCAGGCCGGACCTAGGCTATCACCTAGCCCTGCGGATGTAGTTTATGGCCCCAGCTGTAGAGTATCCAGACATGCCAACCCTCCCGATTCAGGCGTGAGACTACTGATTTCAGTGCTAGTCTTCCGCCTCCCGATTCCTGCAAGCAAAAACCCGGGGGCATATTACCAACAACTAGCGATAATTTTTGTCTCTAACTTGTTTAGAGACAAAAATTATCGCCGCACATCGGCGAATTTTATCGCACATAAACCTTGCTATTAGCAAGGTTTATCGCAAATGCGATAAAAAACGGCCGCAATGCATGAATATCGTTGAAAAGTCAGCGATATTCATGCATTATCCAGCAAATGCTCTTAGCCATGTTATCCACTTCCCATTGGATAACATGGCTAAAACTGCTCAGGGCAGGTGTTAGGTTTTGGAGATATTCGCGCTTAGCGCGAATATCTCCAAAAGTTTGTAATAGGAGATAGCGATGGTTAGGGACTGTTTCCAGTCGCTAAAATCTTGGCACGCCCACTTTGCATGTCATTAGTGATAAATATCACTGATATGCAAAGCGGGGCCCAAGATGGTCGCTATCACCTTTTAGCTGTCACTAACTGGTGTTAGCGACAGCTTGGTAATAGGGAGATAATTTTATCTCTTTTTTTTTTGGCTTTTAAAGCCCAAAAAGCGGAAATAAACCCCCTTGATAATATGCCCCACGATTCCTCGGGGGTTTCAGCTGACAGGGCTTGGTATTGTGTTACGTGCTAATTCTTCCAGGAAACGTCAGAGGGTCGATGCAGGGGTTCTAGAAGGGGTGATAAACCATTTAAGCCTCATGAACAAGCGCATGGTCTTTTAAAGATTTGTGAAGTACTCGGGGCGGCGGTGTGTGTGTGCCCTCTTTCAGGAGCGGGCGGGGGGGGCACTGCCAGCAACTTGCCAGGCCAGGCAGTGTTCAACACGTGCATCACCCTTTCTCTGCCTGCTATTGCGCTCCATGCTTCGGAAAGGTAAGAAAAAGAACGTGCATTTGAGTTTGAAATGTCCGATCTTGTAGCAGTACACTTGCAAAGCCCACACATGACAATAACCCGATTCAAGGCCCCATTCACCCGATTTTTTAAACATATATAGCACTCCAACAAAGTTAGATTTTAAAACTTTATTAACATTTAACTATAATGAATGGAACAAAAACTGTAAAAACATTTAAACATTTTTCACCCAAAAAAGCAACAATGGTCAGAAGCTGTCTTTTGTGCAAATAGTCCCAAGGCAGCACAACGTGCAGAGTTCTGGACGGCACCCAGGTGATGTCGCCTGGGTGCCGCACTGGTTTTGGGATCCTACAATGCTGCTCCGAAAATTGGCGTGGGGCGTCCCGGGTGGGGCGGGGGGAGGCCTCGTCAGTAGCGGTCTGTTGTGCGAATAGTCCCAAGGCAGCAGAACGCGCTGAGATGTTGATGGCACCCAGGTGATGTCCAGTAAACTGCCGCACTGGTTTTGGTATCCTACAATGCTGCTCCGAAAATTTGCGTGCGGCGGCCCGGGGGGGGGGGGGGGTGGCGTGGGGGAGGCGGCGTGAACGGGCCTCCCCAGGTGGCGGCCATCCAGCTGAGTTGCGCCCGCTCTTGCGGCTACAGCGTCTCGCTCACCATGTTGTTGAGTTGCTCCCACTCTTGCAGTGCAGCGATAGGCGGCTGCCACATGACTCTTAAAATGGCGGACGGCTCTTCGGTTTTGGGCCTGGTCCACTGAAATGGCCCTGGGACACCTTGGAACTCGGACGCTTGCCTGCTAGGGCTTGGGCTCCATTCTCGAAAAGCGTCCCCTCAGCCGTGAAGATTCTACAAAAGTCTTGGGGGCCCCCGACTCCCGCAGGCTTCCGGTGGGGAGCGGCTGCCATGATTGTTCGCGGAATGACCACGACGGAGCCACGAGATGGTGGTGCTCTCATGCTGACGCCAGCTTCAGTCTGAATGATCCAGAAACAAGGTGGGGCTTTCATCGTTTGGGAAAAAAAAATGTTCTAAACCAATGAAAAGTGTTATTTTTAGGTCATATGACCAAGCCTTCCATCTTTAGGAAACCAAAAGTAAAATGATCCAATGAAAAGTTTTATAAACAAGTCACATGACCTGTTATGCGGCATAGGGCTACAAAAAGCGTAGGAAATCCGTTGGCACGTGAGGCGGCGTCAGTAGCGGACCGATGTGCGAATAGGCCGAAGGCAGCACAACGCGTCGAGATCCGGATGGCACCGAGGTGGTGTCCAGCAAATTGCCGCACTGGTGTGGCCATCCTACAATGCTGCGCCGAAAGACGGCGTGTCCAGCTGAGTTGCGGTCACTCTTGCGGTACAGTGACTCGAACGCGCCGAGATCCGGATGGCACCGAGGTGGTGTCTAGCAAATTGCCGCACTGGTGTGGCCATCCTACAATGCTGCGCCGAAAGACGGGGTGTCCAGCTGAGTTGCGGTCACTCTTGCGGTACAGTGACTCGAACGCGCCGAGATCCGGATGGCACCGAGGTGGTGTCCAGCAGATTGCCGCACTGGTGTGGCCATCCTACAATGCTGCGCCGAAAGACGGCGTGTCCAGCTGAGTTGCGGTCACTCTTGCGGTACAGTGAGTCGAACGCGCCGAGATCCGGATGGCACCGAGGTTGTGTCCAGCAAGTTGCCGCACTGGTGTGGCCATCCTACAATGCTGCGCCGAAGGTCGGCGTGGGGTGCCCCGTTGGCTTATGAGGTGATGTCAGTAGTGGACCGATGTGTGACTAGGTCGGAACCAGCACAAGGCGCCAAGATCCAAATGGCAAGTCCTAGATGTTGAGTGCCTCAGTTGAGATTTCTGAGCAGTGCTTGTAAGACTGTCTGAAGCTTATTTGCACCTGCTGCAGCTTCACTATTGCCCTGGTGTGGCCAAAGGTCGCACATGACATAGGCGGCCGGCTCCCGAGGTCCGGCGGAACTTTTTTCCTTTTCCTTTCTGCTTCTTTTCCTACAATCCGTTTCATCTGAAGACACGACCAGGTCCCTGAATGTGTGCAGGGGGACGCTATTGATTGAATGAAAATGGCGGCTTGACACAAAGCTGACTCAAGCGTTGCTGTTGATGCTATACAGACAAAAATTGGTTTTCAGTTTGTACATTCTTCAGGATTTTTTTTTCTATCCAAGTCTGATTGAGAGTTTGTAGAAAAATGGCTTCAGATTTTCCACATACTACTCTTCAACATTCTTCCTAAATGTAACAATGTGAAACTCACTAGGAGAACGGCTGTTTCTGTTTCCTTTCAAAATGCTGCCAACAATATTTTCTGAATGGAAGACACCATCTTGTAGCATAAAGGGCCGAAAGGGGTTCTGGTCTGGCCGATGGTTGGTGGAGACATTTTGACTATATCTTGGACCTGCCCGGCCTCGCCCAAAATGGCGCCGGTATAAATGGGACTCGTAACTCCTTGCCCGCAAATGTATATCTAGAAAATGTTATTGTAAGTGGCCCTGTCGTATTTTAATTACAAAATGTACGTCCACCGATTCCGCAACTGTTAGACACCTTAGTTCTTGCAACCTAATGGCCCGCCCGTTACGTTCCTCTACAGTGTAAATGTCTCCTCATCATATACGATTTCAGTTTGCTCCGTGGCCGGCCCACGTGGTTATAGGCCCGTATTTGTATACTGACATTTTCACAATAAAGGTTTTTAAAACAAAACACGGTAGTAGTATTTACATTGGTAAAGTTTTTACTTTTAGTCACTGTTTTCGAATCAGTAAAAGGCAAGTGAAATAAAGCAGTCCAATTACATGACGGATAAAAGGTATAATATGTAGGAACGCAGTAAAGATAAATAGTCAAGGGCAGTTGTGTTTTTCATTTCTGCAACATAAAGTGATCGATAAGAATCTGATAATCAGGCGTATCGGCGACTACGACAGCAGGCCGAGTCTCTTTTACTCAACGGCTCCGTCATGGAACGAAGAAACGCCCTTTTTCTCGAAAAAGGAATATATTTTACTTGCAGGACAGTTGTAAATTTTCCGGGAAAGTACATTAGCCTGGAATATTATAACATATATGTTTTAAAAAAAATAATGTTCGAAAACAATAAAAAGCGTAATTTTTAGGTCATATGACCAAGCTTTTCATCATTAAAATAACAAAAGCAAAATGAACCAATGAAAAGTTTTATTAACAAGTCACATGACATGGCCGCGCCTCGGATCACTTCCGGGTGCGCTAACGCGGCGTGTCATATAACGCATTACGCGACAACGTAGGTCAAGAATATAGTCAAAATGTCTCCACCAACCAGCGTTCGGAACACAACCCCTTTCAGCAGTCCAAAAAGTTCTGTTAAATGACAACAGAGGGGACAGGCAACAAGAACCATCAGTCAAAGAGGGGAGGGCAAGTTCTTCTCTTCCGGGTCATGTTGGGGCGCTACCGGAACTGATCGAATTGGTAGTCTACAGTGTTTCTGGATGTTTCAGACTAAAGCTGGCGTCAGCATGAGAGCACTACCATCTCGTAGCTCCGTCGTGGCCATTCCACGAGCAATCATGGCAGCCGCTCCCCACCAGAAGCCTGCGGGAGTCGGAGGCCCCCAAGACTTTTGTAGAATCTTCACGGCTGAGGGGACGCTTTCGAGAATGGGACCCAAGCCCTATCAGGGAAGCGTCCGAGTTCAAAGGTGTCCCAGGGCCATTTTAGTGGACCAGGCCCAAAACCGAAGAGCCGGCCGCCATTTTGAGAGTCCTGTGGCAGCCGCCTATCGTTGCACCGCAAGAGCGGGAGCAACTCAACTACATGATGAGCGAGACGCTGTAGTCGCAAGAGCGGGCGGTAAACAGCTGAATGGCGGAAGAGGCACAGTGTAGCAAAAGCGGGCGGAATGGCAACTGAAACGGTAAAGGGGCGCCCCACTACAGCGTGTCTTCAGGTCAAATGGATTGTGGGACAAGGTCCAGAATTGAAGAGTCATCAAAAGGCAAAAAGTTCCGCCGGACCCCAGGAGCCGGCCGCTTATGTCGGGGGCGATCTCAGGCTACACCAGTGCTATAAGACTTGGGGAGGGTGTCGGAGCCAAGCGTCTTCTCCGAGTCCATGGCTATCACACCGCCCCTCAGGGGCCTCCCTCAAGCTGTTTAGGAAGGTAACATATCACATTGTTTTCTAATGCAGTCAGGTCCACAAACGACACTCACTTACTTTGAGAATAGTGAAGCTGCAGTAGGTGGAAATAAGCTTCAGACAGTGTTACAAGCACTGCTCAGAACTCTTAACTATGGCACCCAACATCCAGAACTTATGCCATTTGAGAATGGCAGTGACATTGAAGCAACTCAGGGACCAAAACCATTAACGTACTTTCACGTATGAAAAACTTACTTGGGGAGGGGGCAGGAGCGAAGCGCCCCCTCCCAGTCCGCGCCACCACACCGTATGTTGAAAATCTGAAGCCATCGTTCTACAAAGTCAACCAACCTTGGATTGAAAAATCTAGAAAAATGTACAAACTGAAAACCAGTTTTGGTCTGCATAGCATCAGTAGCAACGCTTGCTATCAGAGTGCATGAGTTTCATGCTCGATCGATTGAGCTAGCCGGATCGGGCAATAAAAAGTATAAAATAGTTATGTAAATAGTTAGTTAATAAAATGTTTTACCCTGTTTCTTTGCTGGTGTGTTGTCTATATTTTTAATATTTGCATAGGGTTTGTCGTTATTTTGGGCGGGGTGGGTGACGGAGTCGAGCTGTCTTGCAGCCCTCATGGTGTGGAGCTCAGTTCATCTCACTATTTTCGTATTTCTCATGAAGGGTTGTTCCTAATATTTCTATTTTAGCGAGGTCAAAAAGAGATCCAATTAGTGGCCTACTGATTTTGCTCGATTACTTTTATTTTTTTACACAATTTTTCACTATCTGCAAAGACTAAACAGAGTATTGCGACTTTGTGCTTGTTTGTAAATAGAGAATGATCCAAAGAGAACCAATTCTAAAACAGTAAATGCTTGGATAACAATCAATCAAATGGAGAGACAAGCAGGCACAACGGATTACAACGGGGGCAAAGGCCTGCGTTAACTACCGTTCACTATCTGCAAAGAGAGAGTACTACTAAGAGAAAAGAGGGGGGGGGCAGCGTTCAAAGCAGATCAGCGTGCATAAATACGAAAATGTTTTTATCTATCACGTACTTGACATTTTAAAGCTTTTCATATTTGCTATTAAAAAACCAATGAAATTCACAGAAAAAACCATAGGTTATAGTGGATATATAGTTAGGAATTTGCATTTACAAAACCTTGAAAATTCAATGAAAAAACCATTGGTTTTAGGCCATATATAGTTAGGGATTTGCATTTACAAAACCTTATTTTACTCGCATAAAACCATTGAAATTCCATATATAGTTATAAGCGCTAACTATATATCGCGCACCCGCAATCCACTGCTGATGATGTCACATATTACATCATTCATGACATGGTTAGTGACATCACTGATGACATCACTGATGACATCTCAAATGACATCACTGATGACATCACTGAAAACATCTCATTTGACATGACTGATAACATCACTGATGATATCATTCATGTGATAATACCATGAACCTCTTCAGACTCTAATATAACCTTAGATACAATCAGTGTAAACAGACAGTCACAGACTGTCACTCATCCATGGAGTTACTCACACACCTAGTCAGTTATGCCAAAAATCAATCACACCTCCATTTTCTCAACTATACAGTTATACACACCTTACTTATTCAAACATATACTAACACATATTTACTTTACTCTCTTATACAATCTCTGATACATGTTCACAATGATCCATACAGCCACTCACACATTCACTGGCTCTTATGCACAGTTATTTATAGATGTCAACTCTCACATGTACTGTGTTTTACATATGTACTTAATTTGACATGTAGCACTGAGATATCCATTCACTCACTAATACACTCATGCACAGTCAACCGCCCATACAGCTGTTTCCACATACACTTTTGAATCCATACATATAGTGAATCAACTACTCACACATCTATGTACAGTCACACACCTCCCAGCCACCCATACACACACACTCAGTTTCCCATACAAATACTTGGACAACCAATGAATAACCCATACAGCTACTCATATAGCTACTGATCAACATATGCAGCAGTTTGTAGAACAACAGATATAATGATGCACAAATTAAAACAGTTTAGTCACTAACCCATGCACTCAGTGAGACACATTTAATCACTCACTCATACAGTCAGTCATGCACCTACTAAATCCTTCATCCAGACACTTATACATCCACTCATTCTTCAATATGTAAGACATATTTTAACTTTACAGAAACATACAGTCACTGGATGTTGTCATCAGTGATGTCATCAGTGATGTCATTTGAGATGTCATCAGTGATGTCATCAGTGATGTCACTAACCATGTCATGAATGATGTAATATGTGACATCATCAGCAGTGGATTGCGGGTGCGCGATATATAGTTAGCGCTTATAACTATATATGGAATTTCAATGGTTTTATGCGAGTAAAATAAGGTTTTGTAAATGCAAATCCCTAACTATATATGGCCTAAAACCAATGGTTTTTTCATTGAATTTTCAAGGTTTTGTAAATGCAAATTCCTAACTATATATCCACTATAACCTATGGTTTTTTCTGTGAATATATATATATATATATATATATATATATATATATATATATATATATATATATATATATATATATATATTCAATGAAAAAACCATTGGTTTTAGGCCATATATAGTTAGGGATTTGCATTTAGAAAACCTTATTTTACTCGCATAAAACCATTGAAATTCCATATATAGTTATAAGCGCTAACTATATATCGCGCACCCGCAATCCACTGCTGATGATGTCACATATTACATCATTCATGACATGGTTAGTGACATCACTGATGACATCACTGATGACATCACTGATTACAACATCCAGTGACTGTATGTTTCTGTAAAGTTAAAATATGTTTTACATATTGAAGAATGAGTGGATGTATAAGTGTCTGGATGAAGGATTTAGTAGGTGCAAGACTGACTGTATGAGTGAGTGATTAAATGTGTCTCACTGAGTGCATGGGTTAGTGACTAAACTGTTTTAATGTGTGCATCATTATATCTGTTGTTCTACAAACTGCTGCATATGTTGATCAGTAGCTATATGAGTAACTATATGGGTTATTGATTGGTTGCCCAAGTATTTGTATGGGAAACTGAGTGTGTGTGTATGGGTGGCTGGGAGGTGTGTGACTCTGTACATAGATGTGTGAGTAGTTGATTCACTATTTGTATAGATTCAAAACTGCATGTGGAAACAGCTGTATGGGCGGTTGACTGTGCATGAGTGTATTAGTGAGTGAATGGATATCTCAGTGCTACATGTCAAATTAAGTACATATGTAAAACACAGTACATGTGAGAGTTGACATCTTTAAATAACTGTGCATAAGAGCTAGTGAATGTGTGAGTGGCTGTATGGATCATTGTGAACATGTATCAGAGATTGTATAAGAGAGTAAAGTAAATATGTGTTAGTATATGTTTGAATAAGTAAGGTGTGTATAACTGTATAGTTGAGAAAATGGAGGTGTGATTGATTTTTGGCATAACTGACTAGGTGTGTGAGTAACTCCATGGATGAGTGACTGTCTGTTTACACTGATTGTATCTAAGGTTATATTAGAGTCTGAAGAGGTTCATGGTATTATCACATGAATGATATCATCAGTGATGTGATCAGTCATGTCAAATGAGATGTTATCAGTGATGTCATCAGTCATGTCATTTGAGATGTCATCAGTGATGTCATCAGTGATGTCACTAACCATGTCATGAATGATGTAATATGTGACATCATCAGCAGTGGATTGCGGGTGCGTGATATATAGTTAGCGCTTATAACTATATATGGAATTTCAATGGTTTTATGCGAGTAAAATAATGTTTTCTAAATGCAAATCCCTAACTATATATGGCCTAAAACCAATGGTTTTTTCATTGAATTTTAAAGGTTTTGTAAATGCAAATTCCTAACTATATATGGAGTATAACCTATGGTTTTTTCTGTGAATTTCAATGGTTTTTTAATAGCAAATATCAAAAGCTGTCAAATGTCAAGTACGTGATAGGTAAAAACGTTTTCGTGTTTATGCACGCTGATGTGCTTTGAACGCTGCCCCCCCCCCACTCCCCTCTTTTCTCTTAGTAGTACTCTCTCTTTGCAGATAGTGAACGGTAGTTAACGCAGACCTTTACCCCTGTTGTAATCCGTCGTACCTGCTTATCTCTCCATTTGATTAATTATTATCCAAGCATTTACTGTTTTACAATTGGTTCTCTTTGGATCATTCTCTATTTACAAACTAGCACAAAGTCGCAATACTCTGTTTAGTCTTTGCAGATAGTGAAAAATCGTGTAAAAAAATAAAAGTAATCGAGCAAAATCAGTAGACCACTAATTCGATCTCTTTTTAACCTCGGTAAAATACAAACATTAGGAATAACCCTTCATGAGAAATACGAAAATAGTGAAATGAATTGAGCTCCACACCATGAGGGCTGCAAAACAGCTCGACTCCGCCACCCACACCGCCCAAAATAACGGCAAACCCTATGCAAATATTATAAATATACACAACACACCACCAAAGAAACAGAATAAAACATTTTATTAAATAACTATTTACATAACTATTTTATACTTTTTATTGCCCGATCCGGCTAGCTCAATCGATCGAGCATGAAAGTCATGCACTGATAACAAGCGTTGACAGTTTGTAGAATGATGGCTTCAGATTTTCCACATACGGTGTAGTGGCGCGAACTGGCAGGGGGCGTTTGGATTCTACCCCTTCTCCAAATAAGATTTTCATACGTGAATGTTCGTTCATGCTTTTTGTCCCTGAGTTGCTTCCATGTCACTGCCTTACATAAATGGCATAAGTCCTGGTTATTGAGTGCCATACTTCAGAGTTCTAGGCAGTTCTTGTAACACTGTTTAAACCTTATTTGCACCTGCTGCAGCTTCACTATTCAAAGTAAGTGGGGTCCATTTGTGGACCTGACTGCATTGGAAAACAATGTGATACGTGCCTCCCTAAACCGCTTGACGGAGGCCTCCGAGGGGCGGTGAGATGGCGCGGACTGAGAGGGGGCGCTTGGCTCCTGCCCCCTCCCCAAGTCGTGTTGCCCTGGTGAGGCCTGAGATCGCCCCCGGCATAGGCGGCCGGCTCCCGGGGTCCGGCGGAATTTTTTCCCTTTTGAAGAATCTTTCATTCTGGACCTTGTCCCACAATCCGTTTCACCTGAAGACACGCTGTCGTAGGGCGCCCCTTTACCGTTTTAGTTGCCATTCCGCCCGCTTTTGGTACTCTGTGCCTCTTCCGCCATTCAGCTGTTTACCGCTCGCTCTTGCGACTACAACGTCTCGCTCACCATGTAGTTGAGTTGCTCCCGCTCTTAAGATTTGACCGAACTTTTTGGACTGCTGAAAGCGGTGGAATTCCGACCGCTGGTTGGTGGAGACATTTTGACTATATTCTGCACCTGCATTGTCGCGTAATGCGTCATATGACGCGACGCGTTAGCGCACCCGGAAGTGCTCCGGTGCGCAAGGCGCAGCTTCCCGGAAACGATCCAGAGCGCGCCGCGCAGCGCGTAACGTAAGCATAACAGGTCATGTGACTTGTTAATAAAACTTTTCATTGGTTCATTTTACTTTTCTTTTCCTAATTATGTAAGACTAGATCATGTGACCTAAAAATAACACTTTTCATTGGATTAAAACATTTTTTTTCCCCAAACGATGAAAGCCCCACCTTGTTTCTGGATGTTTCAGACTGAAGTTGGCGTCACCATGAGAGCACCACCATCTCGTAGCTCCGTTGTGGCCATTCCGCAAGCAATCATGGCAGCCGCTCCCCACCGGAAGCCTGCGGGAGTCGAGGGCCCCCAAGACTTTTGTACAATCTTCAAGGCTGAGGGGACGCTTTCGAGAATGGAACCCAAGCCCTGGCAGACAAGCGTCCGAGTTCCAAGGTGTCCCAGGGCCATTTTACTGGACCAGGCCCAAATCCGAAGAGCCGGCCGCCATTTTAAGAGTCCTGTGGCAGCCGCCTACCGCTGCACCGCAAGAGTGGGAGCAACTCAACTACATGGTGAGCGAGACGCTGTAGCCGTAAGAGCGGGCGGTAAACAGCTGAATGGCGGATGAGGCACAGTGTAGCAAAAGCGGGCGGAATGGCGACTGAAACGATAAAGGGGCGCCCCACTACAGCAGACAAGCCTCCGCCATGTGCTTCAAAACTGCATATGTATCTCGTGATATCAAGGTTGGGCAACCAGTACAGAACAAGCAGTTACGAGTCCCATTTACACCGGCGCCATTTTGGGCGCGGCCGGGCAGGTCCAGGATCTACTGAAACATAAAAAATGAGGCTGACGTCTCTGAAGCAGTTCACGAACAGCAGGACATAGCAAATAAACATGAACTCTCTAAAGCTGTTAACTCACTGCAGAACAAAACAAGTGAACCTGAAACCTCTGGAATAATTGTCGCTCAAAAGAACAACACACAAAACTCTGTAGAGCCTGAAGAAAAAAAAACAGAAGGGCACTGTAGTTTCAGACACACTTAACACTAATGACTAAACAAAGATATCGTCTGTTTATAAAGCAGTTATCATCTTGACAGAATTGACAAAGAAGTGTACAGACACCAATGCATCAGCATTCTCGGAGATAACATCTTAAGGAACAAAGAAAGACCTGTTCACTCTTGACACCCCAGGTGCTGTGTACATTGCACTATAGTGCTGCATCGAGAAAACGGGCAACCCTATTGATGTGGATTTTTCATTATTGATTATTGTAAAGAAATGGCGACTCCCCCCTTTAGCAGATTAGCTAAATGTTTGCGTAATTTAGGCATAAAAGTTATATTATTGTTGTTGTTGTTGTTATCGTTATAGTTCTGGTTAATTTAAAAAAATGGTTAAATATATTTACAGTTTTTGTTGCGTTCGTTATATTTAAATAATAATAAAGTTTTAAAATGTAACTGTCTTGGAGTACTATATTTTTTTTAAAAATCGGGTGAATGGGGCCTTGAATCGGGTTATTGTCATGTGTGGGCTTTGCAAGTGTACTGCTACAAGATCGGACATTTCAAACTCAAATGCACGTTCTTTTTCTTACCTTTCCGAAGCATGGAGCGCAATAGCAGGCAGAGAAAGGGTGATGCACGTGTTGAACACTGCCTGGCCTGCAAATTGCTGGCAGTGCCCCCCCGCCCGCTCCTGAAAGAGGACACACACACACCGCCGCCCCGAGTACTTCACAAATCTTTAAAAGACCATGCGCTTGTTCAATGGGAAGTGGATAACATGGCTAAGAGCATTTGCTGACTAATGCATGAATATCGCTGACTTTTCAGCGATATTCATGCATTGCGGCCGTTTTTTATCGCATTTGCGATAAACCTTGCTAATAGCAAGGTTTATGTGCGATAAAATTCGCCGAAGTGCGGCAATAATTATTGTCTCTAAACAAGTTAGAGACAAAAATTACCGCTAGTTGTTGGAAATATGCCCCCGGGTTTTTCCTTGCAGGAATCGGGAAGCGAAAGACTAGCACTGAAATCAGTAGTCTCACACCTGAATCGGGAGGGTTGGCATGTCTGGATACTCTACAGCTGGAGCCATAAACTACATCCGCAGGGCTAGGTGATAGCCTAGGTCCGGCCTGGACAATCGGACACAGAGGAAGAGAAGTGTCAGAGGGTGCGGTAGTGAATAGGGTGAAAGGGAGGTGTCGAGCGGGCACAGGGTGTGATTCTCAGAGAAGAGCAGCGCAGATGGGGGAAGTATATGGCCCATGCATGAGAGAGAGAGCGGGGGTGACCATTGCGTGGGGGAGATGCGTGCGAGGGTGGGGAGCCATGCTGAGAATCGGCGGCGTGCAGAGAGTGGCCCTGGTCAAGGCATCTAAAATGGCTGCCGTGCACGACAAAATTGTGGCATTGGACAAAAACGCAAGATGGCGCAGACAATGTTTATCAATAAGGATTCATTTATAACAAAATATTTACTCGCAGTGACAAAATGGTGTTCAACACTTCCTGATTTCCATCGAATCGAACGTTAACAAACGTCACGCAGCAAAAAAAAAAAAAAAAAAAAGCTCACGCACACAGCGGTTCTTAGCCATGTTATCCAATGGAAGGTGGATAACATGGCTAAGAGCATTTGCTGGATAATGCATGAATATCGCTGACTTTTCAGCGATATTCATGCATTGTGGCCGATGTGCGGCGATAATTTTTGTCTCTAAACAATTAAAACGAAGCACAAAATGGCGAATTCCCGTTTCGCTACCAGTTTGCGGCCCAGTTCGCGGCCCGTGAAGCGCTTCTACCGTGAAAAATCATTTTTTTTTTATTTTCCCCACGGGACCCTTTAATAACCCCAACAACATTCCTAGGGGGTCAAGAGGGGTATACCTTGCCCCCTTTCAATAAATTCCCCCTTCGTTTTTCACCTCTTCTTCTCTCTCGATCCTACCGAGAGATAAGATGGCGGCCGCTCCGGACTATTTAGAATGTTGACAGACACCGGAGAGCCAATCAGCTTTCTGTTATCCAATGGAAGGTGGATAACATGGCTAAGAGCATTTGCTGGATAATGCATGAATATCGCTGACTTTTCAACGATATTCATGCATTGTGGCCGATGTGCGGCGATAATTTTTGTCTCTAAACAATTCAAACGAAGCACAAAATGGCGAATTCCCGTTTCGCTACCAGTGTGCGGCCCAGTTCGCGGCCCGGGAAACGCTTCTACCGTGAAAAATAATTTTTTTTTTATTTTCCCCACGGGACCCTTTAATAACCCCAACAACAATCCTAGGGGGTCAAGAGGGGTATACCTTGCCCCCTTTCATTAAATTCCCCCTTCGTTTTTCACCTCTTCTCTCTCGATCCTACCGAGAGATAAGATGGCGGCCGCTCTGGACTGTTTAGAATGTTGACAGACACCGGAGAGCCAATCAGCTTTCTGTTATCCAATGGAAGGTTGATAACATGGCTAAGAGCATTTGCTGGATAATGCATGAATATCGCTGACTTTTCAACGATATTCATGCATTGTGGCCGATGTGCGGCGATAATTTTTGTCTCTAAACAATTAAAACGAAGCACAAAATGGCGAATTCCCGTTTCGCTACCAGTTTGCGGCCCAGTTCGCGGCCCGGGAAACGCTTCTACCGTGAAAAATATATATTTTTTTATTTTCCCCACGGGACCCTTTAATAACCCCAACAACAATCCTAGGGGGTCAAGAGGGGTATACCTTGCCCCCTTTCATTAAATTCCCCCTTCGTTTTTCACCTCTTCTCTCTCGATCCTACCGAGAGATAAGATGGCGGCCGCTCTGGACTGTTTAGAATGTTGACAGACACCGGAGAGCCAATCAGCTTTCTGCGCGCAAAGTTCCGTTTCGCGAAAAGTAAGCGGACCGGATCGCTGCCCGGAGCGCTGTTACAGATATATATCTTGTTTTGAACGTTAATTTCTCAAAAACTACTGGAGCACATATATTGAGACCTAGCAAAGGCACATCGGGCTAACAGTCCCTACAATTTTGCCAAGTTTCGTGCAAATCCATTCAGCCGTTCGAGCTAAAAGTGAGTCCAACCGCCCTATGGAAAAATGAATGGGAAAAACGCGTTTTGGGTCCCCCCTTTTTTCTCAGCCCCCCCTTGACGAAACTCCACCAAATTTTCAGGGGCTGCTCAGAAACAAAATGTGCCATTTTCCTGAAAATTTCAGCCGATTCCGTCCTCAAACGCCAAAGTTATTAGACATAGAATTTTCAAAAATCCCATAGGGAATTAATCCTAACTATATATACCTACTGGCGATAGCCAGTAGGTAATATATATATATATATATATATATATATATATATATATTCACTGAAAAAACCATAGGTTTCACACCAGTTTTAGTTAGGAATTAGCATTTAAAAAACCTATCAAATTCACTGAAAAAACCATAGGTTTCACACCAGTTATAGTCACCTGGAAATTTTACTGACATAAAACCATTGAAATTCCCACGTTATAGTTAGTTGGACTCACTATAACTTGCAAGTGTAATGCACTGCTGATGACATCACATATTACATCACTCATGACATGGTCAGTGACATCACTCATGACATCACTGATGACACCATCCAGTGAATGTGTGTCTTTCTGAAAAAGAAATATGTTTTATATATGTATATGTAAAGGACGATGGAAGAATAAATGTTTAAATAAGTGTCTTAATGGATGTTTTGTTTTTAAAAATTGATTGGTTAACCTGCTTATTAAGTGTATTTTAGTGAATACATATATTAGCGAGTATTGTTTAAATATTTAAATGTTTGTATCAGTGTTTCACTTTGTGTATAAATGGCTGCATGGGTTGGTGAGTAGCTACATGTGTGTGTATATGGGTTATTAGATGTTTTTTTAGTATCAGTATGAGTGTCGTATGGTTTGGTGGGGGTATTACTTAGTACATAGATGCATCAATGACTGATTCACTGTTTATCTGTTTGGAAGACGGCATATGTCCAGGACTGTATGGATGGATGAGTGTGTATATGTGTGTGTTAGTAAGTGAATGACTGTCTCACTAGTGTCTTTAACAGTAAGTACATATGTTTTAATCTAGTATATGTGAGTATTGATGTATATAAGTGAGTATATGTGAGAGTGAGAGATTGAAAGAGTTCTTGTTTAAATAAGTTGTGTTTCTATAAGTGATTGTTTAAGAGAGTAAGTATGTGTAAGTTTCCTTAGAAGTAAGGTGGTAGTGTGTGTATAGCTGTATATGGAAATAAATGGATGTTCAATAGTTTATTTGCATGTGTGAGTATGTGTGTGAGCA
Source organism: Lissotriton vulgaris (assembly GCF_964263255.1). Classification (NCBI taxonomy): domain Eukaryota; kingdom Metazoa; phylum Chordata; class Amphibia; order Caudata; family Salamandridae; genus Lissotriton; species Lissotriton vulgaris. The sequence goes on along the minus strand of NC_141696.1, from coordinate 649,948,723 downwards.
ACTTTTGGAAGACTGTCGTTGTGTTAACTGATGTATAGGTGTCTCACTACATATGATGAGTGAGTATATGTATGAGTGACTATATAGAAGTGTTGGTGAGTGAGTGGATGTGTATATAAATGGTGGAATTACTGAATTGGTTGTTGTAACTGGTATAGGTATGTCCACTTTTTTTTAAATGTTAGTTTTTTTTTTCAAAATGTGTTTCAAGGGTTACTTTACAGTGAAAGTAGGTCAGTCTCTCTGTGACAAGGATGGTGTCATCAGTGATGTCATGAGTGATGTCACTGACCATGTCATGAGTGATGTAATATGTGATGTCATCAGCAGTGCATTACACGTGCAAGTTATAGTGAGTCCGACTAACTATAACATGGGAATTTCAATGGTTTTATGTCAGTAAAATTTCCAGGTAACTACAACTGGTGTGAAGCCTATGGTTTTTTCAGTGAATTTGATAGGTTTTTTAAATGCTAATTCCTAACTATAACTGGTGTGAAACCTATGGTTTTTTCAGTGAATTTCAAAGCTTTTTTAACTGCTAATTCCTAACTATAACTGCTGTGAAACTTTTGGTTTTTTCTGTGAATTTCATAGGTTTTTCAACTGCTAATTCTTAACTTTTTATAGGGCTTCATACCTATGTACTTTTTAGTGAATTTCTAAGGTTATTTTTTCACAAATGTCTATAGCTGAGAAAGGTATGTTTTTCTAAAAATGAACCCTATATTGTATATTAATATAATATATTTTTTTTAACGTATATTCATTTTTTTTTTACATTTCACTTTGGTGCGCTCCCGGTGCGCGTACCGGTGAGCGCTCTGATGCGCGTACCGGGGCGCGTTCCGTCAGCGCACTTAAAAAAAAAAGAAAAAAAAACATAATGAAGGAGTGAGCTTGAGGAATGGGGACAAAGAGAGTGGTGTAAAGAGAAAGAGAGCTAGAGGGAGAAACACAGAGGGACTGTGTAAGAGATAGTAAAACAGAGAAAAGGTGTAAGAGGAAGTAACTGAGAAAAGGAAAATGAATAAGGGAGCAAAAGAATAGAAGAAAGAGGAAGAAAACAAAAGTAGTGGTTCTGGGATAATGTGAATAGGTGATGAAAGTAAAAGGAAGGAGAGTTAAGTATGGGGAATGACAGGTAGTGACGGAACCAGAGAAAAGAAACAGTAGTGACAGAGGGGAAGAAAATAGCAGTGAGTGTAAGTAAAGAGGAGTGAAAGAGGGTGGATATAAGTGAATAAGGGTAAGACATGGGGAGTGACAGAGAGAAAGAAGAGAGAGAGTAAAGGAAGGAGTGTCAGAAAGGGACTAAGTGAACCAGAATAAAAGGTAAGTGAAGGAGTGGGGATGAGCAGGGGCACTGAAAGAAGTTGAATGTGGTAGGAAAGTATAGAAAAGAGAAGTAAACATGGAGGATAAGAATAAGTGAGGGAAGCAGAGTAAGGAAACAGGGGTGAGGTAGGGTGAGAGAAAAGTAGTGAGGTTAAAGCAAAGGGTGATGACAAACTACATTTTGTAGACACACTTACCATAAAATTAATGAAAACTTACTTGTATCTGTGAAAGACAAAAGAAAAAAACAAGTTATAATTAGTAACATATATATTTAAAAATAGAAGAAACAGTTCAAGAGGTAAAAAATCTAAAAAAGTTTACTAAAAAATAAAGCAATAGTGAAGGATACAAAAACAGATATAAAGTAATATATAAAGAAAAAAAGAGGGAAAAAGAAATAGAAAGAGAACACATTTCTGAAGGTAAGTAAGATACTAAAAGAATGTGAGATACTAAAACGAAATCAGGAAAGATAAGAAAGTAAAAGGAAAATGAGTGAAAAGGAGAGGAGTCTAAATGAGGAACTATTAATAAGAAAGAGGAATAGAAGATGACTGAGAGAGAGTGAAGGGGAGTTACAGAGTGAAGGGATGAAGGGAATGAGGTTAATATAGAATGATGGTGAAAAAGGAGTGAGAGAGTAAGTACACAGACAAACAAAGGGAAGGACTTAGAGAACTGCAGTATAATGAGTGCGAAAGGAAAAAGAGTAAAGGAGAAAAAGAAAGAAAGAGAGGGGAAGAAAACTAAAGCAGTGGTACTGAGAGAATGTGAGAAAGATAAAAACTGGTGGAAGGGAGAGAGGAAATGCAGACAGTTCAAATTGGATTGAGGAGTTGTGAATGAAGTGGAATAAAGGAACAGCAATGAAACAAAGTTAAAAAAAGGCAGTGTAAATGAGTAAAGAGAGCTAAATAAGGCTCAAAAAGAAAAATGAGTGTGAGACAATGTGAATACAATATAAATTACACAATGCAAACTATAGAATAACTTCTACAATATGTTACATTGTTTATTTTTGCTGTTCTCAGAATATATTGAATTTCACTTAAATTAGTGAGTTCAAACTCTTCATCATTTAACAGCGGGAAAAAAAAAACACAATCTAAAAGATTGTGTTTAAAAAAAACATAGAAAACTACAACTCATATATGTACACTAATCTTTGATTCACTTTCTTTTCCGTGAGACCAAATAGAAGATAGTGAAGGTCCTTTTGATGGAAAAAAAAGTCTGCTGTTCTCTATAACTTCCATTTCATCGACTTCCTATGAAAAAAGATCTAAGAACATCATACCTTACACTTTCCTTACGGACAAATTGTGTCAAATATATGAGTATTTTTTACTATGAGATCCACTTACAGTACCTATATGAGATAAATAATTTTAAACATTAGACTAACTAACTAACTAACTAACTTTTATTAACTACTCCTGTCTTCAAAGGCCAATTCCCTTTACTAAAACTTTGGTTTTAAGAACACTAGGTAAGAATTTTTAAAATCATAAGGCAAACGTTGTTTATAAGCATGGGCGGAAAATCCGTTACGCTTGCGGATTTTGCGGATTTTCGGTAAATTCGCAATCCGCGAACGCTCGCGAAGTTACCGAAAATCCGCAAATTCGCACGCAGCGGATATTTTTTTTCTTGGTGATACAATTTTGCGGCACGCGGCGTTTACTTACCGTCATTCAGCGTTTGCCGAGTTGTTTTTCTCGATATTTTGCGAGTGCTGCGCCATTTTGGATCTTGCTGCAGGATCCCGTGGGAATTTGGCGAGCGCGATTACGTCACCGCAGCTTGCCAACTTGCACAGCGAGAGATTGTCAACGCGAGTACGCCGTGATCACGTATGGCGGGACTTCGCAATTGCGACCTTGTAGATGCGGCAAGCAGCAACAATCTCGCACTCGCGAAAATACAAAATTTGCAATTCTGCACAAGAAATCCGCCAGCAAGCAGCATAAACCTTCTGGAAATGATGATTTTTATCTGAATAACTCCTCAGGTTGACATTTGCCTGCACTTTTTTTGCGAGGAGTCCATTTTGGGGAGGGGGGGTGGGAGGAAGGAAGTGCCCCACAGTCTTCAACTTCCTGTTCCTGTCCAGCAGGCTCCTCCCAGTGCTTTGTCCATCTCCTGGTCTCTTTTCATTTGGATCTGGAGCTGGAAGGATTACTTTTTGTGGATGCTGCTGGATATTTGGATTTGAGGCCTTTTTGACTTTCTTTGGATCACTTTTGGATTAGAAATTTCACAAGTAAGTTTGTTTGGGGCATTACAGTTGCTGCAACTACAATTTTGGAATTTTTGATTTTTGGGCTGTTTTGGGGCCTTTTGCCCAGGGGTACTCAGTGGTGGGGGGACTGAGTCTTTCTGTGGGGTGTTTTGAATTTAAACATCATGGAGGGGCTGGATGGCTTGGGATTGTGCAGATTTTTCTGCGATTTTTGTTTTTTTGGCCTGTTGTTGTGGCCTTTTCACCAGGGGTAGTGAGTGTTGCATGGTCCTAGTCTTTCTGTGGGGTGTCTTGAATTTAAACATCATGGAGGGCCTGGATGGTTTGGGATTGTGCTGATTTTTTTGTGATTTTCGTTTTTTTGGCCTGTTGTTGTGGCCTTTTCACCAGGGGTAGTGAGTGTTGCATGGGCCTAGTCTTTCTGTGGGGTGTCTTGAATTTAAACATCATGGAGGGCCTGGATGGTTTGGGATTGTGCTGATTTTTCTGTGTTTTTCGATTTTTTGGGGTGTTCATGGGGACAGGCCATGTGGGTGGGGGCCATTTTGAGTGCTGGTACAGGCAGGCCATGTGCTGGGAGGCAAGTGGCCATTTTGAATGCAGGAAGTGTTGTTAGGCCTGCAACACTTTTGCCTAGTTTTCAACCTTTATGCCCAGGGGTAGTGCGTGTTGCATGGGCCTAGTCTTTCTGTGGGGTGTCTTGAATTTAAACATCATGGAGGGCCTGTATGGTTTGGGATTGTGCTGATTTTTCTGTGATTTTCGTTTTTTTGGCCTGTTGTTGTGGTCTTTTCACCAGGGGTAGTAAGTGTTGCATGGGCCTAGTCTTTCTGTGGGGTGTCTTGAATTTGAACATCATGGAGGGCCTGGATGGCTTGGGATTGTGCTGATTTTTCTGTGATTTTCGTTTTTTTGGCCTGTTGTTGTGGCCTTTTCACCAGGGGTAGTGAGTGTTGCATGGGCCTAGTCTTTCTGTGGAGTGTCTTGAATTTAAACATCATGGAGGGCCTGGATGGTTTGGGATTGTGCTGATTTTTCTGTGTTTTTCGATTTTTTGGGGTGTTCATCGGGACAGGCAATGTCGGTGGGGGCCATTTTGAGTGCTGGTACAGGCAGGCCATGTCCTGGGAGGCAAGTGGCCATTTTGAATGCAGGAAGTGTTGTTAGGCCTGCAACCATTTTGCCTAGTTTTCAACCTTTATGCCCAGGGGTAGTGAGTGTTGCATGGGCCTAGTCTTTCTGTGGGGTGTCTTGAATTTAAACATCATGTAGGGCCTGGATGGTTTGGGATTGTGCTGATTTTTCTGTGATTTTCGTTTTGTTGGCCTTTTGTTGTGGCCTTTTCACCAGGGGTAGTGAGTGTTGCATGGGCCTAGTCTTTCTGTGGGGTGTCTTGAATGTAAACATCATGGAGGGCCTGGATGGTTTGGGATTGTGCTGATTTTTCTGTGATTTTTGTTTTTTTGGCCTGTTGTTGTGGCCTTTTCACCAGGGGTAGTGAGTGTTGCATGGGCCTAGTCTTTCTGTGGAGTGTCTTGAATTTAAACATCATGGAGGGCCTGGATGGTTTGGGATTGTGCTGATTTTTCTGTGTTTTTCGATTTTTTGGGGTGTTCATTGGGACAGGCCATATGGGTGGGGGCCATTTTGAGTGCTGGTACAGGCAGGCCATGTGCTGGGAGGCAAGTGGCCATTTTGAATGCAGGAAGTGTTGTTAGGCCTGCAACCATTTTGCCTAGTTTTCAACCTTTATGCCCAGGGGTAGTGAGTGTTGCATGGGCCTAGTCTTTCTGTGGGGTGTCTTGAATTTAAACATCATGGAGGGCCTGGATGGTTTGGGATTGTGCTGATTTTTCAGTGATTTTCATTATTTTGGCCTGTTGTTGTGGCCTTTTCACCAGGGGTAGTGAGTGTTGCATGGGCCTAGTCTTTCTGTGGGTTGTCTTGAATTTAAACATCATGCAGGGCCTGTATTGTTTGGGATTGTGCTGATTTTTCTGTGATTTTCATTTTTTTGGCCTGTTGTTGTGGCATTTTCACCAGGGGTAGTGAGTGTTGCATGGGCCTGGTCTTTCTGTGGGGTGTCTTTAATTTAAACATCATGGAGGGCCTGGATGGCTTGGGATTGTGCTGATTATTCTGTGATTTTCATTTTTTTGGCCTGTTGTTGTGGCCTTTTCACCAGGGGTAGTGAGTGTTGCATGGGCCTAGTCTTTCTGTGGGGTGTCTTGTATTTAAACATCATGGAGGGCCTGGATGGTTTGGGATTGTGCTAATTTTACTGTGTTTTTCGATTCTTTGGCCTGTTGTTGTGGCCTTTTCACCAGGGGTAGTGAGTGTTGCATGGGCCTAGTCTTTCTGTGGGGTGTCTTGAATTTAAACATCATGGATGGCCTGGATGGTTTGGGATTGTGCTGCTTTTTCTGTGTTTTTCGATGTTTTGGGGTGTTCATGGGGACAGGCCATGTGGGTGGGGGCCATTTTGAGTGCTGGTACAGGCAGACCATGTGCTGGGAGGGAGGGGGCCATTTTGAATGCAGGCAGTGTTGTTAGGTCTGCTACCATTTTGCCTAGCTTTCAACCTTTATGCCCAGGGGTACTGAGTGGTGCATAGGCCTAGTCTTTCTGTGGGTTGTCTTGGATTTAAACATCATGGAGGGCTTGGGATTGTGCTGATTTTTCTGTGATTTTCGTTTTTTTGGGCTGTTGTTGTGGCCTTTTCACCAGGGATAGTGAGTGGTGCATGTGCCTAGTCTTTCTGTGGGGTGTCTTGAATTTAAACATCATGGAGGGCATGGGATTGTGCTGATTTTTCTGTGTTTTTTCGATTTTTTTGGGGTGTATAACTGAACTGATGGTCCTCTGTCTTTCATTGCTTTTAGGTGCACAAGACTCAAGAGAACCATCAGTGCCAGGAAGAAGTCCTGCAGCGGTGTGTGTGTGTGCAGCATAACGTCACGCGACGTCACGTCTGGCCACAGACAACTCTGCAACTTGTGCAACTGCTGTCAGATGTACACTCCGCAGGATCCGCATGCAGCAACTATGCTCCACCTCTGGACCCTCCGAACACCCTGAAGTATAAACACAGGGTGTTCAGATGATACGGTGAGGGAAAAAACCCCAAAAGGGGAAAACCCCAGAAAGAACAAAGAGAAGAAGGAAGGGGCAGCAGGGAAAAAGAAACTGAAGAACAAAAGTACAAAGGTTAAATACAATACTTAAACCTACTCTCATGAATTCTCACTAGGTCAATAACCCCTGAATTCACCTTTAATACATGGACTCTACGCCACCCTATTGCTGTATCTCCCATCTTCCTTCCATCCTGCTCAACACAAAAGAAGGTATTAGCAACAACCCACAGTACTCCATTATCTAGAAGCCATTGTTGTTGATATCCACATACCCTATTGTACATATATGTGCTTGTAAATAGTTCCAAAGAAATGCGCCAAATGCACCAGGATTAAATGAGCACCCTTATGCTCAACAGAAAAGCAAAGAAATCCACTCCGTTGTGAAATGAAAGCACATATGTTTTCCTTCCTTCCAAAGAGTACAAAAAGATGACCAAACATGGCAGGGCGTAGTTTCTTCACTACAGCACTCCGCTTTGGTATTTGTATATCCACTAGTTCTGAGTAAGTGAGCCCCAAACAAATGCTTCGTGACGGCAGTGCGGAGGTCCCAGACTCCCCCCCTGCACTCCGCCACTTGAATAGCCAAATCACATTCCTTTACCACACACGCCCAGGAATCCTCCAAGTACGTGTGCCAAGAAATTATAAATTCTGTAAATAGTCCCTCGCAGCCGCGAGGCAAAACAAACACTCAGCGCTGTTCAGATTTGAACGAGCAAGCCGATACAAAGTTGCTAAACGGAACGCGCCAGCCAGCGCATTCAAAATGTTACCCGGGTACAGGCTCTCGACTTTTCCAAGCTGGAAACCAACCGGCTACTTGGAGCCCTCGGAGCCGAGGAACAACAGCAGCCTCCAAACACAGGAATCACTAGCACCGAACGGCAGACTCCGCCCGGTGATATCCTGTAATCCGGCCGGGGATTGTGGGAAAAGTAGTCTTTTGCCAGGGAGTGCAGGGAAACGTAGTCTTTTAGGTAGGCGCGCTAGTCTACACCCTGACAGTACGCACTCCTCCCAAGCGCCTCCTAGGCCCAGGCTTCGCAGGAAACCTGACATGGAAAGACCTCACAGCCCTAGGAGCATGGATATTATGCACTAGTTCCCATGAATCCTCCTCAGGCCCGTAGCCCTTCCACGAGACCAGATACCACAGCACCCCTCTGCGGAATTTGGAGTCTCGGATAGACCTCACCTCGTACTCCGGGTACCCGTCACTAGCAAGGACAGGAGGCGCAGTTCTGCACGACGTAAGGGCTCTCTTTAGCAGCTGCACATGGACCACGGGATGGATTCTCAACGTGTTAGGCAACTTCAGCTTGTATGCAACAGGGTTGATACGAAGCAATACGGGATAAGGCCCAATGAATTGCGGATGGAAGATGCTTCTCATCTTGAAACGTATGTATTTGGTCGAAAGCCACACCTTATCCCCCACCTCGAACTGAGGACCAGGTACGCGATGCTTGTCCTCCCATCGTTTGTACACCTCCTTGGCCTTTAACAGATGTCTCTGCACCGCTCTATGCACTCTCCTCATTGTCAGTACACGCTTCCTCACCGAGGGCTGATCGCCCAATTCCTCAGGGATATTGATCGGCAAGGTCTGCACATCATAACCATAATTGGCTTTGAACGGTGACATACCAATGGAACTGTGCAAAGCATTGTTGTATGCCAACTCCGCCATCCACAATAAGTCCACCCAAGACTCATTTGCTTCCTTAGCATAACAGCGCAGATATTTCTTCAAAGTTTGATTTAGACGTTCCGTCTGGCCATCCGTCTGGGGATGGAAGCTGGTCGATAGCGCTATCTCTATGCCCAAAGCACTGCACCACATCCGCCAAAAGCGAGCAATGAATTGTGGTCCCCTATCAGACACAATGACTCTCGGAATGCCATGCAAACGGATCACTTGAGATGCCAGTATCTGAGCCGTTTGACTAGCCGTGGGAAGGTTTACACACGGTACAAAGTGTCCCATCTTTGTTAAGTTGTCCACTATTACCAACACTGCGGTGTTTCCCCGATCAGATGGGAGGCCCGTAATGAAGTCCAGACTTATGTTCATCTATGGTCTATCAGGCGTGGGCATAGGCATCAACCAGCCTTTCTTTTTTGTGGTTTCCCCCTTAGCTCTGGCACAGGTATCACATCTTCCCACCCATTGAGTCGCGACTTTGACCAATGACTCCCACCAAAAATGTCTCCTAAGCAGTTCCACAGTCTTGGTAATCCCTGGATGTCCAGCCGCTGGAGCTTCGTGACACCAACTGAAAGCTTTCTTTCTAATCTCTTCATTAGGGAGAAACAAACACTCCCCTTGGAAAGGCAAACCCTGTCTCACCTTCCTCCCTGGTTTGTCAGCCGCCCATCTGACCCAAGACCCCAAAGACCTGGAGCCCTTGATGTCGTCCAGGAACTGCTCGGCCCGGTTCACACACACCACCTTATTAGGAGGGATGATGGGTTGTTGCTCCTCACGCTGTTTTAAGGGGATTTCCTGTCTGGAAAGAGCATCAGCCTTCCTGTTCTCTGAGCCAGGACGAAAAGTGACCACAAAGTTGTACTCGGAAAAGAACAGCATCCACAGCATCTGCCTTTGTGTCAGATGTCTGGCGGAGGACATGTATTGGAGATTTCTGTGATCGGTATAAACCGTCACAGCCTGACAAGCCCCCCACAGATAAGGCCTCCACTCCTGAAAATCCTTTTTAATCGCCAAGAGTTCTTTCTCCGCGATGGAATAGTTGACCTCAGCCGAGCTCAACTTCTTCGATAGGTAAGCAACAGGATGGAGCTGACCTGTGTGTACATCTCTCTGAGACAGAACTGCCCCTATGGTTTCATCCGAAGCGTCGGCCTCGACTATGAATGGATGTTTCAAGACAGGATGTGCTAACACCGGTGCTGTGGTGAATGCCCTTTTCAAAGCTCTAAACGCCTCCTCCGCCTCCCCAGTCCACTCAAAAGACTTCCCTTTTCTTAACAACCTGGTAATGGGGGCAGCGGTTTGGGAAAAATGCAAAATGAACCGCCTATAATAGTTTGCGAACCCCAAGAAGCTCTGCACCTCTTTCACATTCTTAGGGGCTGTACCTTTCTCTCTGACATCTGTAATCCGCTAGGACTAAGGATCACACCCAGAAATTCCACCTCACGCACTCCGAACTCACATTTGCTCAGTTTCACATGTAAACAATGTTCCCTTAGTTGTCCAAAACTTTGCAGACATGATTCATATGGCATGATACATCCTGTGAGTAGATCAAGATGTCATCAATGTACATCACCACAAATTGATCCACATATTCCTTCAGGACATCGTTTATAAAAAACTGAAATGCTGCAGGAGCATTACAAAGCCCAAAAGGCATCACTAAATATTCGTACAGACCGAATCGCGTCTTGAACGCCGTCTTCCACTCATCTCCCTCTCTCACTCGAACCAGGTGATACGCCCCACGGAGGTCCAAACGGGTATATATCTTGGCCTCTCTCACCTGATCGAGCAAAACCGAGATGAGCGGAAGAGGGTACCGGTTACGGATGGTGTTTCTATTCAAGACGCGGTAGTCCACACACGCTCGTAAATCCCCGTTGGCTTTCGCTATGAAGAAAAGAGGGGAAACTGCTGGAGAGCGAGAAGGTCAGATGAACCCCAGACGAGAATAGTGCTCTATGTACTCTTTCAAGTGTTGGGTCTCTGGCACCGACAAAGCGTACACTCTACAAGATGGTATTGTAGCCCCATCCACTAAATCGATGCAACAGTCATATTCCCTATGAGGGGGTAGAGTTTCTGCCTTTACCTCACTGAATACGTCACTATAGGCCAAGTATTCAACTGGTAGCCTGACATTCTTTTCTGCCGCCGTAGCTGCCAAAAACGGTGTGGCTAATACTGTGACATTAGCAGACACGCACGGAGTTACATGATCCTTACAATACTCCGATACAAACTGAAACGTTTTCGACTGCCAATCCACTACAGGGTTGCGTTTATGTAACCAAGGCATACCCAAAATTATTTCGTACTGAGGTGCGTCGATGATGTTCAAAGACAACACCTCAGAATGCACATTTCCATGGGAAACCACTGACAACCCCAAGTCGCCTGTTCTTTCCGTTATCTGACCTGATGTTAATGGCTGCCCATCAACGGCCAACACGTCCTCAGGAGTCTCTCTAGAGACACGAGGTAAGGCTAACCGCCTCACCAATCCTTCGTCCACAAAATTACCAGTCGCTCCGGAATCTAACATTACCATCACCTGACGTCTTTCTAGTTCGTATTCTAGGGTCATTACAACCACCAAGTGCGGCTCTGTTTCATCATCACCCAGAGAGGACAAAGATGTGAGTTTCCACGCATGTCCCTCTTCTACCCTAGATGTGTTATCTTCCTTCTGCTCTCTTTCCTGTACTGTATTAGATATGGCAACCTTTTTGAACCTACTGACATTCCCCGAGGACTTGGGTTTAGAAGGACATTCCCGAACGTAATGCCCCTTCTTTCCACAGTACATGCACAGGCCCTGTACTCTTCTGGCTTCGCTCTCTTCTCTCGACAGAGGTGCTCTAATTGCTCCTATCTCCATAGGTTCTGGAGGATTGTCAGTACCCCCAGATAACTTCCGCGGGTTTCTTTCACCACTGTAAGCTCCTCTTTCCCATCGTCTCCTGTTACTCCCACTATCCGTAAGACGACTATCTAGTCTTAACACCAAATTTACCATGTCCACAAAAGAAGTAGGCTGTGGATCCACCTGAGCCACTACATCCTTCAAATCATCATGTAACCCTTGATAGAACAGGGACAATCTTTTTTCCTCTGGCCATTCTGCTTCTGCCACAAGTCTATTGAAAGCAGTAAGATATGTAATCAATTCACCCCTGCCTTGTCTCAAAGTCAGCAACTCCTGATCAGCACTAAATGTAGTAGCTCTTCGGTCAAAAACACTCTCAAATTAATTTTTAAACGCTGTCCAATCAGACAGAATAGCATCGTCACGTTTCACCAAGGGTACCACCCAATCCGCTGCATCCCCTATCAAATATGAAATCAAAAAAGCCACCCTCGAATGGTTTGTAGGGAATGAAGACGGCTTACGAGAGAAATGCATTAGGATTTGTGTCATAAATACATGTACCTTCCGGAGGTCCCCCAAAAACCGTTCGGGTGTAGCCAGTGTAATGGGTGGAGGCACAGTGACCTGGACATTAGAAGACGAGGCGGAGGCGTTAAAAGGATTACTACTCAGACGCTCCACTTTTTCCCGCAAGGCAGTGGTCTCTGCCTTAGAGGAAGCCAATTCCTGCTGTACCAGGACCAAAGCATGTAACACATCCTCCATGGACGCCATCGTTGCTACACACGGATCGGGCAGAGTGAAATTCTTGGGCTAGTGATTCTGTCAGATGTACACTCCGCAGGATCCGCATGCAGCAACTATGCTCCACCTCCGGACCCTCCGAACACCCTGAAGTATAAACACAGGGTGTTCAGATGATACGGTGAGGGAAAAAACCCCAAAAGGGGAAAAACCCAGAAAGAACAAAGAGAAGAAGGAAGGAGCAGCAGGGAAAAAGAAACTGAAAAACAAAAGTACAAAGGTTAAATACAATACTTAAACCTACTCTCATGAATTCTCACTAGGTCAATAACCCCTGAATTCACCTGTAATACATGGACTCTACACCACCCTATTGCTGTATCTCCCGTCTTCCTTCCATCCTGCTCAACACAAAAGAAGGTATTAGCAACAACCCACAGTACTCCATTATCTAGAAGCCATTGTTGTTGATATCCACATACCCCATTGTACATATATGTGCTTGTAAATAGTTCCAAAGAAATGCGCCAAATGCACCAGGATTAAATGAGCACCCTTATGCTCAACAGAAAAGCAAAGAAATCCACTCCATTGTGAAATGAAAGCACATATGTTTTCCTTCCTTCCAAAGAGTACAAAAAGATGACCAAACACGGCAGGGCGTAGTTTCTTCACTACAGCACTCCGCTTTGGTATTTGTATATCCACTAGTTCTGAGTAAGTGAGCCCCAAACCAATGCTTCGTGACGGCAGTGCGGAGGTCCCAGACTCCCTCCCTGCACTCCGCCACTTGAATAGCCAAATCACATTCCTTTACCACACACGCCCAGGAATCCTCCAAGTACGTGTGCCAAGAAATTATAAATTCTGTAAATAGTCCCTCGCAGCCGTGAGGCAAAACAAACACTCAGCACAGTTCCGATTTGAACGAGCAAGCCGATACAAAGTTGCTAAACGGAACGCGCCAGCCAGCGCATTCAAAATGTTACCCGGGTACAGGCTCTCGACTTTTCCAAGCTGGAAACCAACCGGCTACTTGGAGCCCTCGGAGCCGAGGAACAACAGCAGCCTCCAAACACAGGAATCACTAGCACCGAACGGCAGACTCCGCCCGGTGATATCCTGTAATCCCGCCGGGGATTGTGGGAAAAGTAGTCTTTTGCCAGGGAGTGCAGGGAAACGTAGTCTTTTAGGTAGGCGCGCTAGTCTACACCCTGACAACTGCGGCCTGCTGTTCTGACCTGCTCTGAAGAAGATGGCCCCAAAAATAGTTCCCCGTAGCTCCTCTAGCAAGAAAGTTCCAGTAAGGAGCAGAAGAAGGAAGTTACCAAGGAGGATGGTGTGCCGCCCGCCACGTTTTTTGGGAGTAAAAAAAAAAGTACGCCTGCAGCAGCAGCAGGATCTGCTGGGGACCAAGCTGGGAGCAGCACCCCAGCTCCATTGGGCTCAGGGCCACCACCACCACCACGCTAACTTAAGTCCAAGCCCTTGAGTGCTGCAGAGGCACTTAGTCTAGTTGTTCAATCACCATCGACCAGTGATGTTGGCTCATCGCAAGAAAGTAGCAGCAATGTCCCTGAATCAACACAGGTTGTTGTAACTCATCTGACGAGTGTTGAACAACCACAGCCGCAACAACAACCACATGTGCAAGTAGAAGCCCAAGTACATGTGGAAGGAGAGGCAGCGCAAGGAGATGCGCAAGCAGAGGTGCATGGAGGGTCACAAGTCAAGTGCCCACAATAGTTGTTCCTCCCGAAGTAGGGGCACATCAGGAAATCGACAATCAAGCCGAGGTATCATTTGAGGAAGCCACTCCTCCTGATGATCATTCATTGTCTTCCACATCCCTAGCAAGGAAAAGATCAAGGGGGGTGTCTACATCTTCTTCAAGCCCACCTCCTTCTGATGATCTGGATGAAAATTGGGAACCACCACGGCCGTCTGAGATTGAGGCCCACCATGATCTGACAAAGGTACTTAAGCGTAAAAGGAAGGTCGTCGAAAAACTCATAGTTATGGAGTGTAATGAGGCTCAACCAGAAGTGGCGGATACTGCTGCTGATGAAGGCTATCACGGCGACGACTAAGTCATCATAAAGGTCACTGCAGCCCCAGCGGGCATGCAGCAAAGAGACATTTTGACCCAAGCCAGAGAAGCTGCTGAGCGTGATGATGATGTCGACGAGGAGGCAATGGAAACACAACAATCATTGGAGTTAACTAGTACACCAACACGTACCGCTTCCATATTTCTTCCTCGCAAGAAGGGACCTCCATCCACCTCAACCTCAATTAGTGGTGGTGAAAGTGCACAACGTACTAAAGTTCGGCAATCCACATCCTCCACTTCATCTGGCATTAGCAGCATGACCACCGCCACCAGTATCGCCGCCTCCTCCGGCCCCCACAGACAATTCAAGTCCCCAGCTTGGGACTTCTTTATTGTTTGCCCAAAAAGGGAAAACTTTGCCATTTGTAGCATTTGTAAGGTTGCAGTTAGTCGTGGTAAGTTTGGTACCACCTATGGTCCTGGAGGTCAGAGAGGTCATCTTAAGAGACAGCACACTGTCCAATGGTTTTGGCACCTACAGGCGATCAAGGAAGCCCGAATTGCACGTAGTGAAAACATTGATTTTTCATCTGATGATGACGAGGAGGAAGAAGACGTGTCAAACACTTCACTTACACCCATTACCCCAGTCAGCAGCACACCCCATGTGAGCCACACTAAGAGTGTGGGAGAGAGTGAGACACCAATGCGAAAAAGTTCATCAGCGAGCGTAACTGGGTCGAAGATATCATCATCATCATCATCATCCTGTAAATGCTTGGTCCAGGGCAACAATAAAAAGATGTTGTTTACAGAAGCGCAATATGAACGCAACCACCCACAGACGCGTCTGTATAACACTAAGCTGGCTAAAATGCTAGCTATGGACCTTCTCCCTTTTTCTTTTGTAGAAGGTGTTGGTTTTCTAGAATTAGTGGCAGCGCTCTGCCCTAAATGGAAGGTTCCTAGCCGGTTCTATTTTGCCAGAGTTGGGGTTCCAGCACTACATGAAGATGTGCCGGAGGTGATTGGGGCAGCTTTGCAGAAGAGTGCTGTTCACACTATACATCTGACAACAGACATGTGGACCAGTGGCGCAGGCACTGATTACATGTGCATCACTGCACACTGGGTCTCTTTTTCAGGGGTTAAAGCAAAGCTAAACGCAGGTGTTGACACGGACCAAGTTTTTAAAGCTGCTCGGAAACATGCAACACTAGCCATGTTTGGTTTGGAGAAACGTCACACAGCACAAAACATTTTGGATGAGTTTAACACAAAGGTCCTTGACTGGCTGTCCCCCAAAAAACGCCAGATTGGTTATGTTTCCACGGGTAATGGCACCAATGTAGTTAAGGCCATGGAGCTGGGTCAGTATTTCAGAGTGCCGTGTTTGGCGCACTGTATAAACCTGGTTGTCAAAAAATTCTTGAGTGATAAAGACAGTCCAGCGTACGAGGTAGTGGACACCTGCCGAAAAATGTGCAACCATTTCAGCCATTCTTTTAAAGCCCGGAAGCATCTGAGGAGCCTGCTACATGAACGTTGAATGCCAGTGAAAGCACTCATCCAGGAGGTGGCAACACGTTGGAACTCAACCTTCTACATGCTTGAGCGTCTGTATGAGCAGTATACGGTACTCGATCACTATTTCTTAAAACAGGGTACAGCTCAGAAGGACCTGAGGATGGGTGCGGCGCAATGGGACATAGTTAAAAGCCTGACATGCATGCTTTGTCCTTTTGAGATCTTCACGCGTGCAGTCAGCAAGGAGGACTGTAATTTGGGAAAAGCTATCCCATTGTTGTACATGCTGGAGCACCAACTGAAGGAGGTGTCTTCTGTGTTTCAAAAAGATGAAAAAAACCAAGACCCTTTTGTTTTGGTGGAGAAATTATTAGAGCGCCTACAAGGTGATGAAAGTCTTAAAATGATCCACTCAGACCAGCATTACATTTGTGCTACTATTCTGGATCCACGCTACAAAAAGGCGCTGGCAGGCCGAGCATTCTTTTCTTTTGCTGATGAAGATGTTACAAAGTACAAACGTTGGCTAGCCTTGTCAGCCAAGAGGTTTGAAAGAGAACGGCAGAAATTTGATGGAAAAGGCAGTACATCAGCATCAGCATCAGCAGGCCATCCCCAGTCAAAACAGTCCACTTCTGCACCTGTGGCTGTGGCACAAGTGACCTCTCAGCCACTAAAGACACCGGCAACCGGATCATCTGCACCAGACACAACAGTAACATTGGATGCTGAAGAGGATTGGCTAAATCGGCTTCGGTTTGGTTCTCAAAAGGTCACAGCAAAAGCTAAGCAAAGTGGAGGAACCTTGGAGGACCTTGAGTTGATGGTGCAGGACTATCTGAATGACTCAACAGAGGTCTATGTTAATGCTGAACCATTGGCGTATTGGCATGGGGAAAAAGAATTGTGGCCACAGCTCTCCAACCTGGCTTTAAACTACTTGTCTTGCCCACTCGCAAGCGTGTCTTCTGAACGTGTTTTCAGTGCTGCTGGTGGCATTGTAACTCCCAAACGGAGCCGCCTCTCGCCCAAAAATGTGGAGAGGTTAACAATGATCAAGATGAATCAGCACCTCATACCACCAGATTACAGAGTACGAGAAAGCACGCCGGATGAAGACAAGGTGGACAGCAACGTAGATGAGGGAATTTCTTCTCTGTCAGGTGACACTGAGCTCACCCTGCCTGAATTCGCAGAGTATGATGATGAAGCCTTATTCTTATTCCTGGACCCTGACAAGCCCTGAAAATGAGACAATGAATCAATAACTTTCTTTTTCGTCCTTATTCACTTTTATTCCTGTGTGTCTGTCTTTCTTTGTTGTGCACAGTTAATATAATTCAAACTTTAATCACCTAATCACAAAAACAAGCCCATCAGCAGAACTGTCTTCACTTGTTTGCTTATTGATTTGAAGGTGCCGCAGTCTGCATTCCTCAGGTTCACAAGTTCAGAAGAACATGCTCCTCTATCCTTCTCCTCCAGACTCCTATTTCCATCAAAGCAGAGGGCTGGATTACGCCCAATGAAGAAAGACTCAGCATTTGTGGGGGTGTTCTACTTCTTTGCGGGTGAGTTGACGGCTCTAGGGCCATTGCTGGGAAGCTCCAATACCGGATAAAAGTGGTTTGGACCAAATCGGAGGTGGACATTTTTTTGTGTTTTTGCTGACTTGCTTGCCTTTGAAGTGCTCTTTGGGGGGGTTCCGGGTGTTTGTGGGTGAGTTTTGGGGTCTGGGAGCACTTCTGGGACAGTCTAATCTTGATTGCATTTGCTTTTCAGGAACTCCGTGCTGGAAAACGGGAGTTATGGCCTAGCTGCACAGCTTGTTTGGACCGAAGGCCAAGAAATATTGTAAGTATGAGATTTTCCTTTTTGGCTGTTTGGGGGTGTTGTGCTTTTTGGCGGGTGGGTTGGCGGGTCTTGGGGCATTCCTGGGAAGGTCTAATACCGGTTAGAAGTGGTTGGGACAAAATCCACGCTGAATGTTTTTTTGCTATTTCTGACATTTTGCTCAATGTAGCGTTTTCGGGGGCCTGTTTGGGGGACTTCCTGGTGTTTGTGGGTGGGTTTCGGGGTCTGGGAGCACTGCTGGCTATGGATAATTTAGTTTGCAAGAGGTTTGAGCAAATCCATGGTGGCAGAGGGGAGTTAGGGCCTAGCTGCAGAGCGCGCGTGGAGTGATTTGGGAAATTGGCAAAAAAATGACTAAGTCCCCATTTTTGTACTTTTGCTTTTTGGCTGTTTAGGGGTCTTCTACTCGTTTTTTCCTGGGTTGACAGCTCTGGGGCAATTGCTGGGAAGCTCTAATACCAGATAAAAGTGGTTTGGACCAAATCGGAGGTGGAATTTTTTTTGTGTTTTTGCTGACTTGCTTGCCTTTGAGGTGCTCTTTGGGGGGGTTCCGGGTGTTTGTGGGTGAGTTTTGGGGTCTGGGAGCACTGCTGGGAAACTCTAATCTTGATTGCATTTGCTTTTCAGGAAATCCGTGCTGGAAAACGGGAGTTATGGCCTAGCTACACAGCGCATTTGGACCGAAGGCCGAGAAATATTGTAAGTATGAGATTTTCTTTTTGGGCTGTTTGGGGGTGTTGTGCTTTTTGGCGGGTGGGTTGGCGGGTCTTGGGGCATTCCTGGGAAGGTCTAATACCGGATAGAAGTGGTTGGGACAAAATCCATAAGGAAAAGCCTTTTGGCACTTTTTGTAACTTAGGGATCGTTAGGGTTAGCCCTAGCAGCTGGATTGCATGTGTTTCGGGGTGTTCTAGATTTTTGCAACTGAGTTCTGGGGTCTTAGAGCACTCGTGAGAATGTGTAATTTTGGTTGCAAGTCATTTGAAGAAAATCCATGGTGGGAAAGGGGGGATTTGGCATAGTTAAAGAAAGCCTCTGCCACTATTCTTAACTTAGGGCTCGTTAGAGTTAGCAGTATTTCTATTGCATGTGTTTGGGTGGGGGGGGTTTCGAGTCTTAGAGCGATGCTGGCTATGGATACTTTTGCTTGCTTGCAAGTGGTTTGAATAGAATCCACGGTGGGTAAGGGGGTATTTGGGCCTACTTTTACTTTTGAAGTACGTTTTGTCACCAGTTTTCTGCTAGGCCTCGTTTTTGATTTTGATCTGATTGGGGGTCTTCTACATTTTTGCGACTGGCTTTAGTAAGGGTCTGGGTGGGAGCACTGCTGGGAAGGTCTAATTTTGTTCTAAAACACAGTTTACAGTACACCTAGCTTGAGGGGAAAGATCCGCTAAATTAATTTGCCCATACTTATTTATCCTTCAAAAGGTGACTCAGACAGAGTACGCACTTTCAAAAATGTTGTACTGTCTATTAGGAAAATCAAAGTGTGACTTTTTGCACTACACAGCGTACATACCTTATATTTATTTATCAGTTCTGTTTTTCGTGCGGTTTCAGTCTGTGCAATGGGGAAAAAAGGATGGAGTCAAGCTTCACATTAGCGAGACGCAATTCAGCATCCGCCAGGCAGGCAGTGGACAGGGTGTCTTCTGGTCACCAACATTGATGGACGAAGCGTCAGCTGGAATGGAGGAGTGCCGCTAATAAGAGGAATTGTTTGCTGCATGCAACTTACTTACCAAATTCAACAGGAGGACAACTACAACAACATACAGACAGATACAGTATCCATTCTTTTCTTCAATGAGTGTGATTGCATTTCTTGGATCTCTCTCTGCTTCTAAATTGATCCCTACAGCCATTCTATAGGTTTTACTTCTGCCATTTTTTAAACCTAATGTAATGTCGCCCTGTACTGTCGCATTCTGTCATTCACGGTTGTCGAAAGTACTACTTACTTTTCAGTAACAATGCATTCAGTAGTGCATGCACTTCCTTTATGTCACGTAAAAGATTTATGGTTAGCTTTGTACCCAAAAATGTCTTTATGTTCAATTATTGTTTGTCCATGCTGTGTTTTTTTTTTCTCTCAACAAAACCTACCCAAAAAGAAACCCCCATTCCCATCCATTTTACAAACCCTAACCCTCTTCCCCCGGGCTGTGTGGTTTTGCTTGATGTGTGACTAAATGACATCAATAATTCACACTTGCTGGGGAGGATAAGGTCATAGCAACAGGCTGGTGAAGGAATCCGAGGATATATTCTAGACTTACTCAGCTTCAGTACTATTTCTTGTAGAAGTAGCAAATGTCAAAGAAATCCTACACAAGTACAAGTTATACTATCAATACTTTACCATTTGTTAGGCTACATTGTGGCACTGTTCTAGTCTAGTGTACTGTCACCTGCTATATTCTCTATCGTACCGTTGTAATGCTACAGTAAGGACAAACCAGGTTTCATTTTCTTTTTTTCCATAGGCATGCAACTGCCACTGTGTCACACCACTAGTACCACCGCAATGAGGAGGAAATTTCATCCGCCCTGGATTGCCAACCTTAATCGCCATTTCCCGTGGAGCCAGCCCTGGGCCTAGCCCTACTTTCAAACACAAATTACAGGTAAGATAAGCGTTTGGTTGGATGTACTATAATGGATTATTAGGAGAGACGAGAGATTGACGGTAGTACTACTAAAGTCCTAGGACAATTCAGGAAAACAGACTTACTGTTAAACCCCCACCCACCAGACTCAAAAGCAGTAAAAAACAGGTATGGTCCGATAAAGTTTCAAAAAGTATATTTTTATAGCCCTAACAAAATAATCTCCCCCAAGACCCTCCCTAACCCCAACGATTGTCCTTCAAAAGTCCCCAAAAAACCCAACTCCCAATTCCCACCCCCCAAAAGTCTCTAAAAAAGGGGCAAGGGACACTACGGCAGGGTGCTGTTGACTTTAGCAGCCAGGGCATCATGCTCCTTGCGGAGGGTGGCATGTTCGAAGCAGAGGTTCTCCACCAAGTTCTTATAGCTTAGGACCTCCTGCTCCAGGTAGGACAGTCTGAGGCATAAGCGGCGCCGGCGTGCCTTGCAAATCCTGTGGGGGGCAGCTGCTGTCTTTGCTGCTCGGCGGTGGCGTTTGGCTTTGGTTGCCTGGCTCCGTACCGCTGGAGCACTGCGCTGGCTGGCAGCCCGCATGGAGGAGGATGCATCTGTCCCAGTGGATGTTGTTGTAGTACCAGACTGCGTCTCCTCCTCCTCCAGGGCCACCAGCCACCGATATTCAGCGACAATGGCATCCAGCCTCCGTTGCCGGGCCATTCGAGCCAGCTCCCTCCTCCTTGATGGTCTCTTGGATTTGGAAGGAGCAACTATATGAAGAAAGAAAGACATAGTCTGTAACCAATGCTCCTTAAGATTAACACAAAATGATTGAGCAGAAAGTTGTGTCACAGTACAAGTAGCAAATTGAAAGCACAGTACAAAACTATTGAGGACAGTATCTATGTAACCTCCGACTTCTTCATCCTTGTTCTAACATTAGTGGAAGTTTAAGGAACAAATTCTACGAGCACTATGGACTTCCATGACAGTCGACTATGACAGTACACCAGTCTTATTCTTCTTCTTCTCTCTTGTTTAGGAAAATTGGTACGTTATCTTATGCAAGCCGGCATAATGCCAGCGCAGTGAACTTGCACCCGAGAAAAACAGACGCACACCATACAGACTTGCGTTACTGTACCGGTCCAGTACATGCAGGTGGTGAAGCTCTTACTTTTCTATTACGGTTGGCACTGAGAATACTCTGTTAAAAGGGCTACTGCTTAATTAATTTAGCTTTCACCCTATAATGCAAATGAGTATTAGAAAAGGAAAATGAAGAAGCTAAATAATCTGATTATCTATCACTTCACATGGGATGTATTTGATGACATATGGGATGACTTTAGGTGCTTTGCTTATTATTGAGTGAACAGTGATACACCCACACATGAATGATGTACTACTACTAAACTAAAGTGATTAAGAGAGGTAGGGAGTGTCCACCGTAATAACCGGATATATGCTGTGCTTGCAGTTGCAATACAAACTACTGCTACTATTCATGGTAGTATTTGGACAAAACTACAACTTCCTTTCCTTGCCTTTCCTACACTGGAACGGATGTGCGGGTGCGGTGCTCTTCAAAGTAACACTTAGTTCATCCAGTGACCGTCTACTCTCTCTAGATACACATATGCTATCTAAGAGTCAGATAGTACCATGAATGATCCAGGCATCCATCCATTCAAAGTATATGCACACATACAGTTTCTGTTTCACCCACCCAGGCTGTTCTCCTTCCACCCATCCTTGCTTCATCATTCACCCAGCCATGCACCATACCATATTCTTTCCTTCCCAGCCACCTCGGGGACCAAGCAAACACATATCATTCTTCTTTGCCAGTCATCATTACATTTCTCGTCCTTCCACACTTACTTACACCCTTCTTTTGCTTTTCGTTCATCCCATCCATCAAGTTCATCTGAGATCTGATTGGGATTCTTCTCGCCAAAAACTTCACAGTTAAGTCGAAGTACATTTAGAGGAGGCTACTACCTGGTTTATTTATAATACACCCGTGCAGAAAGCACACTCTGCAGTCTTCAATCTCAATAAGTAAGGAATATATAGCTTACCTCTGCCCGCCACCACCGTGTCATCCCTCACAGAATTGTCCGGCACTTGTACCGCCTCCTCCCCAAAGTTGTCCTCGTCCAATGCCACCTCCGCGCTGGCCCCGCCTCCAGATGTTCCACCTACAAAGTACATTTAATAATGTTAGAATACACCACTCACTACTATATAATATTTGGTCTAGGAGAAAGAAAGAAATGTGAAAAAAACAGTATACAATTTAATAATTTGTGACTGTCTACTCTAAAGTAAAAATGTCCCTTTTTCCAGGGAAGGCTGTTGTCTTGCTGCACTTTTTGGCACAACTGATGAATGCTTGCTTTTTATTTTTAACACGCACCACTTTTTCTCCTAACAGACAGAAGCTTGACTTCTAAGAACACGAGCTGGATCAAGTTCAAACCAGGTGAGAGCTCGGCTCGACCACAAGAAATGTGTCCAATTAATCGTCAGCACTAAGCACTTTTCCATTTTCAGTTAAACGTTAACTTTTATGACAAACTTGACTTTAATAAATGTGTTTACTTTTAATAAAGCTTTTAAACTTAAATAGACTCTGTGGTTTTTGGTCCTCCAGACTAGAGTGGATGAGCTAAAGGTTTTGCAATTTTTGCAAGCATAAGTCCGTGCCTCTGACATCATTGGGGATCAATCATCGGTGACTTTGGGAGCTAAATGACTCTACCACACTATCTAGTCAGTAAGGAGATTGGGGGTTCAACTACAAAGTATGTTATCACTGAGGTATGTGGAAAGTCTAACAGCACCTATTATAATTGATAAGCTAAGCAATGCATTATTTAGTGTCCATAGTTCTGTTTGTGCAGATTTGTCCCTGCAACAGTAGTAGAATGGATTGTCCTCCTATCCAAACCAAAAGTAAAGTAGTATCTTATTCTTTCTTGGTGGTCATTCACCTTTTTATTGTTGGCAATTGTCAAAGCATAAACATTTAGAAGACTTGAAAAGACATTATGGACAATCCCAGAGGACTGCACTCAGTGCATAGAGCTATTGCTGACTAGAATGGGAGTCCAATGGAATTGCCAAATGTGCAATCTTAGTTAGCTACACAGACAGACTAATAAGAATAATCTAGTAATACCACACAGAGTCATAGTCGAGGCAGGATAAGAATTTAGATCCAGTCTACAAGAAGATCAAAGACGATTTAGAAAAAATCGAATGAGGAACGCTAGGAAAAAAGTAATTACTCTATATTAAAATTAAAACTTACTGGGGCCAGCAAAGGAGCCCTCGCCTGCCCGATCCTGGCCTGCATCCTGAACAGCACCCTCCTCCTCCTCCTCCTCCTGTGTCCTCCTCTTGCCCCTGGTGGAAGCTGATGTACAACATGAAAGAAAGAAAAACAGAAAACATGGATGATATTTGTCAACCAAATCAAACATTTCAAAAGAACTAACAAAATATTTTGGCCAAATAGCAAATAGACAACTATTCCACTGGATATATTATTGACCAATCTCATGTGGTATACTACGTTATTAGTATTGCTTGATTTGCGGACCGTCGAATTGGAAACTTCTTATGTAACTCACTAAACAAAGTACTAAAAAGGTTTGCCTAGGATTGGCAGGCAGCAGTCTGCAGCACGCGAAGTGACAGCCAAAGTCCATCGTGATTGCAGATCAGCGACAACACTAAAGTTTCCTACTACATTAACCAGTCATTAAAATACTCAAACTATCAATCCAGCACCACTATTTCTTCTTATCGCCATGTGTACAAAGGAAGGACTGGACTTGAGTCTGTAGGGGCTGATTTAGAAGCCCCTTGCGGCTCTTTTGCTCCATTGTTGCGTGACTTTTGTGACGCAGCGGCAGCACAAAAGAGGCGCAATGGTGCGGCGTATATTAACAACGTGACGCATATGGGAGATGCATCACGTTGTAAAGGGAGAGATATTAAGTAAAATAGATTAAAAAAAACTTCAAACAAAGGATGGCAGAGATTTAGAGAAGATACAAAAAGCATGCCCAGAACCATAGCAATGAATGAGAAACAAGATGGACGCGCCCGTTCACGACCGCGCGGGTAAGTTCACGCAAGATTTTCCTCGCGAACACTCGCGAAATTGTACTGGCGAGCCGCACACTTTGCGAGATTACACTTCGCGCCCGGAAACGGAAATACGTCATGCAAACAAGATGGTTGCGCCCTTGAACGACCGCGAGGGTAACTTCGCGCCTTGCGCTACAAGCGGCTCGCGAAAATGCACAAAACCTTGCGAACTAACACGCGGCAAAAAAACAAATCGCATAATCGCACGAATTCACGGCTTCCAAATCCGATCTCGCGCGTGTTCGCGGCCCGCGAATCCCGTGAAATTGCAGAAAAACAAGTTTTGCAAAACTGAAAGCACTCGGCATGTGCAAGAGTTCAAACTCATCATTAGTAACCATTCCCTGTAGTGCTTCCTGACTGGGGCCCCTCCAGAGTTCAGTTGCTAGTTGCAACAATTGTATGACCCTGCTCTGACCCTCACAGCAGGCTCATAGAATAGCTAAAAGAAGGCCACAAAGGTCCTGGAAAAAAAAATTGCACTGCAATAGAAAGCAAATTACTGATAAGGAAGCAGGTGCCAGACCTGGAATTTTAAAACAGTGACACATTAATAAACTAACCCCAAATTAATTCATGTCATTTGAAGCAGGGCAGGTGTGCTTGCTTTTCCCCCCCATAATCTACAGTGATGATGAACCAGAGAGTGGCATTGATGTAACAGAGGGTGGCATGGGTGAAACAGAGGGTGGCAGTGGTGAAACAGAGGGTGCTGGGAACCTGTGATGATGAACCAGACGTAGAAACAACATAGTCGCGACCGTGGCGAGCCGACAAGTAAGTTCGCGATTGCGAACTGGTACCAAACCCTCGCGAACTGGCAGAAACCCTTGCGAACACAAAAAAAATCTGCGAATTCGCGAGAATTCGCGGATTTTGCGGATTGCGAGTTTGCAAATTCGCAAAATTCGCGAACGCCAGATTCGCAAAATTCGTCCATGCTTAGTTGTATATAAGTTAAATGAGAATCATTGCAGTAAGTCCAACCTTTTTTACATTTTAAGTAGCATGTATAATGTCCTGATGTAGTTGAAGGACCATCATGATAAATAATAGCTTCAGTTGTAAAGGTTCTTCCTGAAATTGATAACTGAGAAGCCACAAAATTTTTGATACAAGTTGTCAATTTAGTTCCATCAGGTCTACATCGTTGGAAAACTAAAATGATATACTGGCCATAACTTTGTATAAATAATGTGGATTGCATTGGACATTTACATTGAGTACACACCATATTATTATCTGCTGCTTTAACTAGATTTTTAAATGACACTGATTTACAGTCTGGTAAAGTCAAATATATAAATCTTTCAGTGTCTATTCTAGTATTACTTGATGAACTACAATTGTGGCAGTCATGCTGCCATTGATAAGAAAGGCTGAAAAGATTATCTACATCTACACCTTCATCTTCCAAAACACCAAGCATATACATTAAAAATTCCTGACAATCCTGCTGAATGTTCTGTGAAAATGTATCTTGACCAGAACACATATCTAAAATATTTCGAATTTCTGTTACCCTTTCTATTTTTGCTCTATCCCTGCTACATTTCTCAAACACAGAATTCAATAAACCACATAATCTTTGATCCCGATTTTCAACAATCTGTTCTTGTAAAGTTTTAAGAAAAAAAACAACATTAACCACAACATTAGCATAGCAGTTGACACCAGAACTATTTTCAAACTGAAATCCAACAACATTTTCATCACAATCCTTTTTCTTTCCTCCAAATAACACATCATACTCCGTTCTAAGAATTTCTTGCATTCTCAAATGCACAAAAGCAAGCATTAGATTTGAGACCATGCTTACTTCATCAATGATAAGAAGTTTCATTTTCTTCAAGACTCTTGAAACTTCAGAACACGCATCTCCAGATAACTTGTTGTAATGCAATTTATTGTCATGCTCAACTGGCAGCATCAGTAAACGATGTAGAGTAATCCCTTTAATATTATGTGCTGCCAGACCAGTTGGAGCAGTTACAACACAAGACAGCGGTGAATAAGTCCTTTTCTGCAGATAAGTTGAAATGGCTTTAATCAGACAACTTTTTCCTGTTCCCGCTTCTCCACTTATGTAAAGTCGGACAGGCTCAAATGATGTACATGAGCACTCTTTTTTCTCATTTCTGAATCCATGTTCAATCTGATCTGTTACTTCGTCATATATCTTTTTCTGCTCAACGTTTAGTTGTTTTATCAAATCTTCTAAGTTAACTCCATCCTCTTGAGCTTGTTCCATAGCTCTTTCCACCTCATCCATGGCAGTTGCAGCTTCATTTTGGATAATTGGTCCTCCTAGTGGATCCTGGCTCAATGAAGTAGAACTCTGACTGTCTTGAGAACTGTCTCTAGCAATCTCTTCAGCAATTGTGGTTTCTTGCTCTATTTCTTCGTTCAACATTTGCAGATAATTTGGAAAAACAGGACATTCTATGGTATCCTTAGTTGCATTAAAAGAGTCTTCATAACACAGAAAATCTCCAAGTAGTTCGTCTTCTGTACGCCATGGCTTAAAGAGTTGCAAAAGAGCTAAATAGTAAAATTCTCTTTTGTCTGGAGCTTCGCAACTCAATTTTCGATGATTAATCAAATGGCCTTTTCTCTGCTTCACTAGACATCCTTCATACCCAATGACAGCATATTTTCCATTATTGATATCTTCTGTGATGTTCCTCTTATAACTGTAGTTTTGCAGAACTTCATATAAACAAGTGTTCTTAAGGTGAGTACTTCTATTTGGATAGTATGTATCCAACATATTTGTCTTCAAAATATCTGTACTGTTTGGTTCTTTCTCCGCCAAATATTCAATTTCTTGTACAGATTTCAAAACTCAGTTTCGTGTTGCAGCAAGACCTAGACTCACCCAAATGATTGTTCTTGATTTGGCATAGAGACTTCCTGATGATAACCGATCAGAACATTCATATGCTCCAATTTCTCGATGCGACAACATCTTCAGACTGAAACTGTATAATGTCTTGCTTAGACTCCTTTCATGTAAAAATGTCCTCCCACATTTCCTTCAGTTCTGTCTTTTCTTTTTTTGTGATGTAAGATGTCACATATCGAGACACAGCAATAGAGTTGTCAGCAACGAACTGAATATCCATGTTAGCATTCCACATGGACAAAATCACTGGGTTGTAGTCGTTGATGTACTTGGACTCTTCGTTTCTTTTTAAATAATATGTATTTTTGGGAGATTTCCTCGTCACAGTATGTCGTAGAGATGACATCAAATTTTTTACTCTTCTCTTAGAAATCACTGGTCGTGGAAACGCAAGACGACATTTCGTGTAGTACTTTTTCTTGTTTTTAAATTTTCAACGACAGTACTTTCCACAACGATGAGATTGAAAACGTAAAACTTGTTGCCTTAAACTGTTTTCTTCAGTAGTTTTTGGAACAGCACATGTTGAATACTGTTCAATGAAACTCATCACTGTTTCATCCGAATCTAATCCAAATTTGGGTGCATCTTTAATCCATAACAGCATATGTATATGAGGAGCACCTCTCGCTTGATATTCCTTCCTCCAAAAGAAATCCAAAACCTCTCCAAGGGGAGGATTTTTTTCGTTGGTAATAAAAGACATCATAGCTTCAAATCTATGATTAAAATATCTGCAAACATTCACTGGATCCAAAGAACACAGTTTTCCAGGTGTTTTCAATTCAATATTTTGTATGTTTCCATTTGCCTCTCGTAGAAATTGAAGTAAGTCGTCCCATGCATACTCAGCACAGCTAAGAGTAGGGAACCATGTAGGAGTTCCTAAGTTTCTTATCATACATTTCAATTCCCCATGATGACGGAACCAATACTCATTTGTTCCACGCTGACATGCCATGAGATTGATTAGCTGAGATTCCAAAATACTGTCTTGCAGATTGACTTTCTCCATAAAGTCCCTTGCTGAAACATTTTGCAGATGAGCTCCACTTTTCAATATATGATTAACTGCATAAGAAAGCCCAGACAAATCACTTTCATACAGTAGATGAAACAAATACGGAATGCATTGCCGAAACCTTGGATCTTCAGCATATAATCTTAAAGTCCGGTATTCAGCTGCAGGAATTTGAACTGGTCGATCGTCATATCGTCCACCACGATCTGTTGGAAATAACTGTGAAAAACAACGAGCTTCTAAACTTTCTTCCCATACACTAATGGGACTTCCTTTTGCTGCTTTAATTTGAAACAAGTCAATTGCATTCCCCATTACTTCTTTGGAGTGCAAAGGATGAACAGTATAATGTTCATATATTTCTTCACTTCTAGACACATCAACTTTTTCAATTTGGCCAACTGAACAATCACTGTCTTCTTCTGTAGCTGTTTCCTCTGCTCCAACACTTACATCTTTATAGTACTCATTGTTTTTGACCAAATACAATGTTGCCTTTTTGACTTTCCTAACATCCACTAAATCTTGCCAGATTTTCTTACTCTTTGTCGGAACCCCATTAACTAGAATAACCATAGGATCCTCTTCTACTCTTTCTACACCAATTGTATCAATATTTTTCTTGATATCTAGAGGCAAATAAACAACTCTTCCCTTTAATCCTCTTTGTAAATCTGTAGGAGGTAATTTCCCTATCTTAGGCTCCATGCAAACAATAGCTTGAAAAGGATGGACACATTGAATCAAAATTGATTCATAAGTATTTAAATCCATCAATTCAGAAGGAATATCTATCAACTGAAGATTATTATGAGCAGGTCTAGCAGGCATTCTATTTTCATTTAATTTTTTCAAACAATAATTACAAATACACTGATCAAAACTCAAATCAAAAGAATTCTCCACCAACAAATAACTTATTAAATCCTGTCATTCACTATTATTTTCCAATTCACATTTTGCATATAAATCAACTAACCTAGTCTGAAACTTATAATGAGTCCGTCGACAACATACACAAGTTAAATTAGGCCTTTCACTTGATTTCACCTTAAACTTGGTAATTTCCTCGTCAAACTTTTCTGTACTTGAAATCTGTACATTGTCTTCCACATTACCATCCATTACTATATCCATTTCTACACTGTCCTCTTTGTTCCCAAAATAACAAAACTCAATTTCTTCACAAATAGTCTTCACATCCACTTCAGATCCATGCAAAAGAGCACTGTTTAACTGTTTAGGCTTAAGTGCTGGACTTTTTGCATAATACAACCTTCTCACTAATTTCCTCACCTTATTATGATGCACTGCTAACATCCTAAAATGATGAAAAACACTCTGACATACTTTTCTAGACAGACAAGCCTGTGAATGCCCATGCAAACCTGTGCTTTCTCTCACTCTGCAAGGATCTAACTCTTGCAAGATCTTCATTTTTTGTTTTAGACTTTTCTTACTATATGTACGTAAGAAATTTCGAAGCAAATCGATTGAATCCTGTCGCACACTACAAATACTACTGCACTTCCATGTGTACACTGGACCCTTAGTACATCTCCCTAAAACTTCATCACTTAACACCTCTTCTGCAACTCTAGACACAAGTTTCTCTTTTTCTATCACACAACCATCTTTCACCTCTTATGCTCGACCACTGGTGTCAACTGCATGCACCAAATCATTTTCCTGAAAGTAACTCTCCTCATTAAAAAATGGCTCAGAACTTGAACTATGCATCCATTCTCCAGAAAATAGTTTACAAAAATTAGTCCGATTAATAATTCTTTTCCATCTACTGTTCGATTTGAAAATATCAATTGCCTTATTAAGTATTCTAATTCTATTGATTACTAAAATAAATAATTTTTTCTTAACTTCAAAAGCCTGATCAACAATCTTCTCTACACTTTTCTTTTTCTTGTAAAAAGCAGCTCTCTGTTTACCTTTCTTTTCATTTTTTAGCAAATTTAAAACTACCCTATTGGGAAACATTCGTCTACGAATGTCCCTAAATTGATTTAACCTTCTATTGCTATCCATAGTCTTATCTCCGGCTCCAATAGAGCCATTTTTTGAGGGCCTCTCCTTCCTTTTTAAATTTGTTCTCTGCTTCTGGATCTTCTTATGGAAAGGGGCGACCACTCGGTCCCCCCGCACGTATGGCAGAGTACCACGATCCCCCCGGGAAGCCATCTTGGGCGGGAGGCGTGTCTCGGCTGGTATGCCCGAAGCGGCGTAGCCGGGGCGCGCTTTTTCCCTCCCTAGAGTGGGCTGGCCTAGACACTGACGCGGCTGGCCACGCCCTCGGGGCAGGCAGGGGCGGGTTTACGCCCGCCCTGAAGATGGATAAAAGGGGACGCAAGACCAGAAGGCATCCTCTTGTTCCTGTGCTCTGAAGCTGCACCTCCTCGCTGCACGTGAGCTCGAGACGGAACGAAGAGCCAATTTTGAGCGTTGTAATCCTTCTTTTTGTCTTACAGATACTCGGTCGGAGAAATGCCCAAGAAAGGCGGAAAGAGAATGACGACTGAACAGATGCTTCGGGTCCTCATGAAGGAGATGACCGAGCTGAAGAAGCGGGTGGCGGAGAGAGAGGGGGAAGGGGGGCCGGAACGTCCTTCGGCTGGAGCAGCCCCGGGAGGGAGAGCCAAGAGGCCGAGGAGGGGACCAGCTGGGGGAGACGTCCCGGTTCCCCGTACCCCGCTTGAAGCGCCAACCCCAGTACCCGTGGAGGGGAATCCGATTCCCGTGGTGGTCACCCCGGTGTCCAATGAAGATATGCCGCCCGAGCTGGCAGCACAACTTGCAGCGTGGTTGGGCGAAGGTAGTGAGGGCGCCACGGCTGTCGACGCGCAGGCGCTGATGAAGCAACTGCGTGAGAAACGGGAGGCAGCCAAGGTGTCCGCGCCGGCTGCAGTAGTTGACAAGCCACAAGGGACGATGACGACCGTAGAGGCAGCGTCCGGTGCAGGTAAGCGGCCATTGCCGATTGCGAGGGATGAGTCAGCACCCTCTCGTAGAGAAAGGTTGGGTCAACATGTGCCTTTGGTAATTAAAGAGAAGATTTGGGCGGGGGAATATGTGAACATCTTCTCGTTGCTTGTTGATCATTATGAGGTGGAGCATGTTAAGGGCCAGAAAGACCTCATGCATCCGAGTGTTTGGCGCGCAAAAATGGCCGCCTTTAAAGTGAATGAGAATATTGGCAATTGGGGCAAGGCATGGGGGATTTTTACGTCGATCTTAGGGGAGCGTAGGCCCGAGTTACTTTCCGAGTTGCCGACCTATCAGTCGCGAATCATGGGGTACTCGACGTCACACCAGGGTAACCATTGGTTCTGCTACGATAATCTTTTTAGAAAGGCTAAAGAGCATAATAAAAGCTTAACCTGGGATTGTTACGATTCTTTGACATGGGATAAAATGAAGGAGACAGGTATGTTGAAAATGCCATTGGTAGGGGGTAATGTTGGCGAATCCTCCCGCCAATATGCGGGGACGCCCTTTCGATCAGGTACGGGTACCGACGATCACTCGAGACCTGCCAGCAATACAGGGAAAAGGGGGTTCTGCTGGAATTTCAACAGAGGTAAATGTACTAGGCCCCAGGGATCGTGTAAATTTAGACATGAATGTAGTGGGTGCGGGTCGTCCCATCCTGAGTCCACGTGCAAAGCCAAAACGGGTGATAACGGGGGTAGAGGAGGCGCCAAACAGGTCTAACATAGTCCGAGGGGCGCCTTTACCTACCCCGATTGATACCTTGGCGATGATTCCCTGGCTCAGTGAATACCCGGATCGTACTTCTGCTGGGGTGCTGCGGAACGGGTTTTCGTATGGTTTCCGCATCCCAGTAGGGGACTTTCAGGGTGTGGAGAAGTGTAAAAATCAACTTTCGGTCCTACAGCATACGACCGTGGTACAGGAGAAGATCCGGAAAGAGGTTACTCGAGGTCGGGTTGCCGGCCCGTTTAGTGTACCCCCGGTGCAGAGTTTTGTTTGTTCTCCTTTAGGGGTGGTCCCCAAGAAGGACCCGGGTGAGTTTCGACTGATTCATAATTTATCAGCTCCACGTGGTCTTTCTGTAAACGATGCAATAGACCCAGAAGTGTGTTCGGTGCGGTACGCATCTTTCGATGAGGCCGTAGCCATTTTGAATCGCCTGGGGCCCGGGGCGCTGATGGCGAAGTCGGATATCGAGTCAGCGTTCCGGTTGCTCCCGGTACACCCAGACGACCAGCGTCTCCTAGGTTTCATGTTTCAGGGTCATTATTACATGGATAGGTGTATGCCGATGGGGTGCTCTATATCTTGTGCCTATTTCGAGAAATTCAGTAGTTTTCTACAATGGGTCTTCACAAAGAGGACGGGTTTCCAACATGTAATGCATTACCTTGATGACTTTCTGTTCCTTGGGGCAGCCGGGGATCTCGAATGTGGCCAGGCCTTGGCCGAATTTTGTGTATTAATGAAGCAGTTTGGTGTGCCATTGGCACCGGGTAAGACGGTGGGTCCTGCGACTTGCCTCGAGTTTCTGGGGATCGAGTTAGACTCCAGTGAGGGTTGTTTTCGTTTACCAGCTGACAAAGTGGGGAAGTTCAGGGCAGCCCTGCAAATGAGTATAAACGGATCTAAAGTTACGCTGCATCAGTTACAGCAGTTGGTGGGACAGTTGAATTTTGCCCTGAGGGTTATACCGATGGCCCGCCCCTTTTCCCGTTCAATTGCCCAAGCTATGGTCGGCCTAAAGGAGGGTCATCATCGCACGAGACTATCGGCTGAGGTCCGCCAGGACATGCGCATTTGGTTAGCATTCCTGGCGGATTTTAATGGTCGAGTCGTCTGGAACAAACCGGCCGTGTCCTCTGAAGAGCTGGGGCTATGGACAGATTCGGCAGGTAGCATAGGTTTTGGTGCCATCTTCGGCACAAAATGGTCGGCACAAAGATGGCCGACATGGTGGCATGACAATGGACTGACAAGTAATATTGCTTTCTTGGAACTTTTCCCCATTTTGGTGGCTCTAAGAACCTGGCCCGAAGGGTTCAAAGATCACTCTGTGGTATTTTGGTCTGACAATATGACCGTGGTCGAGTGCATCAATAGCCAGGCAGCACGATGTAAACTGATTTTAAGACTGCTCAAAGAAATTGTTTTACTGTGTATGCGACTGAATGTGCTATTCAGAGCTAAACATGTCCCGGGGGTACTGAATCAGGCAGCTGATGCACTGTCTCGTTTTCATATGCAGGCTTTCTCGGGTTTCCTTCCCACAGCGGACCCAGAGCCGGCACCCTTTCCCGAAGCTCTCTGGTCTCTCGGTGCCCCGAACTTCGTCACCTCGTGGGAGAGAGCCTAGCACCAAGGACAAGGAAGGCATATGAAGGGGCGTTTCGGTCCTATTTAGCCTTTTTGGGGACTGATGGAGAGGGGCTCTGGGGCCACGAGGAATGGGTAGTGAATTTTCTGATGTCCTTACGTAGGGCTGGGAAATCGGTGGCTACGGCCCAGAGGCATCGTGCTGCCATTTCCTTTGTTGCCAGGGCTCATGGTATCCAGGACCCGACAGCGTCTTTCGTTGTACAGAAAGCGCTGCGTGGGTGGCAAAGCCTTGAGGGTCGCAGAGTAGATGAGAGGCGCCCGATAGGTTTGGATAGGTTGGCCCAGTTGTTGGCCACACTCCCTGCCACATGTTCATCTCAGTTTGAGACGGTGTTGTTCCGAGCCGCTTTTACGCTGGCATTTCATGGAGCGATGCGGGTAAGCGAACTGGTGGCGAGGAACAAACGGGATGTGACAGGGGGTTTGTGCCGGGAACACGTTCAGGTCAGAGGAGAGACAATGACTGTCTCCTTTGTCAGGTCCAAGACCGATCAAGATGGGATGGGTGACTGCATAATCATACCCAGGATTCCCGGGTCCTCCATGTGTCCAGTAAAGTGTTTAGAAAACTACCTAGCACGAAGGGTGGCATCATGGGGGGGGACCTTGTTGAGACACGCGGACGCCACCCCACTGACGAAATTTCAGTTTCAGCGGGTGCTTGCGATGTCAATTGCCGCTGCGGGCTTGAACCCGGGCGAGTTTGGGACCCACTCCTTTCGGATAGGGGCTGCTACGGAAGCTACAGCTAGGGGTCTTAATGTTGAACAAGTGAAACGAGTGGGGCGTTGGTCCTCCAAGTGTTATAAGAGGTATGTGCGGTTGCACATGTTGTGAAGCTGTAATGATGTACTCACGCTTCTTGTCTTTGTTTGGTTTTCAGTTGCGCAAGCCTACGAGGCGGGGCGGACTATGCAGTCGACCCAACACCGGGCCAGCGGTCAGACATCACCGGCTGTGAAGAAGGAGGTGTGGGTCGTGGGCCACTCATACGTGAGGCGTGCCGCGGACGTATTCAAAGCAGGTGACATGATTCACGTAGCTGGGGAATACGGGTACAGGGTGTCCTTCTACGGAAGAGGCGGGCTCTGTATTGACCAGTTTCAAGCATTTTTCGAGGGTTTGTTAGGGCGGACGAGGTCACCGCTGTCTATAATCATAGTGCATCTAGGGGGCAACGATTTGGTCACCACCGGTAGACGACTTCTCCTGGAGGCAATGCTTTCCACTGTAAGTTGGTTGGCGAGGAGAGTTCCGGGGTGCACAATTGCGTGGTCCCATATGATCCCACGAAAGGTGTGGCGAGGGGCTATTTCTGTGCCTGCTTTGAATCACTCTGTGAGGAAGCTTAATAACAAAGTGAGTAGGTTGTTCCGTTCCAGGACATTGCATTCTATTTCGCATGGCTGTATTAATGATGACAGTATGTATTTGGGGGATGGTGTGCATTTGTCTCGGGTGGGGAATGAGTTACTCATAGGAGACTTCTTAGCATGGTTAAAAACGTTAAAACATGACCTTTAGGTAGGAGCTTTGTGGGGGGTCCGGATAGCCGGTCAACTATCCGGCCTGTGGCGGTAAGGTCATGATCGGTGAGCACTAATTGGAAGATCCCTATGAGTGGGCGTCACCCAACACGGATGGGAGCGCTCGGGAGAGGTGGCCATTGGCCCCTCAACGGGGAGGCGGTCCCTTCTAAGGATGGGTCGCCGAAAGAAAAGGAAAGGCGGTCAAGGCCCCTTCCTGTGTAGGAGGGGTTACAGCCCCCTCCTGGGGAATTTCCCGGGGCCAGTGATGTCTGCGACGGCAGATGTGGTAAGTTGTGCTGGGTTTGGGGGGGGTCTACGCTACCTTCTAGATACCTCACACGAGTCCTCGAACGACCTTTAAGTGGCGTCGAGTTTTATTGGTGCCCCCGTCAAGTCAAAGGGAAATTGGTAGTTGCACTTGAGGTACGCCTCAGTGCTGTCGCCCCTCACAAGTGGGGGGGGTATTTCTGGTTAGGGATCTTGACACCGGTTACGACCTTGCCGTTGGCCCTTAAACGTTAGGATGTACAATTTCATAATTTCAAGTAAATGTGTGTAGGATGTTAGTTCGGCTAGGAGAACCTCTGTATTAGAGAATCTGTTAAGGTTAGCCAAACATCGCAATGTGGTAATGAAATTGTACATAATATAAAATGTTGATTTAATGTTTTAATTTTGTTTTAATAAATACGGCCGGGAGGGTTACTCCCTCCCTCTTCCAAAAACTTCAAGAACTGTTTCCGGTTTCCCTCCTTTGGGGATTGTGTTGAGAGGGGGTGGCGGGTATCTCAGCCATATGGAAAGGGGCGACCACTCGGTCCCCCCGCACGTATGGCAGAGTACCACGATCCCCCCGGGAAGCCATCTTGGGCGGGAGGCGTGTCTCGGCTGGTATGCCCGAAGCGGCGTAGCCGGGGCGCGCTTTTTCCCGCCCTAGAGTGGGCTGGCCTAGACACTGACGCGGCTGGCCACGCCCTCGGGGCAGGCAGGGGCGGGTTTACGCCCGCCCTGAAGACGGATAAAAGGGGACGCAAGACCAGAAGGCATCCTCTTGTTCCTGTGCTCTGAAGCTGCACCTCCTCGCTGCACGTGAGCTCGAGACGGAACGAAGAGCCAATTTTGACCCACCCACCAGCCCCTGAAGACAGCCAGTTGTTTTGAATAAAAGTTGATGGATAACTATAATTTCGTTTACAGGTTGTGGTATTATCGTGTTGATTTTGAGTGTGTAATAAAGAATGGTCTATGTCATTTATGTTTTATGATTAAAGAATTCGGCTTTAAGCATGCTTTTATTACGGTCGTAGTAGCCAATGTATTTTTAGTTTAATAGGTTAGTTAGCATTGTCGTATTTATTTTTGGTCGGGCGGTAAGGTCATGATCGGTGAGCACTAATTGGAAGATCCCTATGAGTGGGCGTCACCCAACACGGATGGGAGCGCTCGGGAGAGGTGGCCATTGGCCCCTCAACGGGGAGGCGGTCCCTTCTAAGGATGGGTCGCCGAAAGAAAAGGAAAGGCGGTCAAGGCCCCTTCCTGTGTAGGAGGGGTTACAGCCCCCTCCTGGGGAATTTCCCGGGGCCAGTGACGTCTGCGACGGCAGATGTGGTAAGTTGTGCGGGGTTTGGGGGGGGTCTACGCTACCTTCTAGATACCTCACACGAGTCCTCGAACGACCTTTAAGTGGCGTCGAGTTTTATTGGTGCCCCCGTCAAGTCAAAGGGAAATTGGTAGTTGCACTTGAGGTACGCCTCAGTGCTGTCGCCCCTCACAAGTGGGGGGGTATTTCTGGTTAGGGATCTTGACACCGGTTACGACCTTGCCGTTGGCCCTTAAACGTTAGGATGTACAATTTCATAATTTCAAGTAAATGTGTGTAGGATGTTAGTTCGGCTAGGAGAACCTCTGTATTAGAGAATCTGTTAAGGTTAGCCAAACATCGCAATGTGGTAATGAAATTGTACATAATATAAAATGTTGATTTAATGTTTTAATTTTGTTTTAATAAATACGGCCGGGAGGGTTACTCCCTCCCTCTTCCAAAAACTTCAAGAACTGTTTCCGGTTTCCCTCCTTTGGGGATTGTGTTGAGAGGGGGTGGCGGGTATCTCAGCCATATGACCATTAACATTACTTTTTGAGCTACATAAATTGTGAAGAAAAGACTTAATTGTCTTACCAGGAGCTTTCCTGGTGTTTTTTGAAGTACTTGTTGTAGAAGATTCTTGTATTTCCTTTAATGATTTTGATTTTTTACGTATGGTATTTTTTCTATTCCTTTGCCTTGATGGCATTTTTGCTTGCTTTTAAAATGTTGATTTCAATCTGTGGTTCTGAAAAAAATAACACATTAAGACCACTATTAGCAAACAACAAAGTAATGACAAAAAGAAAACAATATAAACACTAATTTGCAACATATTAAAGTTTATACCACAGCAACTCAGGGCCTTATTTATGAAGGCCTTACGCCACGAGTGTGTCACTTATTTCCCATGTTTAAAGTGATGCACTGGCTGCACAAGGCAATCATAAATAAGGGCCAAATTAAAATACCATTCATTTGCACCCAAAATCGTTTTTTGAATAACATTTTAGAAAAACTGCGCAGAACCTATGTACAACCACTCAATATCACTTTTGAAACCTCACTGTTTCCCAAAATACAAATCCTCTATTTTGCAAATGTTCATAGCAAGTATTATCAAAAAGCAAGACACAAACCAACAACAAAAAAAATCAGGGCCTTATTTATGAAGGCCTTGCGCCACAAGAGCGTCACTGATTTCCCATGTTTAAAGTGATGCACCGGCTGCACAAGGCAATCATAAATAAGGGCCAAATGAAAATACTATTGATTGGCACCCAAAATCGTTTTTTGATTAATATTTTAGAAACACTGCACAGAACCTATGTAAAACCACTCAATATCACTTTTGAAACGTCACTGTTTCCCAAAATACAAATCCTCTATCTTGCAAATGTTGATATCAAGCATTATCAAAAAGCAAAAAACAAACCAACAGCAAACAAACTCAGGGCCTTATTTATGAAGGCCTTGCACCACAAGAGCGTCACTTATTTCCCATGTTTAAAGTGATGCACTGGCTGCACAAGGCAATCATAAATAAGGGCCAAATGAAAATACCATTCATTTAAACCCAAAATCGTTTTTTGAATAACATTTTAGAAAAAATGCGCAGAACCTATGTACAACCACTCAATATCACTTTTGAAACCTCACTGTTTCCCAAAATACAAATCCTCTATTTTGCAAATGTTCATAGCAAGTATTATCAAAAAGAAAGACACAAACCAACAACAAAAAAAATCAGGGCCTTATTTATGAAGGCCTTGCGCCACAAGAGCGTCACTGATTTCCCATGTTTAAAGTGATGCACCGGCTGCACAAGGCAATCATAAATAAGGGCCAAATGAAAATACTATTGATTGGCACCCAAAATCGTTTTTTGATTAATATTTTAGAAACACTGCACAGAACCTATGTAAAACCACTCAATATCACTTTTGAAACGTCACTGTTTCCCAAAATACAAATCCTCTATCTTGCAAATGTTGATATCAAGCATTATCAAAAAGCAAAAAACAAACCAACAGCAAACAAACTCAGGGCCTTATTTATGAAGGCCTTGCACCACAAGAGCGTCACTTATTTACCATGTTTAAAGTGATGCACTGGCTGCACAAGGCAATCATAAATAAGGGCCAAATGAAAATACCATTCATTTAAACCCAAAATCGTTTTTTGAATAACATTTCAGAAAAAATGCGCAGAACCTATGTACAACCACTCAATATCACTTTTGAAACCTCACTGTTTCCCAAAATACAAATCCTCTATTTTGCAAATGTTCATAGCAAGTATTATCAAAAAGAAAGACACAAACCAACAACAAAAAAAATCAGGGCCTTATTTATGAAGGCCTTACGCTACAAGAGCGTCACTGATTTCCCATGTTTAAAGTGATGCACCGGCTGCACAAGGCAATCATAAATAAGGGCCAAATGAAAATACCATTGATTGGCACCCAAAATCGTTTTTTGATTAATATTTTAGAAACACTGAGCAGAACCTATGTACAACAACTCAATATCACTTTTGAAACGTCACTGTTTCCCAAAATACAAATCCTCTATCTTGCAAATGTTGATATCAAGCATTATCAAAAAGCAAAAAACAAACCAACAGCAAACAAACTCAGGGCCTTATTTATGAAGGCCTTGCGCCACAAGAGCGTCACTTATTTCCCATGTTTAAAGTGATGCACTGGCTGCACAAGGCAATCATAAATAAGGGCCAAATGAAAA
The DNA here is from genome assembly GCF_964263255.1 of Lissotriton vulgaris. Lineage (NCBI taxonomy): Eukaryota > Metazoa > Chordata > Amphibia > Caudata > Salamandridae > Lissotriton > Lissotriton vulgaris. The sequence goes on along the minus strand of NC_141696.1, from coordinate 649,909,282 downwards.
TACCATTGAATTGCACCCAAAATCGTTTTTGGAATAACATTTAAGAAACACTGCACAGAACCTATGTACAACCACTCAATATCACTTTTGAAACCTCACTGTTTCTAAAAATACAAATCCACTATCTTGCAAATGTTTATAATAAGTATTATCAAAAAGCAAAAAACAAATCAACAGCCAACAAACTCAGAGCCTTATTTATGAAGGCCTTGCGCCACAAGAGCTTCACTTATTTCCAATGTTTAAAGTGATGCACCGGCTGCATAAGGCAATCATAAATAAGGGCCAAATGAAAATACCATTGATTTGCACCCAAAATCGTTTTTTGAATAACATTTTGAAACACTGCGCAGAACCTATGTACAACCACTGATTATCACTTTTGAAACCTCACTGTTTCCCAAAATACAAATCCTCTATTTTGCAAATGTTCATAGCAAGTATTATCAAAAAGCAAGACACAAAACAACAACAAAAAAAATCAGGGCCTTATTTATGAAGGCCTTGTGCCACGAGTGCGTCACTTATTTCCTATGTTTAAAGTGATGCACCGGCTGCACAAGGCAATCATAAATAAGGGCCAAATGAAAATACCATTCATTTAAACCCAAAATCTTTTTTTGAATAACATTTTAGAAAAAATGCGCAGAACCTATGTACAACCACTCAATATCACTTTTGAAACCTCACTGTTTCCCAAAATACAAATCCTCTATTTTGCAAATGTTCATAGCAAGTATTATCAAAAAGAAAGACACAAACCAACAACAAAAAAAATCAGGGCCTTATTTATGAAGGCCTTGCGCCACAAGAGCGTCACTGATTTCCCATGTTTAAAGTGATGCACCGGCTGCACAAGGCAATCATAAATAAGGGCCAAATGAAAATACTATTGATTGGCACCCAAAATCGTTTTTTGATTAATATTTTAGAAACACTGCACAGAACCTATGTAAAACCACTCAATATCACTTTTGAAACGTCACTGTTTCCCAAAATACAAATCCTCTATCTTGCAAATATTGATATCAAGCATTATCAAAAAGCAAAAAACAAACCAACAGCAAACAAACTCAGGGCCTTATTTATGAAGGCCTTGCACCACAAGAGCGTCACTTATTTCCCATGTTTAAAGTGATGCACTGGCTGCACAAGGCAATCATAAATAAGGGCCAAATGAAAATACCATTCATTTAAACCCAAAATCGTTTTTTGAATAACATTTCAGAAAAAATGCGCAGAACCTATGTACAACCACTCAATATCACTTTTGAAACCTCACTGTTTCCCAAAATACAAATCCTCTATTTTGCAAATGTTCATAGCAAGTATTATCAAAAAGAAAGACACAAACCAACAACAAACAAAATCAGGGCCTTATTTATGAAGGCCTTACGCTACAAGAGCGTCACTGATTTCCCATGTTTAAAGTGATGCACCGGCTGCACAAGGCAATCATAAATAAGGGCCAAATGAAAATACCATTGATTGGCACCCAAAATCGTTTTTTGATTAATATTTTAGAAACACTGAGCAGAACCTATGTACAACAACTCAATATCACTTTTGAAACGTCACTGTTTCCCAAAATACAAATCCTCTATCTTGCAAATGTTGATATCAAGCATTATCAAAAAGCAAAAAACAAACCAACAGCAAACAAACTCAGGGCCTTATTTATGAAGGCCTTGCGCCACAAGAGCGTCACTTATTTCCCATGTTTAAAGTGATGCACTGGCTGCACAAGGCAATCATAAATAAGGGCCAAATGAAAATACCATTGAATTGCACCCAAAATCGTTTTTGGAATAACATTTAAGAAACACTGCACAGAACCTATGTACAACCACTCAATATCACTTTTGAAACCTCACTGTTTCTAAAAATACAAATCCACTATCTTGCAAATGTTTATAATAAGTATTATCAAAAAGCAAAAAACAAATCAACAGCCAACAAACTCAGAGCCTTATTTATGAAGGCCTTGCGCCACAAGAGCTTCACTTATTTCCAATGTTTAAAGTGATGCACCGGCTGCATAAGGCAATCATAAATAAGGGCCAAATGAAAATACCATTGATTTGCACCCAAAATAGTTTTTTGAATAACATTTTGAAACACTGCGCAGAACCTATGTACAACCACTGATTATCACTTTTGAAACCTCACTGTTTCCCAAAATACAAATCCTCTATTTTGCAAATGTTCATAGCAAGTATTATCAAAAAGCAAGACACAAAACAACAACAAAAAAAATCAGGGCCTTATTTATGAAGGCCTTGTGCCACGAGTGCGTCACTTATTTCCTATGTTTAAAGTGATGCACCGGCTGCACAAGGCAATCATAAATAAGGGCCAAATGAAAATACGATTCATTTGCACCCAAAATCGTTTTTTGAATAACATTTTAGAAACACAACACAGGACCTATGTACAAGCATACAATTTCACTACTGAAACTTAACTATCTGCTTCCAAATATTCTCCATAGAGCAAACAAGTCTCTATCTAAATTAAATAAATCATTACTTACCTTTACAAATGGTTTGGGAGATTGAAAACAGTGTAAGACACACATACCAATTTTTCTTTAGCAGAGCAAAAGGTGTGCACTCAATACACTGAAACCAAGACTGGCATAGAAAATCTCTAACTTTACACACATATGCCTTATTTCAACCAATCAAAAGTATTCCCTCACTATTTTCAAACCAACACCCTTCCCCCTCTCAGACCTTTCTATCTGTTACCATAGGAACTCCCTCCTAACTGAACTCTCAGGTTCAAAAGTTTATTCTACAATGTTGCAAATTAAGTCAGCAAGGATGTTTGACCTCTCAATACACCAGCTCATCCAAGGCATTATTGCTTTTAGTGACTTTTTCTTAACCATTCAAATTGCTTCTTACACACAACACAACCATGCACCCTAACTTTCTGTTTTCAACTAACTGAATCCACCAATCATTGCTTGCAACAGCAATTATTTTTTTGTAAACTCCTACTGTTCCAAATGCCATTTCATTCCCACACTTCATCTGACTGCACCAGAACCTTCTCACATCATGTATTCTGTATGGATTATTGGACATAGCTACATCCACTAGGCTCAAAGGTATGCAGCAAGCAGAAATTATCACAACCTTGATTTATCAAATGTGGAAATCAAGTGGATTGGCCAGAGAGGATTGAGATGTCATCAATTGATAGAATTGGTGAAAACCTTTTTGCATCTGCCAAACCCTGACCGCTTAATAGTGCACTGTGGTGGAAATGATTTGGGCAGTATGACTGGGGTTGGTCTGGAAATGCTTTTAAAGGACACCTTTGATCAATTGATGAAACTTTTTCCACAAACTGCCTTGGTATATTCCAAAATATGCCAAAGACAGAAATGGAACTGGTCCAACCAATTTTGTCCACAATTTGAGAAAGCACGGAAACATGTTAATAAATCTGTGTCTGCTTACATGAGAGACTGTGGAATGGGTTCCATATACAATAATAAATTGTGTTACAACATGCAAGACATCTACAGAGGAGATGATGTGCATTTCTCAGATGAGGGAAATAGAATATTCCTCCTGAATTTAAGACTGTGCATTGGAACCTACGTGTAGGTACCTAAATCAGCCACAGAACCCAAAAGCTCTTTTCAGAGCTTCCCTACCTCTGATCATTCAAAACGTTTATCGTTTTCTAACTTTTTTCACTATTTTTCACCAACGTACGCTCCCCGGTACGCTTACCGGTGCGCGTACCGAGCGCTCCCCCGCGAAATCTTTCAAATTATTTTTTATTTTTTGCCTATATGAGCGTCTTAAGCCCCCCTCAGAAAACCTAGAGGGTTAGGAAGTAAATACAGTGCCCCCTTCTACCCATTCCCAACGTTGTTTGTCCTCCATCTTGTGTCTCGATTGTACCGAAACACAAAATGGAGGACTCCCGTAACGCTGCCGGTGCGCCTACCGGGGCGCGCACCGGTAAGCGCTCCCTTAAAAAAAGATGGGAAAGTAATTTACAGGAAAACCACTGGAGACACTTTCATCAAATATAGAATAGGCCCTACTACATAGCAGTCCCTACCTTTTACCTAAATTTGGTGGAATTCCATTGAGACATTTAGGCTGTAGGCCTGTCTAAATATCCTGAGGTAAATTACATGACCAAAACACATATGAAGTGTTAGAATTTACAACCAATTAAAAAGTTACTTTCATTTTCTACGATTATTTCCTGACATTTGATTGGTTATGTACATGAATATATATAAAAAAAGAGAGGGAAACACAGCCATTTTGACTACTACTACCTGAAGTACATTTGAAAAGAAATTACACTGACAACTTCAACTGCTTTCTCAAAGGTAAGTTGTTATTTTGGAAAGTGAAGTATGTTGTGCACTTTAAGTTAATTTGAGAAAAATATTCTGTTAGTTATATACTATCCCACTGTAATAGATATAGATTGAGATAGGCTTCTCTGTTATAGATATAGATTGAGTTAGGCTTCCCTTGTATTATTATAAATTTACTTAGACTTTATCACATACACTTTTTTATATTTCAAATTCCAGCCTGATACCATACACTACCCAAAGATAGCTTCACTGTTACAAAAATCCAAACAGTCTGTCTGAACTTAAACACAACAGTGCCCTTTCTCTACTGATATATTTATTTTTTATGCAATTTACAGCAACAAAATGGAAGGAGAACAGGATATTTCTTTTGAAATTGTTTTGGACAACAACACAGAAGAAAGAATTACTGAGAATGATGACTTTGATTTTATGGATGTGTCTCTGGACCATGGATTAGTTCAGTGTGTGGAATCAATGGAATCACAGAATGAAACTGAGGACATTCCAGACAATATATTATTAGAAGTTTTATTAAATTATGAAAAAGAATCAGAAGAATAAATTTATATTTAATAATCAAAAATTGTTCGATCCATTATTCATTTTTATATGTAATTCATCAAGTAGTTCCAAAATGTTTAAAATATAAAGTGAGACTTATAGTATACTGTGCAACTTTTTTGTGTTACATAGTAAGTTTGCTCATAGTTACTTCCTTTCTCCCACTATATTATCTCCAATGTGTATTTAACATCTCTTTATCATCTCCTGCCTCCATGTTGTTTCTGCTTTCCTGACAGACTACGCTATGAATTCCATATACCACAATAACGTCTGTAACAACATGCAAGATATCTACAAAGGAGACGGTGTATATTAAAATATAGACTCTGCATTGGTACCTACATGTTGGTACTTAAATAAAAAATAAATAAAACAACAAAAAGAACAATTAATAAACATACAATTTTTAAAAGTGTCATTCTTTTTTCCCCATAGTACGCTTCCCGGTCCGCTCCCCGGTGCACGCACCGGGCGCTCCCCCCGCAAAAATTGAAAAAAACATTATTATTTTTTGGCCCCGCGGGGCCCTTTTAAAGCCCCCACATCAAACCTTGGGGGTCAGGGAGGGTCTACTCTGCCCCCTTATGATAATTTCTCCCTTTGTTTTGGCCACCTCTCATGTCTCGATCCTACCGAGACACAAGATGGCGGCAGCTCCAGACTGTTTGGAATGTTTACAGACACCCATGACCCAACCAGCTTTCCGTGCGCAAGCCGCGTGGCGCGCCCGGTGCGCTCCTAGGTGCGCGTACCGGGGCGTGCGTATAGATATATATATTTTTTTGTACCTAAATTACTCAAAATCCACTGGAGCACATATCTTTAAACATAGCAAAGGAACATCGGGCAATCAGTCCCTACAATTTTGCCAAGTTTGGTGGAAATCCATTCAGCCGTTCGGGCTAAAAGTGAGGTCGACAGCCCTATGGAAATTAACATGGGGAAAACGCTTTTTGGGACCCCCTATTATGTCGGCCCCCGGTTGACGAATCCCGCCCAAACTTTCAGGGAAGGACCGGAGCTCGAAGAGGCCATTTTGAGGAAATTTTCAGGCAGATTCGTCAACCGGCGCCAAAGTTATTCCAAATAGAATTTTGTGATTTAACATTGAAAAAAATCCTAACTATAACTACCTACTGGCAACCGCCAGTAGGTAATATATATATATATATAGATATATTACCTACTGGCGGTCGCCAGTAGGTATATATAGTTAGGATTTTTTCTCTATGGAACTTTTGAAAATTTTATGTCAATAACTTTGGCGTTTGTGGACGGAATCGGCTGAAATTTTCAGGAAAATGGCACATTTTGTTTTTGAGCAGCCCCTGAAAATTTGGGGGGGTTTCGTCATGGGGGGGGCCGAGAAAAAAGGGGGGTCCTAAAACGCGTTTTTCCCATTCATTTTTCCATAGGGCGTTTGGCCTCACTTTTAGCTCGAACGGCTGGATGGATTTACACGAAACTTGGCAAAATTGTAGGGACTGTTAGCCTGATGTGCCTTTGCTAGGTCTCAATATATGTTCTCCAGTGGATTTTGAGAAATTAACGTTTTAAAAAACTGATATATCTGTGACAGCGTCCCGGATAGCGCTCCAGATCGCGTACTTTTCGCGTAACGGAGCTTTGCAAAGCGAAGCTGATTGGCTCTCCGGTGTCTGTCAACATTCTAAACAGTCCGGTGCGGCCGCCATCTTGTCTCTCGGTAGGATCGAGAGACAAGAGGAGGAGAAAAACGAAGGGGGAATTTAATGAAAGGGGGCAAGGTAGTGTGGTAAATAAAGATTTACCTATGCGGAATTTCTATGCGGTAAAGTTCAATAAAATAACTCAATCGAAAATGAGAGGCAGAGTCCGTGGCATCTGAGTTTATAAGGGTTTTATTCCATAAAATGGAATTGGTTCGAACCAGGTATCATGTTCCATCACCACGAGGGTTCAGGAAGGGATAGACAATGCTTTATTAACAGAGTACAATATATATAGTCATTGCATACAGTGGTGATGGATACAGAAGGCGTAACAGCTAAAAAGAAACGAGATAAGAACACATGTGCGTAACAGAAGGCGTGCACGAGGGCGTACACGGAGGTGTGTGCTAGAAATGTCACATAAAAGTGTCACAGGTGGGTGGATCCATAGAGGAACCATACAGGAATCCTGCAGTGTCAGCAGAAATATTGGGCTAGATGCGCGCGCAGGCAACATGACGTGTGATTGACGTGGAACTGGAGGGTGAAGGGGACTTGACATTTGCACTATACGGGGAGACAGAAGTCTGGCGTGTCAGAACAACCTAAACCCAAATCATATCTGGTATCTTGTGTTTGAGGAACTGTATTATCTAGAAGGAAAGGTCTCTCGGGCAGAGGCTATTCTATACTGACTGCTAGTGCGTGCATATGTGACTACGTGTCTACGTGTAAAGCAAGGGGGCCATGGGCCTACCATGGTAACGGGAGCAATGAATTACTTGCACGGAGACAGAAAGGCCGGGCCCTTTGCTCTGCAGCTGGGGAGGTGTTTACCTAAATCTCTAGACAGGAACGTATTTTCGAGGAGCGGAGCAGATAACTTGAAGGCTGAATACTGTCTTGGCAGGCAAGCAGGCCGAGCCGGGCACCGCTCGCCGCGCAGGGAGTAAGGCAAGGGTCATGGATGCGGATCCAGGCTGCAGCTTTCGGAGGCAGAAGGCAGAAAGGGCTCGATGGCAGAAATCAGGGCCTAACTCGCCAGAGCCAGGAAAACGTGAAAAGTGCACCATGTAAAGACGGTGGCACGGCATACTTAGGAACTGAATAATCGATCCATTCATGGTGGATCTGAAAGAGGACATGTTAACGTTGGAGGCAAATGTATTTGCGTCTTCATAGCTGGTTGTGGAGGGAACATACATGTACTTGAAGCACGTACATGGAGCCATTGGGGTCTACGTTAGGGGACACAATTGACCATAAAATTCATATTACCTCATTCCCTCCTTGTCCCCTACGGACCCTTCATGATATATCAATCCTCATCAATCTATCAATCTGTTCATGTAACATCATTTGCTCTTCTTTTTTCAGGCGGGGTTTAGAACGTGAACTTGAATGAGGAATACATGATGTGGCGCACAAGCCGCAAATCGCTGGCCCACATTGCAGACATAAACAACAACTGAATACTATGAGAAGGGCTATTCCTAGGAAGGATAGGACTTTCCATCCACAGGCTGATAACACGCTCCAGAGCCAACCGGACCAAGTCCAGGTGCCTGGATTCTGGTGTATCTGACTTGCAATCTTGTGGAGACGGGTTATGGCTTTATATACTGATGGTGCGTTTTCTGGAATGAAAACACAGCAGCTCGATCCGATGACTCTACAAGCTCCGCCCCTATCGGCCAGGATGACGTCAAGAACAAGACGATTTTGAAGAACGACAAGTCTCATAGCAGACTGTTCCTCTGTTAAGTTGCCTAGGGCGGAAGTAGTTTCATTTACTACTGCTTCAAGGGTTCTGGTTAGTTTACGTATCAGTTTACTATTAAAGACAGTACCTAAATAGGGAAAGAAGCCTTTATTAAAGTCTGTGTATTGCTCCCATGCCGTTTCAGTCTAGTCGACAATCGGGAGATCTCTCTTGGATCTAATGTGTACTAGATGGGAGTCCCTATGATAATCAGGAGGGGCTAGGAAAACGGGTGGCAGAAGGAATGCGATGTAACAAGTACCATCCCAATCTAGAGGTAAGCGTAGATATGCTGTATGACCACAAATGAAATAAGAATGACGGGAAGCCATGAATGTAGACTTGCCTTTATCACTGAATTCGATCACAGTAGTACATTTACTATGACCTAGGTGTACTGAACCATTCTTTCTGACACATAATTCACCTTTGACTGGTAATACTGACATAACGGGTAAGTCTGGTTTTGTATCGGACTGGACATTCAGAATCATGAGGTTAAGTGTAAAATTACCTAATCCATATACTTCGTTTTCTAGATCGGTCCCTGTCCTTTGGGGAAGACCCTCCTTGTCAGGGAAACATACTTTATGCATAACTGTGTTCAGATTTCCCCATACCCAATTGCCCTGGTAAACTATGGAATCAGAATTTAAAGAATTCATTAAACTAAACCATGCACCACAGGAACCATTGTGTGTGAACGGATACGGAAAGAGGGGCAGAACTCCCTTGTATTTCTGATAGGGAGGGAGTCGGCCACATATCCAACAATTTGTAGCATTGCTGGTCTGATGGGAATGATGTAACATACTGATAAAGGTATTGTTGCGCAGCGCAAGTCGGTAAGATAACTCGTGCGGGGGCAATGCACTGAAAGTGTGCTCGACAGTGTCATTTGAAGAAGAATGTGCACGTGTGAAAATAGGAAAGTATATGTGTAGCAATATACTTGCAGCAATAATCATAAGACTCAGAAAAAACATAATCAGTAATGTCACTATGCAGTGACTACGGAGAGATTTACAATATTCACGTTTCTTGAGCTGTTTCTGTCTATCTCTCTCTCTATTGGGGTCTAGCGGGTACATGTCAAAAACTTGTCTAACCGATTCACCTAGGGGAGGACTTAAACAATTAAACTGTCTGACTTGCTAGACCTCAACTTCATGCGAAATTCTTGAGAAGGAGTTTTCTCTACCAGGGGGAGTTTAGTATCAGTCTCTGGAAGGGGGCCGGGCTGGGAGTCTAGTTTTGGCGGCAGTCCAAAGTGTCTTTTTACATGACTCGAGTGGAGCCAGCCCTTACGGCCCTCCACCTTGATTGCTGTCCTTGTGGTTAGTAAAACAAGCTTCGGCTCCTGCCAGCGGGGCTCCAGCGGACTCCTCCTGTCGAAATTCCGGATGTATACTACATCCCCAGGGACGATCTCGTGTGGCTTCACCTCGGTGTTGTCGGGAAAGGCTGCAGCTACCTGTGAACGACATGGTTGTAGTGCAGACATCAAGGAGGCAAGGTAATCTGTCAGCATATTACAGTCAACATCGGTAATTTTACGAGGCAGAGGCGTCCCCCACATATTCGGTGGCCTGCCAAAGACCACCTCGTACGGGGATAGCCCTGTTCTAGAGTGTGCGATCATTCTCATGTAAAAAAGAGCAACTGGTAAAGCTACTATCCAGTCTACGCCTTTCTCCCTACATATTTTAGCGAGACGTATTTTCAGGGTCTGATTATGACGTTCCACGAGACCTGCTGCCTCGGGATGTCGGACACAGTGGAACTTCCACTGATAACCTAGCAGGAGTGATACCTGCTTCATAAGCTCGAACGAGAATGGCTGACCATTATCTGAGTACACGATACGGGGCAAACCATACCGCGGGAAGAATTCACGTATTAGCTGCTTGGCAGTGGTCGGAGCAGTGTAATCTGGGACTGGATATGCTTCTGTCCAACGGGAAAGTGCACATACAACTACGAGGACATACTTAAATCCTCGACAATGTTCCATCTGGATATAGTCCATCTGGAGGACTTCAAAAGGGTGATCGGGAGGATTAAATTCTGTTTTGCTGCTGCTCGTAAATGTTTATTGAACCAAAGGTTTTGAATACTGTCTAACATGGCTTTTTCTCCTAAATGTGCAGGACTATGTACTGTGTTAATGATAACTTGAACCATAGAGTCGGGGAGAAACCATGTGGCCTTTCCCTTCATCATCCATCCCTGTTCTGTCTGGATCCCTCCTAGTTCAGTCCATTTCTTGATTTCGTTGGTGTAGCATGTGTCTGTATGTCAATTACATCTAGGGCGGGGTCCTTAACTGTCATGCAATGCGTCGGTGTCGGGACTATTGTCTTTGTCAAGTCTGTTGTGTGAGTATGAGTCTGAGCTGTATGCTTGGCTGTTTGGTCTGCCAGGTCGTTACCCTGGGAAATGGTATCTGTGACTTTCGTATGTGCTTTGCATTTCATGATGGCTATGGCTTTGGGCAAATGTATTGCGTCTAACAGAGCTTGAATGAGGGGACCGTGCTGGATCTTGGCACCGTGAGAAGTTAAAAAACCTCTTTCTTGCCAGAGAACACCGAAGTCGTGTACGACTCCGAATGCATAAAGTGAATCTGTGTATATGTTAACTTTCTTATTTTTGGCTCGAATACAGGCTTGTGTCAGAGCGATGAGCTCTGCTGCTTGAGCTGACAGGGTGTCAATACGATTTGTTTCTATGACTTCAGTTTCTGTCGTTACTGCATATGCGGCTACTAACTCTCCTGTACTTGTTCTCATGCATGAACCATCCACATAAAGTGTCAGGTCTGGATCTGGTAAGGCGGTGTCTGTCAAGTCTTGTCTGGGTTTCGTCGTAATGGTAATGACTTCAACACAATCATGTGCCAAAGGGTCTGTCTCACTTAGTGGTAAAAGTGTAGCTGGATTCAATGTATTGCAACGTCTGATTTCTATGTGTGGCTGAAACAATGTCAATTCATAACCTGTCAGTCGTGCTATGGTCAAGTGCTGAGTCTGTGTACAGTTTAAAAGAACTTCCACGGAATGTGGAACTTGTACTGTCAATTGATGTCCTAATACTATGGCATCGCTTTGTCTGATTGCTAGAGCTGTCGCTGCTACTGATTTCAAGCACGCAGGCAGAGCCTGGGCTACTGGATCTAATGTACTAGAAAAATAAGCACACGGTTTGTGTGAACCTGCTTGATCCTGTGTGAGTACTGACAATGCAGTACCTTCGCGTTCTGTGACAAAAAGTGTAAAAGGCTTGCTGTAACATGGTGTTGCTAAAACTGGTGCTTGACATAAGGCTTTCTTCAAGTCGTCAAAAGCTTGTGTATGTTCCTGAGTCCAAGGGAGGACAGTCGATGTCGCTGCCTCCTGAGTTGTCAACTGTATGAGTGGCTTGGCTAGAAATGCATACTGAGGGATCCATTGTCTACAGTAAGAAGTGAGGCCTATAAAGGCCCGTACCTCCTTTTGTGTCTTGGGTTGTGACATGTTTACAATTAACTGGATGCGGTCAGGTGTTAGCTGTCTCCCCCTCTTGGACAGCAAGTGGCCAAGGTACACCACTTGCTGAACACAGAATTGCAGCTTCGAAGGAGACACCTTGTGTCCCTTGTCAGCCAGGAAATACAAGACAGTCAGTGATGCTTGTTCACATTCTAGTTCACTTCGGGCAGTGATCAAAAGATCATCGACATACTGGAGTAGGGCAGTGTTAGCAGGCATGTGAATACTGTCAAGTTGTCTTTTCAATGCTTGGCTATAGATGCTGGGGCTTTCTGTAAATCCTTGAGGTGCGCGTGCAAATTTGAAGCTTCGGCCATTTAAACAGAATCCGAAAAGGTATTGGCTTTCCGGATCAATGGGGACACTAAAGAAGGCGTTCTTGAGATCAATTACAGTAAAGAACGTCGCTTCGGAATCAATAGCTGTCAATAGGGACGAAATATCTGGGACCACGGGATATTGTGGTACGATGCATTTATTCAATTCTCGTAAATCGATCACTAATCGATAAACTGGAGGTGCACTCGGATCAGTGCGTTTAAGAATCGGGATGATAGGGGAATTACATAGATTTGAGTTGGTTTCTACAACCACTCCTTGTGCAATCAGCTCGTCAATGATTTTCAGTAAAGCCACTACAGCATCAGGGGGTAACTTGTATTGTCGGATTCGTGGCAAAACAACACCTTGCTTGAGTGTAACTCGATATGGTGTAATGTGCATACAACCTACATCAGTGGGGCCTTGTGCCCATAAATGTGCAGGAACATTCTGTAATCTGGGATCAATATCTCTCAACACATAGTGACCCTTAAAGTCACGCAGAAACAATCTTACTCCTTCCGGAGAACAACAAATCACAGCGCCTAGAGCTTTCAGTGTCTTGATACCTAACAAGTTTTCTGGACATGATTTCGTGAGCAACAAATCTTTAGTACGTGACAATGGACCAACTGCAAGGGGAACTGGTTTCGATACTTCATTAACAATAGGTTTTCCTGAAAATCCAAGGGAAACATTCTGTGAGCTTGAGAGGGTTGCCCCTGGAACCTCGTCGTGACTGATTGTCGTTCTGCTTGCCCCTGTGTCAATCAAAAACTTTCTATCTTTCCCTAATACCTGACTATGTACGTAAGGACCCTCTTGATCTACAGGAACCTCAATAAGAGGCAAGCCAACCTCCCTCTCTAGGCTGTTTCATGTGTATCGCTGATAATCGGGATAGTCAGTTTGTGCATATTGGTACATCTGCTGCGTTGCATGTTGCGTTGCGGCAATCGTTTGTGGCTGTGGTACCGCTACAGTCTGTACTGTCTGTTGTGGAGCATGCATAGGCTGTACATTCTGTGGCACGTGTTGTTGGGCCTGGTCCTGTCTAGGTTGACGCGGTCTCTCTTTAGTTTTACCTGTAGATATGTTGTGTTTCAAAACTGCACAATCGTTTACATAGTGACCTGGCTGTTTACAATAGTTGCATGTCCCTTTCACAGGAGCTGCTGAATTATTGGACTGTGTCATGCCCTTTTTCTGACCGTCAGCTGAAACTGACTGAGCTACTAGCATTTTCATTTTCGTGTCTTTCATACGTCTTTGTTCGTGATCATGTTCTTCTCTAATTCTGTTCTGGTGATACTGTAACATTTGTAACATTTGGGAAGGCGTGTTTGCTTGCCATGTGCTCTCAACCTTCAGTACACGATTCTTAACTTGGGGCAGGGAATTCTCGACTAATTTAGATACAAAAAGGTGTGGATATGATTCACTACTTGCTTTCAGGCCACTATTAATAATAAAACATTTCTCAAATCGGGAATAGAAATCACTAGTGTCTTCATCGGGTTTCTGTTTGCAGGCTGAGATTGCATCCCAGTCCTCCTTTTTAGTTGCTAATAAACGTGGCAAAACCTGTACTAACAATCCTGGTAATGCTTTAGTTTTATCCCCAAGACCTATACCTGGGGTTCGAGTCGTTTCTTCAGTTTCTAATGCAGCCCAGTCAATCTTTGTGTCTCCCACCTCCCATTCTTTTTCTTTGAGTTTCTCGTAAATACCGGCAGGCAATAACACTTTCAATATTTTCATAATGTCGGGATAGGTGTAATCTCCCATGAGTAACATATCTTTTATTTCACGATGGAAACCTGCAGGGTCTTTGTCATGACTGGGCACTATTTTCTTCATTTCCAATAATTCCATTTTAGTTATAGGCGTGTATACATACACACGTGTAAGGGTATCATCAGCATTCTTGACTGGATGTACTTCTCGTAAAGGATTCTGTCTGTCTATGTAAAACATTTTCCTTTCTGGGGGTGGAGCTGAAACAAACTGTGGATTCAGGAAAGCACTATATCTATGCCGATGTTCTAAAATTACTTTAATTAAATCGGTACCTAGGCCTCTCCATTTATTCATGAGTAACTCTATTAGTACATCATGTAGGGGACCTGGATCAGAATGTTGGCTCTTATACAACCTAAGGAGGTGTTGTATCATGTACATACCAGCTAGTCGCTGTTCGTCTGGGGAAAGATTCAAAAAGGTTTGCGCTACTGCGTCATCATTATATTTATCGGAATTGTCAGCCCATTGTACTGCTGACCTGGCTAATTCTTGTTCATCCATAGAATTGAGTACATGGTACCCCATTCGTTCTTGAAGTACTTTATCGGTAGCCTGAAATAGATGTTCAGGACTCCTCGGGTTTGACATAGCAGAGTGGAAAAGTCTCTTGCTTTCTGGGCGTAACGTTTTATTAAAGGGTCTACCCTTTCCTACATATGCTATTGTTCCTGTATGTTCCGGCTCCTCTTCTCCTGAGGATTCATTCTTGTCAGCATCTGCTTCACTTTCAGCTTTCTGTCTTTCATGAAATACTGTTATTTCCTTACGTATTTTTCTGTACAATATTATGACCCCATGTAGTTAATACTTCCATCTCGTCTTTATTTACACCAGACTGGTCTTGTTCTCTTATGAAACAGTTTATGAGGAATCTTAATATTAAACCTTGGGTGTCTACTTTCTGGTGTGCCATGGCCTCTTGAATACATTCCTGATCCTCCCCAGTCTGAACAAAATGATATATCCTGTCTAGATACTTCGCCATTCCTGGAAATAGAACTAAAAAGTTTGCAGCACGTCTTATACGTATTGAGGCTAATATCATGCAATCGTCTTGGCCTGGTATTGGATCATATCTACAGTCTGTAAGATATTCTTTAAGACTTTCAATTGTGGCTGGTTTCGGAGTACGTTGCATTGCTAGTTCTCTGACAGTTAATCGCTGTACTGGTAGCGGGGTACGGAAACCTCCTGTAGCACCTCCTGTAGTGGAGGCTTGAGCATGAACTGGCTGTAGGGTCGGTACCTGCTGTAACTGGGTTGGGGCCTGAACCGCGCCAGGCCCAAAAGGATTACCGGGGGGAATAACAGGTAAGGGTGGAGGAAGCAGACCGGGAGGGGTAAGCTGTTGCGGACCTGGGGGCTGATGATCAGCGGGTGGTACAGGTGCAGGTACATTGGTATATGCGGGAGCTACATCGTCTAAATAGGAAGAAAGGAAAATATCTGCTGCGGTCTTGTGACGTAATTTAGTCGGAACCAATGGAGGGGGCAGATTTTTTGGTGTTTCCGGGGTCGCCTTGGGCAGGCCCTCGGCCAGGACTGGATACAATCCTGTCATAATTGCATTACTACGTCTATCATGTTGTTCCATTCTAACTCGTTCTCCTTCTTCTAGTAGTTCCTTTTCTTTGGCTTTTTCAGAATCCTCTCTACTTTTCTCTGCTTTTCTGAGTGCTTTCTCTGTGCGTCTATGCGATTCTTTACGCCATAATTCAATGGCATCTTTCTGTGACTGTCTGGCTTTCTTTTTCCATAATGCTTCTTCTACTCTCATGATGCACTCGGCATCCCATGTCCCTGTAGCGGGCCATCTCTGATTCTCTGCTAAATCCTTAGTGTAATCCACCCACAAGTCGAGATATAATACGGCATCTAGGCCGTGCTTGTGGTACATAAAATATCCGGGAGTGTCCCTGGGTGGGATGGGAACAGCTTCCTCAAGTATCCCTTTCCTAGTTCCTATCTGTCTTAATTTGGAGAATAGCGGCATTTTGAACCTTGATACTTGATACTTGATACTTACTCGGACTTGGACACAACTAGTACAATAAACACAATAATGAAGATCAAACAATCACTCATACCACGACATTTAAGACACACATTAAAACATTTACTAGATAACTTGATAACTAGATACTGGATATACTGCTAAACAGTACAGATACACTGCTAAAACAGTGCAGACCTGGTCTGCGTACCCAAACCCGTCTTGACCGGACACAATTTAATGCACCCGTCTTGATGCATCCCCAGCAACGGTACTCACCGGGAAGCACGGAACGGAAGGCCTCGGAAACTTGACACTGGACTGGACCGGACTGGACTCGACTCGACTCGTGACGTAGGTACTACGGAACTGGTGGGCCTCTGAACACCTCGGACCTTGCTCTCTCGGCTGGGCTCTGGTCGGGATCCTCCGCACTCCTCACCGCCTCGTCTGGGTGTCGATCGCAGTCTCAGTCACCTCCGTTGGCCTGAGGGAGATACAGGAAATCCTGCGGGTACGCGTAAACGTCCGTCACAGCTGTGGCAGGGGGCTAGGCCTGCAACGCACCGCCGGCGCGCAAGGTGGGGGAGGGGCCCTATTCGGGCGCCAAATTATGTGATAAATAAAGATTTACCTATGCGGTATTTCTATGCGGTAAAGTTCAATAAAATAACTCAATCGAAAATGAGAGGCAGAGTCCGTGGCATCTGAGTTTATAAGGGTTTTATTCCATAAAATGGAATTGGTTCGAACCAGGTATCATGTTCCATCACCACGAGGGTTCAGGAAGGGATAGACAATGCTTTATTAACAGAGTACAATATATATAGTCAATGCATACAGTGGTGATGGATACAGAAGGCGTAACAGCTGAAAAGAAACGAGATAAGAACACATGTGCGTAACAGAAGGCGTGCACGAGGGCGTACACAGAGGTGTGTGCTAGAAACGTCACATAAAAGTGTCACAGGTGGGTGGATCCATAGAGGAACCATAGAGGAATCCTGCAGTGTCAGCAGAAATATTGGGCTAGATGCGCGCGCAGGCAACATGACGTGTGATTGACGTGGAACTGGAGGGTGAAGGGGACTTGACATTTGCACTATACGGGGAGACAGAAGTCTGGCGTGTCAGAACAACCTAAACCCAAATCATATCTGGTATCTTGTGTTTGAGGAACTGTATTATCTAGAAGGAAAGGTCTCTCAGGCAGAGGCTATTCTATACTGACTGCTAGTGCGTGCATATGTGACTACGTGTCTACGTGTAAAGCAAGGGGGCCATGGGCCTACCATGGTAACGGGAGCAATGAATTACTTGCACGGAGACAGAAAGGCCGGGCCCTTTGCTCTGCAGCTGGGGAGGTGTTTACCTAAATCTCTAGACAGGAATGTATTTTCGAGGAGCGGAGCAGATAACTTGAAGGCTGAATACTGTCTTGGCAGGCAAGCAGGCCGAGGCGGGCACCGCTCGCCGCGCAGGGAGTAAGGCAAGGGTCATGGATGCGGATCCAGGCTGCAGCTTTCGGAGGCAGAAGGCAGAAAGGGCTCGATGGCAGAAATCAGGGCCTAACTCGCCAGAGCCAGGAAAACGTGAAAAGTGCACCATGTAAAGACGGTGGCACGGCATACTTAGGAACTGAATAATCGATCCATTCATGATGGAACTGAAAGAGGACATGTTAACGTTGGACGCAAATGTATTTGCGTCTTCATAGCTGGTTGTGGAGGGAACATACATGTACTTGAAGCACGTACATGGAGCCGTTGGGGTCTACGTTAGGGGACACAATTGACCATAAAATTCATATTACCTCAGTAGACTCCTCTTGACCCCCTAGGAATGATGTTGGGGTTATTAAAGGGTCCCGTGGGGCAAATAAAAAAAAATTATTTTTCGCAGTAGAAGCGCTTCTCGGTTCGCGAACCGGGTCGCAAACTGGTAGCGAATCGTGAATTTGCCATTTTGTGTTTCAATTTAATTAAATTACAAGATGGAAGAAAAGCAATGTGAGTATTGGGTATAAGGGGGTATGGGAGACGTATCCTGACCCCGGATCTATGTCGTTACAACGCGTTATTTTACAACGCATTCCGTTACAACGCGATTTTTACAACGCAAAAACCATTACAATGCATGCCATTACAACGCATGGCATTACATAGCAGATACTTTTACAACGCATGCCATTACATCGTAAGTATAGGTAAGTATATCTTTTAAAAAAAAATGTAATAAAGTTAATTAAATTAATTTAAATTAATAAAAATAATATAAAATTTTTAAAACAGTAATTAATTTAATTATAGTAATTTAATTAATATTAAAATTGATATTAATTTAATATATTTAAAGTAATATAATTAATGAAATATAATAAATTTATAAATAGTAAATAATATAATGTAATTTATTACAATAAATATAATTTAATTAAATTATAAATAATACATAATATAATTATATTTAATATAATTAAAAGAATTTAATTAATTAAACATTTTTAAATAATATAATTTAATTATAATAGTTTATTAATTCAATTAAATTAATAATTGTAAATATTGTTATTAATTTAATTAAATTAAATAAAATTAATTTAATTAATTTAATTTATATAAAGTCGTAATACCCCTGTACCCCAAAACACAAACCCTGCCCTAAAACCTAAAAACACCCCTGTACCCCAAAACCCAAACCCTGCCCTAAAACCTAAAAACACCCCTGTACCCCAAAACCCAAACACTGCCCTAAAACCTAAAAACACCCCTGTACCCCAAAACCCAAACCTAGCCCTAAAACCTAAAAACACCCCTGTACCCCAAAACCCAAACCCTGCCCTAAAACCTAAAAACACCCCAGTACCCCAAAACACAAACCCTGCCCTAAAACCTAAAAACACCCCTGTACCCCAAAACCCAAACCCTGCCCTAAAACCTAAAAACACCCCTGTACCCCAAAAACCAAACCCTGCCCTAAAACCTAAAAACACCCCTGTACCCCAAAACCCAAACCCTGCCCTAAAACCTAAAAACACCCCTGTACCCCAAAAACCAAACCCTGCCCTAAAACCTAAAAACACCCCTGTACCCCAAAACCCAAACCCAGCCCAAAAACCTTAAAATACCCAAAAACCTTAAAATACCCAAACACCCCAAAACATATACATCAGTACCCCAAAACATATACTCCTATACTCATACTTATTAAAAAAATTACTTAAATTAATATATTTAATTTATAATATTTAAAAACGAAATACATATTTTTTTTATAATTAATAATAATTAAATCAATTATAAAATATTAAATAAAATAAAAAAAATTTAAATACTTACCAATACTTACGATGTAATGGTATGCGTTGTAATAGCATCTGCTATGTAATGCCATGCGTTGTAATGGCATGCATTGTAATGGTATTTGCGATGTAATAGCTGCGTTGTAACAGCATTACGTTGTAATAGTTGCGTTGTAAGAGTAACACACCCCTGACCCCCTATGTTTTCTGAGGGTGGTTGAGGAGGCTCATATATGTTGATACTTGTCTTCCAGCGGTTGCGCGTGAGCGTTTTTTTTTTTTTTTTTGCCGCTTGACTTCTGTTAACGTTCGATTCGAAGGAAATCAGGAAGTGTTGACCGCCATTTTGACACTGCGAGTAAATATATTGTTAAAAATAATTGTTATACATTAATCCGTATTGATAAACATTGTCTGCGCCATCTTGCTTTTTTTCCAATGCCACACTTTTGTCGTGCACGGCAGCCATTTTAGATGCCTTGACCAGACCCACTCTCTGCACGCCGCCGATCCTCAGCATGGCTCCCCACCCTCACAAGCATCTCCCCCACGCACTGGTCACCCCTGCTCTCTCATGCATGGGCCATAAACCTCCCCCATCTGTGCTGCTCTTCCCTGAGTATCACACCCTGTGCCCGCCCGACACCTCCCTTTCACCCTATTCACTACCGCACCCTCTGACACTCCTCTTCCTCTGTGTCTGATTGTCCAGGCCGGTCCCAGGCTATCACCTAGCCCTGGGGATGTAGTTTATGGCCCCAACTGTAAAGAATCACCCCTGTTCAAAGGAGTTACAGTAGATCAAGGCCCCCACCTCATGAGATCCGTCACACCACACGCGTTCCTACTATCTGATAACGATCCTGTATTGTGATTGGGGAGGGGATTCTCACTGCAAGGGTGTGTGGGACCGAGCCTGAAGCCGAAGATTCCAGGGAAGCCTTTTTGTACATCAAAGTCTTCACAATTATGTGTCACATTAAAAATATATAGTACTCCAACAAAGTAGTAGGATTATAACACTTTAATAACTTATAAATATATACAACGCTCCAACAAAGTAAACACGTTAAAAAAAAACTTTTTAAACAACTATTTACATGACATTGCTTTAACCAGGATAGACAAAGAAATGACACAGTGATGTAAAAGTTTCTGAAAGAAATGCCAAGAACGTCCCATGTGAAAGTGAATTTTATCTGGCAATTTTTTTCTTTTCCTTCTCATAAAAAGAAAGTTAATGCCAGGTTCGTTACCTGCCTCATCTGCAAAAAAAAAACTCTCGAGAGGGACCGAAAAAAAATATAGCTATCGTAATCATACCATGCATCGGCACATGGAGAGGTGGCACCCTCTTAATTATTCTAAAGCACAACTTCGAGATTTGGTGGATAACCCCCGACCGGCAAAAACATCCACCAATGACTTAGCAATAAGTGAGTCAGAGGCAAGGGAAACGGTCCCAAATCTGCAAAAGAACTTTGGGCAGATGAGATTGACTTGTGTAGCATGTGGAAAATTAATTTCATGCGGAGAGATGAGTATTACTTTAATAAATAGATCATATGAAAATCATCAATGTCCAAAACGTCCTAGAAAGTAATTTTTGTCATTTTTGAGAAAGAGAGATAACCTGCAGTGGTAAGGGGTCGTTTTCGTTCGTACTAGGGGGGCCAGGTGACATTCCTTCGGGGTGGCTTAGGGGCATTTAAAACAACTTCCCTGATACAGGTAGCATATAAAGTAGAGGCTAAATACCAGGATCTTTATCGATTGCTTTATGCTGTACAAAAATGAAAAACACATACAACAAACCTGGACCATTCATATTTTCAATGTTTCTGCGTACTATACTTTTTAACCCTTAACTAATTGAGCTGCTTCATTTCACCTGCTTTTAAAAAAAAAAAAAAAAAAACGGAAACAGTGGTCATTTATTCGAAACTTACCAATCTACGCGTTACAACTACGTTTGCTTTTTCAAAAACCTTTAATAAAAATGTTGGTGCCAAAATACAGGCCTACAACCCCGTGGGCCGGCCACGGAGCAGGCTGGAACTGTAAATGGGGGGGGGGTATTTATTTGTGGAAAACATAACAGAGTCAGTGGTCGTTGATTTCATAGTAAAAAGTGCGACAAGTGCAACAAAATCATATCGATAATTCATTGTGAGCAAGTACCAAAAGTGTCGACAATTCGAACCTTCAATAATAAATACAGTAATCAATGATGCATTAGAACTTAATATCAATTCATTGTTCGAACGTGTAATCAGTACCCGTCCCATGTCAATTCATTGTTCGAACGTATAATCAATACCCATCCTGGATCAATTCATTGTCCGAACATATAATCAGTCTTATCCCATATCAATTCATGTGCTAAAAACTGCATACATATCTCATGATATCAAGGCTGAGCAATCGGGGCACAACAAGGAGTTGAGAGTTTCATTTGTACCGGCGCCATTTTGGGTGAGGTCAGGAAGGTCCAAGTATAGTCAAAATGTCTCCACCAACTCGTGGTTGGACCGGGACCTCTTTCGGCAGTCCAAAAGTTTTCGTTGAAGGGTAGCAGAGGGGACTGCCGACATGAACCATCAGTCAAAGTGGGGTGGGAGGCAACAATCTCTCCTACCGGGTCATACTGGTGTCCCACCGGAACTGATCAAGTTAGTAGTCTTGCAGGATTTTGGTCATTTCAAGACTGAAGCCGGCGCCGGCATGAGCGCGCCGACGTCCCGCGGCTACGTCGTGGTCGTTCCGTCGGTGATCAAGGCAGTCATTCCCCATCGGGGGTGTCTGTGGGGGTTGGGGGCCCCCGTGGCTCTTATAGAATCTTCAAAGTTCAGGAGAACGTTTCTGGACGCAGGACTCATTTTCTAGTTGAACTCAGAAGCGCTGTTGCACCGCAACAGTGGACGAGACCCCCGCTGGGTGAGCGGAGCATCATTGCCTCGCAATAGTGGACGAGACCTTTTGTTGGGTGAGTGGAGTGCCGCTGTATCGCAAGAGTGGAGGAACCCTTGTCGGGTGAGTGGAGCGTTGGGGGTGCAGCTGGGGGGGTGGGAGAGGCCCGTTCGTGCCGCCTCTCCCTCCCAGCGCACCCCACGCCGACACCTGGCGTTGATATCCGTGATGTCCGGACCCGGCGATAAGAGGGGGGGGTCGGAGGCAGAGGCAAGACATCCCCCCCCGTGGCCTGCAGGGCACCGCTTCAGGACCGAACGGGGAGCTCATACCAAGCCGGGGCCAGACCAGGAGATACGAGGGGAGGGGGGGGGTCGGTGGCATGTGCAAGACATCCCCCCAGTGTTGTCACAGCCATTATTGAAAAAAGAAGAAGATACCGTCGGCCTCGGCTCCTCTCCTGGTCCACCTTATGCGACGACCCTTTTGTTGGGTGAGTGGAGCGTTGGGGGTGCAGCTGAGGGGCCCCCACCTGTGGGGGTGGGAGAGGCTCGTTCGCGCCGCCTCTCCCTCCCAGCGCACCCCACGCCGACATCTGGCGTTGATATCCATGATGTCCGGACCAGGCAATAAGAGGGGGGGTCGGTGGCATGTGCAAGACATCCCCCCCCCCCGTTGTCGCAGCCATAATTGAAGAAAGAAGAAGGATCCCGTCGGCCTCGGCTCCTCTCCTGTCCCACCTTAGGCGATGACCTCCCCGGCCGACGGCTGCCAGCAGGACCCGCCCTACACGTGCCGAAGGCCTCGTCTTCCGGATGGGCGTAGCCGCGAACCTGTTGCACTTCGGGAGTTTCCGGAATGGGGGTAGGTATC
This sequence comes from Lissotriton vulgaris, assembly GCF_964263255.1. Taxonomy (NCBI): domain Eukaryota; kingdom Metazoa; phylum Chordata; class Amphibia; order Caudata; family Salamandridae; genus Lissotriton; species Lissotriton vulgaris. The sequence goes on along the minus strand of NC_141696.1, from coordinate 649,886,171 downwards.
TGCTGATTTGTATCTATTTCATGTTACCGTTATTGGGCGTGGCGGGCGGTGGGACAGACATGCTTGGAGCAGTGGGGGGGTGGCGGAGCCTAGCTACCTCGTGGCTGCCGTAACGTCAAGCTTGGCTTCTTTCACCACTTCCATGTTTCTTATTTCTAGCGAAGTCAAAAACTCATCAGTGGCCTACTGATTTTGTTCGATTTTTTTCCCTTCCTTTTCAAGTGTGTTTCATGCTAAAGTTTCTGTTTAACAGGATACAGTGATTACTTCGTATTTTACATATGTCTTCTTTATTAGGGGTACTCTCCGGTTGAGCCAGATGATGTACCTCTAATAAATGGTCCGGGTGGAACTAGTTTCTCAATCAGTGGGGAGTAGATGGGCATGACAGATTACAAAGGGGGACAAAGGTCCGCATTACCCACCCTTCACTACTTGCAAAGACTAGACAGAATATTTCTATTCCACGTTATTTGCAAACAGAGAATACCTCGAGAGAACTATTCCTTGAACAATAAATGTCCAGCCAATCAATCAATCAGTGGGGAGAAAAACAGGCATGACGGATTACAACGGGGGACAAAAGTCCGCATTACCTATCCTTCAGTATCTGCAAATGGAGACAGAATATTCCTATTCTTCTCTGTTTGTAGACAGGGAATATCTCAAAGAGCAATAATCGATAAAAAATTAGTAGGATTATAACACTTTAATAACTTATAAATATATACATCGCAACAAAAACAGTAAACACCTTAAAACATTTTTTATTAAAACAGAAGCAACAATGACAACTAACAGTAGTGATATCCTGGGCGGGTGATGGAACTGGGATTGTTAATGGAAAAAGATCTACAGAGAAAGGTATTGATGAATTACACTTCTCCGGAAATTTAAAACTCACAAATGTTTTATTTGTGTAATCGTTTCAGGTCAAACGGATTGTGGGACAATGTTCAGAATGGAAGAGACACCAAAAGGCAAAAAGTACACTCATGTATGAAAATCTTACTATTAATGCTTGACTGAGGCCAAGGAGATCAGAGTGCATGAGTCTCATGCTCGATCGATTGAGCTAGCCGGATCGGGCAACAAAAAGTATAAAATAGTTATGTAAATTGTTATTTAAAAAAATGTTTTACCCTGTTACTTTGCTGGTGTGTTGTATATATTTATAATATTTGCATAGGGTTTGTCGTTATTTTGGGTGGGGTGGGTGGCGGAGCCGAGCTGTCTTGCAGCCATCATGGTGTGGAGCTAAGTTCATCTCACTAGTTCCGTATTTCTCATGAGGGGTTGTTCTTAATGTTTCTATTTTAGCGAGGTCAAAAAGAGAGCCCATTAGTGGCCTACTGATTTTGCTCGATTCCTTTTGTTTTTTAAACGATTTTTCACTATCTGCAAAGACTAAACAGAGTATTGCGATTCTGTGCTTGTTTGTAAATAGAGAATGAACCAAAGAGAACCAATTCTAAAACAGTAAATGCTTGGATAACAATCAATCAAATAGAGAGGGCAGCAGGCACGACGGATTACAACGGGGGCAAAGGCCTGCGTTAACTAACCTTCACTATCTGCAAAGAGAGAGTACTCCTAAGAGAAAAGAGGGGGGGGGAGGGGAGCAGCGTTCAAAGCACATCAGCCTGCTTAAACACGAAAATGTTTTTACCTATCACATACTTGACATTTGACAGCTTTTGATATTTGCTATTAAAAAACCATTGAAATTCACTGAAAAAACCATAGGTTATAGACCATATATAGTTAGGAATTAGCATTTACAAAACCTTGAAAATTCACTGAAAAAACCATTGGTTATAGACCATATATAGTTAGGAATTAGCATTTACAAAACCTTAATTTACTCGCACAAAACCATAGAAATTCGAATATATAGTTAGTTGCAATAACTATATATCTCGCACCCGCAATCCACTGCTGATGATGTCACATATTACATCATTCATGACATGGTCAGTGACATCACTGATGACATCACTGATGACAACTCAAATGACATCACTGATGACAACTCAAATGACATCACTGACAACATCACTGATGACATCAATCATGTGATAATACGATCAACCTCTTCAGACTCTAATATAACCTTAGATACACTCAGAGTAAACAGACACTCACAGACTGTCACTCATCCATGGAGTTAGTCACACACCTAGTCAGTCATGCACTGAATCAATCACATCTCCATTTCCTCAACTATACAGTTATACACACCTTACTTATTCAAACATATTCTAACACATATTTACTCTCTTATACAATCACTGATACAAGTTTTCAATGATCCATTCAGCCACTCACACATTCACTGGCTCTTATACACAGTAATTTATATATGTGAACTCTCACATGTACTGTGTTTTACATATGTACTTACTTTGACATGTAGCACTGAGATATCCATTCACTCACCAATACACTTGTACACAGTCAACCACCCATACAGCTGTTTCCACATGCAGTTTTGAACCCATAGATCTAGTGAATCAACTGTTCACACATGTATGCACAGAGTCACACACCCCCCAGCCACCCCCACACACACACTCACTCTCCCATACAAATACTTGGGCAACCAATCAATAACCCATATAGTTACTCATATAGCTACTGATCAACACATGCAGCAGTTCCTAGAACAACAGATATAATGATGCACAAATTAAGACAGTTTAGTCACTAACCCATGCACTCAGTGAGACACATTTAATCACTCTCTCATACAGTCAGTCATGCACCTACTAAATCCTTCATCCAGATACTTATACATCCACTCATTCTTAAATATGTAAGACATATTTTAACTTTACAGAAACATACAGTCACTGGATGATGTCATCAGTGATGTCATCAGTGATGTCACTGACCATGTCATGAATGATGTAATATGTGACATCATCAGCAGTGGATTGCGGGTGCGCAATATATAGTTATTGCAACTAACTATATATTCGAATTTCTATGGTTTTGTGCGAGTAAATTAAGGTTTTGTAAATGCTAATTCCTAACTATATATGGTCTATAACCAATGGTTTTTCCAGTGAATATATATATAGATATAGGTATACTATATCTAAGTAAGGGGTGATCACACCACCTTACCCAGGCTGTGTGAACAGACCTGTGGTGTCAGTTTGGAGGGCCATCCAGGGGTGGCATAATACATGCTGCAGCCCCTGGTAGGTCTTGGATGTACCTATGCCCTAGGTACCTATGGTACACTATATAGGGACTCACAGAGGTGACCCAATACCCAATCTGGTATGTACCTAAAGTACATGGTTACAATTTAGAGAGAGAACAGCTAGACTGTGTTCCTGATTAGCAGGGCCACTCCCAGTCTAAAGAAAAAAACTGAAAATCACAGTAAAAAGTGGGGGTGACCATAGGAAGCAGACCCTACTCTCCTACACAACACCCCCCCCCCAAATGCAGGGACATTAAACTAACCTTGACCAGTTGAGTCTTCATGTTCTAAGTGGAAATATCTGGAGAGTTCATCTGCATTGGCATGGTAACTCCCAGGTCTATGTTCCACTGTAAAGTCCATCCCCTGTAGGGAAATGGAGCACCTGAGCTGTTTGGAATTTTCACCCTCCATCTGATTTAGCCACAAGATGGGCTTATGCTGTCTGAACCTTGAAGTGAGTACCAATCAGCTTCTTCAGTGCCAAAACCACAGCAAAGGCCTCCCTCTCAATAGCTGTCCAACGTTTCTCTCTAGGGGTCAGCCTTCTGCTAATAAAAGCTACTGGCTGGTCTTGACCATCTTTATTCAATTATGAAAGCACAGCCCCCATCCCAACTCAGAAGCATCTCTTTGAACATTGAATTAATTGGAGTAGTCTGGACTTTGCAGAATTGGTGCAGTGCATATGGCCTGCTTCATGTCATCAAATGCCTTTTGACAGCTGACTGCCTACTGAACTTTCTTAGGCATTTTCTTGGAGGTTAAGTCATTAAAGAGTTTCACAATGGAGCCATACCCCTTGACAAATTTCCTGTAGTACCCAGTCAGGCCCAAGAAAGCTCTGACCTGTGTCTGGGTGGCGGGAGCAGTCCAGTTCCTTATGGTCTGGATTTTGTTCTCCAATGGTTGATTCTGGCCTCCACCTACAAGGTGGCCCAGGTATACAACCTGACTCTGCCCTATCTGGCACTTGGTAGCCTTGATAGTTAGGCCTGCTTTTTGCAGGGCCTCCAAAACATTTTTCAGGTAGATCAGGTGAACTTCCCAAGTGGAGTTAAATTCAGCAATATCATCTAGATAAGCTGTACAGTAGTCATCCGGACCTGTGAGGACTTGGTTCACCAAACTTTGAAATGTGGCAGATGCATTTTTCAGACCAAAGGGCATTACCACAAATTGATAATGTTCACTAGGGGTTGAAAATGCTGTCTTTGGCTTTGCAGACTCAGCTATCCTGATCTGCCAGTAGCCAGCTGTTAGATCAAATGTGCTCAAGAACTTGGCTGATGCCAACTTGTCTATGAGCTCATCTGCTCTAGGAATTGGATGGGCATCTGTCCTAGTGAAAGCATTGAAACCACTGTAGTCCACACAAAACCTCATCTCTCTCTTACCATCTTGGGTGTGAGTTTTAGGCACAAGGACTGCAGGACTGGCCCAAGGGCTCTCTGAGGGTTCAATAACTCCCAATTCCAACATTTTCTGGACCTCTGTCCTGATACAGTCCCTGACATGATCAGGTTGCCTGTAAATCGTACTTTTAACAGTCAGACTGTCCCGTGTCCACTTCATGAGTGCACAAGGTAGTCTGACTTGGAGTCAGTGAAAACATATGTCTGTAGGTCTGCAGAACTTCTCTGCAGTCTCTCTGCTGTTCGTCAGTGAGGCTGCCTGCCAAGGCTACACCATCAACTGACCCTTCATCAGGGATCTGAGATAGAAGGTCTGGGAGAGGGTCCTTCTCTTCCTCCTGTCCTTCATCAGTAGACATGAGCAAGCCCATGTCTGCCCTGTCAACATAAGGTTTCAGTCTGTTGACATGAAGCACCCTAAGGGGGCTCCTGGGAGTTCCAAGATCTACCAAATAGGTAACCTCTCCCTTCTGTTCAACAATAGTGTGGGGTCCACTCCACTTGTCTTGGAGAGCTGCGGGGGCCACAGGCTCCAAAACCCACACTTTCTGTCCTGGCTGGTTAATAGTCAGTACAGCCTTTTGGTCATGCCAGGCCTTTTGCAATTCCTGACTTGCCTCAAGGTTTTATGGATGCCTTTTTCCTGTACTCAGCCATCCTGGAGCAGAGACCAAGTACATAGTCCATAATGTCTTGTTTGGGAAGTTTGAGAGGTAAATCCCATCCTTCCTTCACCAGACAAAGGGGTCCTCTCACAGGATGCCCAAACAATAGTTCAAAAGGGCTGTAGCCAACCTCCTTTTGTGGGACCTCTCTGTATGCAAATAAAAGGCAGGGCAGTAGGATGTCCCATCTCCGCCTGAGCTTTTCAGGGAGACCCTTAATCATGCCCTTTAGGGTCTTGTTGAACCTTTCAACTAGACCATTGCACTGTGGATGATAGGGTGTGGTAAACATATAGTTCACTCCACACTCCTTCCACATTGCAGTCAGATAACTAGACATCAAATCAAATCAAATCAATTATCTTTATTTAGATATAACACATATATCTTTAAAAGAAGGTTACAAAATTCACATCGTGTATCAATAAATAAGATTAAAAAATCTTGAAGAATAAAAACATGGTCAGTTGACAGTCATTATAAAAATGGAAATTGTCTTCTCTTAAGCCTCTTTAAATAAAATAGAGTAGCTTGAAGCATGATGTATAGGGAAAAAAGTTGTCTCTTCCTCCCTTTTATATTATACTCGGCATCAATAGTATCCTACTTTTAGGAAGCAGCCGACATTCCTGAGGTTACTGGTCGTTTTATTTTAACCTCCCTAAGAGTTGGAAAGTGGGAGGGGCACTTTAGCAGGGCCTCTTTTGATTGAAATTACGGTATGCTTGCAGAATGAAGTTTATGAGTCTTATGTTTAGGGATGTGTTTTCCGGATTTAAAGCTACCATGATAGCTTGCCTGCAAGTCCTGGCACCCAGCCTATTCCATTCTGGTTTTAGTCTCCGCCTGCGTTCTGAATTAAAAGCTGGGCAGAGGCAGATCACATGCGACATAGTTTCAGCTGTTTTGCCACACCCTCTACAAGTTAAATCTTCAGCGGTGCGTCGCCAGGAGGGTAAATCTTTCAGGAATCGCCAGTCGCCCATTCTAATGGCGATAAGGCTGCGCTTTAGATGGAGTGAATATGTACAGGCCAGATAGGAGGTGGGGGCTAGCCGTCTATAAGAGTTTACAAGAGCCCAGGCGTGACTGCGTTTCAAAAAGAGTGCTTTATCGATGATACTTGATCTCATTCTCACACCCTTTTTGATCCCTATTTTGAATGCTGTCTGACTAGGATTCAGGGCCCACAAATCACTTGCTGACATTTGCTGAATGGCGTCTTTAAAGAGACGGCCGTATGTTCCACCTGGATTTTTCTGGGTTATTTCTTCCCAGACTAGGGATTCTAATGTATTGGGGTCCGCTTGTCTTAGTTTGTGACAGAGATTAAGATATGCCCCGATGTTGGAGGCATCGTAGTTTATCAGTCCCATCTCCAGTCTTATCTGTGCAGCAGATGCGGATTTTGGCAGCTGGAGAACCTTTTTATAAATTTTGGTTGTGTGCTGGTTCAAGGCTGTATTCATTTTCCCCCCAAATAACTCTATGCCATACGATAGAGTAGGGCCAATTTTTGCTCTCATCACCTCCAAAAGAGGCGATAGGGTTGGGCCTGAGAGATTTTTTGCAAGCTTGCCTAGTGATACCGCAAGGGTTATTGCTTTGACTGCGATCTCGTTACGCTGCTTTCTAAAATTGTATTTAGAATCCAGGTGGACGCCTAGATATTTATATGACTGGCCTGTTACGAGGCTTATGTTGTTGAATGACCAACCACCACCTGTGTGTCGTTTCTTACCAAAAGGAACGACTTGCGTTTTTTTTAAGTTGACCTCTAATTGGTTAATAGTCGTATAGTCATGCAGTTTATCAAGGAGCCTTTGTAGGCCAACCCTGGTGAGGCTAAAAAGGACAAGGTCATCGGCGTACAAAAGGTTGCTTAGACCCAAGCCACCGACTTTTGGAGAATGGCTGTTGGTATCGTCCAGGGTCGCCGACAGATCTGCTATAAACAGGTTAAAGAGAAGGGGGGCCAACACACATCCCTGCTTCATGCCCCTAGTTGTCATTATTTTCCGCGAGAGATGTGTGCCGGACCCGAGCTTCACTCGAACCCATGTACGCGAGTGGAGTTCGATAATTGCCTGTAATAGATTCTCTGGAATCCCCCACTTTCTTAATTTTACCCATAGAGCCTCCCTAGGGACTCTATCAAATGCTGCTTTGAAGTCGACGAAGCAAAAAAACACTAACCTAGATGTGTTTAGTGCCTTGTCGACTATAGTTGAAATTGCTAGCAAATTAGTGCTGGTCCCTGAGTTTGCAACAAACCCTGTTTGATTCATTGGCAACAGTTTATAGTCCTTTGCCCATAACCTTAGATCCTCCAGTAGGAGGCCTGCATAATGCTTGGCTTCAATATCCAGGAGGGCAATGAGTCTGTAATTGCTCGGTTGGGCACGTGATCCTGATTTGTAAATTGGGTGGATTATGGCGCCCCGCCATGAGTCCAGGATTGTTGCTGTTCTCAGAGCATAATTGAAGAGATTTGTTAGTGTTCCGGACCAGAAGACAATGTCAGATTTAAACAGGCTCTGTGGCAGGCCGTTTGGGCCAGGAGCCCCATCAGATCTTGCTTTTGTCATTGCTGTGGCTACTCTTTCTTGTGTCACTTCAAGGTCCATGTTGGCGGGGTGTAAGCAGTCGGCGGGTAGACTCTGTATGGTGGCAGGCCCATGGTTAATCTCATTTAAAGAGCTGCTTCCTTTGGAATCTGGGTATTCTGGAGACTTGAAGTGGTCAGATAGGCATCTTACCCAGTCTGATTCCTGGATGTTTGCAGATCCAAAGCTCGATGTGCTAGGATTAGTGTGGTTAATAAGAGCCCAAAATTTTCTAGAGTTTTTTTGCTTACTCTCCCACACCAGTTTGCACCAAAATTGGTTTTCGTGAGACCATTTATCTTTTTTGATCGCCAGCTTGAAGGATCTTTGAGTAGTTTGATAGTGAATTGTACGTTCACTGTTCCCCGGAGATTTAGCCAGTGCCCGCAGGGCTGCGTTTCTTGCTTTCTTAAGTAACTTGTTATGCTGTGAGATTGTAAATGGACGTGTCTGAATTACCCTTTCGGCCTGATACTTTGCTGGAAAAAGGTGAGTCAGGTGGGAACAGAGCATTGTCCAGGTTAAAGTCGGGATTGCCTCTTGCTCGGTTCCTATTCTTATGATGTCCACACTTGCTTGGAGGATATTCGGGCTAATTTCTTCAGTCCACTTAAGGCGCTTTAGGTTTTCGGTATGTATTCCCCGGCATGCTGATGGTGCAGTTTTGTGTTTCACAGGGTTTATATTAAAGGAAATAACCTGAGGCCTGTGGTCGCTTTCGGTTCTTGGATAAATTTGGAAGTTGGTTAAACAGTGAAGCAGGGCGGCATTGCAGATGGTATAGTCCAAGTAGGATTGCTAGGTGCCGTTTGTCCAGGACCAGTTTGGCGGGGTGTCACCTACTGTTCTGCCGTTGATGACAAGGTAACCTGCACTGTAAAATTTCATCACACAAAGCTCGCCCAGTCCACTTTGAGTTTGAATGGGTGGTTTGGTTTGATTTATAGCCTCGGTGATTGGAAGTAGGAAGGGCCCATCAATGTCTGCTACGTTCCCTTGAAATAAGTAGGTATTAAAATCCCCCGTAACAATACAGTCTGAGTTCCAGTGTTCCGCGGCTATATCGTTCATGATTTCCGTTAAACGTGTCAGATGCTCTTTTTTTGTACGAGTACTGGGGTTGATGTATACGTTTAAAAGGAGCAGTGGACGATGTTTCCGCCAAGCATTGATTTTAACCCCAAGTAGCCAATCTTCGTCAAGGGGCAGTCGTGAGATTGGACCTTTTAAGGTGTTTGAAATATATATTGACAGGCCACCTTTGGGGTGACCAAAGCGGCTGTCCCTAAGTGCTGGATTCCTTAACTCAATGTACCCGATGACTGGGCACCCTTGTGTGGCCCAAGTTTCCTGCAGGGCTATTACTGAATGTTCACACAGGAAAGAAAAGGTATCAGGATCCTTAATTTTTTGCTGGAGGCCGCTTATATTCCAGGAACATAATGAGATGGTAGAGTCCGCTTGTGTATTTAATGCTGCTTCTGGGGGAGGTGACGTTGTCAAGCGTATGAGGCCAAGGGCCACTGCCTCTGGTTCGGGTGGTCATTCTGAGCTTTTGGTTGATAGAATGGCTGGAAGCCAATCCCATCCTTGGCTGGTGTCGATGTTAGTGACCACTGTGGGAAGGATATTCTGATCTTCCTCTGGCCCCGACGCATTTTTTAAGATTGAATATATTTTCTGGTGGTCTTTCAGTCTTATAATTCCAGTTTTTTGCGGTGGTGTTGGCTGGTTTAGTAGGGCGGTGGGGTAGCCTGGGGTATGATATGGGTACGCTCGGATGCCCCATTCCCTTAGTGTGGCTTTGTGGTCCAAGAACATGCCTGCCCATGTAGCCGATTTAAATGTCACTAGCGTTACCTCCGATGGTTGGGTTCCTCTTGGTGGAAGAAATTCAATAGATTCAATGTCATCTGATACTAGACCAGGGAATCCGGGGATACCATTTGCCAGTTTTATAATGTTTGATCTGTTAAGAATGTCTTGGCGGCCCTTTGATTTGTATTCGGGTGCCAGTAAAATGTGGGAATATGACAAGTCATATGAGGGCTCAGTGTGTTTTTGACTTGTAGCCAACTTATTGGATTTAATAGTAGACGGACCTTCATCCAATTCTTGCTCCTGTTGCGTTGAAAGGTGGCGGGCCTTCCAAATGGGCCGACGCTTTATAGGCGAAGCTGTTTTCTGATTGTAAATTGTTTTCATCAATTTCAATCCTGTCGTTGTGCTGTCTGTCTTTGATGAAAATGAGGCATGCACAGGTTTTAATTTCGCCTGGGTCTCTGTGGGTCCTGGTGTAATTAATTCATCGATTTTCGTGATTGTCTTTTCTACCACAGGGCCAGGCTCTTTTTTTGCGGTTCGCACTGCTGGTTCTCTTGCCTCGTGTAGGCTCCCCGCGGTTAGTTGAGTGACTGGTGCAGGTAAATCTCCTTCTGATTTGGACACTCCAGGGTTTCCTGAAGGTGAGAGTGCGTTTGTTTCACTGGGAGCCTGTTTGTTGGATGCCATTGCAAAGAGGGGGTAGTATTCCGGGTGGGTAGCAGTTGTTTTTGCCCTTGCTTTGTTTCTCTGTTTACGCTGGCGCTTACGTTCTCTTTTGCTAAGTTGAGGTTCAAACGCTGGCAACTCATCCAAAGTAGGAGGAGCCGGGGACGCGGGGCTGGTCTTTGGACCTATCGGTGGGTGATCAGTGCTCATAGTACTCCTACGCGAAGTCCAAGCGTTTCCTGATGCTGCTTCGGCCAGGTCAGATTGTAGGTGGCCGGATTTTGATTGTTCGCTCGGCCAATTTGAGCTGAGGACTGTTCTCTCGTTTGGCTTAGTGCCTTTGTTTGTTGTGGGCTGTAGGTTAGCTGGATATTCGATCGTGTCTGATGGATTTTTTCTAAACGGACGGGGAATTGTACTTGGGTTACCGCCTTTCAGCATCCTAACTTCCTTTATAACACTAGTTAGGAAGTCAGGAAGCGAAGAGAGTGAATCAATAATTGGAGAACAACAGCACACCGACTGTATGAGCTTTGTCGAGGCTTGTGCTCCAAGTATTAAGTTGTTCAGTTTATCAAGTTTGTTGTCAATCCCTGACGTGAACACTGCCAGAGTGTTTAGGAGATCGACCTGCGCGTCCAGTTTGTCTGAGTGATAGTTTAATGCAATGACGGTTTGTTGGAATGTTTGCAAGAGTTGAGGCCAGACGCTGATAGCTATGGGGTCTTCTTGGATGGCGTTAGGGGTGGTGTTTGACGTGACCTTGGTAGGGTTGTCAGTATTTTTAAAGAAAAATGACAGGTCCGCCAAAAGCTGGTCGCTTGGGTCGGCTTTATTGGGCGACTTTTGCGGCGATGGCTTTATTGCTGCTGATGGCGAAAATGCAATATGCATTGGGCTTGACGCAGTCAATTGGTCCATAGGTGTGCTTATTGTTTGAGGTGAGTGGGATGCTTGGAGAGGGTTATTACTCGCATGGGTACTTTGAACATGGATTTGGGCGAGAGTTTGCTGTTGATGTGGAGCTGTTGAGGCTTCTTTTGAAACGGCTGGGTCTTGACCGGGAGGTTTTGCCAGTGATTCCGATTTCTGGTTTTGAGCTATGGAGGGGCTTAGGGCATCCCGTAGACTCATTGGGGATGCTTGCAGCGGGCAAACTCCTTGGATGTTCGCTGCAGTGGGGCGTAATTGCTGACCGGATTCCTGTGCTGGTTTCAGGTCTGATTGCTTGTTAGTAGTGAGCGATACAAGGCTTGCACCCCCCAGACCCTCCGGCGTAGGTTTGTTCGGTGCTGATCCGAAGATAAATACCTCCGCAGGATGGACTGTCCTTTTGGCTTCAATTTGCCAATGTTGTTGGGATAGTCGTTGTTGATGAAGTATACTTGTTTTGGGGTGCCTAAGCGAGGCTCCACACCTGGTTGTCTCCTGAGTGTGAGACTGCCAGAGATTATTAGATGGTGTTGGAGTTTTTTTGAAGTAGTCCAACAAATTTGAAGGTTTTTTGTCAGATGACTTTTCCATGATCATGTTTTTTTGGCTAGGATTGCCAAAGCCTTTTGATGGAGATCCTTCCGCTGTTAAAATTCCGTTGGTAGCCCGGGTGGACTTGTGGGTGCCCGGGCTGTCCAAATGGGGGTCCTTGGCCGATTCCAGTTGCTTGGATTTCCTCCGTTTAGGTGCCAACGGTGCCTTTCTTACTCTCCCGGATCTCATGACTTTTAGCTGCTAACAGGAACCGGTGCTGCAGAGGTAGCTGGAATTACTGAAGTGGCACTAGTGCGACGCTGGTGTGGCACTTCTGGGGCTACTTGTGGTCTGTGAAGGTTTTGCAGTAGATCTGATGGGTCCAATATGATGGGTTCGGTGTGTCTAGAGGATATTTGGTATAAAATCTGTGCTCATAGGTTGTTTGCTGACTTGTCTGGGCTTCAGTAGGCTTCAGCAGGCCTCAACGGTGTCAGTTGATTGGAAGCTGGGAGGGGTGGGATGAAGTGAAGTATAGCACTGCTGGCTTACAGTTGTGAATTAGCCAAGACACAGCTAGGTGGTGGGACGCAATTGCAATAGGCAGATATTAACAGCAGCAAGGAGCAGCTGTCGTCGGGGAAGAGAGTGATACCAGCAGTGGGTGAGTCAATAGCCCTTGGAGGTCAAGAATTCAGGGCAACATTTTGACTCCTAAAACAAGGATTAAGGTATTTAAGGTATTCAAGGCAATTGTTAGGTGGTTAGTTATTGATTAATAGCCCCTGCAAGGTCCTGCAACAGCAGCAGCGCACCACAGAAGCACACCATAGAAGCCGAGTGCTCTTACAACACAGAACTTGCCGAATTTGCAACGATTTGGAGCAATCAATCTCAACTAAAACCAAACAGTTCATGCAGAGCACCATGCACCCACGAGTTTTACAAATTTTTTTTTTTGATGTTCAGTGATCAGTGCTCTGTGGCGCTCAATGCACGGTGCAGGGTCGCTGACCTCCTGGGGTAGCAGTATCGCGGTGGCTCCGCTTCGCTTATGACCCCGCCCGTCCGTTTATCAGCATTTTCCCCTGTAATGCCGTAATGCCTCGGGCTGCCTCTCACCTCTCACCTCTTTGTTGTTAGTTTCCTTTCCTTTCCGTACTGTCTCTGGCTTGACCCCCACTCTCCCAGTCTCGCTCTCGCATACACTGCATCCACTGCAGATCCGCTCAGGTCTGGTCAGGTCTGGTGAGGTGAGGTGCTGCCTTAGTGAGGTTAGGTGCTGCAGTAGCTATCCCACCTTGCTGCTGCTCGGCGTGGCTGCTCCGGCGTTTTTGGAGTTTTCGGCTCTTTGGCTCTGTGCTGCACTCTCTGTGGGGGTCAAATGGAGCTTGGTTCTGCTGTCTGCCTCTTTCTGTTGCTCCCCAGCGCTTCCAGCCCCTCACAGCGACTGGTACTTGCTCTGTTCTGTGGTCCCTCTGCTGCTAGCTCCCCAGGCTCTGTGTTGGTCTCGTGGCTCCTGCCGCCTCTGGGGTGGTCTTTCCGTGGGTTCTGCCTGCTGTTGGTGCCGCTACCAGGCCACCAGAACCAGAACACTCCCGCGGCTCCTGCCGACACCACCTGGCTGTTCCCGGGCTACCACAGTGCTCCCGCGGCTCCCGCCGCTACCGGGCCGTTCCCGAATTTTACCCGCCGCTACGGAGGTCTCTTTTGTTGTTAGGTGCAACTGCAGACTGTGCCGCTGCTGGGGAGACCTCGAGACCCCGGCAGACCTCGGCAGAAGCAGAGCGGAGCAAAGCCCGACCGTGAGCTCGGCTGCTGCGGCCTCAAGCGTCTCGCTGCTCACTGCTTACTCGCTCACCCTCGGCACTCAGGAAAAAACATGAAGTTTGCATCTCTATCTGATATTACCTCCTTAGGGAAACCCACTCTTGAGCAAACGCCCAGGAGGGCTCTTGCCACAACAGGTGCTGTTGTGGTCCTAAGGGGAATAGCCTCTGGGTATCTGGTGGCATGCTCCACTACCACCAGAATAAGCCTGTGCCCAGATGCTGTTTGGTGATTCATTGGTCCAACAATGTTAATCCCTACTGTTTCATAGGGAACGCCCACCACAGGTAGTGGTATTAGGGGGGCCTTTGTAGTGCTACCTGATTTGCCACTGGCTTGCCAGGTGACACAGGAGCGCCAAAGCTCCTTGGTGTCTTCTGACATGTGGGGCCAGTGAAAGTAAGGGACAAGCCTGTCCCAAGTTTTGCTCTGGCCAAGATTTCCTGCAAGGGGAATATCATGGGCTAGTGTCAAAATGAAGCCCCTGAATGCCAAAGGGATGACCAACCCCAAGGAAGCTCCAGGCCCGGGGTCTCTAGCCTCTGAATACAGGAGCCCTTCTTCCCAATAAGTCTTATGGGTGCCACTAGCATTTCCTGCAGCCTCAGCAGCAGCTTGCTGTCTGAGGGGTTCCAGAGAAGGACGGTCCGACTGTGCCTGCCTCAGATCTGCCCTGGAAGGTCCTCCTGTGCCAAGAAAATCAACCTGATCAGGTTCAAGCTCTTCTAGGACAGTTCCTTCTTTGGTCTTACAATCAGTTTCCTCGGAAGGCTGACTCTCATTCTGAGGCAAGGGGGAAGGTACTGCCTTAACCCTACTGCTTCTCCTCCTGGTAGGCAGCTGCTCCATTTTTCCAGGATCCAGTGCCAGTTTAGTGTTGAAATTTCTGACCTGTGACTTAGTCACAGCAAGGACATGTGCTGAGATTCCTTAGCCTGAGATTTACTTAGGCTTTATCACATACACTTTTTTATATTTCAAATTCCAGCCTGATACCATACACTACCCAAAGATAGCTTCACTGTTAAAAAATCAAAACTGCCTGTCTGAACTTAAACACAACAGTGCCCTATCTCTACTGATATATTTATTTTTTATGCAATTTACAGCAACAAAATGGAAGGAGAACAGGATATTTCTTTTGAAATTGTTTTGGACAACAACACAGAAGAATGAATTACTGAGAATGATGACTTTGATTTTATGGATGAGTCTCTGGACCATGAATTAGTTCAGTGTGTGGAATCAATGGAATCACAGAATGAAAATGAGGACATTCCAGACAATATATTATTAGAAGTTTTATTAATTTATGAAAAAGAGTCAGAAGAATAAATTTATATTTAATAATCAAAAATTGTTCGAGCCATAAATCATTTTTATATGTAATTCATCAAGTAGTTCCAAAATGTTTAAAATATAAAGTGAGACTTATAGTATACTGTGCAACTTTTTTGTGTTACATAATAAGTTTGCTCATAGTTACTTCCTTTCTCCCACTATATTATCTCCAATGTGTATTTAACATCTCTTTATCATCTCCTGCCTCCATGTTGTTTCTGCTTTCCTGACAGACTACGCTATGAATTCCATATACCACAATAACTTCTGTGACAACATGCAAGATATCTACAAAGGAGACGGTGTATATTAAATTATAGACTCTGCATTGGTACCTACATGTTGGTGGTACTTAAATAAAAATAAAAAAAACAACAAAAAGAACAATTAATAAACATACAAACCCCTCAGACAGCAGCTTGCTGACTGAGGGGTTCCAGAGAAGGGCGGTCTGACTGTGCCTGCCTCAGATCTGCCCTGGAAGGTCCCCCTGTGCCAAGAAATACAACCTGATCAGGTTCAAGCTCTTCTAGGACAGTTCCTTCTTTGGTCTTACAATCAGTTTCCTCGGAAGGCTGACTCTCATTCTGAGGCAAGGGGGAAGGCACTGCCTTAACCCTACTGCTTCTCCTCCTGGTAGGCAGCTGCTCCATTTTTCCAGGATCCAGTGCCAGTACAGTGTTGAAATTTCTGACCTGTGACTTAGTCACAGCAAGGACATGTGCTGAGATTCCTTACATTTCTGCATGGGTCCTATATTCCACTGCAGACCAGGGTGAAGTCTCCAGGTCATTACCAAGCAAACATTCTACAGGGAGGTCTGAGCTAACAACTACCTTCTTAGGCTAGGTACCCCTCCCCTAGAGTAATTAAAAACTGCCAGACTGCGTGTGGTATTAGCATTGCTAGCATTGGTCACTAGGTAATTCTCACCTAGTATGATCTGTCCAGGGTTCACAAAGCTGGGTGTCAACATTTTGACACTAGCACGTATGTCCCTGTAAGCCTGAGCCACTTTATCATTAATTAAAGGTGTCTGTCTGTACTTGCCCATGTTAGTAGGACTCACAGTAGAGGACATTGCTATGTCCCCATCACAGATCAGGACAGGACAGATCCGTTGGTATTCTGACTAGGCCAGAATCCATCTCAGTTCCCAGGGTTAACCCTACTACACCCTTTTGTTTAGAATTACCACTTGAAGCTGAACTAGGGGGAACAGTTGCCTTAGGGGCAATGGTGGCTGGATCTGCCTCCTTTTTGGTGGGTTCACTGGTCCAGTGAGTATTTACCTTACAAATCTTGCACCATGGTTTCTTAGGACCTTCTATTTTTTTATTTGTTGGGAACCCCCACCATTAGAAGCTTTTTGGGGACCTTGAGAAGACTTCTGGTCTTTTACTTTCTGCCCACCCTTTTGGTCTTGCTTCTTCTGATCACCACCTTTGTTCTGTACCTTCTGCTTAACCCTGGTTCTGACCCATTTGTCAGCCTTCTTCCCCAATTCTTGGGTATAGGTCAGATCAGAGCCAACCAAGTGCTGATGCAATAACTGGTTTTGACAGTTGTTAAGAATCTGTTCTCTCATAATAAGGTTATACAATCCTGTATAGCCACTTACTTTACTGCCCAGTAACCAGCCTTCCAGAGCCTTAGTAGCAAAATCTACAAAGTCAGTCCAGTCCTGAGCCTGTGTATTTTGGGTATCTCTGAACAGCAACCTGTACTGTTCAGTGGTTCGGCCATACCCATTTATCAGAGCACTCTTCAGGACATAGTAGTTGTCAGCATCCTCTTCTCTAACAGTGAGGAGCTTGTCTCTGCCTTTGTCTGCAAAGGAGAGCCACAAAAGTGCTGCCCTCTGACTTTGGGGTACCTACTGTACTTTGCAGGCCCTCTCCAAAGCAGTTATCCATTTGTGGATGTCATCCCCAATCTTATAGGGAGGGACAGTTGTGTTCTGGTTTCTATGGTCATGAGGCCTTTCGCTAGCTCTAGGTACTATGCTGCCACCAGTGGGCTCGAGCCCACACAATTTCTTCTTTATTTCAAGAGCTAGGATCTCTTTAGCAAGGGCAATTTCTTGCCTCCTGATCCTAAGCTTGGCTTCTCTCATCCTAGCTTTATGCTCTCTTCTCTGAGGGGAAGTCATCCTCATTAGAGCTGAGGCATTGGACCCTACTGATAAATCAGAATTGTCAGATCCACTGGAAAGTGATCTGGACCTTCTGCTCCCACCATTAGGCCTACTTGGAAGGTTAAAGGGAGGCCTGCTTTGGCCTTCTCCAGCTCCAGTTAGTCCTTCGTTGCCCAGGTTAAGTTCATCAACCTCATCCTGGTCAGCATCCACATCATAATCAGAGACCACTGGGTTCACCCCCAGTAGGATCCTCTTCTGTTGACGGATGGCCCCCCAATGAACTACCTTGGGGACGCCCTATCTGCCACTAACTTGGTTTGCTGATCTTTGTTGTCTTTCCCCCTTGAGGCCGGAGAACTGCGCAGCAAGCGCTGGGGTCCACCATTTTTGCACCGACGCCGGGAGAGCCAGGAAACTACCATTCCCAGCATCCTTTGCAGCCGCTGATGCTGCATTTCATGCCAGGAGGCGCTTAAAGGACACCCAGGGCTCCCGCAGCGCAGGACTCCCTATCTGCCACTAACCTGGTTTGCTGATCTTTGTTGCCTTTCTCCCTTGAGGCCGGAGAACTGTGCAGCAAGCGCTGGGGGCCACCGTTTTTGTACCAACGCCGGGAGAGCCAGGAAACAACCATTCCCAGCATCCTTTGCAGCAGCTGACGCCGCGTTTCACACCAGGAGGCTCTTAAAGGACGCCCAGGGTTCCCACAGCGCTGGACGCGCGCGGCCAAGGGCGGGCCCGTCCCCCGCCCGTCGAAGCCAGGAGGAGGCAGGGCAGGGCCACCCCCATT
Source organism: Lissotriton vulgaris (assembly GCF_964263255.1). NCBI lineage: Eukaryota > Metazoa > Chordata > Amphibia > Caudata > Salamandridae > Lissotriton > Lissotriton vulgaris. The sequence continues at coordinate 649,868,213 of NC_141696.1, read as the reverse complement.
ACATTGGAATATTCGCCCTTTTGTTTATGAACTTGGTCAGTGACTTTGAATTCCTTACTATTGCTGACTGTATTATATTTGCTTTAGCTTTTGATTGTATTGGTTGCTCTAAATATGAGTTTGAGTAAGGGTACTCGCGAGGGGGTCAAGGGGTTGTGGGCACTCTCAACGCCTTCCTTATTAGGGCGGAGTCGGTCTTAATCCATGAAATAGAACTCACACAAAGAAGACTCTCTTTGGATACACGTCGAGCTTCAATAGAAGCCCCCACAGGTGGGCCCCTTCTTAACTTAGTTAGTCCGGTTGAAGGCAACTCGGACAGTACACCTCAATTGGTTCCTGAGCCCTTGATAGCAATCCTAGAAGACCCGTCCATCATAGTTATAGAACCAACTGCTACATCATTATCTCCACCCCCGATTGTGACTCAATTGACACGACAATCGCAGTCAAAGGCCAGGGGGGGCATGACTCCAGGTGCCGCAAGGAAAAGAAAGGCAGGGGGTGTACCTCTTACCACTCAACAAACCAGTAAAGTGGAAAAAACAAAAGGTTATGTTTGTGGTAAGAAAGGCCCCTCAGAAGAGGTAGCTGTTATTAGCTCCACTAGCCCAAGTGTATCTAGAAGCCAATGTCCCTGTAAGCAGCCCCAAATTGATTTGGAAGATAGTATACTAGTCAAATTAAAGGAAAAGTTAATGGTGTTGTTAAAACCCTTGTTAAATAAACTTGTAGACATTGACACTCAACTGAGTAGTATTGAGCAAAAACTCTCTTCCTCAACTAGTCATTACCAAATGGAGGCTCAATAGCTCTGGGGGAACTGGGTACACGTTTGGCTTCTGATTTAAATCAGCCCGTAACAGCCGATGATGTTATTACTAATGTAGGCATACAGGCCCTTGCACCAAACATTGCCAATGTCCACTCAGCACAAACTAATCTCGCCTGTGAAGGTGCAATATCTGGGGAAATTTATAAGCGTCTGAATAGGGGTGGTCCAGCAATTGTTTATGTTAAGGGACACCTCAACTTACCTCCTGAGTCTATACCCTACACTGTTATGCTCTCAAATGTTCCACTTACAGCACCTAATTTTGAGGAACATTGGACTACACTAAGAAATAGGGCCCTTCACCTGCTGGACACTAAAACAGGGTTAGGCAGCTACCTGTTCCAGGATTTCAAAATGATTTGCAGGGTTCCCTGGATAGGGAAATCGAATAAAACCAGTAGGGGTGATTGCATAGTTTTGAACTTTGGGTCCCCTGATCTAGTAAAAACAATTTTAGAAAGAGCAGGCACAAGGAAAATGGGCAGGGAGGGGATTTACATCTTACCTCTGGGCTTTTTCTACCGCAACCCCCCCACCTTACCTGTACAGGACGCAATTACCCGGCTAATGCTTGAAACTCTTCCCTCTTGAGGCGGAAGCCGGGAGGTAAATAGACACGTTGTTTTAAAATTGTTTTGGCTGATAGTCGATTTTCGGACTTTGAGCTTATTTGTGCATGCGTTTAACTACAGGTGCCCACAGACCTCTGCTGGTCCCCCCGCAGCTGATTAAGGTGCTGCTACGGGGCAGAAAACCGAGCAAATAACCGCCATCTTGGGGGAGGAAAAAGGGGAGCGCATCTGCTGCCTGGCCCCTCCCACCCTCTGGCGAGCACATAAAAACGTCATCTGTGTGTGCGCAGCGCTAATGCTAATGCCGGTCAAAGTGCTGCGCTGATTCTTCTCGACCTCAGCGCGGCCTTTGATACGGTATCCCACGACATCCTTCTTAATCGCCTGGAGACATTCGGAGTATCTGGCCTTGCATTGGAGTGGTTCCGATCTTTCCTAAAGGACAGATCCTTTTGAGTCTCAGCACCCCCCTTTCTATCTAAACCTCACCCCATTGCACAGGGAGTTCCGCAGGGCTCGGCCCTGAGCCCATCCCTTTTTAATCTTTATGTGCAACCTCTTGCGACAGTGGCCAAAGAGTGGGGCCTGACACTAGTGTCGTATGCCGACGACACACAGCTGGCCATCACTCTGACGGAAGGCCCTTCCATCTCGGCCTCCAGATTTAAAAACAGTCTCTCTGCAATAGCCCAATGGATGACAGACAACTGTTTACAGCTTAATGCTGGTAAAACAGAAGTGCTACTCCTTGGCAAAAACACCAGCCTTTGGAATGAGCACTGGTGGCCGTCCTCCTTAGGCACAATCCCACCCCCCAAATCCCTAGTTAAGAATCTAGGAGTGTGGATGGATGCCTCTCTTAACTATCAGACCCACACCAAAAAAGTTGCTGGCACCTGTGTCGGCCTGCTGAGAAGTCTTAGCCACATACTTGGCTTCTTTGACGCCAAGATCCGCCAGCTCATCATTCAAGCTACCATCCTATCGCGTTTGGATTACGCCAACGTACTCCTCCTTGGCGCCAATAAAGGAGAGATAGCACGACTACAACGCGTGCAGAACTCTGCGGCTAGAGCCTTAGTCGGCCTTCCTCGCAGATGTTCGGCCAGAGCTACAATTCGAAAATTACACTGGCTACCTGTTAACTCCAGAATTATATTCAAAACCCTCATCATGACCTTTAAAATTATCAAATCTGGAAACCCAACACTGCTGCGACCTCTTCTCACCCCCTACACTCCATCACGTAACCTACGATCCTCTAATCAGCACCTCCTGTGCGTTCCTCGCATAAAACTCTGCCGCATGGGCGGCCGCTCCTTTAGGGTCCTAGGAGCCAAACTATGGAACGATCTACCACAAAACATCTGCTCCATAGACAATCTACGGCCTTACGAAAAGCCATTAAAACGCATCTATTCCCCCTCCCCTAATCCTCCTCTCCATCTTCTATTCTCAGACCTGGTCTGTGGTTTTCTAGCGCCGGGACGCCTCTTCGCTGGGGCAGCTGATTTGCGCTTTACCAAAACAATAGAATAGAATAGAATAGAACTCTTCCCTCTTGAGGCGGAAGCCGGGAGGTAAAGAGAAACGTTGTTTTAAAATTGTTTTGGCTGATAGTCGATTTTAGGACTTTGAGCTTTTAAACTTTTTGTATCACTTACTTGTGCACGCGTTTAACTACAGGTGCCCACAGACCTCTGCTGGTCCCCCCGCAGCCAATTAAACCGAGCAAGCAGCCGCCATCTTGGGGGAGGGGTAAGGGGAACGCTCCTGCTGCCTGGCCCCTCCCACCCTCATCCACTCCTGCCTCGAATGCCCAACCAACACAGGAGGCGCAGTGGACGGGCGCAGCAGGAGCGCCGAAAGCGCGCCGAAGGCGCGCCAAAGGCAAGCCCGTCTGTGCCCGTCCGTGAACGATCGGGGCCAGGGGCAGGAACACCTGTGGGTTTCAGTTTCCGAAAGCACTATAACTCCCTAGAGCTTAGAAACCTATATCCTCCTTTAGATAACATTTGTCTGCACAGCTTAATCATTAAGAATGGAGATAAAAAGTGTGCTCACTGCTCCTTTTCTGTTAACAGACAACTCGGGTCTAGGTACAAAGGTAAGATATTAAATCTTGCCCTTTTAAACTGTCGCTCCCTGGGTAAACATAAGATGGAAGTACATGACTACCTAACGGATGATCAGGTAGACGCACTATTCCTCACGGAGACGTGGCTTAATACCACATCAGCTCCAGATATTCTGGCGGCCCTCCAGTGGTGGTTTTACCGTAGGGGCAGTGGGGCGTTGCCCCACTAATAATTTTCGGGACAATTGATTTGTTTTTGATTTGTTTACAAAGACATTTAAATGCGCACCATCGCGCTGCGGCTCCGCACCACCCACGTCAATAATGAAAGTCACGATCACGTGACACTGGCTGACTCACAGTACCATGGTGACGGTCGCACCACACTGCGCATGTGGTGTTTTCCCGGCTGCCTTTCTTCAACTACTGAAGGCTATGGCATTTGAAAAGCAAGCACCGCTGAGTACGGTGTTTGCCTCATGCCACAGACTTCAGTGGTTGAAAAGGGGGCAACGTTTTTTTCGTGCTCATACCAATCCTGACGCTGCTCTCTTTAGAGAGCATCCCTCCTCTGAAGAGAGCAGCGTCAGGATTGGCTAGTGTGGGTGCTGAGTTCTTGTGTGCTTCACTGCTGGCCTGCCTTAAGTTGACAGCAGCAGTATAGTGTTGCACCGCGGCTGCGGGGGTGGGAGCGTCCAACGGTGCAATGCTCAATCACTGAATGGCTGAACACAGCCATTCAGTGATTGGACAATCCATCAGTTGCTGGGCAAATCGGGCCGGCCCACAGGCACCTCATCATCCGACCCCATCTTAGTCTGCACACGAGCGCACGTGGACTCGAGGACGGAGGAGTGTGTAACTCGTCGCTGAGTGAGCACAGAAGTACAGTAGATTGACTGACCATCAACCAACCACTATAGTACAGTCACACTGTGACGTGACGACGACGCAAAGGTACGTGTCGCAGTCGCAGCAAGGTGTGTGAGGGCTGGGGAGAGGTTGAAGATGAGATGATTAATTTAAAGCTAATATAATGGTGGTTTTGCCAGTGCTTGGCCTTGTTCTTCTTTGAATCACCGGGCTGTACACGGGCTTGAGTATGCGTGTACCTGCGCCCCCTTCGCAGCTGCCGGAGATGCGCAGGTGGAGTGAACCCAGCCGTGACCTTGTGTTTGAGACTGTGGCTCATGCGGGAACTCGTCGTGGGTGGGTGTATGTCAGCAGCTCTGACAGTCGACACAACGCCTACTCGCCGGGATCACACTTTATCCACCTCGAACACTTTCAAAGCCCGTCCGTGTCTGGAGAGCTGTCGAGTGATATGATATCTGCTTAAGTTAAGCAGATATCACTCAGTCGACAGCTCCCCAGACACGGACGGGCTTTGAAAGTGTTCGAGGTGGATGAAGTGTGATCCCGGCGAGTAGGCGTTGTGTCGACTGTCAGAGCTGCTGACATACACCCACCCACGAGTTCCCTAAAGGCAATGATGTGAGGGTGCGTGATTACATATATTTACTTGTGTAGAGGTGAGAGAATGCGCAGGCGAGGCTGTTTGAAGAAGTTAGTAGAATGTTGCTCGGGTGATGGACAGATGACCGGGGGGTGTGTACAGAAGCCAATCAGTCACTTGAACTAGGCATTCAGTAAAAACTGTATTCATCGTTTATACGCAGTTCGAATGGCGTGCGGCGATAAGATTTTAAGATGAATACAGATTGCAAAGTTGCCAGAACAGGCTGAGGCATGACCATTGCAGGTGCCCCAATGTGTAGCGTGTGAAACAACAGTTGAAGTGCAGAAATGTTATCTGATGCGATGGGGGTGGCTGTGCCCAAGTAACAGGTGCCAGAGCTCACCAGGTAGGGGTGCATGGCAGGCGGCAGGCTCATGAGCCGACTCGTGTCATTGTAAAAGTCAAAAGACCAAAATCACGAGGCACTTGTAGGAACTTTTAATAGTTCATGTTTCCTTACATCCTTTTGCCTTGTTATTGGGGTCACCTTGTATAGGGTCGTGGGCTTTTCACACACACCTGCTTGCTCTCATATGAGTTCTGAAGGAATGCAGTGCCTTGCGCATTGGTGCTTTTAATTATAATGTGTTGTGAGCAGAGGCGTACAGCTGCAAGGCCTAACCTAGTGAGGGTCTTGCAACTTGTAGCACGCAGACTCCCGCGCCCTCCGATAACGGGTGGTGCTGCCACCAGATGCCCCATGGACAGGCAATGGTGAGGCAGAGAACAACTCACAGCCCAGGAAACACGCAGAGGTAATGCGTGACAGGCGGGAGCGCCACAACTAACCACCCCCCACGAACAGTACCTTCACATAAGATGCCATACTCTCATAACCTGCCCCCTCGCACAGGTGGGTTTTACCCAAAGCTCTTACCGGAACCAGGCTTATTTCCTTCTTCCAACACCTGCCCCAGTGTCTGTACTCGCACTGTCCCCCTGAACGACGCAGACGTTTGCGGGGGATAGTGGGACCTAATTCCCGGTAATTCGCCTAATCGCCTTACCTGCCCCGAGGGGTGTACTTATCCCACATTATCCCATACCCAATGAGGCAGACTTTTCGTTCCTCAAAACCTGTGCTTCCGGTTCTAGTGCTCACCCCCTCCACTACTTACCCCGATTTAGTGCATCATCCCGGGTTCAACCCATACCCCACCCGCCAAAAAGGCATTGTCACGGAGGTGGGAGTATTATGGTAAAATCGGACACAATGCAGTGGGGGTGAGAGGTGGTGATAGTAGGGGCATAACGGGCACACCTCATTTGGATCGAGAGGTGGAACTAGTACCCGATTGAGGAAAAATGGGGCATAACCATGAGATGAAGAGGTAGTAATGGTGTACTGGACCGTTGTGCCACCCTGGCATTTTCTATGTTGGCTGGAGTCTGACGGAGCTTTCAGAGGTGGATGGGCTGTCATGACCCAAAGTGAGCGCTTTTGTGGCCCTGTTTTTGGTGATCTGATAGGGGTAAAGACTAAAGAGTGCGTAAAGCAGGGAATACTGAAGTGAAAGATGTATACGTAAGTGGTGTAGTAAGGTGGGAATATCGGGGACGAAGAGTGCATACATATGACAGTGAGAGAAGGAAGTGGGACTACCTTGGGTAAAGGGAGAAAAACATTTAGACAGGTCACAGATGTGTGCCAGGAACGTAAGACATTTGGGGAAGGGAGTTGTGAGCACCAAGAGAGTAGAGCGTTCATACATGGAGGTAAGGCATTGGGGGAGGGACATAGGAGTATATAGGAAGAAATAAGACATTGCTACAGGGAAGTGGGAGCACCAGTGAAATAAGGTGTTGTGAAGTGCTGAGACTAACGATGCCTAATGCATTTGAGGGTGGAAGTGTAGGGGCTGGAAGAACATATGAGCAAACACAAGTGTTAAGGGGTGCAGAGCACATATTCAAATACAGGTAAGGGCTGTGCAATTTGGGGATAAGTAAGGTACAAAGGGGTAGGGATGCAGAACGTCACATTCTGGATATTAGATGGAATTGCTGCCAATAAAAAGGAGGCTGCAATTTGGAGCCCATAGACTCTGCACCGTTTTTGTATTATTAGTTACTTGGTTGTTTACTGGTATTATATCTTTACATGATTGCTATCCTATTATGCTACTATATTGTACCCAATAGTGTATTTAATCACCCTCCTGTTGCCCCTACCCCTGTCTCTGTAAAGCGCTCTGATATCTGCAAAGACCTTGTTCGCGCTATATAAAACTCTGAATGAATAACCCCCTCATGGAGGAAGTTTCAGTTCGGCAGTCGGCACGACTAAGGCTGGCACCCGCCTGGTCTTTGCCCCCTAGTCTTCCCACCTGCACCGAGTTGTAGCTTAGGGAGTGCGGCAGCAGCCGGGAGACTTGATGACTTGCTCTGGGTCTTGCCTGTGTCTTTCCTGGGTTCTCTTGGATTAATGAATGTAAACAAGAGTGCAGGCAAATAACTCCTGCATTATCAGCAGGAGAAGAGGGCTTGCTGGCAAGAGTCACTTGTACACCTATCTTACTTCCTGGGACTACCGCATAATACACACGGTTATGCTTGCATTCTAGGTCTCTCCCATAAGTAGTTAAGCACTTCAGTTTTGTCACTACCGTTTCTTCTCTCCATTTCTAGACCATAATATTGAGCCGAAAATGATACTTTCTGAAAAGTATCACATTTCCTGAGCTTGATGATTCTTCTGCTGATAACAACAGCCGTCAGCCAAATATGACGCAATGCATTGAAATAGCACAAATATTCCCACAGAAAACATGAACATTTGTCAAATTGTGCACAAGAGCAAATTGCAAGTTTGAGACCTATGCCCCCTATGGAAAGAAGAGCACTCCAAAAGCCCAGCGCATTTTAGCAGAAGTTCAGTGGACCGGTGTTTTCATGTAGGTGTCTTCAGCACAGTGGTAAAAGAGTAATACCTGGGTATTTTTATAAACTATTGATGCTGTCAGTCCAGCTCTGTTGTGGGAGAATTTACTAATACTGAAGCGCTCTGCTCTTTAAGCAGTAAATATAAACGAAAAAGTACTAGAGCATCAAACGTCATCCGGGTATGCCTGTCTATTTCAATATTTCCCACCTCAACATGGCTCTCTTCTCATGGTTTTTATTTTTTTGCTTTTTGATTATACCAAAGCCAGCTGTGGAGTCAAAGGACAAATGAATATGTTGAAAATCCCCGCTATTTATGAGGTAAATAATATAAACTGTACGACTAAAAGTGCCCCATTTACCTTTCCTAAGTTATTCTAACACTCCATAAAGCATTCGCAAGTCCCAGGCCTGTCTCCTGGGTCACATGGGATTATATATGCTTGACTTCTCATTTTAATTATGTTTTTCACATACCTTCGGTTCTTTTTTGTTTATGCATTTTTCTCTGAAAACAGCTGTTAAATGAGATAATAATGGGATAATAATGTACGTGAAACAGATGGGGTGGTTTGGGTAAACAGTCTGCAATACATATGTCTGTCCTAAGGAAATACGAACAACCATTAATCTGACTTGTCTCCCAGTTGCCTGCTTTGCTTTACTGGAGCTAGTGGCATCTTAGAATTGACATAGCGTGCCCCTGATTTACCTATGATCGTGCATATACTGGGAAATAATGTAATCCAGCAAGCAGTATTTGTGCATGTTTTGTGTAAAGATTTAGCCTATTTTCAATTTTGGAGGGGCAGCAACATTGTCGTGGTGTCACTAGGGCTTTATGTGGAAGCTTTTTCATTGTTATATACAAGCCACAGTTGCTGCTTATTTATCTTTTGCAACTAACAACCATCGACAAAGCCAGTAGTCCTGACTTCTTTTAAGTATGATGTTACTTGTTGCATCATATATCTGGATGCAATGACAACAACAAAATACCAGTTTTCAGTCTTCTTTTGAATTGGTATTTGTTGCATATTTTCCATAGTGCATGTATTGTTTCAAAGGAAGATTAATTTTCATTGTAGAAGATTTTACCTCTATAGTTTATAGATCAACCGCTAACTACGTGCTACAGGGGGGGCTCATTTTGCGTTACACCACTGTACATGCCTGCCCATATTTTACAGTTTGAATGCTTTTGTTAAAAGTATGTGTGTTTGGTTGAAACAATTACATTTTGTTGTATTTGCTTTTCAGCATTTGGTAAAGCCTCAGGCTGCCGAACTAATTTTTGGGCAAATCAAGCAAAGAAGAAGAGACGCCAACCTCCTTTTCCGCTACAACACAGCCAACAACCCCAGTGTTTAAGGTAAGGAAACTGCTGCTATATTTTACATTCTAGTAGTCAAGGGCTATGTACGTTGTGTACATGGTGGGTGGCGTCTAAATACCAAACCTCATACGTTGTACTTTGATTATTGACAGGTAACACTAACATTGGTAACACCATGAATACAGTAGAGCATCTATTTGCAAAGCCGTTCCTTGGACTGAAACGTGAAGACAAACTAATTGTAAAACAATTAGGACCTCACCGGCCAGACCTAAACCTACAACAACGTTCCCTAGACAGAGGGAAGCCTTACACACGTTCTTTCACAAACACCTGGTACAAAAAAGTTGATTGGCTTACAGGATGTCCTTCAACAAATACTCTGTTCTGCTTCCCCTGCCTGCTGTTTGGTGGTGAAACTCCTTGGACCAAAAAAGGAGTGAAAGATTTAAAACATTTGTCAGATAAAGTAAAGAAGCATGCACACACGAAAACACATATGGAAAATCTGACAAGACTGGGAATGTTGGGAGATAAACCGATTGAAGCCCACATAAGCGAGGCCTACCAAACAAATATACGGAAGCACAATGAAGCAGTTGATAGGAATAGACACGTGCTATCAAAAATCATTGACTGCATTCGTTTCTGTGGTGATTTTGAACTGGCTTTACGAGGGCATGATGAATCGGAAGGCTCTGCAAATCCTGGTATATTCTTAATAGCAAGCATAGACCATGTATTCGAAGCACATCTATCAACTGCTACAGTCTTCAAGGGCACCTCGAAAAACATACAAAATGAACTGCTTGAGTGCATGCTAGAGATTGTAAAAAGCACTATCGTACAACAGCTGAAAAACACATACTTTGTGGCTATTCAGGCTGATGACACCACTGATGTGGTCACAAATACACAGTCAGTATTGGTCTTTCGGTACCTAGACAGTGACAACAAAGTTGTGGAACGCTTCTATGGATTCACCCATTTAAAAGACGCTTGTGCAGAAAGCATTTCTTCAGTTATTCTACAGGAACTAAACTTCATTTTTCCAGAGCAGCCTCAAAAACAAAAACTGGTTGCACAAAGCTACGATGGTGCTGCAGTAATGAGTGGAACCTCCGGTGGAAAACAAAAAAAAATTAAAGATGTCTACCCTAATGCCCATTACGTGCACTGTTATGCCCACCAACTAAATCTGATTAGGCAACAATCAGTAGGAAAGATCTCTGAGGCAAAGATATTCTTCCTGGATGTAGGAGGAATGGCAGCATTCTTCTCACGCTCCCCCAAAAGAACGGAGTTACTTCATACCATTGTTAACAGAAGGATTCCAAAGGGAGGCCCAACTCGTTGGAATTTTCACATTCGTACAATCCGCCTAATATACCCATATAGGGTTGATCTTGAGAAATGTTTTGACACCATAGAAGCAAATGAAGACTTTGACTACAAAAGCCGGAATGAGGCCCGTGGCTTTGCTAGAACACTGCAAGACAGGGAGTTTCAGTTTTTGCTGTTTTTGTTTTTTCAAATAATGCTAAAAGTTGAAGCACTGTATGAAACGTTACAAAAACGTGAAATAGATACTATCCATGTGGTAACAGCTATCAACAACTTTGTCACAAGCATAACGAAAGTCAGAGAAGACGTTGACAATTTAGACAGCAAACTGCCAAATGATTCTACTTTCTCTAACCGCAGAAAAGACATCAGCAGTCTAGTCCGAATTTCCAAAGAGATATGTGACACTATAATTATGCAGGCAAAGGAACGCTTTTCTTTTAAAAAGCATTTGGTGAGTGCCACATTACTAAAAAGTGATCTGTTTGCTAAACATGATATTTCCTTCCCTGAGCAAGCACTGAATACCGCTGTTGATGCTTACCCTATGCTCAACAAAGAGGATCTGAGAACAGAACTAACTGTACTGTATGGAATGCATGTATACCGGCAGGCCACTAATGCAATTAATTTGCTTGCTTTAATTCTGAACCTTAACATGCAAAACACACTAACAGAAACAGTGACTTTATTAAAAATACTCATCACCACACTGATGACAACAGCAGAGTCGGAACGTTCATTTTCCGCTTTGAACAGAATTAAAACATTCCTGAGAAATACCATGATTCAGGACAGGCTGAATGCCTTAGCAATGCTTTCCATAGAGAGTGAGTTAGTTAAAAGAATACCAGACTTCAATGTTCAAGTCATTGAGAATTTTGCTTCCATGAAAAACAGACGTGCTGATTTTCATTACAAAAAGTGAACACTCTATTTAAATGCTGCTACTTGGCGTCCTGTTTATTTGTTTGTTATTAAAATACATCTGTGAGGTACTCAGCAATGCATTGTGTTTCAAAGTCTGTTATGAAGCTCTGTCGTTATGATGAAGATGAATAAGCAGCTACCTATGTTATATGACACCACTTTATTAATGTAATAACTGCACTTTCACAATTGCTTTATTAACCTTCCTGCTTTCACAAATTTGCATGAAAATGCACCATTTGTCCACCCTTTTTTCAAAATTTTCTCGGGGGGAATTCCCCCCGAACCCTCCTTAAGGGGTTCGGGCTCGCTCGATACGCTCGCCTGCTACAGTGCAGTACGACTTTCATTTTACGCCACACCACTTTCAAATGTCACCAGCCGCCACTGCGGCCCTCCCACCGGGATATGACATCAAGAAAATAGACAGAAAAAAGGGGAAGGGCCGGAATTGCGATAATACACAAACAAGATCTGGCCTGCACCCTAGAAGAGATGGATATTGCTAACAGTGAAACAGGGTTCTTCTCCATCTCAGTGCCCCATGGGTACTACTTCAAGGGATTTTTGATATATCGTCCCCCGGGACCCGGAGCCAGTTTTGCTACTCAACTGATGGAAACCCTCATGCATTCCTCTCTCAAACACGAGAGACTCCTCCTCCTAGGGGACCTAAACTATCATTTTGACAACCCGAGGAACGATTTAGCTCCGGAAATCAGACAGGAGCTAGCAGGAATACAGATGATGTTAAAATCAGAAATTCCCACTCACTGCCAGGGCCATCTCCTAGGCCCTATTTCCACTAACTGGGACACCTTGACCGTAGAGCCCCCAACCCCTGTTATTTGGTAAGACCATTTTTTAGTCTCCTTTCGGGTGGCGGTCCCGGACAATGGACCTCTAAATGGAACAAGCACCGCAAACAAACGCAGGAAATGGTCAAAGTTTTCCACTGAGGCATTCAATAAAATAATAACAGCAGGAGGTCCTCCCGAGGGGGAAGAAATAGACTCTGCCTGCGAAGCAATATATCTGCGAATCCACAAGGCGTTAGACTATACAGCGCCATGGACTCAAAGTGCTCCGGCGAGGAAATCCAAATCTGCCGGCTGGTTCAACACTGAGCTACGAGAACAAAAAGCGAAATGCAAAAGCTTAGAGAGGAAATTGCGGAGGGATTTTTCTGAGACAGAGAGAGCTGAATATAAGAAGGGTTTAAAGGAATATCACGCACTGATCCGGAAAACTAGGAAAACCTATTTCTGCACTAGAATCAAAGATGCGGACAATTCCATGAAGGAAATGTTCCTAGTATATAGGGAACTTTCAGATCTCGCACCACTAGCAGCCCCTATGACTGGATCTGTTAATACCTGCAATCAAGTAGCAGAGTTCTTTGCTAACAAAGTATACAAAATTTATGCCGGCTTCCCAGAAACAGCCAGAGTGGGTGATGGGAGGGCAGAAAGTATTTTGAACACACAGGACAGTAACTGCCTCTCGGCATTTCTAGTACCGTCTCGGGAAACAATATGCCACACAGCAGGTAGCATTAAATCAGGCTCACCGAGTGTTCCAGCAACTCCTAAAAGACTGCATGGCAGCATAACCACTTTGGAGCCATATATTAGTCATCTACTTGCTCTCTCCTTTGAATTAGGGCAAGTCCCGACCTCATGGAAGAAAGCTGTAGTCCTTCCCCTGAGGAAAAAAACTAACATTAGTCTAGAAAAACTGGACAATCTACAACCTATCTCCCTCCTCCCCTTCTTTGTCAAAATCACGGAGAAAGCAGTCAACAAACAACTCTCTGCATTCGCTGAGACCAACGGACTGCTCCACCCCTCACAGTCGGGATTCCGAGCTTTACACTCGACCGAGTCGGCCCTGCTGTCTTCAACGGAAGCCCTACGAAGATATGCAGACGAAGGCCAGATGGCGGCACTAATTCTCCTCGATCTCAGTGCCGCCTTTGACACTGTAGCTCATCACACACTGCTACAGTGTCTTAAAAAGGGAGGGGTGAGAGGAAAAGCTTTGGAATGGCTTCAATCATTCCTAACAGATCGCACCTTCCAGGTCGCACAGGGCCAGTTCAGGTCCAAAGAAATTAAACTCAAACAGGGAGTGTCACAAGGCTCCAGTCTCAGCCCCACCCTATTCAACTTATATGTGGCCCCAGTAGGAGTGATCACAGACAAATTTGGGGTTGAGATAATGTCGTACGCAGACGATACGCAACTGATTGTGACCTTGACGCAACCGGAGGCGCAGTGTGCCAACAACATCATGACTTGTATGCAGGAGGTGGCAAAGTGGATGGCGGACAACTGCCTCCGACTTAATGGCAATAAGACGGAGGTATTGATTGTAGGCAAATCCCCATCAGTGTGGACATCAGCTTGGTGGCCGGACGAACTGGGTGAACTACCCACACCCAGCAATCTAGTGAAGAACCTAGGGGTCTGGCTAGATAAAAACTTATCGTTCGACCACCAAACCAAACAAGTGGCAGGCACCTGTTTTGGTATACTGCGGGTCCTTAGGAAAACTCTGGACCTTATGCCCATGTGGGTACGCCAGACCGTGGTCCATACCCTAATAACATCCAGGCTGGACTACGGAAATGTACCATATCTAGGGACCAGCGTAAAATGCTTCTCGAGACTACAACGTATACAGAATGCAGCTGCCCGCTTGATCCTACAATTGCCCAGAAGGACATCAGCACAAAAAGCACTGAGGACCCTACACTGGCTCCCGATTAAGGAACGGGTGACTTTCAAGGTCCTCTGTGTAGGACATCGCATCCTTCATGGAAGAGGCCCTAGGTATCTGCATGGCCTTCTGAAATGGTACGAGCCCACCCGCCAGCTTTGATCACGTGGCACTGGGCAAGTGCAGGTCCCGAAGGCTAGAATGGGTGGAAAATCTTTTAGAGTCATGACCGCAAGGATATGGAACAAGTTACCAGAAAAGCTGCGTCTGGAATCCTCTGAGTCCATCTTTCGAAAAGACCTGAAAACAGTATTCTTCCCCAAAGACTAGTGCCAGGTCTAAGACATTTCATGAATTCATGCCTTAGACTCTTCTGGAGCACCTGTAGCAACCAGCGTGGGGACACACTTGCTAGTGTAACCAAGCGCTTTATAAAATATATATAAATAAATAAATACATAAATAAATAAATACTGTCCACACCCAGGGGACGTATGAGAACAATGTGCCGATCTATAATCGTTTTGATCAGGCTTTCTCAGACCTGGAAGCACAGGACTGACAATCAGACAGGACGGTCAACGTTAATGAATGTGAGGGAAACCTATTTAGGGATACATTAGTTTCTCGATTAACCACTATGACGAAGGATCAAGAAGCACAGGAACAGAGAAATATCCAGTCAGCAGTTTTAGCAGACCATCAGTTACAGGCAGTGGGTGGCACAGGACCCGCACTAGCTACTAGCGCTGAAATATCTAAGACCCTCTATAATTCCAAGAGAAGTAAACATGATTTTGATCTTAACATCCTGAGTTGGAATGTTGCAGGCCTTGAGTCAAGGCTAGCTGACATAGACTGGTTGCATATAATATCCGGACAAGATGTAATTATGTTTCAGGCCACACATGACCTGTATATAGAAGGGTTCCATTGTTTTAGCCTAACAGCACTTAAGAATGACTTTGGTCGTGCATCCGGGGGTTTATTTATCGGGATCAGCATAGCATCTGGTGGGAGTATGAAGGTGATACCCACTAACAGTCCCAATATACAAATATTGGAAATAAAAAACAGGTCCCATTTGACCTAATTAATTTTTACAATAATGATTTCTATTCTGTCCCAAATAGGAATTTTATTGAGCATTTTAGAATTATTTCAAACTTAGACATACATCAAGGATGAGACGAGTGTATTGGGATCTTTGTAGGGGGGAGTTTAATGCTAAAGTCCCAATTGAACCTCGGGGTATGGATACATTATATGTAGACCCCGCTGTGCGAAGGGGCTTGGAATTAGACACTTTGCTTAGTGAGCATATCCTTACCAATGTAATGGTTTTGGCTCAATCTCCCACAAATCAGCAGGTACGGCCATTTAGAGGAAGGGATTGTTTTTCAATTATTGATTTTATTTTTGTTTCCCCTTCCCTTGCAGACCGCCTACTGGCCGCTGAGGTTTATGTAACAGATTTTGGGGATCATAACTCCCTGACAGTGGTACTAGGACTAGCATCCTACCCCTTGTATACCATCTTTCATGGGGCTAGGGACCTCACCCCCTCAACAGACAAATTAAGATTGAAGTGGAGGGGGGTTGATAGCGGTAAAATAGTTGAGACTTTGTTAGGAGGGCACTCACACCTAATTACCTTGTGTCTATCAACTAAAAGCGACTACCTAAGGGTAATTGAGGATTTTACTAAACTTTGCTCTGTGATCAGATCCCTCCTGTCAGTGCCATTTCTTCAGGATGATAAAGAACGGAGATGGTTCGATCATAATTGCTTGGAGGCCAATAGGAATTTACGCAAGGCTTTAACCGCTAAACCTAGGTGCCGTGCAGACGTAAGGATAGCAAGGAAGGTGTACAAAACTGCAATAATCGAGCGGAAGGGCATTCTCCTGGGTGATTGCTGGGAAGCATTATCGGAGTCAGCTGGGGGAAAGAATGGTAACTCATTTTGGTCCGCAGTCAGGCACTTGCGTAACATGAGCCAACAATTAACACCAGTCAGCTGTACCATTCCTAGTAATTCATGGGAGAATCGCTTTTCTAAAATTTATGCCACACTGCTACATGGCTCAGATCATAATGTGCATGGTCACTTATGCTGCCTACTGATTACGTTGTCGGAGGTAGAAGATGCGATTGCACAGAGCCTTGGTAATAAGACCCCTGGCCCAGATGGGCTACCCATAGATATAATAAAGTGGAAACCAGAATTCTGGGCCCCACTTCTTGTGAATGTTTTTAATAGCTTACCCCAAGCCCCTATGCCTGATACCTGGGCTACGAGCATCATTGTCCCAATTTATAAAAAGGGGGAAAGATCAGAACCTAAGGGGGATAGATCAGAACCAATTAACTACAGACCAATTTCTCTGCTTGACAATACATTAAAGATTTTTTGTCGAGTCATATACAATCCGGTTTTAGATTGGACGGAGGAAAGCGGTATATTAGACCCATGCCAATTGGGCTTTAGAAGTAAGGTCTGCACAATAGATCAATGTTTAAACCTCAATTTGGTTATCAATAAATATAATACTGCCCGATCTTCCCCTGTTAATTTAGCGCTTATGGATCTATTGTCCGCTTTTGATTTAGTTAATAGGTCTAAACTCTGGTCTATTCTGTTGGATTATGGACTAGATGAATCCCTGGAACATTTTTTGGCATTCTTACATACTGACCTTAAGGCACAAGTCAGGATCGGCATGGGTGGGGATGTCTTTGGTGCAATTAGGGTAGGGAGGGGAGTTAGACTGGGGTTCGTTTTAGCACCCCTGCTTTTTAATATTTATATTAATGGGCTGAGCAATTCCCTGAAACAGTCAACCCCAGACGTCCCGATAATTAACGGTAAATCGTTACCGGTACTCCTCTACGCAGATGATGCGGTCCTTATGGGCCGCACTCCAAATTCTCTGCGTATTCTGGTTAAAAGCTTTGTTGAGTACATGGATGGTCTGGATTTATGGGTGAACTTTAAAAAATTGTTTATTATGTCATACGGACCAGGGAAACGCCAGTTCAACTCTATACTGGTAGGGAATGACATACTCATTTCTACCTGTACTTTCCCATATCTGGGGATGGTCTTTGCTGCGAACGGCTCGTGGACTGGGCATTTGGCCCACTCCACGAGCAAGTTCTCAAAGGCCATCAATTCAATTTTAAGTCTCCCCCGTCTGAAGAAAACAGGTGCTATAGAAGCAATTTTAAGGATTTTTAAATTGCAATGTGTCCCAGTAGCCACTGATGGGGCTGAGATATGGGGCTTGGCGAAAAATCGGTGCATCCTGCAGGAAGAAAATCGCTTCTGTAGAAAGTTGCTGGGTGCACCGATCTCCACCTCTCAGTATATCTGCCACAAGGAACTTAACTAACATTTTATCTGTGATTTTATCAGCGCCTGACCTGCGCTATTTTGGCTTTCAGTTTGGAGGAATAAATCTGCTTCCCTAACGCAAGAAATTATAAATGATTGCCTCAAGTGCGAGAGAGAAATGGATATTCCTTGGCTCTCGGGGGTCTATCAGAGTTTATGTAGCGTTGATAAAGGTAGCCTCTTTTTAGACCCAATCAGACCCGATTCATTCCTTAAGAATGATTTGAAAAAAGCACTTTACGCACTTTATAACTTAGAAAGGATCAGCGAGGAATCTAAGAAATCCACAGTTTCTATTTACATGGGCAAGGAATTGCATAGGTATCCCTTATCAGTATATCTTACCTTGCCAATGGTAAAATGGGAAAGAAGCCTTTTATTCCGATTAAGGACAGGAACTGTAAGATTCTTGTTAAGTTTTCCTTTAGGCTATCGGTCAAACTTAGAAAACATACCATGCCCCTGCGATGGTGAGAGCGCACAAACTGATTTGCACTTTCTCTTCTTTTGTAAATATTATTTAAAATATGTAGAATGGTTTTTAACTCCTATTTTAAAAAAAATAGACCTCTTTCTTCTGGGGAATCTTATAAGATGTTGTTTTCTTTGGATAATGAAGAAATAGTTTTTCGCACCACCACTTTCTTGAGAACCGCCACCCAAGCCGGTAAAATGATGGATAATCCTTGACTTTCCTTTTGTGTAAGTAATCTTGCTAAAAGTGTCTGTTGTCTGACGTCTATCACTATTTAACACATTTTTAAAGGATTTTATAATACCATTGTAAATTTGTGGATGTGCTTTTATGAATTCTTGAAATTCGAATAAAGATTTATGAAATTAAATGACTACCTTGGTTATCTGGGTCTGATGCATTCTCTACATCATGAGCCACTAAGATATCTGCCAGGTGGTTAAAGGTTGGACTCTGTCCTTGTCTCAATCTTCCGACTGAATAAAAACTTCTCAGTTCTTGAAAAGTGAATGTGTTATACTTAGAAGGCAACCTTGGGTTGTCTTCTGGCAGAGGCCCACTAGGCCCTGCTTCCAAAGACATTTCTAGTAAGGTGTGCACCTACCTACACTATTTGTTTCCTACTAGAACCTCTCTAGGAGTTGTAGTCAGTAGAACCTATGTATTATAAGAACTTGATTTATATGTACCTACAGGTACCTTAATGTGATCTTTCAAATGATATCTCAAGATTATTTGGTAAAACAAATGCAAGCTCTTATCCTATCCACTGCACACCAATGTGAGAAGTTAGCCTGGCATATGATGTCCACTAGTTCTAGTGGGCACCTTGCACCACTCTAATCGACCCTTATTGATGGTGGTTGTAAAGTCAACCTTATAGAAAGCTATCCTAGTGGTAGCATGGACCAGCAGTGAATAGGCTAAGACTTCAGAGAGCATGTGAAGCTAGTTGTTTTACAATTATAATCCCTTGAGTACCAAATGAAAGGACACCACACAAGGTATATCAAATATATATGTATTTAATCTAAACACAAACCCTCTGCACTCTTTATGAGGTCAGAGATCAAAGTACCTTACAAGATTCTCAATTAGCATACGATAAGTTGCACAATATACAGTAATGCCCTAGGGGCCTCACAAACCATATACTAAAATAGTGGTATAAGAACCATGTCTGAAATAGAAAGCAGGCCTGGGGCCTGTGGAATCACTGGGGCTACTCTAAACAACCAAGGGTTAGGAAGTAGGAGGCCCACGGGAGACGCTTGCAGTGTCTAAACACAGACGTGGGTTACCATTGACTTTCTATGGGAAACAAAGATGTTACAAAATTACAATTGAAGGACACTTCCGGATGGACTACGATGAAACCCTTTTAAACTAGGACACTTTGAGAGTCAAGACCCACGGGAGCACCAGAGTACTCGTGTTACCTCACCCAGGGAAGCCGGGTGCAAAGGTGCCTTTTTGTGTTGGGTTTCGTCATCGTTTTCAAAGGGGACCTGCAAAGAAGTGGTGCAGGCGACCAGAGGAAAAGTGCCCGGGTGGATCCAAGGGTTGATCGAAGATCTGAAGAACCTGAAAGCAGAGGGGACAGAGTCTGGGTCACTAGCCAGTGACCAGGAAGGTACCAGGAAGGAACCAGGCGATATCGGATGCTTTGCAGGTAAAGAAGGTGAGTTTGTCTCTTCAGCCATGAGGTCCAGGAGGCATCGACGATGACCAGGCACTGGATTCGAGCTGTCCCACAAAGGGCCTAGTTGACTGCGGTGCTTGTGTTGGGATTGGACCCAACAAGCCTTGGCAAACGCAATCCATGCAGGAGATAAAGATTGGCTCTGTTGCAGACCAGCAAGGTCTGTGGCGCTTCTCCTTTGCAGGGAAACTGGAGCAAGCCTGGAGCAATCAACAAGCAGGTTAAGTTGAAAGAAAAGTCTTTAGGAGGCTCACTAGCCAACGGGCAAGGAACCGGGAAGATGTGTCAAGCTCAAATGCAAACGTGGGGCCCACGGGACACTGGTGGAGTGCGGGGGCCTGTGCTTCGGTGCAAATGGTGCTCAGGGCTGGGGCTTCTTGTACCCAAATGCACAACTGCAAGGGTACCTCAAGAGTTGAGCAGTTATCAAAATGCAGGATGTCCAGGAGTTCCGGTCCCACGTCTCTCATCTCTGCCACGTGTCTCAGCTTTGCTGTGGGTATGGGTCAGAGATGTCTTGAAGTCTGTGTCCTGTGTCACAGATTCTTCGGGATCTGGCAGGAGCCTTGAAAATGCAGACTGCCAAAGTTGCTGTTGGTGCCTGTTTGAACAGGGTGGTCACTCCTTGACCACAAGGGAGATGTCTTCCATCTTCCAGTTAGGATGGAACATCGAAGGTCCAGGATATGTCTTGCAAAGATTCGTCCAGGGTAATTTGAAGTCCTAGGGACACAGATCCTATCCTTGTACTAAGGTTAGGAGCTGGACTATCTGACTAGGTCCCTCCTATGGGTGGACCAGGAGAGGGGGTGGTTACACCCCCTTTCCTTAGTCCAGTTTTGAACCAGAACTGGGGCTGAGTGCCTCAGCAACCGGTTTGGACTAGACTATGCATGGAGCACCTTGTGTGCCCCAGGCAGTGTCTGGAAAGCATTCACTGAATGCAGCCCTCCCTGTCCCAGTACACTAAGAGCCTATCTGGGGTGGTGCCAGCACCTACCCTGACGGGACACCTATTGTCCAAACCTCCCCTGCTTGAGTTTCATCCAGCAGCAGGAGGTTAGACTTGTGTCTGTGGCAGCAGCATCCATTTTGTGATGCTGGGGCTCTGATTAACTTTAACCGGGTTTCACAGTACATGTCTTCTCCCTCTAGAAGGGTGGAATGCTACCGCCGCCGCCAGGACTGGTGGGGGGGGGGTAGTATCCCAAAGTGTTTGACACCTTACACAACATGTTTTGATAAAGCCAAACCAAAGTTAGCATTAACCGCGAGGATTATAATGAACTTAAGAGTATATGGTATGGCTATATCATAGAACATAAGGAGATGGTTCCGAAAGCTGCAGAGGGGCTCAGCTTATGCCAGGGCACCCTATCACATAAAACCAAGCACTCTGCCTCCAGAATTGTCGAGGCCTACCATAGGAGTGGCTTATAGGTGTATATGTGTCTATATATATACATGTATAGATATAGGTATACTATATCTAAGTAAGGGGTGATTACACCACTTTACCCAGGTTGTGTGACCAGACCTGTGGTATCAGTTTGGAGGGCCAGCCAGGGGTGGCATAATACATGCTGCAGCCCTTGGTAGGCCTTGGATGCACCTATGCCCTCGGTACCTATGGTACACTATATAGGGACTCACAGAGGTGACCCAATACCCAATCTGGTATGTACCTGAAATACATGGTTACATTTTAGAGAGAGAACAGCTAGGCTGTGGTCCTGATTAGCAGGGCCACATCCAGTCTAAAGTCGAAAAACCAGAAAGTCACAGCAAAATGTGGGGGTGACCATAGGAAGCAGACCGTACTCTCCTACAAAGCCTCCCACAACATGAAAGAATTGAGGATGTTTCTGAGATGGTTAACTACTGTTGTCAGTGGTTTAAAACTTTTCCAAAGTGGCAAAGCCTTTACAGAGGTTTGCTCGCAATGACGTGAGTGATCCGATATCCTGGAGAAATGAATGCATGAGTGCCTTTCTGAAACTTGGAGACCAACTCTTTAGAGCACCAGGTGTAGGAATTGCAGTCCATGAGAAGGATTTGTTTTTGTTTTGCCATGAACGCAAAGGCAGCACATTTTCTGTATTGGCACAGACCCTTGGTGAAGTGAAATAGTCAGTGGCCTATTTTTCAGCCACACTGGATCATTTAGATACAGCACTTCCCAGTTGCCTGAAATTGGTCACCCCAGCCAGTGTGGGGATCCAGCAAAGTGAAGGAATTGTGATGTGTTACACACATATTGTGATGGTCCTTCACTCAGTTGTGATTTTACTGACTCCTACTCAAACTCAACACGCCACAAACTACTATTTGAGAAAATATGAGTGAGTGATATTGGCAGCAGAAAACATTTCCATTAGACTATACAATGTTCTACATACTACAACATGTTTGCCCATTCCTGATCATGAATATGAGGAAGCGAGTTTGAGGATGACTATGTGAATTCCACAGGCTTATGTGCCAAGCCAAGAACTAGACATATTGGACGGGCCACTTAAAATGGAAGAGTTGACATTATTTGCGGATGTATCTTGTTTCTTGAGAGCAGCATATGCAGTTTGCACCACATCTGGCATTTTAGAATTATCCTATTTTAGTAATGTGACCTCATGTAGCTGAATTGATCCCTCTAATAAGAGACTACTCTGTGGCAAATGATTTGTGTCACCCTCTACTAACAGCCAGCACGGCTTCAGCAAGGGCCATGATTTTGGCCAGGTATGAACACAGTGAGTTTCAATAATATCCTCTAGTTCCCTAAATACACCTTCTAAATCATCATGAAGCACTGCAGTTACCTAGAGAAATTTCTCTTGTGAAATTGATTGCACACAAGAGTGGTGACAATGGACTGTGCCCAGTGCCAGGAACCCTGGTTTCCCCCCATGCTGCTACCCTGCTGTGACACTCTGTGTACTCAACCCCCACTGTCACTCCCCATGCTGTTGCCATGTCATACCACACAACTCTGAGCGAGCATTTTCCTGTGCTTCCTGCAAGTTTACATGCAATTATGCAGACCTAACACTCACCATACCCTCATGACAGGCCTCCAACCCCCCACTTTCACACACTCACAATTCTGCAACCACCTACACAACACTCTGCACTTGCATGCATGCACCTGCTCAATCACCTAATATTCCACAGAGATCTTGGTCCTGCTGCAGGACAATGCGGCAGACCTACTTTTCATCATGGAGATCTGGCTGAACCACGCACTGGCACCTTACATCACCCAGCCGTCCCCTTAGCTATAAGATCACCAGGCCAGACCGGCTTCACAATTCCCAGAGGCAGAATCACCATCATCCACAAGAATACCAACAGCTGAACCAACTTCACACACAGAATGACCTGCAACATCGAACACCTTTCATTCAAGCTCCACATCACAGATCACTTCACCCTAAATGAAACACTCATCTACAGTCCACTGAGACTGCACACCAACTTTTCCAATACTATCATGGACTTCATTGCACCACTCGCCATTGACGTTAGCAATTATGTTGTACTCAGAGACCAGAACTTCCACCTGGAAGAACACATGAACTTCATCTTAAAAGCATTCATTGAAGCTGGCAGGTGGTTCCTGAGATGCTACCACCAAACGATCCAGACCACCAAAAGCTCCACTCAGCAGACTGCAAAAATGCCAGCACCTGCTAAAGCAAAGAAATCCTCACCATTCTAAAGCATTTCACCTCACCAGCCGCCTTCAACTTGATCACTACCTCTCAGGACCTCTGCATCAATCTCTGCTAATTCTGCAGCAAGAAAGTCACACCATATACAGCAATTTCAACCCGCAACTGGACCCAAAAGACTTTGCCAAATGTCCCCTTATCTTATCCAAGGAACCAATACAAACCACATGGCCATTATGATCTCAGAAGAAACTGCCTGAAACCAATTAGCACCTTGCTTGCACCAATTCTGACTTCCTTCACTTCTTCTACCACCTTCCCAGATGCTTGGAAACATATCTATAAGCTCATCTGCTCACGGGAACGGATGGGCATCAGTCTTAGTGACTGCATTGAGACCCCTGTAGTCTACACAAAACCTCATCTCTCTCTTACCACCCTGGGTGTGAGGTTTGGGTACCAAGACCACTGGACTAGCCCAAGGGCTATCTGAGGGTTCAATAACTCCCAAATCCAACATCTTCTGGACTTCATTCCTGATACAGTCTCTGACATGGTCAGGTTGCCTGTAAATATAATTTTTAACAGGCAGACTGTCCCCAGTGTTCACTTCATGAGTGCACCAGGTAGTCTGACTTGGAGTCAATGAGAACATGTTCCTATACTGATTGAGCACCTGTCTATAATCAGCTTTTTGCTGAGCAGTGAGGCTGCCTGCCAAGGCTACATCATCAACTGAGCCATAATCAGGGTTCTGTGAGAGCAGGTCAGGGAGTGGATCACTCTCTTCCTCCTGTCCCTCATCAGTAGCTATGAGCAAGCCCATGACTACCCTGTCAACATAAAGTTTCAGTCTGTTGACATGAAGCACCCTATGGGTGCTCCTGGGAGTTCCAAGGTAACCTTTCCCTTCTGTTCAACAATGGTTTGGGGGGCACTCCACTTGTCTTGGAGGGCTGCTGAGGCCACAGGCTCCAACACCAACACTTTTTGTCCCAGCTGGTAAACAGTCAGTACAGCCTTTTGGTCATGCCAGGCCTTTTGCAATTCCTGGCTAGCCTCAAGGTTCTTGGTTGCCTTTTTCATATACTCAGCTATCCTGGAGCGGAGACCAAGTACATAGTCCACTATGTCCTGTTTAGGGGGTTTGAGAGGTAACTCACCTCCCTCCTTCACCAGACACAATGGACCTCTGACAGGATGCCCAAACAGACGTTCAAAATGGCTGTAACCACCTTCTGAGGAACCTTCCTGTATGCAAATAAAAGGCAGGGTAGTAGGATGTCCCATCTCCACCTAAGCTTTTGTGGGAGACCCTTGATCATACCCTTTAAGGTTTTATTGAACATTTCATCTAAACCATTGCATTGTGAGTGATAGGGCGTGGTGAATTTGTAATTCACTCCACACTCCTTCCCCATTGCAGTCAAGTAACTAGACATCACGTTTTTATCTCTGTCCGAAACTACATCCTTAGGGAAACCCACTCTTGAGGACACTCCTAAGAGGGTCCTCGCCACCAGAGGTGCTGTAGTTGTCCTAAGGAATTTGCTTCTGGTACCTAGTGGCATGGTCCACCACCACTAGGATAAACATGTGCCCATATGCTGTCTGAGGATATATGGGACCAACTATATCAATCCCAACCCCCTCAAAGGGAACCCCCACCACAGGTAGTGGTATCAGGGGTGCATTTGTTGTACCACATGCCTTACCACTGGCTTGACAGGTGATACAAGAACAACAAAACTCCTTAGTGTCTTCAGACATATGGGGCCAATGAAAGTGAGGGACAATTCTGTCCCAAGTCTTGTTTTGGCCCAGGTGTCCTGCTAGGGGAATATCATGGGCTAGTGTCAATAGGAATCCCCTGAACTTAAAAGGTATAACCAACCTCCTGGCAGCACCAGGCTTGGGGTCTCTACTCTCTGAGTACAGGAGTCCATCACCCCAATACATCTTATGGCAATAGCTTTCCCAGAAGCCTCAGCAGCAGCCTACTGTCTGAGGGGTTCAATAGAAGGGCAGCTCTGCTGCTCCTTACTCAGATCTGCAGTGCAAAGGTACAAAGGTACAAAGGTAGTTTATTGTGATGATTATTTAAAATCTTACAATATTGTGAAGTAAAAGAAAATTTGTAAAGTTATATGCCAGTTTAAAATCATATAAAATGACATTAAATAGCCTTTACAACCCATTAAGTAGTTGCAGTAGTTACATCTCTGAGTTTCTTTTTAGCTAACAGTAGGAACTTTACAAAGGCGGAGTTTAAAATGATATCATTTGAGATCATACATTTCATCACGGCCTGCCTACATGACCGTATGTCACGTGACTTGAGATGAGCTTTTAGCAATGATTTTCTCTCTTGGAGGAGTTCAGGGCAAATACACAAAAGATGTTGAATGTCTTCCTCACCCCTATTGCACAGTCTGCATTTCGTTTGGGTTACTTGAAATTCCCATGGGGGAGGATGGCAAAGCCCTGGCATGGATCCAAAT
Source organism: Lissotriton vulgaris (assembly GCF_964263255.1). NCBI lineage: Eukaryota > Metazoa > Chordata > Amphibia > Caudata > Salamandridae > Lissotriton > Lissotriton vulgaris. Next base: position 649,842,250 of record NC_141696.1, on the reverse strand, counting down.
CTCGCGTTGAGGAGCACCTGCTTGTTTTTTTGCGTCCATGGAGTTATTAGATATTGTTGTATCTCCTGCTTATTGTAACCATTTAGCACCACCCAAGCGTGTTTCCTCTTTGTAAGGGTAGCTTTATCCTTTACAATGGATAGGTGGGCTGCGGTTTTATTAATGATTTTCTTAAATGATGTCTTGGTTATATTTGTTTCCCATATAGTCGTAACCCCAAACTCGCTAATTGAATCCCTAAGATATAGAGCTGCAGAGGAGGTAGTATCCTTCTTTAGTTCTCTCCATAAGAGCAGCAATATCTCATTTTGCCGGTCGTTTTTTATTTGATTCCAGACTTTTATAAAATGACTTGGCCTTGCATATTGTTGATTGGTTAAACCAAACTCCAACCTTACTTGTGCCGGGGAAGCATTCACTGGGAGGTGAAATAACACTCGGTATATTTTGGTTATAATTTTGTTCAGAATATCACTGTCTTTACCCATTAAGGCTTCGCTACCATAAGCGATGGTGGGTAGGAGTTTTGCACCGACAATGCTCAGGAGAGGTCCATACGACAAGGTGGGCAGTGACTTCTGCACAGTTCTAAATGCAGCCGCTAGTGAGTTCGCTTTTCTTTGCCCCTTGAGTCAAATAATACGCCCAGGTATTTATAGGCCTCTACTTGTTCAAGCTCGATTTTGTCCATGAACCATTGGCTTTTGTGTTTCAGCTTAACGTTTTCGGCTACTACCCTAATCTTGGTTTTGGTCTCGTTTATAACCTTTCTGTTCTCTTTAGAATAGGTATAGGTCCTTTTCATTAAGCGCTGCAAGCCCACTTTTGTGTGGCTCATAAGTATGACGTCATCCCCATACATCAGGCATGTGAGCCGCTTGTCAGCTAGTTTGGGGGTGTGCGCATTTTCCTAATCCAATATTCCTGGTAGGTCCGCAAGAAACAAATTAAAAAGAAGGGGGGCTAAAACACAGCCTTGCTTCAGACCTTCGTTTGCTGGGATCGCCTTGGATAGGGTTTGACCATCCCCCATCCTCACACTCACCCATGTCTCTGAGTATAAGAGGCGAATAAGATTAAGTAGGGGGACTGGGAATTTCATTTTTTCTAATTTTTTCCCGAATAGTTTTCGATTGACGCAGTCGAACTCAGATTTAAAATCAATAAAACAAAAATACAAGGGTTGTTTTGATCTTATTGATTTGTTTATAAGTAGGGCAAGAACTAGAATTTTAGTCAAGGTACCTAATCCTTGTATAAAACCTGTTTGGTTAAAAGGCATTATTTTTGCTTCCGTTACCCACGCAATTAATTCTGTCAATATTGTTCTGGCAAATAGCTTGGCATCAGAATCTTGCAATGTAATAAGTATATAATTTTCTGGCAGTGCCCAACTACCTTTTTTAAAGATTGGAATAATTAAGGATCCGCGCCATGACTTGGGTACCGTTCCTGTCCGAGCGACTTCTATATACAATTTCTCTAAGTAAGTCACCCATAATTTCGGGTTTTCTTTGAAGAGCGCAGACGGTATCCCATTTGGTCCAGGAGCACCGTTCTTCTGTTGTTTTATAAGTTTGATAATCTCTTCTTTTCCTGTATGGTAATGTGTATCCGTATCATCATCATGATAGGTAAAGGCATTCTCTTTGTGAGATTTATGCCCTTGTTGAATTTCCAGAGAGGTTGCCTGTAGGGGGTCTTGATTCAAATGTTTCTTCAAGAACTTGTACCATTCCTGCTCCGTTGTGGGAGATGAGATTACATTTTTGTTGGGTCTAGCAAGACCATTGATAAGGTACCAGAAGTCACTTGAGTTCTTCTTGTTACTTGCGAAGAATATTTTTGCCCAGATTGCTTGTTTCTCTTTGTTTTTCTCACCCCATATCAATTTTTTCAAATTTTGATTTATTAACTTTAACTTTCCTGTGATTTCTGCATTTACCCCCAGTTTCTTAGTCAGTCTAATGGTCCTACTCCGTTCTTTTTTTAATACCCTAATTGTACGAGGTAGGTTTAGAATACCGTTATTTTCCTTTTTGGGTGCGTTTCCATTTTTAAACCTATTTGCTTTAGTTTGGCCTTCAGTTTTAATCAACATCTCAATCAGATTTTCCCATTGCTGAATTACTGATTTTGATGTAGTGTCTTTCAAGCATTTATCCAATATCTTCTCCACTTGATCATTCATTTCCTCTTTATTCCTAATGTTCCAGATCAATTTTTTGTAGTTGATAGTACCGATATGCCCTTGGACAGTCGGATAGGCTTTTTTCATAGCTATTCCAGTATCCATTAGTATTAACTGCTGGGCATGGTCACTTTCAATGACTTTATTTAGTTGATATGAGATGATATTATGGAACATATATAGTGTAGTCATGGTGTAATCAATCCTCGAGTTTACGTTGTGACCGAAGTAACTGTAACTTGGTGGGACGTCCGTTTTTATTCTACCGTTAAGTATTCGAAGTCCCATTGCTTCCATATCCTTTACGAATTTCTGTCCTATTTTATTTGTAATGCTGTTGTTATCAGTCCCTATGTCTTGCTCAGGAATTAGCCATTGGTGGTTTTGCAGTAGTGTGGTCTCATCTTTTGGATGAGATGACAATAAGTTAAGATTAAAATCGCCGGTTATCAGAAAATCTGCTTTCGGATCCTCCAACATTTTATTAATTAGAGCGTTGTTCAGGGTTCCACATGTTGACTCCCTACTTTTGTTGGTTGGCAGAATATAGACCGTAATCAAGTATAGTGTTCTAGGATTTTGAGAGACTATTTTGAAATTAAGTTTAACCATCAAAATATTTGAGTCATCGATCTTCACTTGCTCATGGTCAATATGCAACGCATTAGAAATAAATATTGCCTGCCCTCCACTGGCTCTCCCGAACCTCTGCTCTTTCCTCGCATTTTCATAGTAGCCGGCATAGCCATGTAGCATAAATGGGTTAAGTTCCCAGGTTTCCTGTAAAGCCACAATGTCTGGATTTCCCACTATAGAGTCGATTTGTGCATTGTTAATTTTCCCCGTCAAACCATTGATGTTCCATGAAAGTAGACTAATTCTTTTTTTAACTTCACTATTATCCCCTATTAGTGTAGGATTGCCATATCATTGTGACTGATTATTATGGAGTGCCATGTTAATCCATTTATGATTTATTTCTAGGTTTCTTTCTGGCACGTTTTGGGAGGTGGGGCATACCTTTTTTTCCAGTGATCTGCCAAGTACGTTTTTTAAGACTGTAGATCTGCAGTGGAAGGGCCCCCTGTCCCCAAGAACTCAACCTGAACAGGCTCAAGCTCATCTGGGACAGTTCTTTCTTCAGGAGCCCAATCATCTCCCTCAAGAGACTGATCTTCACTCTGATTCAGGGGGGAAGGCACTGTCTTAACCCTACTGCTCCTTTTCTTGGAAGGCACCTGGTCCATTCTTCCAGGATCCAGGGCCTGTTAAGTTTTAGACATGTTGGCCTGTGACCTAGTCAAGCACTTTTGCCTGTCTTCAATTTCCTCATAGTACATTGAGCCCCTAATTCTAAGAATTAGAATGTGTCATACGTGGATGCCTGTAACATACTAACATCTAGCAGGGACCCACTGCTTCCTGGCATTGAAGACATTTCCTGTGAGGTGTGGTGTATGCATCTACCTACTCTAGTTGTAGCCTACTAAACTCTCTTGAGGTGTAGAAAGAGTGTGCCAAGCAGCTCTTGACACACAACTCTAAGTTCAGTAGAACGTACTGTATTTAAGCTTGTATTATATGTACCTCTGGTACCTTTAGTTGTTTTCAGTTAGTCAAACACTTGAGATTATCTGGTAAAACAATGGCAAGCTGGAACCCCACATGCTGCACACCAATGTGAGAAGTTGGCCTGGCATATGCTGTCCACTATTCTAGTGGGTACCTTGCACCAGTCCAACCAACCCCTTATTGATGGTGGGTTAAATACAACCTTTATAGAAAGCTATCCTAGTAGTAGCTGTGGAGAGAAGCCTTCGTCTTGGAGGAATGTAAAGCAACTTGTTTTACCAGTCTATAATATCGTGAATGGCCAAACAAAAGGAGAACCACAACAGGTATATATAAATTACCTACTGGCGGTCGCCAGTAGGTAGTTATAGTTAGGATTTTTTTTCAATGTTAAATCTCAAAATTCTATTTGGAATAACTTTGGCGCCGGTGGACGAATCTGCCTGAAAATGTCCTCAAAATGGCCTCGCGGCGCCCCGGTCCTTCCCTGAAAGTTTGGGGGGATTTGTCAAGCGGGGGCTGAGATAAAAGGAGGGTCCCAAAACGCATTTTCCCCATGTTAATTTCCATAGGGCGGTCGACCTCACTTTTAGCTCGAACGGATTTCCACCAAACTTGGCAAAATTGTAGGGACTGGTAGCCCGATGCGCCTTTGCTATGTCTCAAGATATGTGATCCAGTGGATTTTTAGTAATTTAGGTTCCCAAAAATATATATATCAATAGCAGCGCCCCGGTACGCGCACCGGGGCGCGTACCGGCCGCGCCACGCGACTTGCGCACGGAAAGCTGATTGGCTGTCGGGTGTCTGAAAAAATTCTAAACAGTCCGGATCGGCCGCCATCTTGTGTCTCGGTAGGATCGAGACACAAGAGGTGGCCAAAACAAAGGGGGAATTGACCATAAGGGGGCAGAGTAGACCCTCCCTGACCCCCTAGGTTTGATGTGGGGGCTTTAAAAGGGCCCCGCGGTGCAAAAAAAAAGTACTTTTTTTTCGATTTTTGCGGGGGGAGCGGCCGGTACGCGCACCGGGGAGCGGACCGGGGAGCGTACTATGGGGAAAAAAGAATGACAGACTTTTAAAAATTGTATGTTTATTAATTGTTCTTTTTGTTGTTTTTTTTATTTATTTAAGTACCAACATGCAGAGTCTAAAATCTAATATACACCGTCTCCTTTGTAGATATCTTGCATGTTGTTACAGAAGTTATTGTGGTATGTGGAATTCATACCATAGTCTGTCAGGAAAGCAGAAACAATATGGAGGCAGGAGATGATAAAGAGATGTTAAATACACATTGGAGATAATATAGTGGGAGAAAGGAAGTAACTATGAGCAAACTTACTATGTAACACAAAAAAGTTGCATAGTATATTTTAAGTCTCACTTTATATTATATCTATTTTGGTACTATTTCATAATTTACACATAAAAAAGAATAATGTCTCAAACAATTTTTAATTTTTAAATAAAAAATTATTGTTGTGATTTTTCAAAATCTAAAAGAATTTGCAACATTAATTCATCAGGTATGTCCTCCTTTTCATTCCATGATTTAATTTCTTCTACACAATTAATTAAGTCTTGGTCCAGAGAGTGATCCAAAAAGTCTATTTCATCTTTCTCTTCCTTAGGATTGTTTTCCATATTAATTTCAAATGAAATATTAATTTCATTTTGTTGTCCTTCCATTTTCTTGCTGTAAATTGCATAAAAAATAAATATATCAGTAGAGATAGGGCACTGTTGGGTTTAAGTTCAGACAGGTACTTGTGAGTTTTTAACAGTGAAGTTATCTTTGGGCAGTGTATGGTTTCAGGCAGGAAGTAGAACTAATAAAAAGTGCCTGTGATGAAGCCTAAGTAAATTCATAATTATACCAGACAAGCCTATATCAATGTCTTACTCTTACAGAGGGACAGTATATAACTATCTGAAAATGTTTTTCCCAAATTAACTTAAAGTGCATAACATAGTTCTCCTTTCAAATTAACAACTTACCTTCTTCAAAGTAGTTGAAGTTTTCTGTCAAAGTTTTTTCCAAATGTACCTTAGGCAGTGTTAGTCAAAAGGGCTGTGTTTCCCTCTCATTTTTCATATATATTCATGTACTTAACCAATCAAATGTCAGCACATAAAAGTACAAAATGTAAGTAACATTTTAATTGGTTGAAAATTCAAACAGTTTCATATGTGTTTTTGTCATATAATTTACCTCAGGATATTTAGACAGGGCTACAGCCCAAATGGCTCAATGGATTACCACCAAATTTGGGTAAATGGTAGGGACTGCTATGTAGTAGGGCGTATTCTATATTTGGTTTAAGTGTCTCCAGTGGTTTTTCTGTAAATTACTTTCCCACCTTTTTTTTGGGAGCGCTTACCGGTGCGCGCCCCGGTACGCGCACCGGCAGCGTTACGGGAGTCCTCCATTTTGTGTTTTAGTAGAATTGAGACACAAGATGGAGGACAAACAACGTTGCGAATGGGTAGAAGGGAGCACGGTAGACACTTCCTGACCCTCTAGGTTTTCTGAAGGGGGTTTAGAAGGCTCATTTATGTCCCCACCGAAAAAAACAGTTTTACATTTTTCGCGGGGGAAGCGCCCGGTACGCGAACCGGGGAGCATACCGGGGAGCGTAATTTTGGTGAAAAATAGTGAAAAAAGTTTGAAAAAGAAAATCAATATGAGTGATCGGAGGTAGGGTAGCTCTGAAAAGAGCTTTTGTGTTCTGTGGCTGATTTAAGTCCCTCCAAGTAGGTTCCAATGCACAGTCTTAAATTCAGGAGGAATATTCTATTCCCCTCATCTGAGAAGTGCAGACCATCTCCTCTGTAGATGTCTTGCATGTTGTAACGCAAGTTGTTGTTGTATATTGAACCCATCAGAAACAGATTTATTCACATGTTTTCGTGCTTTCTCAAATTGGTTGGACCAGTTCCATTTCTGTCTTTGGCATATATTGGAATATACCAAGGCAGTTTGTGGAAAAAGTGTCATCAATTGATCAAAGGTGTCCTTTAAAAGCATTTCCAGACCAACCCCAGTCATAGTGCCCAAATCATCTCCACCACAGTGCACTATTAAGAGGTCAGGGTTTGGCAGATGCAAAAAGGTTTTCACCAATGGTGTCAATTGGTGACATCTCAATCCTCTCTGGCCAATCCACTTGATTTCCACATTTGATAAATCAAGGTTGTGATAATTTCTGCTTGCTGCATACCTTTGAGCCCAGTGGATGTAGCTATGTCAAATAATCCATACAGAATGCATGATGTGAGAAGGTTCTGGTGCAGTCAGATGAAGTGTGGGAATGAAATGGCAGTTGGAACAGTAGGAGTTTACAAAAAAAATTGTGGAGTTTCCCTGCTGTTGAATCACAAGCAATGATTGGTGGATTCAGATAGTAGAAAACTGAAAGTTAGGGTGCATGGTTGTATTGTGTGAAATATGCAATTTGAATGGTTAAGAAAAAGTCACTAAAAGCAATAATCCCTGGATAAGCTGGTGTATTGAGAGGTCAAACATCCTTGCTGACTTAATTTGCAACACTGTAGAATAAACTTTTGAACCTGAGAGTTCAGGTAGGAAGGAGTTGCTATGGTAACAGGTAGAAAGGTCTGAGAGGGGGAAGGGTGTTGGTTTGAAAATAGTGAGGGAAGACTTTTGATTGGTTGAAATAAAGCATAAGTGTGTAGAAATAGATATTGTATATGCCAGTCTTGGTTTCAGTGTATTGAGTTCACACCTTTTGCTCTGCTAAAGAAAAATTGGTATGTGTGTCTGACACTGTTCTCAATCTCCCAAAGCATTTGTAAAGGTAAATGATGATTCATTTAATTTAAATAGAGACTTGTTTGCTCTATGGAGAATATTTGGAAGCAGATAGTGAAGTTTCAGTAGTGAAATTGATTGCTTGTACATAGGACTTGTGCTGTGTTTGTAAAAAGGTTTTTAAAAAACGATTTTGGGGTAAAAGAATGGCTTTTATATTTTTGAGAAGTAATTAATAGTGTTTGCCTCATTAAATAAATATATTTGAACCTTTTAGAATGATGTCACTTGCATTACCTCAGATTTGGAAGCAGATTGAGATTCTTTTTTATTGGTTTGTGGCATGTTTTTGGGAAATGCTTGCTATGAACATTTGCAAGATAGGGGATTTGTATTTTGTGAAACAGTGAGGGTTCAGTAGTGAAATTGAATGCTTGTACATAGGTCCTGTGTTGTGTTTCTAAAATGTTATTAAAAAAACGATTTTGGGGGCAAATCAATGGTATTTACATTTGGGCTTCATTTATGATTGCTTTGTGCAGCCAGTGCATCACTTTAAACATGGGAAAAAAGTGACGCTCTGGTGGCGCAAGGCCTTCATAAATAAGGCCCTGAGTTTCTTTGCTGTTGGTTTGTGTCTTGCTTTTTGATAATGCTTGCTATGAACATTTGCAAGATAGAGGATTTGTACTTTGGGAAACAGTGAGGTTTCAAAAGTGAAATTGAGTGCTTGTACATAGGTTCTGCGCAGTGTTTCTTAAATGTCATTCAAAAAACGATTTTGGGGGAAATCAATGGTATTTACATTTGGCTCTTATTTATAATTGTCTTGTGGCACCAGTATGTCACTTTTAAAATGGGAAGAAAGTGACGCACTGGTGGCGCAAGGCCTTCATAAATAAGGCCCTGAGTTTTTTTGTTATTGGTTTGTGTCTTGCTTTTTGATAATGCTTGATATCAACATTTGCAAGATAGAGGATTTGTATTTTGTGAAATAGTGAGGGTTCAGTAGTGAAATTGAGTGCTTGTAAATAGGATCTTCGCTGTGTTTCTAAAATGTTATTCAAAAAACGATTTTGGGGGCAAATCAATGGTATTTTCATTTGGCCCTTATTTATGATTGCCTTGTGCTGCCGGTGCATCACTTTAAACATGGGAAATAAGTGACGCTCTGGTGGCGCAAGGCCTTCATAAATAAGGCCCTGAGTTTGTTTGCTGTTGGTTTGTTTTTTGCTTTTTGATAATGCTTGCTATGAACATTTGCAAGACAGAGGAATTGTATTTTGGGAAACAGTGAGTTTTCAAAAGTGATATTGAGTGGTTGTACATAGGTTCTGCGCAGTGTTTCTTAAATGTTATTCAAAAAACTATTTTGGGGGCAAATCAATGGTATTTACATTTGACCCTTATTTATGATTGTCTTGTGGCGCCGGTATGTCACTTTTAACATGGGAAGAATGTGACACACTGGTGGCGCAAGGCCTTCATAAATAAGGCTCTGAGTTTTTTTGTTGTTGGTTTGTGTCTTGCTTTTTGATAATGCTTGATATCAGCATTTGCAAGATAGAGGATTCGTATATTGTGAAATAGTGAGGATTCAGTAGTGAAATTGAGTACTTGTACATAGGATCTTCGCTGTGTTTCTAAAATGGTATTCAAAAAACGATTTTGGGGGCAAATCAATGGTATTTTCATTTGGCCCTTATTTATGATTGCCTTGTGCTGCCGGTGCATCACTTTAAACATGGGAAATAAATGACGCTTTGGTGGTGCAAGGCCTTCAGAAATAAGGCCCTGAGTTTGTTTGCTGTTAGTTTGTGTTTTGCTTTTTGATAATGCTTGCTATGAACATTTGCAAGATAGAGGATTTGTATATTGGGAAACAGTGAGGTTTCAAAAGTGATATTGAGTGGTTGTACATAGGTTCTGCGCTGTGTTTTTTAAATGTTAATCAAAAAACGATTTTGGGGGCAAATCAATGGTATTTACATTTGGCCCTTATTTATGATTGCCTTGTGGCACCGGTGCGTCTCTTTTAACATGGGAAGAAAGTGAGGCACTGGTGGCGCAAGGCCTTCATAAATAAGGCCCCGAGTTTTTTTGTTGTTGGTTTGTGTCTTTCTTTTTGATAATGCTTAATATCAACATTTGCAAGATAGAGGGTTTGTATTTTGTGAAATAGTGAGGGTTCAGTAGTGAAATTGAGTGCATGTACATAGGATCTTCGCAGTGTTTCTTAAATGTCATTCAAAAAACGATTTTGGGGGCAAATCAATGGTATTTGCATTTGTCCCTTATTTATGATTGCCTTGTGCTGCCGGTGCATCACTTTAAACTTGGGAAATAAGTGATACTCTGGTGGAGCAAGGCCTTCATAAATAAGGCCCTGAGTTTGTTTGCTGTTGGTTTGTTTTTTGCTTTTTGATAATGCTTGCTATTAACATTTGCATGATAGAGAATTTGTATTTTGGAAAACAGTGAGGTTTCAAAAGTGATATTGAGTGGTTGTACATAGGTTCTGCGCAGTGTTTCCTAAATGTTATTCAAAAAACGATTTTGGGGGCAAATCAATGGTATTTATATTTGGCCCTTATTTATGATTGCCTTGTGGCACCAGTGTGTCTCTTTTAACATGGGACGCACTGGTGGCACAAGGCCTTCATAAATAAGGCCCTGAGATGCTGTGGTATAAATTTTAATATGTTGCAAAATAGTGTTTATATCGTTTGCTTTTTGTCATTACTTTGTTGTTTGCTAATAGTGGTCTTTAATGTGTTATTTTTTTCAGAACCACAGATTGAAATCAACATTTTAAAAGCAAGCAAAAATGCCGTCAAGGCAAAGGAGTAGAAAAAATACCATACGTAAAAGAACAAAATCATCAAAGAAATGAAAGGAATCCTCTACAACAAGTACTTTAAAAAACACCAGAAAAGCTCCTGGTAAGACAATTAAGTCTTTTCTTCGCAATTTATGTAGATCAAAAAGAAATGTTAACGGTAATGTGAAGATCCAGAAGCAGAGAGCAAATCTAAAAAGGAAGGAGAGGCCCTCAAAAAATGTCTCTATTGGAGCAGGAGAGAAGAGTATGGATAGCAATAGAAGGTTAAATCAATTTAGGGACATTCGTAGACAAATGTTTCGCAATAGGGTAGTTTTAAATTTGCTAAAAAATGAAAAGAAAGGTAAACAGAGAGCTGCTTTTTACAAGAAAAAGAAAAGTGTAGAGAAGATTGTTGATCAGCCTTTTGAAGTTAAGAAAAAATTATTTATTTTAGTAATCAATAGAATTAGGATACTTAATAAGGCAATTGATGTTTTCAAATTGAACAGTGGATGGAAAAGAATTATTAATCGGACTAATTTTTGTGAAGTATTTTCTGGAGAATGGATGCATAGTTCAAGTTCTGAGCCATTTTTTAATGAGGAGAGTTACTTTCAGGAAAATGATTTGGTGCATGCAGTTGACACCAGTGGTCGAGCATATGAGTTGAAAGATGGTTGTGTGATGGAAAAAGAGAAACTTATGTCTAAAGATGCAGAAGAGGTGTTAAGTGAAGAAGTTTTAGGGAGACGTACTAAGGGTCCAGTATACACATGGAAGTGTAGTAGTATTTGTAGTGTGCGACAGGATTCAATCGATTTGCTTCGAAATTTCTTACGTACATATAGTAGGAAAAGTCTAAAACAAAAAATTAAGATCTTGCAAGAGTTAGATCCTTGCAGAGTGAGAGAAAACACAGGTTTGCATGGGCATTCACTGGCTTGTCTTTCTAGAAAGGTATGTCAGAGTGTTTTTCATCATTTTAGGATGTTAGCAGTGCATCATAATAAGGTGAGGAAATTAGTGAGAAGGTTGCATTATGCAAAAAGTCCAGCACTTAAGCTTAAACAGTTAAACAGTGCTCTTTTGCATGGATCTGAAGTAGATGTGAAGAATATTTGTGAAGAAATTGAGTTTTGTTATTTTGGGAACAAAGAGGACAGTGTGGAAATGGATATAGTAATGGATGGTAATGCGGAAGACAATGTACAGATTTCAAGTACAGAAAAATTTGACATGGAAATTACCAAGTTTAAGGTGAAATCAAGTGAAAGGCCTAATTCAACTTGTGTGTGTTGTCGACGGACTCATTATAAGATTCAGACTAGGTTAGTTGATTTATATGCAAAATGTGAATTGGAAAATAATAGTGAATGGAAGGATTTTGTAAGTTATTTGTTGGTGGAGAATTCCTTTGATTTGAGTTTTAATCAGCGTATTTGTAATTATTGTTTGAAAAAATTAAATGAAAATAGAATGCCTGCTAGAGCTGCTCATAATAATCTTCAGTTGATAGATATTCCTTTTGAATTGATGGATTTAAATACTTATGAATCAATTTTGATTCAATGTGTCCATCCTTTTCAAGCTATTGTTCGCATGGAGCCTAAGATAGGGAAATCACCTCCTACAGATTCACAAAGAGGATTAAAGGGAAGAGTTGTTTATTTGCCTCTAGATGTCAAGAAAAATATTGATACAATTGGTGTAGAAAGAGTAGAAGAGGATCCTCTGGTTATTCTAGTTAATGGGGTTCTGACAAAGAGTAAGAAAATCTGGAAAGATTTAGTGGATGTTAGGAAAGTCAAAAAGGCAACGTTGTATTTGGTCAAAAACAATGAGTACTATAAAGATGTAAGTATTGGAGCAGAGGAAACAGCTACAGAAGAAGACAGTGATTGTTCAGTTGGCCAAATTGAAAAAGTTGATGTGTCTAGAAGTGAAGAAATATATGAACATTATACTGTTCATCCTTTGCATTCCAAAGAAGTAATGGGGAATGCAATTGACTTGTTTCAAATGAAAGCAGCAAAAGGAAGTCCTATTAGTGTATGGGAAGAAAGTTTGGAAGCTTGTTGTTTTCCACAGTTATTTCCAACAGGTCGAGGTGGACGATATGACGATCGACCAGTTCAAATTCCTGCATCTGAATACCGGAATTTAAGATTATATGCTGAAGATCCAAGGTTTCGTCAATGCATTCCGTATTTGTTTCATCTACTGTATGAAAGTGATTTGTCTGGGCTTTCTTATGCTGTTAATCATATATTGAAAAGTGGAGCTCATCTGCAAAATGTTTCAGCAAGGGACTTTATGGAGAAAGTCAATCTGCAAGACAGTATTTTGGAATCTCAGCTAATCAATCTCATGGCATGTCAGCGTGGAACAAACGAGTATTGGTTCCGTCGTCAGGGGGAATTGAAATGTATACTAAGAAACTTAAGAACTCCTACATGGTTCCTCACTCTTAGCTGTGCTGAGTATGCATGGGACGACTTACTTCAAATTCTACGAGAGGCAAATGGAAACATACAAAATATAGAATTGAAAACACGTGGAGAACTGTGTTCTTTGGATCCAGTGAATGTTTGCAGATATTTTAATCATAGATTTGAAGCTATGATGTCTTTTATTACCAACAAAATAAATACTCCCCTTGGAGAGGTTTTGGATTTCTTTTGGAGGAAGGAATATCAAGCGAGAGGTGCTCCTCATATACATATGTTGTTATGGATTAAAGATGCACCCAAATTTGGATCAGATTCGGATGAAACAGTGATGAGTTTCATTGAAGAGTATTCAACATGTGCTGTTCCGAAAACTACTGAAGAAAACAGTTTAAAGCAACAAGTTTTACGTTTTCAATCTCATAGTTGTGGAAAGTACTGTCGTCGAAAATTCAAAAACAAGGAAAAGTACTACACGAAATGTCGTTTTGCGTTTCCACGACCAGTGATTTCTAGGGAAGAGTAAAGAATTTGATGCCATCTCTACGACATACTGTGACGAGGAAATCACCCAAAAATACATATAATTTACAAAGAAACGAAGAGTCCAAGTACATCAACGACTACAATCCAGTGATTTTGTCGATGTGGAATGCTAACATGGATATTCAGTTCGTTGCTGACAACTCTATTGCTGTGGCTCGATATGTGACATCTTACATCACAAAAAAAGAAAAGATAGAACTAAAGGAAATGTGGGAGGACATTTCACATGAAAAGAGTCTAAGCATGAAATTATACAGTTTCAGTCTAAAGATGTTGTCGCATCGAGAAATTGGAGCATATGAATGTTCTAATCGGTTATCATCACCAAGTCTCTATGCCTAATCAAGAACAATCATTTGGGTGAGTCTAGGTCTTGCTGCAACACAAAACTGAGTTTTGAAATCTGTACAAGAAATTGAATATTTGGCAGAGAAAGAACCAAACAGTACAGATATTTTGAAGACAAATATGTTGGATACATACTATCCAAACAGAAGTACTCACCTTGAGAACACTTGTTTGTATGAAGTTCTGCAGAACTACAGTTATAAGAGGATCATCACAGAAGATATCAATAATGGAAAATATGGTGGCATTGGGTATGAAGGATGTCTAGTGAAGCAGAGTAAAGGCCATTTGATTAATCATCGAAAATTGAGTTGAGAAGCTCCAGACAAAAGAGAATTTTACTATTTAGCTCTTTTGCAATTCTTTAAGCCATGGCGTACAGAAGAGGAACTACTTGGAGATTTTCTCTGTTATGAAGACTCTTTTAATGCAACTAAGCATACCATAGAATGTCCTGTTTTTCCAAATTATCTGCAAATGTTGAACGAAGAAATAGAGCAAGAAACCACAATTGCTGAAGAGATTGCTAGAGACAGTTCTCAAGACAGTCAGAGTTCCTCTTCATTGAGTCAGGATCCACTAGGAGGACCAATTATCCAAAATGAAGCTGCAACTGCCATGGATGAGGTGGAAAGAGCTATGGAACAAGCTCAAGAGGATGGAGTTAACTTAGAAGATTTGGTTAAGCAACTAAACGTTGAGCAGAAAAAGATATATGAGGAAGTTACAGAACAGATTGAACATGGATTCAGACATGAGAAAAAAGTGTGCTCATGTACATCATTTAAGCCTGTTCGACTGTACGTAAGTGGAGAAGCGGGAACAGGAAAAAGTTTTCTGATTAAAGCCATTGCAACTTATTTGCAGAAAAGGTCTGAATCACCGCTGTCTTGTGTTGTAACCGCTCCAACTGGACTGGCAGCACATAACACTAAAGGGATTACTCTACATCGTTTACTGATGCTGCCAGTTGAGCATGATAATAAATTGCATTACAACAAGCTATCTGGAGATGCGTTTTCTGATGTTTCCAGAGTCTTGAAGAAAATTAAACTTCTTATCATTGATGAAGTAAACATGGTCTCAAATCTAATGCTTGCTTTGTGGATTTGAGAATGCAAGAAATTCTTAGAACAGAGTATGGTGTGTTATTTGAAGGAAAACACATTATTGTTTTTGGAGATCTACTGCAGTTGACTCCAGTAAAAGGACAACCAGTGTTTAAAATGCTTACGCATGAAGATACCAGGAAGTCCCTTGGAAGCATTGGAAACGTTAATATATGGTTACATTTTAAATATGCTGAACTGCTTCAAAATATGCGACAGGCAAAGGATGAAGATTATAAAAATATTCTACACGATGTAAGTATCGGAAAAGTAAGTGAGCTTGGAAAAGAAGCTTTACATGCTCAATTAATTTCAAATTTTAATCCAAATGAAAACATTCTGCCAGAGAATATTTTTTAAAAAATGACTGAGAAGAAATCTGGGATATGTTTGATGCCAACTCTGCAAGAATGTTCCATCTTCAACAACAAAATGTTAAAGTTAGAAAATGAAGAGATTGTGAAATTGGAAGCAATAGATAAAATAGAGCATATGGGTGCAACAATTGTTTTGTCAGAAAATTTGAAAACAAAATTGGATTCATTAGAGAAAAGTATTTCTAAAACAGCTGGTTTTGAAAAGACTCTGAATGTGTGTTTAAATTGTCGTATCATTTTGAGAAGGAATTTAAATGTTGAAAGAGGTCTGGTAAATGGAGCAATGGGTTATGTTGTTGATTTTGTAAATTATAGAAATAGAGATGGAATTGAATTTTTAAAAATAAAATTTGATGGCATTGAGCAAGTACAACAAATCAGTCGCTGTTCTGCTAGATTTTTGCTTGTAAAAGACTTATATGTTCACCGAAAACAGTTTCCTGTTTGTTTGGCATATGCAGTGACAATTCATAAATCTCAAGGTTTAATTGTAGATAGTGCTTTGGTGAACATTGGAAGATCTGTGTTTAAAGAGGGTATGGCATATGTGACATTATCACGAGTCAGAACTTTATCAGGATTGTACTTGATTGAGTGTGATGAGACAAAGATTGGTGCAGATCTAGATTGTGTTAAAGAATACAATAGGTTAAGAAGAGAGTATGCTCCACATTTGCCTCAATATCCTCTGTTTGAAAAACCTGTGGTAGGCCGAAAAAGAAGAAATGAGGTTAATTGCAGTGAGGTAGTAGCAAAAAGACAAAAAGTAGATGAAACTGTAATTCAAAACAGAAAGAAAAAGGATCTGATGAAAATGTTGTTGGATTTCAGTTTGAAAACAGTTCTGGTGTCAACTGCTATGCTAATGTAGTGGTTAATGTTGTTTTTTTTCTTCAAACTTTACAAGAACAGATTGTTGAAAATCGGGATCAAAGATTGTGTGGTTTATTGAATTCTGTGTTTGAGAAATGTAGCACTGATAGAGCAAAAATAGAAAGTGTAACAGAAATTCGAAATATTTTAGATATGTGTTCTGGTCAAGATACATTTTCACAGAACATTCAGCAGGATTGTCAGGATTTTTTTATGTATATGTTTGGTGTTTTGGAAGATGAAGGTGTAGATGTAGATAATCTTTTTAGCCTTTCTTATCAATGGCAGCATGACTGCCACAACTGTAGTTCATCAAGTACTACTAGAATAGACACTGAAAGATTTATATATTTGACTTAACCAGACTGTAAATCAGTGTCATTTAAAAATCTAATTAAAGCAGCAGATCATAATATGGTGTGTACCCAATGTAAGTGTCCAATGCTATCCACATTTTTTATACAAAGTTATGGTCAGTATATCATTTTAGTTTTCTAACGGTGTAGACCTGATGGAACCAAATTGACAACCTCTATCAAAAATGTTGTGGCTTCTCAGTTATCAATTTCAGGAAGAACCTTTACAACTGTAGTTATTATTTATCATGACGGTTCTTCGACAACATCAGGACATTATACATGCTATTTAAAATGTCAAAACGGTTGGAGTTACTGCAATGATTCTCATTTGACTTATAAACAACATTTGCCTTATGACTTTAAAAATTCTTACCTAGTGTTTTAAAAACCAAAGTTTTAGTAAAGGTAATTGGCCTTTGAAGACGGGAATAGTTAATAAAAGTTAGTTAGTTAGTTAGTCTAATGTTCAAAATTATTTATCTCATATAGGTACTGTAAGTGGATCTCATAGTAAAAAATACTCATATATCTGACACGATTTGGCCATAAGGAAAGTGTAAGGAATTATGTTCTTAGATCTTTTTTCATAGGAAGTCGATGAAATGGAAGTTTTAGAGAACAGCAGACATTTTCCCACCAAAAGGACCTTCACTATCTTCTATTTGGCCTCAAGGAAAAGTAAGTGAATCAAAGATTAGTGTACATATATGAGTTGTAAGTTTTTATGTTTTTTTTAAACACAATCTTTTAGATTGTGTTTTTTTCCCCCGCTGTTATATGATGAAGAGTTTGAACTCACTAATTTAAGTGAAATTCAATATATTCTGAGAACAGCAAAAATAAACAATGGAACATATTGTATAAGTCATTCTATAGTTTGCATTGTGTAATTTATATTGTATTCCCATTGTCTCACACTCATTTTCCTTTTTCCACCCTTATTTAGCTCTCTTTACTCACTTACACTGCCTTTTTTCACTTTGATTCATCGCTGTTCCTTTACTCCACTTCATTCACAACTCCTCAATCCAATTTCAACTGTCTGCATTTCCTCTCTCCCTTCCACCACTTTTCATCTTTCTCACCTCCTCTCAGTACCACTGCTTTAGGTCTCTTCCCCTCTCTTTCCTTCTTTTGCTCTTTTACTCTTTTTCCTTTCTCACTCATTGTACTGCAGTTCAATCAGTCCTTCCCTTTGTCTTTCTGTGTACTTACTCTCTTACTCCTTTTTCCTCTATCGTTCTATAATACCACATTAATTTCATCCCTTCACTCTGTGACTCCCCTTCACTCACTCTCAGTCATCTTCCATTCCACTTTCTCATTAATAGTTCCTCATTTAGACTCCTCTCCTTTTCACTCATTTTCCTTTTACTTTCTTCTCTTTCCTGATTTCGTTTTGGTATCTTGCATTCTTTTAGTATCTTACTTATCTTCAGTAATTTGTTCTCTTTCTATTTCTTTTTCCCTCTTTTTTCTCTTTCTACATTACTTTATTTCTGTTGTTGTATCCTTCACTATTGCTTTATTTCTTAGTACACTTTTTTCGATTTTTTACCTCTTGACCTGTTTCTTCTATTTTAAAATATATATTTTACTAATTATAACTTGTTTTTTCTTTTGTCTTTCACAGATACAAAGTGTAGTTTAAAGATGCAAGTAAGTTTTCATTAATTATATGGTAAGTGTGACTACAAAATGTAGTTCATCATCACCCTTTGTTTTAACCTCACTACTTTTCTCTCACTCTACCTCACCCCTGTTTTCTTACTCTGCTTCCCTCACTTATTCTTATTCTTCATATTTACTTCTCTTTTACTTACTTTCCTACCACATTCAACTTCTTTCAGTGCCCCTGCTCACCCACCCTCCCTCTCTTTCCTTTTTTTTCTGCTTCACTTAGTCCCTTTCTGACACTCCTTCCTTTACTCTCTCTGTTCTTTCTCTCTGTCACTCCCCATATCTTACCCTTATTCACTTTTATCCACCCTCTTTCACTCCTCTTTACTTACACTCACTGCTATTTTCTTTCCCTCCGTCACCACTGTTCCTTTTCTCTGGTTCCGTCACTACCTTTCATTCCTCATCCTTTACTCTCCTTCCCTTTACTCTCATCACCCATTCACATACTCCCATAACATCTGCTTTAGTTTTCTTCCTCTTTCTTCTCTTCTTTTGCTCCCTAATTCATTTTCCTTTTCTTAGTTACTTCCTCTTATACCTTTTCTCTGTTTTACTATCTATTACACAGTCCCTCTGTGTTTCTCCCTCTAGCTCTCTTTCTCTTTACACCACTCTCTTTGTCCCCATTCCTCATGCTCACTCCTTCATTAATTTTTTTTTCTTTTTTTTGTTGGTGCGCTGATGGGACGCGCCCCGGTACGCGCACCGGGGCGCTCACCGGTACGCGCACCGGGAGCGCACCAGAGTGAAATATAAAAAAAAAAGAATATACTTTTAAAAAACAAAATATTATAATAATATACAATATAGGATTCATTTTTAGAACAACATACCTTTTTAAGCTATAGATATTTGTGAAAAAAAACCTTAGAAATTCACTAAAAAACACATAGGTATGAGGCCCTATAAAAAGTTAGGAATTAGCAGTTAAAAAACCTATGAAATTCACTGAAAAAACCATAGGTTTCACACCAGTTATAGTTAGGAATTAGCATTTAAAAAACCTATGAAATTCATTGAAAAAACCATAGGTTTCATACCAGTTATAGTTAGGAATTAACATTTAAAAAACCTATTACATTTACTGAAAAAACCATAGGTTTCACACCAGTTATAGTTAGCTGGAAATTTTACTGACATAAAACCAATGAAATTCCCACGTTATAGTTAGTTGGACTCACTATAACTTGCGCGTGTAATGCACTGCTGATGACATCACATATTACATCACTCACGACATGGTCAGTGACATCACTCATGACATCACTGATGACACCATCCTTGTGACAGAGTGACTGACCTCCTTTCACTATAAAGTAACCCTTGAAACACATATTCAAAAATAGAAACTAACATTTACAAAAAAGTGGAGATACCTATACCAGTTACAACAACCAATTCAGTAATTCCACCATTTATATACACATCCACTCATTCACCAACAGTTCTATATAGTCATTCATACATATACTCACTTATCATATGTAGTGAGACACCTTTACATCCGTTAACACACCGACAGTCTTCCAAAAGTTGCTCACACATATACTCACACATGCAAATAAACCATGAACATCCATTTTTTTGCATATACAGCTATACACACACTACCACCTTACTTCTAAGGAAACTTACACATACTTACTCTCTTAAACAATCACTTATAGAAACACATACCTATTAAAACAAGAACTCTTTCAATCTCTCACTCTCACATATACTCACTTATATACATCAATACTCACATATACTAGAATAAAATATATGTAGTTACTGATAAAGACACTAGTGAGACAGTCATTCACTTACTAACACATACATATACACACTCATTCACCCATTCAGTCTGGCACATATGCTGTCTTCAAAACACATACAAACAGTGAGTCAGTCATTGATGCATCTATGTGCTAAGTAACACCCCCACCAAATCAAGCAGACAATTATAAAGATACAAAAAAAATCTAATAACCCATATACACACACATGTAGCTACTCACCAACCCATGCAGCCACTTATACACAAAGTGAAACACTGATACAAACATTTAAATATTCAAACAATACTCGCTAATATATGTATTCACTATGATACACTTAATAAGCCAGTTAACCAATCAATTAAAAAAAAAAAACATCCATTAAGACACTTATTGAAACATTTATTCTTCTATCGACCTATACATATACATATATAAAACATGTTTATTTTTCAGAAAGACACACATTCACTGGATGGTGTCATCAGTGATGTCATGAGTGATGTCAATGACCATGTAATGAGTGATGTAATATGTGATGTCATCAGCAGTGCATTACACGCGCAACGTGGGAATTTCATTGGTTTTATGTCAGTAAAATTTTCAGCTAACTATAACTGGTGTGAAACCTATGTTTTTTTCAGTGAAAATATATATATATATATTCACAGAAAAAACCATAGGTTATAGTGGATATATAGTTAGGAATTTGCATTTACAAAACCTTGAAAATTCAATGAAAAAACCATTGGTTTTAGGCCATATATAGTTAGGAATTAGCATTTACAAAACCTTATTTTACTCGCATAAAACCATTGAAATTCCATATATAGTTAGAAGCGCTAACTATATATCGCGCACCCGCAATCCACTGCTGATGATGTCACATATTACATCATTCATGACATGGTCAGTGACATCACTGATGACATCACTGATGACATCTCAAATGACATCACTGATGACATCACTGATGACAACATCCAGTGACTGTATGTTTCTGTAAAGTTAAAATATGTCTTACATATTGAAGAATGAGTGGATGTATAAGTGTCTGGATGAAGGATTTAGTAGGTGCATGACTGATTGTATGAGGGAGTGATTAAATGTGTCTCACTGAGTGCATGGGTTAGTGACTAAACTGTCTTAATTTGTGCATCATTATGTTTGTTGTTGTGTAAGCTGCTGCATGTGTTGATCAGTAGCTATAAGAGTGGCCATATGGGTTATTGATTGGTTGCCCAAGTATTTGAATGGGAGGCTGAGTGTGTGTGTGGGTGGCTGGGAGGTGCGTGACTCTGTGCATAGATGTGTAAGCAGTTGATTCACTAGGAGTATGAGTTCAAGAGTGCATGTGGAAACAGCTATATGGGCGGTTGACTGTGCATGGGTGTGTTGGTGAGTGAATGGATTTCTCATTGCTACATGCGCAAGTAAGTACGTATGTAAAACACAATACATGTGAGAGTTGACATATATAAATAACTGAACATAAGAGCCAGTGAATGTGTGAGTGGCTGTATCAATCACTGTGAGCTTGTATCAGGGATTATATAAGAGAGTAAATATGTGTTATTATATGTTTGAATAAGTAAGATGTGTATAACTGTATAGTTGAGGAAATGGAGGTGTGATTGATTCTTTGCATGACTGACTAGGTGTGTGAGTAACTCCATAGATGAGTGACAGTCTGTGAGTGTCTGTTTATACTGAGTGTATGTAAGGTTATATTAGAGTCTGAAGAGGTTCATTGTATTATCACATGAGTGATGTGATCAGTGATGACAAATGAGATGTCATCAGTGATGTCATTTGAGTTGTCATCAGTGGTGTCATCAGTGATGTCATTTGAGATGTCATCAGTGATGTCATTTGAGTTGTCATCAGTGATGTCATCAGTGATGTCATTTGAGATGTCATCAGTGATGTCATCAGTGATGTCACTGACCATGTCATGAATGATGTAATATGTGACATCATCAGCAGTGGATTGCGGGTGCGCGATATATAGTTAGCGCTTCTAACTATATATGGAATTTCAATGGTTTTATGCGAGTAAAATAAGGTTTTGTAAATGCTAATTCCTAACTATATATGGCCTAAAACCAATGGTTTTTTCATTGAATTTTCAAGGTTTTGTAAATGCAAATTCCTAACTATATATCCACTATAACCTATGGTTTTTTCTGTGAATTTCATTGGTTTTTTAATAGCAAATATGAAAAGCTTTAAAATGTAAAGTACGTGATAGATAAAAACATTTTCGTATTTATGCACGCTGATGTGCTTTGAACGCTGCCCCCCTCCCCTCTTTTCTCTTAGTAGTACTCTCTCTTTGCAGATAGTGAAGAGTAGTTAACGCAGGCCTTTACCCCCGTTGTAATCCGTCCTGCCTGCTTGTCTCTCCATTTGATTGATTATTATCCAAGCATTTACTGTTTTTCAATTGATTCTCTTTGGTTCATTCTCTATTTACAAACAAGCACAAAGTCGCAATACTCTGTTTAGTCTTTGCAGATCGTGAAAAATCGTGTAAAAAAATAAAAGTAATCGAGCAAAATCAGTAGGCCACTAATTGGATCTCTTTTTGACCTCGCTAAAATAGAAATATTATAAACAACCCTTCATGAGAAATACGAAAATAGTGAGATGAACTGAGCTCCACACCATGAGGGCTGCAAGACAGCTTGGCTCCGTCACCCACCCCGCCCAAAATAACGACAAACCCTATGCAAATATTAAAAATATAGACAACACACCAGCAAAGAAACAGGGTAAAACATTTTATTAAATAACTATTTACATAACGTTGGTTTATAAGATGATGTCAGTAGTGGACCGATGTGTGAATAGGTCGGAAGCAGCACAAGGCGCCAAGATCCGGATGGAAAGTCCTGGATATTGGGTGCCATAGTTCAGAGTTCTGAGTTTGAGCCTTTTTCAATGCCTGTGCTTTGTTGTTTCCCCTCCATCAAAAACAAAAAAAATATATAAAACTGTGCAAAAATACAAAAAAAACAAAAAATGTTTACAAAAGCAGTGCTTGTAAGACTGTCTGAAGCTTATTTCCACCTACTGCAGCTTCACTATTCCAAAGTAAGTGAGGGTCGTTTGTGGACCTGACTGCATTTGAAAACAATGTTATATGGTACCTCCCTAAACCGCTTGACGGAGGCCCCCGAGGGGCGGTGTGATGACACGGACTCGGAGAAGACGCTTGGCTCCGACCCCCTCCCCAAGTCTTATAGCACTGGTGTAGCCTGAGATCGCCCCCGACATAGGCGGCCGGCTCCCGGGGTCCGGCGGAACTTTTTGCCTTTTGATGACTCTTCTATTCTGGACTTTGTCCCACAATCCGTTTGACCTGAAGACACGCTGTAGTGGGGCGCCCCTTTACCGTTTTAGTTGCCATTCCGCCCGCTTTTGCTACACTGTGCCTCTTCCGCCATTCAGCTGTTTACCGCCCGCTCTTGCGACTACAGCGTCTCGCTCACCATGTGGTTAAGTTGCTCCCGCTCTTGCGGTGCAGCGATAGGCGGCTGCCACAGGACTCTCAAAATGGCGGCCGGCTCTTCGGTTTTGGGCCTGGTCCACTAAAATGGCCCTGGGACACCTTGGAACTCGGACGCTTCCCTGATAGGGCTTGGGTCCCATTCTCGAAAAGCGTCCCCTCAGCCGTGAAGATTCTACAAAAGTCTTGGGGGCCTCCGACTCCCGCAGGCTTCTGGTGGGGAGCGGCTGCCATGATTGCTCGTGGAATGGCCACGACGGAGCTACGAGATGGTAGTGGTCTCATGCTGACGCCAGCTTTAGTCTGAAACATCCAGAAACACTATAGACTACCAATTCGATCAGTTCCGGTAGCGCCCCAACATGACCCGGAAGAGAAGAATTTGCCCTCCCCTCTTTGACTGATGGTTCTTGTTGCCTGTCCCCTCTGTTGTCATTTAACAGAACTTTTTGGACTGCTGAAAGGGGTTGTGTTCTGAACGCTGGTTGGTGGAGACATTTAGACTATATTCTTGACCTACGTTGTCGCGTAATGCGTTTTATGACACGCCGCGTTAGCGCACCCGGAAGTGATCCGAGGCGCGGCGCGCAGCGCGTAACGTAAGCATAACAGGTCATGTGACTTGTTAATAAAACTTTTCATTGGTTCATTTTACTTTTGTTAATTTAATGATGAAAAGCTTGGTCATATGACCTAAAAATTACGCTTTTTATTTTTTTCGAACATTATTTTTTTTTCAAACATATGTTATAATATTCCAGGCTAATGTACTTTCCCGGAAAATTTACAACTGTCCTGCAAGTAAAATATATTCCTTTTTCGAGAAAAAGGGCGTTTCTTCGTTCCATGACGGAGCCGTTGAGTAAGAGAGACTCGGCCTGCTGTCTTAGTCGCCGATACGCCTGATTATCAGATTCTTATCGATCACTTTATGTTGCAGAAATGAAAAACACAACTGCCCTTGACCATTTATCTTTACTGCGTTCCTACATATTATACCTTTTATCCGTCATGTAATTGGACTGCTTTATTTCACTTGCCTTTTACTGATTCGAAAACAGTGACTAAAAGTAAAAACTTTACCAATGTAAATACTACTACCGTGTTTTGTTTTAAAAACCTTTATTGTGAAAATATCAGTATACAAATACGGGCCTATAACCACGTGGGCCGGCCACGGAGCAAACTGAAATCGTATATGATGAGGAGACATTTACACTGTAGAGGAACGTAACGAGCGGGCCATTAGGTTGCAAGAACTAAGGTGTCTAACAGTTGCGGAATCGGTGGACGTACATTTTGTAATTAAAATAAGACAGGGCCACTTACAATAACATTTTCTAGATATACATTTGCGGGCAAGGAGTTACGAGTCCCATTTATACCGGCGCCATTTTGGGCGAGGCCGGGCAGGTCCAAGATATAGTCAAAATGTCTTCACCAACAATCGGCCAGACCAGAACCCCTTTCGGCCCTTTATGCTACAAGATGGTGTCTTCCATTCAGAAAATATTGTTGGCAGCATTTTGAAAGGAAAGATAAACAGCCGTTCTCCTAGTGAGTCTCACATTGTTACATTTAGGAAGAATGTTGAAGAGTAATATGTGGAAAATCTGAAGCCATTTTTCTACAAACTCTCAATCAGCCTAAGTCATGGGCGATCTTTGTCCACACCAGGGCAATAGTGAAGCTGCAGCAGGTGCAAAGGAGCTTCAGACAGTCTTACAAGCACTGCTTTTCTAAACATTTTTTTGTATTTTTGCACAGTTTTATATATTTTTTTTTGTTTTTGATGGAGGGGAAACAACAAAAAACAGGCATTGAAAAAAGCTCAACAGTGCAGGGCGCCTTGTGCTGCTTCCGACCTATTCACACATCGGTCCACTACTGACATCACCTCATAAGCCAACGGGGCACCCCACACTGACTTTCGGCGCAGCATTGTAGGATGGCCACACCAGTGCGGCAACTTGCTGGACACCACCTCGGTGCCATCCGGATCTCGGAGCGTTCGAGTCACTGTACCGCAAGAGTGACCGGAACTCAGCTGGTCACGCCGACTTTCGGCGCAGCATTGTAGGATGGCCACACCAGTGCGGCAACTTGCTGGACACAACCTCGGTGCCATCCGGATCTCGGCGCGTTCGACTCACTGTACCGCAAGAGTGACCGGAACTCAGCTGGACACGCCGTCTTTCGGCGCAGCATTGTAGGATGGCCACACCACTGCAGCAATTTGCTGGACACCACCTTGGGCAACAGTGAAACTGCAGCAGGTGCAAATAAGCTTCAGATAGTCTTACAAGCACAGCTCAGAACTCTCAACTATGGCACTCAATATCCAGGACTTGCCATTCGGATCTTGGCGCCTTGTGCTGGTTCCGACCTATTCACACATCGGTCCACTACTGACATCACCTCATAAGCCAACGGGGCACCCCACGCCGACTTTCGGCACAGCATTGTAGGATGGCCACACCAGTGCAGCAACTTGCTGGACACAACCTCGGTGCCATCCGGATCTCGGCGCGTTCGACTCACTGTACCGCAAGAGTGACCGGAACTCAGCTGGACACGCCGTCTTTCGGCGCAGCATTGTAGGATGGCCACACCAGTACGGCAATTTGCTTGACACCACCTCGGTGCCATCCGGATCTCAGCGCGTTGTGCTGCCTTCGGCCTATTCGCACATCGGTCCGCTACTGACGCCGCCTCACGTGCCAACGGATTTTCTACGGTTTTTGTAGCCCTATGCCGCATAACAGGTCATGTGACTTCTTTATAAAACTTTTCATTGGTTCATTTTACTTTTGGTTTCCTAAAGATGGAAGGCTTGGTCATATGACCTAAAAATAACACTTTTCATTGGTTTAGAACATTTTTTTTTCCCAAACGATGAAAGCCCCACCTTGTTTCTGGATCATTCAGACTGAAGCTGGCGTCAGCATGAGAGCACCACCATCTCGTGGCTCCGTCGTGGTCATTCCGCGAGCAATCATGGCAGCCGCTCCCCACCGGAAGCCTGCGGGAGTCGGGGGCCCCCAAGACTTTTGTACAATCTTCACGGCTGAGGGGACGCTTTTCGAGAATGGAGCCCAAGCCCTAGCAGGCAAGCGTCCGAGTTCCAAAGTGTCCCAGGGCCATTTCAGTTGACCAGGCCCAAAACCGAGGAGCCGTCCGCCATTTTAAGAGCCATGTGGCAGCCGCCTATCGCTGCACTGCAAGAGTGGGAGCAACTCAACAACATGGTGAGCGAGACGCTGTAGCCGCAAGAGCGGGCGCAACTCAGCTAGATGGCCGCCACCTGGGGAGGCCCGTTCACGCCGCCTCCCCCACGCCCCCCCCCGGGCCGCCGCACGCCAATTTTCGGAGTAGCATTGTAGGATACCAAAACCAGTGCGGCAGTTTACTGGACATCACCTGGGTGCCTGTCGTACATGTTGTGTCAGCCATGTGACACTGGACACAGACCGCTACTGACGAGGCCTCCCCCCGCACCACCCGGGACGCCCCACGCTGTTTTTCTGTGCTGCATTGTAGGATCCCTAAAACAGTGCGGCACCCAGGCGACATCACCTGGGTGCCGTCCAGTACTCTGCACGTTGTGCTGCCTTGGGACTATTCGCACAAAAGACAGCTTCTAACCATTGTTGCTTTTTGTGTTGAGAAATGTTTAAATGTTTTTAGTTTTTGTTCCGTTCGTTAAAGTTAATAGTTAATAAAGTTTTATAACCTTACTTTGTTGGAGTGTTATCTATTTTTTTAAAAACGGGTGAATGGGGCCTTGAATCGGGTTATTGTCATGTGTGGGCTTTGGAAGTGTGCTGCTGCAGGATCGGACATTTCAAACTCAAATGCACGTTCTTTTTCTTACCTTTCCGAAGCATGGAGCGCAATAGCAAGCAGAGAAAGGGTGATGCACGTGTTGAACACTACCTGACCTAGCAAGTTGCTGGCAGTGCCCCCCCGCCCGCTCCTGAAAGAGGAAACACACACACCGCCGCTCCGAGTACTTCACAAATCTTTAAAAGACCATGCGCTTGTTCATGAGGCTTAAATGGTTTATCACCTCTTCTAGAACCCCTGCATCGACCCTCTGACGTTTCCTGGAAAAATTACCATGTAACACAATACCAAGCCCTGTCAGCTGAAACCCCCAAGGAATCGTGGGCATATTATCAAGGGGGTTTATCTCCGCTTCTTTGGCTTTAAAAGCCTTGAAAGCGGAGATAAAATTATCTCCCTATTACCAAGCTGTCGCTAACACCAGTTAGTGACAGCTAAAAGGAGATAGCGACCATCTTGGGCCCCGCTTTGCATGTCAGTGATACTTATCACTAATGATATGCAAAGTGGCGTGCCAAGATGTTAGCGACTGGAAACAGTCCCTAACATCGCTACCTTCTATTACCAACTTTTGGAGATATTCGCGCTAAGCGCGAATATCTCCAAAATCTAACACCTGCCCTGAGCAGTTCTTAGCCATGTTATCCAATGGGAGGTGGATAACATGGCTAAGAGCATTTGCTCGATAATACATGAATATCGCTGACTTTTCTGCGATAATAGCAAGGTTTATCTGCGATAAAAATCGCCGATGTACGGCGATAATTTTTGTCTCTAAACAAGTTAGAGACAAAAATTATCGCTAGTTGTTCGTAATATGCCCCCGGGTTTTTGCTTGCAGAAATCGGGAGGCGGGAGACTAGCACTGAAATCAGTATTCACACGCCTGAATCGGGAGGATTGGCATGTCTGAATTCTCTACAGCTGGGGCCATAAACTACATCCGCAGAGTTAGGTGATAGCCTGGGACCAGCCTGGCATCTAAAATGGCTGCCGTGCACAACAAAATTGTGGCATTGGAAAAAAGGCAAGATGGCGCAGCCGCTGGAAGAGATGTATCAACATATATCAGCCTCCTCAGCCACCCTCAGGAAACATAGGGGATTAGGATACGTCTCCCGCACCCCCTTATACCTAGTACTTTAATTAACGAAGCACAAAATGGCGAATTCCCGTTTCGCTACCAGTTTGCGGCCCAGTTCGCGGCCCGTGAAGCGCTTCTACCGTGAAAAATCATTTTTTTTTATTTTCCCCACGGGACCCTTTAATAACCCCAACAACATTCCTAGGGGGTCAAGAGGGGGATACCTTGCCCCCTTTCATTAAATTCCCCCTTAGTTTTTCACCTTTTCTTCTCTCTCGATCCTACCGAGAGACAAGATGGCGGCCGCTCCGGACTGTCACGCAGCAAAAAAAAAAAAAGCTCACGCACAGCCGCTGGAAGAGATGTATCAACATATATCAGCCTCCTCAGCCACCCTCAGGAAACATAGGGGATTAGGATACGTCTCCCGCACCCACTTATACCTAGTAATTTAATTAACGAAGCACAAAATGGCGAATTCCCGTTTCGCTACCAGTTTGCGGCCCAGTTCGCGGCCCGTGAAGCGCTTCTACCGTGAAAAATCTTTTTTTTTTTTTTTTTCCCCACGGGACCCTTTAATAACCCCAACAACATTCCTAGGGGGTCAAGAGGGGGATACCTTGCCCCCTTTCATTAAATTCCCCTTTCGTTTTCCACCTCTTCTTCTCTCTCGATCCTACCGAGAGACAAGATGGCGGCCGCTCCGGACTGTTTAGAATGTTGACAGACACTGGAGAGCCAATCAGCTTTCTGCGCGCAAAGTTCCGATAAGCGAAAAGTAAGCGGACCGGATCGCTGCCCAGAGCGCTGTTACAGATATATATCTTGGTTTGAACGTTAATTTCTCAAAAACTACTGGAGCACATATATTGAGACCTAGCAAAGGCACATCGGGCTAACAGTCCCTACAATTTTGCCAAGTTTCGTGCAAATCCATTCAGCCGTTCGAGCTAAAAGTGAGTCCAACCGCCCTATGGAAAAATGAATGGAAAAAACGCGTTTTGGGACCCCCCTTTTTTCTCAGCCCCCCCTTGACAAAACTCCACCAAATTTTCAGGGGCTGCTCAGAATCAAAATGTGCCATTTTCCTGAAAATTTCAGCCGATTCCGTCCACAAACGCCAAAGTTATTAGACATAGAATTTTCAAAAGTCCCATAGAGAAAAAATTCTAACTATATATACCTACTGGCTATCGCCAGTAGGTAATATATATTACCTACTGGCGGTCGCCAGTAGGTATATATAGTTAGGATTTTTTTCCTATGCGATTTCTGAAAATTCTATGTCGAATAACTTTGGTGTTTGTGGACGGAATTGGCTGAAATTTTCAGGAAAATGGCACATTTTCTGTCTGAGCAGCCCGTGAAAATTTGGGGGGGGGTTTCGTCAAGGGGGGGCCGAGAAAAAAGGGGGTCCCAAAACGCGTTTTTAACATTGAGTTTTCCATAGGGCGGTTGGACTCACTTTTAGCTCGAACGGCTGAATGGATTTACACAAAACTTGGCAAAATTGTAGATATGGTTTGCCCGACGTGCCTTTGCTATGTCTCAATATATGTGCTCCAGAGGATTTTGAGAAATTAACGTTTTAAAAAACAGATATATCTGTGACAGCGCTCCAGTTAGCACTCCGGTTCGCGTACCTGACGCGTAACGGAACTTCGTGAAGCGAAGCTGATTGGCCCTCCGGTGTCTGTCAACATTCTAAACAGTCCTGACCGGCCGCCATCTTGTCTCTCGGTAGGTTTGAGAGACAAGAGGAGGAGAAAAACGAAGGGGGAATTTAATGAAAGGGGGCAAGGTAGACTCCTCTTGACCCCCTAGGAATGATGTTGGGGTTATTAAAGGGTCCCGTGGGGCAAATAAAAAAACTTAGATTTTTCGCGGTAGAAGCGCTTCCCGGTACGCGAACCTGGTCGCTCACCGGTAGCGTAACGGGAGTTCGCCATTTTGTGTTTAGTTTTATTTAAAAAACAAGATGGAGGAAAAACAATGTGGGAAATGGGTATAAGGGGGCACGGGAGACGTATCCTGACCCCCTAGGTTTTCTGAGGGTGGCTGAGGAGGCTCATATATGTTGATACATGTCTTCCAGCGGGTGCGCGTGAGCGGATTTTTTTTGTTGCTGCGTGACGTCTGTTAACGTTCGATTCGAAGGAAATCAGGAAGTGTTGACCGCCATTTTGTCACTGCGAGTAAATATATTGTTCATTTCAAAGCGTTGGAACATGGAAAAGGGAGAAGGTAGAGATTGTCTTGCTGCGTAGTTTTTCTCAGGGTGTGCAGTAAGGCTCAGGTTGTGCTTATACTCACGGTGGGGTCTTCGAACACTTTAGCAAATGATGATCCAAGCTGAGGCAAAGTAGGGTGTCAGTCGGTGGGGGGGGAGCAATGGTGCAGTTTTCACTTCCATGTCTATGTGTTAAAATCTGGTTTGCGATGTCAACATAATCGGCGCCACCTTGTCCCCACTCAGGCACGTACGCTCTAGCAAACAGTAGCCATTTTGAAAGCGCTATTGCCCCTCTGCCCCTCGCCGGTCCCCAGCGCGTCTCCCTGGGACTACGAACACCCCCCCTCTCTGACCACCCCCGCTCCCTCTGTGGAAAATTAATCCGTATTGATAAACATTGTCTGCGCCATCTTGCCTTTTTTCCAATGCCACACTTTTGTCGTGCACGGCAGCCATTTTAGATGCCTTGACCAGACCCACTCTCTGCACGCCGCCGATCCTCAGCACGGCTCCCCACCCTAGCAAGCATCTCCCCCACGTACTGGTCACGCCCGCTCTCTCTCTCATGCATGGGCAATAAACCTCCCCCCATCTGCACTGCTCTTCCCTGAGAATCACACCCCGTGCCCGCCCGACACCTCCCTTTCACCCTATTCACTACCGCACCCTCTGACACTCCTCTTCCTCTGTGTCCGATTGTCCAGGCCGGTCCCAGGCTATCACCTAGCCCTGCGGATGTAGTTTATGGCCCCAACTGTAAAGAATCACCCCTCTTCAAAGGAGTTATAATAGATCAAGGCCCCCACCCCATGAGATCCGTCACACCACACGCATTCCGGGAATCAGCGGAATGTCCTGCTGTTCCTACTATCTGATAATGATCCTTTATTGTGATTGTGGAGGGGATTCTCACTGTAAGGGTGTGTGGGACCGAGCCTGAAGCGGAAGATTCCAGGGATGCTTTTCTGTACATCAAAGTCTTCACAAGAATGTGTCACATGTAATAAAGCAATAAACCTGTGTATAAGAGGCCAGGCCTCGGAGATGTGGTCAGAGCACCTCCCGAAGACATTCTGCGTGCGTGTCCGAAATGATAGGCTCTCCTCATGAGAAATAAATCCTGTTCTTGCGTTCCAGCTTCCAGCGCCTGTCTCTTTATTTGGTAACTATTTGCTATGGGAAATTAGAGGCGTCCTTGCGCCAACAGCCTGGGCATTCGACAGTAACTGGCTGCTTTTCCTCAATTGGCGTCCCAACGCGGGGCCCATCAGCAACATGTGGGTTCAGTAAGAGAGGTCCTGACGACGGGGTGAATGTCTAAACGATTGGAGTATACCTGCCTGGAGAGGACCCTCGTCTGGCTGCCGATCGAGTGAACTTCACCGATTCTGAATGGACCCCTCTTGAGTGACCTGCTGTCCTGACTGGGACCCCACAGGAGTGCTGTGGTAAAACTGGAGTAAGAGGACGATCGGGCGCTGGAAGGGGAAGGCGAAGAACTGTCCTCGTGGTCCGGGTAAGGTTAAGTAGGACGTTTTATACGTCTGATTGGCAGGATGGTTTTATCCACCTGATTGACTATTTGATTGATTGTTTGTATCGGAATTGTTTGAAAATACTAGTATTATTCGATTGATTGGTTCGTTTAGCCTTGGTCGCTACTTGATACATTGGTCCTCTTTGGAGATTCTCTGTCTACAAACGGAGAGAAATACGAAGATTCTCTCTTCCTTTGCAGGTAGTGAAGGGTAGGTAACGCGGACCTTTGTCCCCCGTTGTAACCCGTTGTGCCTATCTCTTTCTCACCATTTTATTGTTTGATTGTCCGAACACTGGTTGTTTGATATTAGTTCTTTGGAGGTATTCTCTGCTTACAAATAACGTGGAATAGAGATATTCCGTCTAGTCTTTGCAAGCAGTGAAAAGATAGGTAGTGCGGACCCTTGTCCCCCCTTTTTTAATCTGTCATGCCTATCTTCTCCCCACTGATTGGTAATTGGTTCTACCCGGACCATTTATTAGAGGTAGCTCGTCCGGCCCCACCGGAGGGCACCCCTAATAAAGAGGACATATATATAAAATACGGATTAGCCACGGTACCTTCCTAGCAAAATATGGCAAAACGAAAGGAATCGAACAAAATCAGTAGGCCACTGATAGGATCCTTTCTGACCCTGCTAAAACAAGAAACACCAGGAAAAAGCCCTCCGCAAAAAGTATGAAACCAGGGGGAGGAGCCAAGCTCGCGGTCAGGATGGCCACGAGGTAGTTCGGCTCCGCCGCCCTCGCTGCCTAAGCATGCCTGCCCTACCACCCACCCCGCCCAATAACCGACAAACCCTATACAAATGAAAGTCTGCTGATACCCACTATCGGCGTCACCAGATTGGACTAGATCACGCACAATTGGACTATGTCTTTTTCTGGTTATACAGTAACATCTTTGTGCTCGTTGCCACATTACAAATATATAGCACTCCAACAAAGTAGTACGATTATAACACTTTAATAACTTATAAATATATACAACGCTCCAACAAAATAAACACGTTAAAAAAAAACATTTTAAACAACTATTTACATGGCAGCCTGCTGCAACATCCATCTCAAAGCATTCACCGTCCGCTTGACACTGCCCTGCCCCTCCCTCCCCGGAGTAGCACCAATGGGCTGCTTTGGGCTGTCTTTTAGTCGGCTTTGGGCTATAAAAAGCCTACAAAATCCGTCGGCCTGTGAGGCGGCGTCAGTAGCGGCCCGTTGTGGGAATAGGCCGAAGGCAGCACAACGCGCCGAGATTCGGACGGCACTGAGGTGGTGTCCAGCAAGTTGCCGCACTGGTCTGGCCATCCTACAATGCTGCGCCGAAAGACGGCATGGGGCGCCCCGGGGGGGAGGCGGCGTGAACGGGCCTCCCCAGGTGGAGGCTCCTCAGCTGCAGTGGGGCGCCCCTTGGCGTTTCACTCGCCATCCAGCTGAGTTGCGCCCGCTCTTGCGGCACAGTGCCTCACCTGCCATCCAGCTGAGTTGCGCCCGCTCTTGCGGCACAGTGCCTCACCCGCCATCCAGCTGAGTTGCGCCCGCTCTTGCAGCTACAGCGTCTCGCCCACCATCCAGCTGAATTGCGCCCACTCTTGCGGTGCAGCAATAGGCGGCTGCCACAGGACTCTCAAAATGGCGGCCGGCTCTTCGGATTTGGGCCTGGTCCACTAAAATGGCCCTGGGACACCTTGGAACTCGGACGCTTGCCTGCTAGGGCATGGGCCCCATTCCCGAAAGCGTCCTCTCAGCCTTGAAGATTCTACAAAAGTCACCGGGGCCCCCGACTCCCGCAGGCTTCCGGTGGGGAGCGGCTGCCATGATTGCTTGCGGAATGGCCACGACGGAGCCACAAGATGGTGGTGCTCTCATTCTAATGCCAGCTTCAGTCTGAAACATCCAGAAACACTGTAGACTACCAATTCGATCAGTTCCGGTGGAGCCCCAACGTGACCCGGTAGGGAAGAACTTGTATTGATGTATATAAGTGAGTACATGTGAGAGTGAGATATTGAAAGAGTTCCTGTTTAAGTTCAAGTTCAAGTTTAAGAATTTATATAGCGCACTACTCACCCAGAGGGTCTCAAGGCGCTTGGGGAGGGGGTTCATTATTTGTCGAATAGCCAGGTGTTAAGTTCTTTTCTGAAGGAGATGTGGTTCTGTGTAAGGCGAAGGTGAGTGGGGAGTGAGTTCCAGGATTTGGCCGCCAAGTAGGAGAAGGATCTACCTCCCATGGTGGATCTTTGGATACGTGGAACTGCGGCGAGGCCTTGATTGGAGGATCTCAGTTGGCGGGTGGGTGTGTAGAAGGATAGTCGAGTGTTGAGACATTCGGGACCTAGTTTGTAGAGGGCCTTGTGTGTGTGGGTGAGGAGACGGAATGTTATTCTCTTGTTGACGGGAAGCCAGTGGAGGTCTTTCAGGTGGCCGGTAATGTGATCTAGGCGAGGGATGTCCAAAATGAGTCTTGCTGATGCGTTTTGGATGCGTTGGAGTTTTTTCTGTAATTTGTCTGTAATTCCGGCGTAGAGAGTGTTTCCGTAGTCTAGTTGACTCGTAACCAGTGCGTGGGTGACAGTCTTTCTTGTCTCGGCGGGGATCCAGTGGAATTTTTTTTTGAGCATACGTAGTACGTTGAAGCAGGAGGATGAGACAGCGTTGACTTGATTGGTCATCGAGAGTGAAGAGTCTAGGATGAAGCCAAGGTTACGTGCGTGGTCCGTGGGTATGGGTGCTGAGCCCAGATCCGAAGGCCACCATGAATCGTCCCAGGCAGAGGGGGTTGATCCTAGGATGAGCACTTCCGTTTTGTCTGAGTTGAGTTTAAGGCGGCTGTCTTTCATCCGTACGGCTACTTCTTTCATGCCTTCGTGAAGATTGGTTTTGGCGGTTTTGGGGTCTTTGGTGAGGGAGAGGATCAGCTGGGTGTCGTCTGCGTAGGAGATGATGTTGAGGTTGTGTTGACGCGCGATGGAAGCGAGTGGACTCATGTAAACGTTGAAGAGGGTGGGACTGAGTGATGATCCTTGTGGTACACCGCAGATGACTTCGGTGGCCTCTGATTTGAACGGGGGAAGTCGGACTCTCTGAGTTCTCCCAGCTAGGAACGCGATGATCCAGTCCAAGGCTTTTCCTTTTATGCCGATGTTGCTGAGGCATTGTATGAGTGTGCTGTGACAGACAGTGTTGAAGGCGGTGGAGAGGTCGAGTAGAATGAGGGCCACTGTTTCTCCGTTGTCCAGTAGTGTTCGGATGTCAACTGTTGCTGCGATGAGTGCGGTTTCCGTGCTGTGTTTGGCTCGAAAGCCGGACTGTGAGGGGTCGAGGGAGTTGTTGGATTCGAGGAAAGCAGCGAGTTGGCTATTGACGGCTTTCTCAATGACTTTGGCCGGGAATGGGAGGAGGGATATGGGGGGGTAGTTT
The DNA here is from genome assembly GCF_964263255.1 of Lissotriton vulgaris. Lineage (NCBI taxonomy): Eukaryota > Metazoa > Chordata > Amphibia > Caudata > Salamandridae > Lissotriton > Lissotriton vulgaris. Next base: position 649,806,753 of record NC_141696.1, on the reverse strand, counting down.
TTAAGTTCAGAGGGGTCTGCTGTGGGTTTCTTCAGGAGGGCGCTGACTTCGGCATGTTTCCAGCTTTCTGGGAAGGTGGCAGAGATGAAGGAGCAATTGATGACATCGCAGAGATGGGGTGCAATGATGGAGTCTGCTTTGTTGAAGATGTGGTGGGGACAGGGGCCGGTTGGCAAGCCAGAGTGGATGGAGTTCATTAGGCGGATGGTGTCTTCGGTGGTGATTGGGTTCCAGGCGCTGAGGTTGTTAGAGGGTGGTTTAGGTTCTGAGGGGGATGGAGAGGATTGTTTGTTGGAACTGTTTTCGAAGCTGTTATGTATGTCGGCAATTTTGTTGTAGAAGAAGGAGGATAACGAGTCGCAGAGGTCTTGGGAGGGAGTGATGTCGTTTGAGGCTGCGGTGGGGTTGGTGAATTCTTTGAGGATGTTGAATAGTTCCTTGCTGTTATGGGCGTTGTTGTTGAGTCAATTCTTGAGTGCTGATTTCTTAGTGGCTCGGATCAGCTGGTGGTGTTTGCGGGTAGCTGCCTTGAAGGTGGTCATGTTGTCGGTGGTTGGGTTTTTTCTCCACGTTTTCTCGAGAGTGCAGCATAGCTTTTTGGATTTCTTAAGGTCATCGTTGAACCAGGGGGCCTTTTTACTGTCTTGTTTGGTGAGATGGTTTTTCAAGGGTGCTAATTCGTCAGCGCTGTGAGTGATCCATTGTTTGAATTTGATGGCAGCTTGGTTTGGGTCCGATGAGAGGGCGGGTGGGTTTTGGTTGAGCGATGTGAGGAGTTGGTCGGTGGTGATTTTTTTCCATTTTCTTCAGGGGATAGGTTGTGGGGGTTGTGGGTCGAGGTGGTTTTGTAGCTGAAGTGAACACCACTGTGCTCCGTCCAGTGGAGAGCTGTGGTGTGATCGAAGGAGATGTGTTTGCTGGAGGTGAAGATTGGGTCGAGCGTATGTCCGGCTACATGGGTGGGGGTGTCAACAAGTTGTTTGAGGCCGAGATTGGTCAGGTTGTCAAGAAGGGTGGTGGTGTTGCTGTTGTTTTTCTTGTCCAGGTGGAAGTTGAGGTCTCCTAAAAGAATGTAGTTCTCGGAGGCGAGGGCATGTGGACTAATGAAGTCGGTGATGTCTTCGCTGAATTGTTTACGGGTTCCTGGAGGCCTGTAGATGAGGGTGCCTCTGAGTGTTGTTCTAGGGTCGGTGTGGATCTGGAAGTGGAGGTGTTCGGCGGTTGTAAGGTTATCGTCGAAGGTGGTCGTGATTCTGATGGTGTTCTTATGGACGATGACGATGCCTCCTCCTGTTTGGTTGGTGCGGTCTTTTCAGATGATCTTGTAAGTTTCCTGGGATGGCTATGGCGATGTCGGGTGATGATGATGCATTCATCCAGGTTTCTGTAAGGAAGGTGACGTCCGGTGATGCAGTGTCGAGTAGGTCCCAGAGCTCGGTTGCGTGTCTGTGGACCGAGCGGGTGTTCAGCAGGATAATTATGTGTTTCTATAAGTGATTGTTTAAGACAGTAAGAATGTGTAAGTTTCCTTAGAAGTAAGGTGGTAGTGTGTGTATAGCTGTATATGCAAATAAATGGATGTTCAATAGTTTACTTGCATGTGTGAGTATGTGTGAGAGTAACTTTTGGATGACTGTCGGTGTGTAACAGGATGTATAGGTGAATCACTACATATGATGAGTGAGTATATGTATGAGTGACTATATAGAACTGTTGGTGAATAAGTGGATGTGTATATAGATGGTGGAATTATTGAATTGGTTGTTGTAACTGGTATGGGTATATTTTTCAATATGTGTTTCATGGGTTACATTACAGTGAAAGGAGGTCTGTCACTCTGTCACAAGGATGGTGTCATCAGTGATGTCATGAGTGATGTCACTGACCATGTCATGAGTGATGTAATATGTGACGTCATCAGCAGTGCATTGCACGCGCAAGTTATAGTGAGTCCAACTAACTATAACGTGGGAATTTCAATGGTATTATGCGAGTAAAACTTCCTGCTAACTATAACTGGTGTGAAACCTATGGTTTTTTCAGTGAATTTTGATAGATTTTTTAAATGCTAATTCCTAACTATAACTGGTGTGAAACCTATGTTTTTTTCAGTGAATTTCATAGGTTTTTTAAATGCTAATTCCGACCTATATATAGGGCCTCAAACCTATGAAATGAAATATATTTTTTATAATGAATCCTATATTGTATATTTATATAATATATATATATTTAAAAAAAAAAAAGAATTTTGACCTGGTGCACTCCCGGGGCGCCCCCTGTTGTGTGCACTGGAAAGCGCATTTTTTCGGAGCGCCCCGGGTCGCGCACCGGTGAGCATCCCGTTAGCGCTATTGTCGCGAACTAAAACATCATGACGTATCGCGTAACCGCGTCCGTGTGATACGCACAGCGTAAGCACACCCGGAAATACTCAAGTGAATACGATCGCGCAACGCAATCATCTGACTCGTTTACGCGGCGCGTCCCATGGCGCGCCCCCTGGCGCACCATGGGGCGCGTCGCATAAGCGCATCGGGTCATGTGACCTAAAAATAACACTTTTCATTGGTGCAGAACAGTTTTGGTTTCTAAATGATGAAAGCCCGGGTCATGTGACCTGAAAATAACACTTTTCATTGGTTCAGGACAGTGTTTTTTTCCAAATGATGAAAGACCCCACCTTTTTTCCTTATTCTGACTTTGTCCTTTGACTGAGGAAGACCTGTTTGAACATGTTTGAGAAACATTTTGTACTAAGGGAAAGGGGTGTAACCACCCCCTTCCCGGGTTCCACCCATAGGAGGGACCTAGCAGGTAATCCAGCCCCCTAGATTGGTATAAGAATGGGAGCAGTGCCAAAGCACTCAGATTTTCCTGACTGAAACTTATGAAATGAAACTTTGGACACTTCGACATCCTACTCGACGTAGAAGACTGTAGAATCTCCCTTGTGGTCAAGGAGTGACCACCCTGTGCAAACAGGCACCATCCAGCACCTCGACATTTGCTTTGTTGCAGTTACCGCCGGAACTCGAGTGATAGAGTTGGACAAGACCAAGCGTGCCTGCCTTCCAACAGACCGATCCACAGTCCCTGCAGAGCTGAGACCTGTGGAGGTGACCGGAAGCGTGGGGCCCGCCATCTTGGAAAGACCATGAGCCACTGACCGTGCAGCCCATGAGTGACGCTCGAAGCTGTGCATTAGGGTTTGAGAAGCCCCAGCCCTGAGCCTTTCTTGCACCGAAGCTCACCCCTCTACACTCACTGAGTGCTGCGTGGGGCCCTTCTGCATCTTTTGGCTCAACACGTTGGCCCAGTCACTTGCCCGTTGGCTTGTGGCCCCTGTGCTGACGAACCTTGAAATCTAACTTGTGATTCTGGTTGCTCCAGATTTGCACTCGCTCTTCTGAAAAGGAGCATCCGCTCTGACCCTCCTGGTCCGAGTATTAGGCCATCTTTGAGTCCTGCGTGGGTTGCGCTTGCCAAGGGTTGTTTGCTCCAATCCGGAAGCCGGCACCGCCGACAGCGAGAGCCTTTGTGGGACAGCTCGTGATCCACTCCTGGACATCCTCGGTGCACCAGAGTCCACGCGGCAGCGGAGAGAAGCTTCCTGACAGCGACCTGAAAGCACCCAACATTGCCTGGTTCCTTCTGGTTCCACCCTGGTCACTGCTGAGTGACCCAGACTCTGTCCCCTCTGCTTTCAGATCATCTTTATCTTCGATCCACCCTTGGCTCACACTGGACACTCCCGTTCAGCTCCAAGCACCATCAACCAGCATGACGAAACCCGACACTACTTCGCACCGGTGCACCCGCCTCCTGTGGGTGAGGTAACTCAGCAACGCCGGTGTTCCTACACTGGTACACACCTCTAGTGTATGTGTCTAAAGTTTAATCTTGCTAGGTTAAGCGGAAATCTCCTTTAACTATAACTTTATAACTTTTATGCACCATTGACATTGCATTAGTGCATGTGTGTGCTTTAAGCGCTGCACCCGAATCCCCGACTTCAGCATTTCTAGTCCCGACTGCTCCCAGCGATTCCCTAGGCCCTAGGCCTAACCACTGTTTGATTGGTATCTCTTATACCACTTTTTTAATATATGGTTTGCGTGGCCCCCCGGCCTCATCCATAATTGTGCAACTTTCATATGTTTAACTGTGCTTTTGTTTAAACAATTGTGACTCTGCACTCATAAAGAGTACAGAGGATTATTCTACTAATAAATATATATATTTTTATAATATATGCTTGTGTGGTGTCCTTTAATTTGATATTACAGGATTGTGATTGGTAAAACAGCTCGCTTAACACGACCTCTAGAGTTAAGCCTTTAAGGCTGCTTAGTCCATGCTACCATTAGATAGCTTGTCTATAAGGTTGACTTACAACCAGACACCATAAGGGATTGTTTGGACTGATACAAGGTGGTTCCAGAATTGGAAACATCATATATCAGGCCAACTTCTCACAGTGACAAACTGACACAAGACGCTGAGGTCCCAGCATGCAGACACTCCAGCACGCAGTGGCCTGACATCCCTTCCGGGGTATCCATTCACAAAGATGGGGTCCTTTGCCCTCCCATATCAGGTAATGGGGTTGGCTCTATTCTAAGGGGATTCTCCGCTATACACATACATACATACTAGGTACACTTAGGTACATCTAGTTAGGGTTTGCATCGTAGGAGTACCCATTTTATTGTTATGTATCTATATGCCTGCATATATTAATTGTTTTAGTACTATGGTAGAATTCTACCTTTTCTTTACTCTGTTGGTGCTTATAACCTTATGTACGTTTATTTCTAATGTTTGTTGTAGCACACATATTTTATACTAGAATGTTGCTGGTTCAATAAATACCTATTGAAAACGTCCCCACCAGTTATTCTGTATATCTCTCTGGAAGTGAGCAGAAGAGACTGAGCAAAAAGTACTGTACTGTTTCAGCGATCCCTGAGGGGTCAGGGTTGTCATGTTCCATGGTTACAAGAAACTATTTGTTCCTTGGTAAAAAAGGCTCATAGTGGCACTCTGAGCTAGCTGGTCTAACAGACTAAGATATCTTTTGGGGGTGTCCGTAATAAGTCTGAACACCAATCCCTTAGTTTATGTTGTCTAAACTCACAGATACGATACAGATTTATACGAACTACATGACTGTGGTCAGGGTAAAACTGCCAATGTATGGAACAAAATTGACAAAGTATAGTAGCCTTCAAAGGGTGGTTAAACTCTTTAAAAATCCAGTCAAAATAGAAGATAACTGAATTTAAAATCTGAGTAGAGTGGCGGTGGTTGAAAAAATGGGGAAGAGGCACTTGACTTGAATAGCATATCTCTAAGAACCCTAAAGTAGATTGTGATACATATCAGGAGGGGAAGAAGCTGCTGAAGGGAAAATGCATGGCTTCAATTAAAGTGAGTTCACATCACAGCAGCTGGAGTGTAGAACCACCTAGTTGGTTAAAAGATGATATGTTAAGTTAGTATAATGTTTCTTTATTTTGAGTTTTATTTTTCAGTTACAGCTGGAATGCAATGTTAAGGATTATTTCTATGGATATACTGTGTTGATGTATTTTATATATCATGTTAAAAAGTATTAACTTGGATGCACCCCATCCTGAATTTAAAGGTCCATGTCCATATTTTCTTGTTTGAACTTTATACATGTAACCTTTTGTCAAACAGAGTTTACACTTGATGTAGAGGAGGAAGGTGTGTAGTATCCTTGATATTCAGGTTTCCAAGGATACCTGGGATGCAGGGAAGAAGAATGTTATGAGCAGAATTTCCCTAGCATAGCGGTTGGTGAGAGTTGAGAATGGGGCACATTGTGAGTTAGGCGTTGTGGTTCTGTAATTAAATAAGCCTTTTTCATCAATGAAGGTAGTCATTCAACTTCTTTCCACCTTCTTTGTTCAATTTTTTGGGTAAGGAATAGATATAATCCCACACTCCAAATGTATTGAAACTAGCTCTATCTCTTCATGAAGGCTGACAAAATTTGGAACTTTGTCTTGCCGATCTTGCCACTTTTTCTGCTGTTTTCTGAATTAATGACAAAGAGTTCTTCCATTGTTTTAAGTTGTTTGAGTTTGTTCTTTAATTATGATCCAGAATGGGGCACTCCAGTAAACAGCATTTTAAGGACTATATAGCTGTGTGCTGAATCAGTGTGGCTTTACTTAAGGTATAAACTGTGAAGACACGCTAACGCAAACACTATTACACACTAAAAGATTTGTCAGACAAATACTCTGGCTGCTGGTCAAGATTTTCTAGCATTTAAGAGCACTCTTGGCCCTCCTGAATCATTTTGCAAAGTGACTTAATGTTGATTAATTAGCAATGAGCTATATACACTTCATATATTCCTGAAAAAAGGAAAACATTGATCCTTCATATATCTTCTTCATCACAAAATAAACCTTATTTTCTTTCAGCTCCTGGAAAATATTCTCTTCTGCAATCAATGAGCTCCCAGTGGCAAAAGAGAGCATATAAAAAAATCTATGTTTTGCTGAATATGCCCCAATACATTTGGCAATACATCTTTAGTAATATATTTCCCCTTTTGATCACAGGGGAAACAGAATCATCACTATTTATACTGACTCAAAAAATTCATAATGTAAGTGTTCTTGAACTAAACTCTCTTTACCATGATCACACTTCTTGTTCTTAAGTGCAGCTAAACTGCCCATTACAATTTCCCTGATCTTCCATCCACAGTGTTTGTTCCCATCTCACTAGTATTTTGGGAGGAGAAGGAGAACAGACAGGAAGCAGGAGAATTTAGAAAAAGATATATTCCTCCTTTTACTTAAATGTTTGCCATTAACGCAACAGAAAAACAAATATATGGAACAAGTCTTTGATCCCAGGGAGATAAAAGTACTGGAGTCCAAATATTTCACAGCAGTATTTCATAAAATCACCAGCTCAGAAACAATAGATTAAGCTTAAAGCAGAACCACTTACCTTTTACAAGTGAAAACAGCTTTAAGCCTAGAGACACTTTACTAGTGAATCAAAAGTTCACACATACCGAGATTCATGATCTCTGTGCCTGCACGAGGTACCCTGTAATCCATGCATGCACAATGAGGCTGGAAGGACGCTGCTTCCAACGCATGTATGAAAAATAACTCTAATGAGCTCACTCTCTTGCAGCCAACAAAACATGAAATTCGTGGACCTTAACTCACATCTTGGATATACATTTGGACTAAGAGAAACATGACCTGGGAATTCAGTTCAAACTTCCTTTGATTGTTGCTGCTATAATGTTTCTAGGGTTCTCCCCAAGCAGGGCAGGGGAGGAATGACATGGAAATAAGAAAGAAATTAGGATCCAACCCACCTCATACATGCTAATACTTTAAAATTAAAAATGGGAGATGTTGTAAACAAAAAACGGGGATATTATTTTCCCCATGGAAGTACATTGAAGCAAAGCCACTTTTAGGTGGGAAACAGCTGAAATAATGTACTTTTTGCCCTAAATGTTGGAGGCTTTCCATCTGAACAAGATGTGTTAGCATGTATATAAACTCCTTAATTAACTTGTCTTTATCTTGAAATAGGCTGGAAGCAGGCTGATAGAGTGCTGGGAAAGGCTATGGATTATACAGCACCCCCGATGAGAGTGGCTGGGGTTTCTTTAGCACGCCTGTATTTTTCCTGTCTGAGAGGTTAACTTCCCCCTCAAATAGCAATGACTAGGACGAGGGAGAGGGACATGGAGGTAATGCTCTCATGGCTCCCACTGAATCTGTGCCTGTAACCAGGACATATAAAGCAAAAGAAATCTGATGAAAGACCTTCCAAAATTGAAGTTTTAGAAAGTTGAAGTGAACAAGGAAGATTTATGGCTGCTGGAGAATAATGATTGTATATGCACTTCATCTATCCCATTGTTTACCACATAAATCGCATTACAAAGTTAAGCAACTAGTAAGTTATGATATTTGTGGTTTAAAGTTTGCGAGCACCAAGGACCATACTTATAGTAAAAAAAACAAAATATTCAATTTACAAATATCGCACTCCATGAAAGTAAAAACAGGAGTTAAATGATGAAGGACTTCTAGATAAGTCTAGGCTCTCTTTAGACTATGTATGTCATCATTGATGTTAGTGAGAAATGGTACACCTTGTCTCACTATATACTCCATTTTGGTTTTCCTATTTGCTGTAAGGAGATAAGGACAGGAAGTAACAGACCTTAAATATTAAGTATTAAAAAAATGATCCTTTTGGGTCAAAATGTTGGTAAGCAGCTGCAATGCAACAGTAGTCCTGAATGTGCATGGGCATTTTATCACACATTTAACACAGTTTCCATGCTTCACTTTGTATTTTGCCACATTTCAACAAGAGAAAGTTGTACCCGTTAACCTCAGCAAAAAAAGTGTGTACTAGCATTTAACCTTTCAATGTAAATACTTGCTGAACTGTGTCTATATATTCCTCCTCATCTAAAGCTAAATTTGCACCAATACCACAATTACCGGATTCCAGAATGGAATTACCATTTGAGGTATTATTGTACATTTTCTAAAATTCTCTAAAAATGGGTCTTGGCAGTGGCCTTCAAAACATTTCTAAGAAATATTTTAGCTAGTTTTTTTTAAATAACTAGCCCCATCACTGTCAATACTTTCATATAAATCTGGCCTGCTGTTTCAATCTGTAACCTAATCTAATTCTAGATAAATGTATAATTATCTGTATGGCTAATGTTCAAGAGTGATATTTAATTTGCATATTGTCTTACTTACATTGTAAAGCAGTAAATTCAGAGTACTGATGAATGTGCCATTGTTTTCTGTTACTGAAATTGCAGCTGAAGACCTTAAATAATGAAAAGGCAAATGTATAATAATTATAATATAATTTCTATAGTGTTTATTAAAATGCCCATTAACATCATTAGTAAAAATCATTCTTATACACACATGTACAATAACTTATCTGTATGTGGTTCAAAACAGTAGTCACTGCCCCTACAATGTAAGAATATTATATATATATATATATATATATATATATATATATATATATATATATATATATATATATTCAATGAAAAAACCATTGGTTTTAGGCCATATATAGTTAGAAATTAGCATTTACAAAACCTTATTTTACTCGCATAAAACCATTGAAATTCCATATATAGTTAGAAGCGCTAACTATATATCGCGCACCCGCAATCCACTGCTGATGATGTCACATATTACATCATTCATGACATGGTCAGTGACATCACTGATGACATCACTGATGACATCTCAAATGACATCACTGATGACATCACTGATCACAACATCCAGTGATTGTATATGTCTGTAAAGTTTAAATATGTTTTACATATTGAAGAATGAGTGGATGTATAAGTGTCTGGATGAAGAATTTAGTAGGTGCATGACTGACTGTATGAAAGAGTGATTAAATGTGTCTCACTGAGTGCATGGGTTAGTGACTAAACTGTCTTAATTTGTGCATCAGTATGTTTGTTGTTGTGTAAGCTGCTGCATGTGTTGATCAGTAGCTATAAGAGTGGCCATATGGGTTATTGATTGGTTGCCCAAGTATTTGAATGGGAGGCTGAGTGTGTGTGTGGGTGGCTGGGAGGTGCGTGACTCTGTGCATAGATGTGTAAGCAGTTGATTCACTAGGAGTATGAGTTCAAGAGTGCATGTGGAAACAGCTATATGGGCGGTTGACTGTGCATGGGTGTGTTGGTGAGTGAATGGATTTCTCATTGCTACATGTGCAAGTAAGTACGTATGTAAAACACAATACATGTGAGAGTTGACATATATAAATAACTGAACATAAGAGCCAGTGAATGTGTGACTGGCTGTATCGATCACTGTGAGCTTGTATCAGGGATTATATAAGAGAGTAAATATGTGTTATTATATGTTTGAATAAGTAAGATGTGTATAACTGTATAGTTGAGGAAATGGAGGTGTGATTGATTCTTTGCATGACTGACTAGGTGTGTGAGTAACTCCATGGATGAGTGACAGTCTGTGAGTGTCTGTTTATACTGAATGTATGTAAGGTTATATTAGAGTCTGAAGAGGTTCATTGTATTATCACATGAGTGATGTGATCAGTGATGACAAATGAGATGTCATCAGTGATGTCATTTGAGTTGTCATCAGTGATGTCATCAGTGATGTCATTTGACATGTCATCAGTGATGTCATTTGAGTTGTCATCAGTGATGTCATCAGTGATGTCATTTGAGATGTCATCAGTGATGTCATCAGTGATGTCACTGACCATGTCATGAATGATGTAATATGTGACATCATCAGCAGTGGATTGCGGGTGCGCGATATATAGTTAGCGCTTCTAACTATATATGGAATTTCAATGGTTTTATGCGAGTAAAATAAGGTTTTGTAAATGCTAATTTCTAACTATATATGGCCTAAAACAAATGGTTTTTTCATTGAATTTTCAAGGTTTTGTAAATGCAAATTCCTAACTATATATCCACTATAACCTATGGTTTTTTCTGTGAATTTCATTGGTTTTTTAATAGCAAATATGAAAAGCATTAAAATGTAAAGTACGTGATAGATAAAAACATTTTCGTATTTATGCACGCTGATGTGCTTTGAACGCTGCCCCCCTCCCCTCTTTTCTCTTAGTAGTACTCTCTCTTTGCAGATAGTGAAGAGTAGTTAACGCAGGCCTTTACCCCCGTTGTAATCCGTCCTGCCTGCTTGTCTCTCCATTTGATTGATTATTATCCAAGCATTTACTGTTTTTCAATTGATTCTCTTTGGTTCATTCTCTATTTACAAACAAGCACAAAGTCGCAATACTCTGTTTAGTCTTTGCAGATCGTGAAAAATCGTGTAAAAAAATAAAAGTAATCGAGCAAAATCAGTAGGCCACTAATTGGATCTCTTTTTGACCTCGCTAAAATAGAAATATTATAAACAACCCTTCATGAGAAATACGAAAATAGTGAGATGAACTGAGCTCCACACCATGAGGGCTGCAAGACAGCTCGGCTCCGTCACCCACCCCGCCCAAAATAACGACAAACCCTATGCAAATATTAAAAATATAGACAACACACCAGCAAAGAAACAGGGTAAAACATTTTATTAAATAACTATTTACATAACGTTGGTTTATAAGATGATGTCAGTAGTGGACCGATGTGTGAATAGGTCGGAAGCAGCACAAGGCGCCAAGATCCGGATGGAAAGTCCTGGATATTGGGTGCCATAGTTCAGAGTTCTGAGTTTGAGCCTTTTTCAATGCCTGTGCTTTGTTGTTTCCCCTCCATCAAAAACAAAAAAAAATATATAAAACTGTGCAAAAATACAAAAAAAAAAAAAATGTTTACAAAAGCAGTGCTTGTAAGACTGTCTGAAGCTTATTTCCACCTACTGCAGCTTCACTATTCCAAAGTAAGTGAGGGTCGTTTGTGGACCTGACTGCATTTGAAAACAATGTTATATGGTACCTCCCTAAACCGCTTGACGGAGGCCCCCGAGGGGCGGTGTGATGGCCATGGACTCGGAGAAGACGCTTGGCTCCGACACCCTCCCCAAGTCTTATAGCACTGGTGTAGCCTGAGATCGCCCCCGACATAGGCGGCCGGCTCCCGGGGTCCGGCGGAACTTTTTGCCTTTTGATGACTCTTCAATTCTGGACCTTGTCCCACAATCCGTTTGACCTGAAGACAAGCTGTAGTGGGGCGCCCCTTTATCGTTTTAGTTGCCATTCCGCCCGCTTTTGCTACACTGTGCCTCTTCCGCCATTCAGCTGTTTACCGCCCGCTCTTGCGACTACAGCGTCTCGCTCACCATGTAGTTGAGATGCGCCCGCTCTTGCGGTGCAGCGATAGACGGCTGCCACAGGACTCTCAAAATGGCGGCCGGCTCTTCGGTTTTGGGCCTGGTCCACTAAAATGGCCCTGGGACACCTTGGAACTCGGACGCTTGTCTGCTAGGGCTTGGGTCCCATTCTCGAAAAGCGTCCCCTCAGCCGTGAAGATTCTACAAAAGTCTTGGGGGCCTCCGACTCCCGCAGGCTTCTGGTGGGGAGCGGCTGCCATGATTGCTCGTGGAATGGCCACGACGGAGCTACGAGATGGTAGTGGTCTCATGCTGACGCCAGCTTTAGTCTGAAACATCCAGAAACACTATAGACTACCAATTCGATCAGTTCCGGTAGCGCCCCAACATGAACCGGAAGAGAAGAACTTGCCCTCCCCTCTTTGACTGATGGTTCTTGTTGCCTGTCCCCTCTGTTGTCATTTAACAGAACTTTTTGGACTGCTGAAAGGGGTTGTGTTCTGAACGCTGGTTGGTGGAGACATTTAGACTATATTCTTGACCTACGTTGTCGCGTAATGCGTTTTATGACACGCCGCGTTAGCGCACCCGGAAGTGATCCGAGGCGCGGCGCGCAGCGCGTAACGTAAGCATAACAGGTCATGTGACTTGTTAATAAAACTTTTCATTGGTTCATTTTACTTTTGTTAATTTAATGATGAAAAGCTTGGTCATATGACCTAAAAATTACGCTTTTTATTTTTTTCGAACATTATTTTTTTTTCAAACATATGTTATAATATTCCAGGCTAATGTACTTTCCCGGAAAATTTACAACTGGCCTGCAAGTAAAATATATTCCTTTTTCGACAAAAAGGGCGTTTCTTCGTTCCATGACGGAGCCGTTGAGTAAGAGAGACTCGGCCTGCTGTCTTAGTCGCCGATACGCCTGATTATCAGATTCTTATCGATCACTTTATGTTGCAGAAATGAAAAACACAACTGCCCTTGACCATTTATCTTTACTGCGTTCCTACATATTATACCTTTTATCCGTCATGTAATTGGACCGCTTTATTTCACTTGCCTTTTACTGATTCGAAAACAGTGACTAAAAGTAAAAACTTTACCAATGTAAATACTACTACCGTGTTTTGTTTTAAAAACCTTTATTGTGAAAATATCAGTATACAAATACGGGCCTATAACCACGTGGGCCGGCCACGGAGCAAACTGAAATCGTATATGATGAGGAGACATTTACACTGTAGAGGAACGTAACGAGCGGGCCATTAGGTTGCAAGAACTAAGGTGTCTAACAGTTGCGGAATCGGTGGACGTACATTTTGTAATTAAAATAAGACAGGGCCACTTACAATAACATTTTCTAGATATACATTTGCGGGCAAGGAGTTACGAGTCCCATTTATACCGGCGCCATTTTGGGCGAGGCCGGGCAGGTCCAAGATATAGTCAAAATGTCTTCACCAACAATCGGCCAGACCAGAACCCCTTTCGGCCCTTTATGCTACAAGATGGTGTCTTCCATTCAGAAAATATTGTTGGCAGCATTTTGAAAGGAAAGATAAACAGCCGTTCTCCTAGTGAGTCTCACATTGTTACATTTAGGAAGAATGTTGAAGAGTAATATGTGGAAAATCTGAAGCCATTTTTCTACAAACTCTCAATCAGCCTAAGTCATGGGCGATCTTTGTCCACACCAGGGCAATAGTGAAGCTGCAGCAGGTGCAAAGGAGCTTCAGACAGTCTTACAAGCACTGCTTTTCTAAACATTTTTTTGTATTTTTGCACAGTTTTATATATTTTTTTTTGTTTTTGATGGAGGGGAAACAACAAAAAACAGGCATTGAAAAAAGCTCAACAGTGCAGGGCGCCTTGTGCTGCTTCCGACCTATTCACACATCGGTCCACTACTGACATCACCTCATAGGCCAACGGGGCACCCCACACTGACTTTCGGCGCAGCATTGTAGGATGGCCACACCAGTGCGGCAACTTGCTGGACACCACCTCGGTGCCATCCGGATCTCGGAGCGTTCGAGTCACTGTACCGCAAGAGTGACCGGAACTCAGCTGGTCACACCGTCTTTCGGCGCAGCATTGTAGGATGGCCACACCAGTGCGGCAACTTGCTGGACACAACCTCGGTGCCATCCGGATCTCGGCGCGTTCGACTCACTGTACCGCAAGAGTGACCGGAACTCAGCTGGACACGCCGTCTTTCGGCGCAGCATTGTAGGATGGCCACACCACTGCAGCAATTTGCTGGACACCACCTTGGGCAACAGTGAAACTACAGCAGGTGCAAATAAACTTCAGATAGTCTTACAAGCACAGCTCAGAACTCTCAACTATGGCACTCAATATCCAGGACTTGCCATTCGGATCTTGGCGCCTTGTGCTGGTTCCGACCTATTCACACATCGGTCCACTACTGACATCACCTCATAAGCCAACGGGGCACCCCACGCCGACTTTCGGCACAGCATTGTAGGATGGCCACACCAGTGCAGCAACTTGCTGGACACAACCTCGGTGCCATCCGGATCTCGGCGCGTTCGACTCACTGTACCGCAAGAGTGACCGGAACTCAGCTGGACACGCCGTCTTTCGGCGCAGCATTGTAGGATGGCCACACCAGTACGGCAATTTGCTTGACACCACCGCGGTGCCATCCGGATCTCAGCGCGTTGTGCTGCCTTCGGCCTATTCGCACATCGGTCCGCTACTGACGCCGCCTCACGTGCCAACGGATTTTCTACGGTTTTTGTAGCCCTATGCCGCATAACAGGTCATGTGACTTCTTTATAAAACTTTTCATTGGTTCATTTTACTTTTGGTTTCCTAAAGATGGAAGGCTTGGTCATATGACCTAAAAATAACACTTTTCATTGGTTTAGAACATTTTTTTTTCCCAAACGATGAAAGCCCCACCTTGTTTCTGGATCATTCAGACTGAAGCTGGCGTCAGCATGAGAGCACCACCATCTCGTGGCTCCGTCGTGGTCATTCCGCGAGCAATCATGGCAGCCGCTCCCCACCGGAAGCCTGCGGGAGTCGGGGGCCCCCAAGACTTTTGTACAATCTTCACGGCTGAGGGGACGCTTTTCGAGAATGGAGCCCAAGCCCTAGCAGGCAAGCGTCCGAGTTCCAAAGTGTCCCAGGGCCATTTCAGTGGACCAGGCCCAAAACCGAGGAGCCGTCCGCCATTTTAAGAGCCATGTGGCAGCCGCCTATCGCTGCACTGCAAGAGTGGGAGCAACTCAACAACATGGTGAGCGAGACGCTGTAGCCGCAAGAGCGGGCGCAACTCAGCTAGATGGCCGCCACCTGGGGAGGCCCGTTCACGCCGCCTCCCCCACGCCCCCCCCGGGCCGCCGCACGCCAATTTTCGGAGTAGCATTGTAGGATACCAAAACCAGTGCAGCAGTTTACTGGACATCACCTGGGTGCCTGTCGTACATGTTGTGTCAGCCATGTGACACTGGACACAGACCGCTACTGACGAGGCCTCCCCCCGCACCACCCGGGACGCCCCACGCTGTTTTTCTGTGCTGCATTGTAGGATCCCTAAACCAGTGCGGCACCCAGGCGACATCACCTGGGTGCCGTCCAGAACTCTGCACGTTGTGCTGCCTTGGGACTATTCGCACAAAAGACAGCTTCTAACCATTGTTGCTTTTTGTGTTGAGAAATGTTTAAATGTTTTTAGTTTTTGTTCCGTTCGTTAAAGTTAATAGTTAATAAAGTTTTATAACCTTACTTTGTTGGAGTGTTATCTATTTTTTTAAAAACGGGTGAATGGGGCCTTGAATCGGGTTATTGTCATGTGTGGGCTTTGGAAGTGTGCTGCTGCAGGATCGGACATTTCAAACTCAAATGCACGTTCTTTTTCTTACCTTTCCGAAGCATGGAGCGCAATAGCAAGCAGAGAAAGGGTGATGCACGTGTTGAACACTGCCTGGCCTGGCAAGTTGCTGGCAGTCCCCCCCGCCCGCTCCTGAAAGAGGGCACACACACACCGCCGCCCCGAGTACTTCACAAATCTTTAAAAGACCATGCGCTTGTTCATGAGGCTTAAATGGTTTATCACCTCTTCTAGAACCCCTGCATCGACCCTCTGACGTTTCATGGAAAAATTACCATGTAACACAATACCAAGCCCTGTCAACTGAAACCCCAAGGAATCGTGGGGCATATTATCAAGGGGGTTTATCTCCGCTTTTTTGGCTTTAAAAGCCATGAAAGCGGAGATAAAATTATTTCCCTATTACCAAGCTGTCGCTAACACCAGTTAGTGACAGCTAAAAGGAGATAGCGACCATCTTGGGCCCCGCTTTGCATGTCAGTGATACTTATCACTAATGACATGCAAAGTGGCGTGCCAAGATGTTAGCGACTGGAAACAGTCCCTAACATCGCTACCTTCTATTACCAACTTTTGGAGATATTCGCGCTAAGCGCGAATATCTCCAAAATCTAACACCTGCCCTGAGCAGTTCTTAGCCATGTTATCCAATGGGAGGTGGATAACATGGCTAAGAGCATTTGCTCGATAATACATGAATATCGCTGACTTTTCTGCGATAATAGCAAGGTTTATCTGCGATAAAAATCGCCGATGTACGGCGATAATTTTTGTCTCTAAACAAGTTAGAGACAAAAATTAACGCTAGTTGTTGGTAATATGCCCCCGGGTTTTTGCTTGCAGAAATCGGGAGGCGGGAGACTAGCACTGAAATCAGTAGTCTCACGCCTGAATCGGGAGGATTGGCATGTCTGAATTCTCTACAGCTGGGGCCATAAACTACATCCGCAGGGTTAGGTGATAGCCTGGGACCAGCCTGGCATCTAAAATGGCTGCCGTGCACGACAAAATTGTGGCATTGGAAAAAAGGCAAGATGGCGCAGCCGCTGGAAGAGATGTATCAACATATATCAGCCTCCTCAGCCACCCTCAGGAAACATAGGGGATTAGGATACGTCTCCCGCACCCCCTTATACCTAGTACTTTAATTAACGAAGCACAAAATGGCGAATTCCCGTTTCGCTACCAGTTTGCGGCCCAGTTCGCGGCCCGTGAAGCGCTTCTACCGTGAAAAATCATTTTTTTTTATTTTCCCCACGGGACCCTTTAATAACCCCAACAACATTCCTAGGGGGTCAAGAGGGGGATACCTTGCCCCCTTTCATTAAATTCCCCCTTAGTTTTTCACCTTTTCTTCTCTCTCGATCCTACCGAGAGACAAGATGGCGGCCGCTCCGGACTGTCACGCAGCAAAAAAAAAAAAAAGCTCACGCACAGCCGCTGGAAGAGATGTATCAACATATATCAGCCTCCTCAGCCACCCTCAGGAAACATAGGGGATTAGGATACGTCTCCCGCACCCACTTATACCTAGTAATTTAATTAACGAAGCACAAAATGGCGAATTCCCGTTTCGCTACCAGTTCGCGGCCCAGTTCGCGGCCCGTGAAGCGCTTCTACCGTGAAAAATCATTTTTTTATTTTTTTTCCCCACGGGACCCTTTAATAACCCCAACAACATTCCTAGGGGGTCAAGAGGGGGATACCTTGCCCCCTTTCATTAAATTCCCCTTTCGTTTTCCACCTCTTCTTCTCTCTCGATCCTACCGAGAGACAAGATGGCGGCCGCTCCGGACTGTTTAGAATGTTGACAGACACCGGAGAGCCAATCAGCTTTCTGCGCGCAAAGTTCCGATAAGCGAAAAGTAAGCGGACCGGATCGCTGCCCAGAGCGCTGTTACAGATATATATCTTGGTTTGAACGTTAATTTCTCAAAAACTACTGGAGCACATATATTGAGACCTAGCAAAGGCACATCGGGCTAACAGTCCCTACAATTTTGCCAAGTTTCGTGCAAATCCATTCAGCCGTTCGAGCTAAAAGTGAGTCCAACCGCCCTATGGAAATTAACATGGGAAAAACGCGTTTTGGGACCCCCCTTTTTTCTCGGCCCCCCCTTGACGAAACCCCCCCAAATTTTTAGGGGCTGCTCAGAAACAAAATGTGCCATTTTCCTGAAAATTTCAGCCGATTCCGTTCACAAACGCCAAAGTTATTAGACATAGAATTTTCAAAAGTCCCATAGAGAAAAAATTCTAACTATATATACCTACTGGCTATCGCCAGTAGGTAATATATATATATACATACATATATATATATATATATATATATATATATATATATATATGTATATATATATATATATTCACAGAAAAAACCATAGGTTATCCTCCATATATAGTTAGGAATTTGCATTTACAAAACCTTGAAAATTCAATGAAAAAACCATTGGTTTTAGGCCATATATAGTTAGGGATTTGCATTTAGAAAACCTTATTTTACTCGCATAAAACCATTGAAATTCCATATATAGTTATAAGCGCTAACTATATATCGCGCACCCGCAATCCACTGCTGATGATGTCACATATTACATCATTCATGACATGGTTAGTGACATCACTGATGACATCACTGATGACATCTCAAATGACATCACTGATAACATCTCATTTGACATGACTGATCACATCACTGATGATATCATTCATGTGATAATACCATGAACCTCTTCAGACTCTAATATAACCTTAGATACAATCAGTGTAAACAGACAGTCACAGACTGTCACTCATCCATGGAGTTACTCACACACCTAGTCAGTTATGCCAAAAATCAATCACACCTCCATTTTCTCAACTATACAGTTATACACACCTTACTTATTCAAACATATACTAACACATATTTACTTTACTGTCTTATACAATCTCTGATACATGTTCACAATGATCCATACAGCCACTCACACATTCACTGGCTCTTATGCACAGTTATTTATAGATGTCAACTCTCACATGTACTGTGTTTTACATATGTACTTACTTTGACATGTAGCACTGATATATCCATTCACTCACTAATACACTCATGCACAGCCAACCGCCCATACAGCTGTTTCCACATGCACTTTTGAATCCATACATATAGTGAATCAACTACTCACACATCTATGTACAGAGTCACACACCTCCCAGCCACCCATACACGCACACTCAGTTTCCCATACAAATACTTGGACAACCAATCAATAACCCATACAGTTACTCATATAGCTACTGATCAACATATGCAGCAGTTTGTAGAACAACAGATATAATGATGCACAAATTAAAACAGTTTAGTCACTAACCCATGCACTCAGTGAGACACATTTAATCACTCACTCAATCAGTTAGTCATGCACCTAGTAAATCCTTCATCCAGACACTTATATATCCACTCATTCTTCAATATGTAAAACATATTTTAACTTTACAGAAACATACAGTCACTGGATGTTGTCATCAGTGATGTCATCAGTGATGTCACTAACCATGTCATGAATGATGTAATATGTGACATCATCAGCAGTGGATTGCGGGTGCGCGATATATAGTTAGCGCTAATGACTATATATGGAATTTCAATGGTTTTATGCGAGTAAAATAAGGTTTTCTAAATGCAAATCCCTAACTATATATGGCCTAAAACCAATGGTTTTTTCATTGAATTTTCAAGGTTTTGTAAATGCAAATTCCTAACTATATATGGAGTATAACCTATGGTTTTTTCTGTGAATTTCAATGGTTTTTTAATAGCAAATATCAAAAGCTGTCAAATGTCAAGTACGTGATAGGTAAAAACGTTTTCGTGTTTATGCACGCTGATGTGCTTTGAACGCTGCCCCCCCCCCACTCCCCTCTTTTCTCTTAGTAGTACTCTCTGCAGATAGTGAACGGTAGTTAACTCAGACCTTTACCCCTGTTGTAATCCGTCGTACCTGCTTGTCTCTCCATTTGATTAATTATTATCCAAGCATTTACTGTTTTACAATTGGTTCTCTTTGGATCATTCTCTATTTACAAACAAGCACAAAGTCGCAATACTCTGTTTAGTCTTTGCAGATAGTGAAAAATCGTGTAAAAAAATAAAAGTAATCGAGCAAAATCAGTAGACCACTAATTGGATCTCTTTTTGACCTCGCTAAAATACAAACATTGGGAACAACCCTTCATGATAAATACGAAAATAGTGAAATGAACTGAGCTCCACACCATGAGGGCTGCAAAACAGCTCGACTCCGCCACCCACACCGCCCAAAATAACGGCAAACCCTATGCAAATATTATAAATATACACAACACACCACCAAAGAAACAGAGTAAAACATTTTATTAAATAACTATTTACATAACTATTTTATACTTTTTATTGCCCGATCCGGCTAGCTCAATCGATCGAGCATGAAAGTCATGCACTGATAACAAGCGTTGAGAGTTTGTAGAATGATGGCTTCAGATTTTCCACATACGGTGTAGTGGCGCGAACTGGCAGGGGGCGTTTGGATTCTACCCCTTCTCCAAATAAGATTTTCATACGTGAATGTTCGTTCATGCTTTTTGTCCCTGAGTTGCTTCCATGTCACTGCCTTACATAAATGGCATAAGTCCTGGTTGTTGAGTGCCATACTTCAGAGTTCTAAGCAGCTCTTGTAACACTGTTTAAACCTTATTTGCACCTGCTGCAGCTTCACTATTCAAAGTAAGTGGGGTCCATTTGTGGACCTGACTGCATTAGAAAACAATGTGATACGGTGCCTCCCTAAACCGCTTGACGGAGGCCCCCGAGGGGCGGTGAGATGGCGCGGACTGAGAGGGGGCGCTTGGCTCCTGCCCCCTCCCCAAGTCGTGTTGCCCTGGTGAGGCCTGAGATCGCCCCCGGCATAGGCGGCCGGCTCCCGGGGTCCGGCGGAATTTTTTCCCTTTTGAAGAATCTTTCATTCTGGACCTTGTCCCACAATCCGTTTCACCTGAAGACACGCTGTCGTAGGGCGCCCCTTTACCGTTTTAGTTGCCATTCCGCCCGCTTTTGGTACTCTGTGCCTCTTCCGCCATTCAGCTGTTTACCGCTTGCTCTTGCGACTACAACGTCTCGCTCACCATGTAGTTGAGTTGCTCCCGCTCTTAAGATTTGACCGAACTTTTTGGACTGCTGAAAGCGGTGGAATTCCGACCGCTGGTTGGTGGAGACATTTTGACTATATTCTGCACCTGCATTGTCGCGTAATGCGTTATATGACGCGACGCGTTAGCGCACCCGGAAGTGCTCCGGTGCGCAAGGCGCAGCTTCCCGGAAACGATCCAGAGCGCGCCGCGCAGCGCGTAACGTAAGCATAACAGGTCATGTGACTTGTTAATAAAACTTTTCATTGGTTCATTTTACTTTTCTTTTCCTAATTATGTAAGACTAGGTCATGTGACCTAAAAATAACACTTTTCATTGGATTAAAACATTTTTTTTCCCCAAACGATGAAAGCCCCACCTTGTTTCTGGATGTTTCAGACTGAAGCTGGCGTCACCATGAGAGCACCACCATCTCGTAGCTCCGTCGTGGCCATTCCGCAAGCAATCATGGCAGCCGCTCCCCACCGGAAGCCTGCGGGAGTCGAGGGCCCCCAAGACTTTTGTACAATCTTCAAGGCTGAGGGGACGCTTTCGAGAATGGAACCCAAGCCCTGGCAGACAAGTGTCCGAGTTCCAAGGTGTCCCAGGGCCATTTTACTGGACCAGGCCCAAATCCGAAGAGCCGGCCGCCATTTTAAGAGTCCTGTGGCAGCCGCCTATCGCTGCACCGCAAGAGCGGGAGCAACTCAACTACATGGTGAGCGAGACGCTGTAGTCGCAAGAGCGGGCGGTAAACAGCTGAATGGCGGAAAAGGCACAGTGTAGCAAAAGCGGGCGGAATGGCGACTGAAACGATAAAGGGGCGCCCCACTACAGCAGACAAGCCTCCGCCATGTGCTTCAAAACTGCATATGTATCTCGTGATATCAAGGTTGGGCAACCAGTACAGAACAAGCAGTTACGAGTCCCATTTACACCGGCGCCATTTTGGGCGCGGCCGGGCAGGTCCAGGATCTACTGAAACATAAAAAATGAGGCTGACGTCTCTGAAGCAGTTGACGAACAGCAGGACATAGCAAATAAACATGAACTCTCTAAAGCTGTTAACTCACTGCAGAACAAAACAAGTGAACCTGAAACCTCTGGAATAATTGTCGCTCAAAAGAACAACACACAAAACTCTGTAGTGCCTGAAGAAAAAAAAACAGAAGGGCACTGTAGTTTCAGACACACTTAACACTAATGACTAAACAAAGATATCGTCTGTTTATAAAGCAGTTATCATCTTGACAGAATTGACAAAGAAGTGTACAGACACCAATGCATCAGCATTCTCGGAGATAACATCTTAAGGAACAAAGAAAGACCTGTTCACTCTTGACACCCCAGGTGCTGTGTATATTGCACTATAGTGCTGCATCGAGAAAACGGACAACCCTATTGATGTGGATTTTTCATTATTGATTATTGTAAAGAAATGGCGACTCCCCCCTTTAGCAGATTAGCTAAATGTTTGCGTAATTTAGGCATAAAAGTTATATTATTGTTGTTGTTGTTATCGTTATAGTTCTGGTTAATTTCAAAAAAATGGTTAAATATATTTACAGTTTTTGTTGCGTTCGTTATATTTAAATATTAATAAAGTTTTAAAATGTAACTGTCTTGGAGTACTATATTTTTTAAAAAAATCGGGTGAATGGGGCCTTGAATCGGGTTATTGTCATGTGTGGGCTTTGCAAGTGTACTGCTACAAGATCGGACATTTCAAACTCAAATGCACGTTCTTTTTCTTACCTTTCCGAAGCATGGAGCGCAATAGCAGGCAGAGAAAGGGTGATGCACGTGTTGAACACTGCCTGGCCTGCAAATTGCTGGCAGTGCCCCCCCGCCCGCTCCTGAAAGAGGGCACACACACACCGCCGCCCCGAGTACTTCACAAATCTTTAAAAGACCATGCGCTTGTTCAATGGGAAGTGGATAACATGGCTAAGAGCATTTGCTGACTAATGCATGAATATCGCTGACTTTTCAGCGATATTCATGCATTGCGGCCGTTTTTTATCGCATTTGCGATAAACCTTGCTAATAGCAAGGTTTATGTGGGATAAAATTCGCCGAAGTGCGGCGATAATTATTGTCTCTAAACAAGTTAGAGACAAAAATTACCGCTAGTTGTTGGTAATATGCCCCCGGGTTTTTCCTTGCAGGAATCGGGAAGCGAAAGACTAGCACTGAAATCAGTAGTCTCACACCTGAATCGGGAGGGTTGGCATGTCTGGATACTCTACAGCTGGGGCCATAAACTACATCCGCAGGGCTAGGTGATAGCCTGGGTCCAGCCTGGACAATCGGACACAGAGAAAGAGGAGTGTCAGAGGGTGCGGTAGTGAATAGGGTGAAAGGGAGGTGTCGAGCGGGCACAGGGTGTGATTCTCAGAGAAGAGCAGCGCAGATGGGGGAAGTATATGGCCCATGCATGAGAGAGAGAGCGGGGGTGACCATTGCGTGGGGGAGATGCGTGCGAGGGTGGGGAGCCATGCTGAGAATCGGCGGCGTGCAGAGAGTGGCCCTGGTCAAGGCATCTAAAATGGCTGCCGTGCACGACAAAATTGTGGCATTGGACAAAAACGCAAGATGGCGCAGACAATGTTTATCAATAAGGATTCATTTATAACAAAATATTTACTCGCAGTGACAAAATGGTGTTCAACACTTCCTGATTTCCATCGAATCGAACGTTAACAAACGTCACGCAGCCAAAAAGCTCACGCACAGAGCAGTTTTTAGCCATGTTATCCAATGGAAGGTGGATAACATGGCTAAGAGCATTTGCTGGATAATGCATGAATATCGCTGACTTTTCAACGATATTCATGCATTGTGGCCGATGTGCGGCGATAATTTTTGTCTCTAAACAATTAAAACGAAGCACAAAATGGCGAATTCCCGTTTCGCTACCAGTTTGCGGCCCAGTTCGCGGCCCGTGAAGCGCTTCTACCGTGAAAAATCATTTTTTTTTATTTTCCCCACGGGACCCTTTAATAACCCCAACAACATTCCTAGGGGGTCAAGAGGGGTATACCTTGCCCCCTTTCAATAAATTCCCCCTTCATTTTTCACCTCTTCTCTCTCGATCCTACCGAGAGATAAGATGGCGGCCGCTCCGGACTGTTTAGAATGTTGACAGACACCGGAGAGCCAATCAGCTTTCTGCGCGCAAAGTTCCGTTTCGCGAAAAGTAAGCGGACCGGATCGCTGCCCGGAGCGCTGTTACAGATATATATCTTGTTTTGAACGTTAATTTCTCAAAAACTACTGGAGCACATATATTGAGACCTAGCAAAGGCACATCGGGCTAACAGTCCCTACAATTTTGCCAAGTTTCGTGCAAATCCATTCAGCCGTTCGAGCTAAAAGTGAGTCCAACCGCCCTATGGAAAAATGAATGGGAAAAACGCGTTTTGGGACCCCCCTTTTTTCTCAGCCCCCCCTTGACGAAACTCCACCAAATTTTCAGGGGCTGCTCAAAAACAAAACGTGCCATTTTCCTGAAAATTTCAGCCGATTCCGTCCACAAACGCCAAAGTTATTAGACATAGAATTTTCAGAAATCCCATAGGGAATTAATCCTAACTATATATACCTACTGGCGATAGCCAGTAGGTAATATATATATATATATATATATATATATATATATATATATATATATATATATATATATTACCTACTGGCGGTCGCCAGTAGGTAGTTATAGTTAGGATTTTTTTCAATGTTAAATCTGAAAATTCTATTTGGAATAACTTTGGCGCCGGTTGACGAATCTGCCTGGAAATTTCCTCAAAATGGCCTCGCGGCGTTCCGGTCCTTCCCTGAAAGTTTGGGGGGGATTCGTCAAGCGGGGGCCGAGATAAAAGGGGGGTCCCAAAACGCGTTTTCCCCATGTTAATTTCCATAGGGCGGTCGATTTCACTTTTAGCCCGAACGGCTGAATGGATTTCCACCAAACTTGGCAAAATTGTAGGGACTGGTAGCCCGATGTGCCTTTGCTATGTCTCAAGATATGTGCTCCAGTGGATTTTGAGTAATTAAGGTTCAAAAAAATATATATATCTATAGCCGCGCTCCGGTACGCGCACCGGTACGCGCACCGGGCGCTTACCGCGACTTGCGCGCAGAAAGCTGATTGGCTCTGGGATGTCTGTAAACATTCTAAACAGTCCGGAGCGGCCGCCATCTTGTGTCTCGGTAGGATCGAGACACGAGAGGTGGCCAAAACAAAGAGGGAAATGACCATAAGGGGGCAGAGTAGACCCCCCTTGACCCCCTAGGTTTGATGTGGGGGCCATAAAAGGGCCCCGCGGAGCAAAAAAAAAATAAAAAAAAATTTTGATTTTCGCGGGGTGAGCGCCCGGTACGCGCACCGGTACGCGCACCGGTAAGCGTACCGGGGAGTGTACCATGGGGAAAAAGAATGACAGTTTTAAAAGTAGCCGTTTAAAAAAAAAAATGTTTTGTTGTTTTTTTTTATACATACACATACATATATATATAAATGCATATGCATATATATATATGCATATATGTGTATATGTGTGCGTGTAGAGAGAGGTAGAGAGGTAGAGGTGTAGAGGTAGAGAGGTAGAGAGGTAGCGGTAGAGAGGTAGAGATTAGTAGAGAGAGAAGAAGAGAGAGGTAGAGAGGTAGAGAGTAGAGAGTGAGTAATAGAGAGTAGAGAGTGAGTAGTAGAGAGTAGTAGAGAGCAGTAGAGAGAGTAGCAGAGAGTGAGTAGTAGAGAGTAGTAGAGTGAATAGTAGAGTGAGTAGTAGAGAGTAGTAGAGAGTGAGTAGTAGAGAGTGAGTAGTAGACAGTAGTAGAGAGTAAGTAGTAGAGTGAGTAGTAGAGAGCAGTAGAAAGTGAGTAGTAGAGAGTAGTAAAGAGTGAGTAGTAGAGAGTGAGTAGTAGAGAGTGAGTAGTAGAGAGTAGTAGAGAATGAGTAGCAGAGAGAATAGTAGTGAGTAGTAGAGAGTGAGTAGTAGAGTGAGTAGTAGAGACTAGTAGAGAGAGAGTAGTAGAGAGTGAGTAGTAGACAGTAGTAGAGAGTGAGAAGTAGAGAGTGAGTAGTAGAGAGTAGTAGTGAGTAGTAAAGAGTGAGTAGTAGAGAGAGTAGTAGAGAGTGAGTAGTAGAGAGTAGTAGATAGTGAGTAGTAGGGAGTAGTGAGTAGCGAGTAGTAGGGAGTGAGTAGTAGAGAGAGAGTAGTAGAGTAGTAGAGAATGAGTAGTAGACAGTGAGTATTTGAGAGTAGTGGAGTAGGAGAGAGTAAGTAGTAGAGAGTAGTGGAGAACATTCCAAAGTTTGGCACAGCACCACTTTCACAATGAGTCCAATCAAATCATATCACTTAGAGTCCTTATTGAAGCGCTGAATCTTGGTGTATATTCAAATGCTTTTATTTTCCTTAAGTTTATGTACCACAGCCAGCCGAAAGGTTTCGTTCTGTACAACAGAACTTCTTCAGGGCGTTCTTATTTCCTTCAAGTTATGTCGGTATCCAGTTGTCATATAACTAGATATTTCTTCCAAATGTTAGACGAGACATAAGTATATTCTTATTCAAAGTGACTAGGTATCAATTTTACCCACACAATTCGGGCAGACTTGAGTAATTTATAGCATCCTCAAAGTCAGTCTTTCAAAAATTCCAAAGTATAGGACATGATAATCCAAATCCAAATGTTTCTCAAGAAAAGTAATTTACAATCGTTTGGGAATATCGGTGTTTGGGCAGATATGATCCAGGGACCCCCAGTATGCAAGGGGAATTAGTCCCCCCTCTACAAACGCGCCAGTGGCCTGCATTGCAGAGAGGTGTAACAAGGGTGTGGCCTCATTACACTTCTCTGCAATGCAGCTCCCTCGCGCATACTGGAGGCTCCTGGTGGACCAGTTGACCCCAGGGACCCCCAGTATGCAAGGGGAATTAGTTCCCCCTCTGCAAACGCGGCAGTGGGCTGCGTTGCAGAGAGGTGTAACAAGGGGCATAGTCTCATTACACCTCTGCAATGCAGCCCCTGGCGCATACTGGAGGTTCCAGGTGGGCTAATTGGCCCCCAGGGGCCCCCAGTATGCAAGGGGAATTAGTTCCCCCTCTTCAAACATGCACGGGGGCTGTGTTGCAGAGAGGTGTAAAAAGGGTTGTGGCTTCATTACACCTCTATGCAATGCAGTCCCCTGGCGCATACTGGAGATTCCTGGTGGGCTTTCAGGTCTTATATAGTTAGGAATTAGCATTAAAAAAACCTTTGAAATTCACTGAAAAAACCATAGGTTTCACACCAGTTATAGTTAGGAATTAGCATTTAAAAAACCTTTGAAATTCACTGAAAAAACCATAGGTTTCACACCAGTTATAGTTAGGAATTAGCATTTAAAAAACCTATTAAATTCACTGACAAAACCATAGATTTCACACCATTTATAGTTAGCTGGAAATTTTACTGACATAAAACCATTGAAATTCCCACGTTATAGTTAGTTGGACTCACTATAACTTGCGCGCCTGTAATGCACTGCTGATGACGTCACATATTACATCACTCATGACATGGTCAGTGACATCACTCATGACATCACTGATGACACCATCCTTGTGACAGAGTGACAGACCTAATTTCAGTGTAATGTAACGCTTGAAACACATATTCAAAAATAGAAACAAACATTTTCAAAAAAATGGAGATACCCAAACCAGTAACAACAACCAATTCAGTAATTCCACCATCTATATACACATCCACTCATTCACCAACAGTTCTATATAGTCACTCATATATATACTCACTCATCATATGTAGTGATACACCTATACATCCTGTTACACATCAGCAGTCATCCAAAAGTTACTCACACACATACTCACACATGCAAATAAACTATTGAACATCCATTTATTTGCATATACATTTATACACACACTACCACCTTACTTCTAAGGAAACTTACCCATACTTACTCTCTTAAACAATCACTTATAGAAACACATACTTATTTAAACAGGAACTCCTACAATCTCTCACTATATATACTATACTCACTTATATACA
This sequence comes from Lissotriton vulgaris, assembly GCF_964263255.1. Taxonomy (NCBI): domain Eukaryota; kingdom Metazoa; phylum Chordata; class Amphibia; order Caudata; family Salamandridae; genus Lissotriton; species Lissotriton vulgaris. The sequence goes on along the minus strand of NC_141696.1, from coordinate 649,778,816 downwards.
TCAATACTCACATATACTAGATTAAAACATATGTCGTTACTAATGAAGACACTAGTGAGACAGTCATTCACTCACTAACACACACATATACACACTCATCCACCCATACAGTCCTGCACATATGCTGTCTTCAAAACACATACAAACAGTGAGTCAGTCACCAACCCCTGCAGCCACTTATACACAAAGAGAAACACTGATACAAACATTTAAATATTTAAACAATACTCGCTAATATATGTATTCACTAAGATACACGTAATAAGCCAGTTACCCAACCGATTTTTTTTTTAAAAAACATCCATTTACACACTTATTTAAACATTTATTCTTCCATCGACCTTTACAAATACATATATAAAACAAATTTATTTTTCAGAAAGACACACATTCACTGGATGGTGTCATCAGTGATGTCATGAGTGATGTCACTGACCATGTCATGAGTGATGTAATATGTGACGTCATCAGCAGTGCATTACAGGCGCGCAAGTTATAGTGAGTCCAACTAACTATAACGTGGGAATTTCAATGGTTTTATGTCAGTAAAATTTCCAGCTAACTATAAATGGTGTGAAATCTATGGTTTTGTCAGTGAATTTAATAGGTTTTTTAAATGCTAATTCCTAACTATAACTGGTGTGAAACCTATGGTTTTTTCAGTGAATATATATATATATATATATATATATATATATATATATTACCTACTGGCGGTCGCCAGTAGGTAGTTATAGTTAGGATAATTTTCAATGTTAAATCTCAACATTCTATTTTGAATAACTTTGGCGCCGGTTGACGAATCTGCCTGAAATTTTCAGGAAAATGGTCTCATGGCGGTCCGGTCCTTCCCTGAAAGTTTGGGGGGGATTCGTCAAGCGGGGGCCGAGATAAAAGGGGGGTCCCAAAACGCGTTTTCCCCATGTTAATTTCCATAGGGCGGTCGATTTCACTTTTAGCTCGAACGGCTGAATGGATTTCCACCAAACTTGGCAAAATTGTAGGGACTGTTAGCCCGATGTGCCTTTGCTATGTCTCAAGATATGTGCTTCAGTGGATTTTGTGAAATTAACGTTCAAAAAAATATATATATCTATAGGCGCTCTCCGGTGCGCGCACCGGTGAGCGCTCCCGGCGCGACACGCGACTTGCGCGCAGAAAGCTGGTTGGCTCTCAGTTGTCTGTAAACATTCTAAACAGTCCGGAGCGGCCGCCATCTTGTCTATCGGTAAAATCTAGTCATAAGAGGTGGCAAAAACAAAGGGGCAAATGACCATAAGGGGGCAGGGTAGACCCCCCCTGACCCCCTAGGTTTGATATGGGGGCCATTAAAGGGCCCCGCGGGGCCTCAAAATTTTTTTTTTTTTTTTCGATTTTCGCGGGGGAAGCGCCTGGTGCGCGCACCGGGGAGCGTATCGAGGAGGGTACTATGGAAAAATAATCACTTCAAAAATTGTATGTTTATGAATTGTTTTTTTTTTAATTTTTTTATTTTATGTAAGTACCTACATGTAGGTACTAATGAAGAGACTTAAATTTAATGTTCACCATCTTCTTTGTAGACATCTTGCATGTTGTTATTGTATTTTTTGTGGTATATGGAATTCATAATATAGTCTGTCTGGAAAGGAGAAACAGATCTTTTAAGCACTCCCTGAGAATTTCTAGGGGATCATGAGTAGTCTGTCCTGTTCACTTATGAAAATGAGGTGTAAAATATTCATATGAGATAATATAGTGGGAGAAAGGTAGTAACTATGAGTAAACTTACTATGTAACAGAAAAATAGTTGAACAGTATACTATAAGTCTCACTTTATATTTTAAACATTTTTGGTAATACTTCATGAATTACATATAAAAAAGAATATTGTCTGAAACAATTGAAATTATTAAAGATAAATTTATTCCTCTGATTCTTTTTCATAATTTAATAAAATTTCTAACATAATATTGTCCGGAATTTCCTCATAATTATATGTACATGATTCAATTTCTTCCAAACATTCTATAAACTGTTCATCCAAAGAGTCATCCATGAAATCAACTTCTTTTTTTTCATCTTCTGGTTTTTCCACCTTTACTTTGATAGAAGTATCATTTGCCTTATTTTCTCCTTCCATTTTCTTTCTGAAAATTGCATACAAATTAACTATATTAGTAGAGCTAGTATACCAGAGAAGCCTAACTCAATCCATAACTATTACAGAGAAGTCTATCTCTATCTCTAACTATTAAAGAGGGATAGCATATCACTAACAGAATATTTTTTAAGAAATAAACTTAACGTGTACAATATACTTCCATAATTAGAAGTTACCTTAGAGAAATTAGTTGAAGTTGTCAGTGAAATTTGTTTTCAAGTGTACTTCAGGAAGCAGTAGTCAAAATGGCTGTGTTTCCCTCTCTTCTTTTATATATATTGTTGTACTTAACCAATCAAACGTCAGGAAATAATCGTAGAAAATGAGAGATACTTTTTAATTGGTTGTAAATTCTAACATTACAAGTGTGTTTTTGTCATGTAATTTACCTCAGGATATTTAGACAGGCCTGTAGCCTAAATGTCTCAATGGAATTTCACCAAATTTGGGCAAATGGTAGGGACTGCTATGTAGTAGGGCGTATTCTATATTTGATGAAAGTGTCTCCATTGGGTTTTCCGTAAATTACTTTCCCACCTTTTTTTAACGAGCGCTTACTGGTGCGCGCTCCTGTACGCGCACTGGCAGCGTTACGGGAGTCCTCCATTTTGTGTTTCGGAACAATCGAGACACAAGATGGAGGGTAAACAATGTTCGGAATGGATAGAAGGGGGAACTGTAGAGACTTCTTGACCCTCTAGGTTTTCTGAGGGGGGCTTAGGAGGCTCATAAACGTGAAAAAAAAAAAAAATTCTTTAATTTTTCGCGGGGGTAGCGCCTGGTGCGCGCACCTGTAAGCGTACCGGAAAGCGTACTTTGGTGAAAAATAGTGAAAAAAGTTAGAAAAAAATAAACGCTTTGAATGATCAGAGTTAGGGTAGCTCTGAAAAGAGCTTTTGGGTTCTGTGGTTGATTTAGGTACCTACAAGTAGGTTCCAATACACATTCTTAAATTCAGGAGGAATATTCTATTCCCCTCATCTGAGAAGTGCACTCCATCTCCTCTGTAGATGTCTTGCATGTTGTAACGCAAGTTATTATTGTATAATGAACCCATTCCATAGTCTCTCATGTAAGCAGAAACAGATTTATTTACATGTTTCCGTGCTTTCTCAAATTGTGGACCAAATTGGTTGGACCAGTTCCATTTCTGTCTTTGGCATATATTGGAATATACCAAGGCAGTGTGGGGAAAAAGTATCATCAATTGATGAAAGGTGTCCTTTAATAGCATTTCCAGACCTACCCCAGTTAATGTGCCTAGATCGTTTCCACCACAGTGCACAATTATAAGGTCAGGTTCTGGCAGATGCAAAAAGGTTTTCACCAATGGTATCAATTGGTGACATTTTAATCCTCTGTGGCCAATCCACTTGATTTCCACATTTGATAAATCAAGGTTATGAAAATTTCTGCTAGCTGCATACCTTTGAGCCCAGTGGATGTAGCTATGTCCAATAACCCAAACAGAGTACATGATGTGAGAAGGTTCTGGTCCAGTCAGATGAAGTGTGGGAATGAAATGGCAGTTGGAACAGTAGGAGTTCACAAAAAAATAATTGTGGAGTTTCTGTGCTCTTGAATCACTAGCAATGATTGGTGGATTCAGATAGTTGAAAACTGAAAGTTAGGGTGTATGGTTATGTTGTGTGAAAGAAGCAATTTGAATGGTTTAAAAAAAGTCACCAAAAGCAAAAATACCCTGTATAGGCTGCTGTATTGACAGGTCAAACATCCTTGCTGAGTTAATTTGCAACATTGTAAGATAAACTTTTGAACCTTACAGTTCAGTTAGGAGGGAGTTGCTATGGTAACAGATAGAAAGGTTTGAGAGGGGGATGGGTGTTGGTTTGAAAATAGTGAGGGAAGAGTTTTCATTGGTTGAATTAAGGCATATGTGTACAAAGATAGAGATTTTCTATGCCAGTCTTGGTTTCAGTGTATTGAGAGCACACCTTTTCCTCTGCTAAAGAAAAATTGGTGTGTGTGTCTGACACTGTTTTCAATCTCCAAAAGCATTTCTAAAGGTAAGTAATGATTCATTTAATTTAGATAGAGATTTATTTTCTCTATGGAGAATATTTGGAAGCAGATAGTTATGTTTTAGAAGTGAAATTGTATGTTAGTATATAAGTCCTGCGCAGTGTTTTTTACATGTTATTTAAAAATCGATTTTGGGTGCAAATGAATGGTATTTTTATTTGGCCTTTTTTATGATTGCCATGTGCAGTTGATGCATGACTTTAAACATGGGTAATAAGTGATGCACTGGTGGCGCCAGGCTTTTATAAATGAGGCCCTGACTTTGTTTGATGATATTGAGTGGTTGTAGTTAGGTTCTGTGCAGTGTTTCTTACATGTTATTGAAAAATCGATTTTTGGGTGCAATTGATTGGTACATGTATTTGGCCCTTATTTATGAATGCCATGTGCAGCTGATGCATGACTTTAAACATGGGTAATAAGTGACGCACTGGTGGCGCAAGGCTTTCATAAATAAGGCCCTGACTTTGTTTGATGATATTGAGTGGTTGTACTTAGGTTCTGTGCAGTGTTCCTTACATGTTATTCAAAAATCGATTTTTGGGTGCAATTGATTGGTATATGTATTTGGCCCTTATTTATGAATGCCATGTGCAGCTGATGCATGACTTTAAACATGGGTAATAAGTGACGCACTGGTGGCGCAAGGCTTTCATAAATAAGGCCCTGACTTTGTTTGATGATATTGATTGGTTGTACTTAGGTTCTGCGCCGTGTTTCTTACATGTTATTGAAAAATCGATTTTTGGGTGCAATTGATTAGTATATGTATTTTGCCCTAATTTATGATTGCCATGTGCAACTGATGCATGACTTTAAACATGGGTAATAAGTGACGCACTGGTGGCGCAAGGCTTTCATAAATAAGGCCTGACTTTGTTTGATGATATTGAGTGGTTGTACTTAGGTTCTGTGCAGTGTTCCTTACATGTTATTCAAAAATCGATTTTTGGGTGCAATTGATTGGTATATGTATTTGGCCCTTATTTATGATTGCCATGTGAAACTGATGCATGATTTTAAACATGGGTAATAAGTGACGCACTGGTGGCGCAAGGCTTTCATAAATAAGGCCCTGACTTTGTTTGATGATATTGATTGGTTGTACTTAGGTTCTGCGCCGTGTTTCTTACATGTTATTGAAAAATCGATTTTTGGGTGCAATTGATTGGTATATGTATTTGGCCCTTATTTATGATTGCCATGTGCAACTGATGCATGATTTTAAACATGGGTAATAAGTGACGCACTGGTGGCGCAAGGCTTTCATAAATAAGGCCCTGACTTTGTTTGATGATATTGAGTGGTTGTACTTAGGTTCAGCGCCGTGTTTCTTACATGTTATTGAAAAATCGATTTTTGGGTGCAATTGATTGGTATATGTATTTGGCCCTTATTTATGATTGCCATGTGCAACTGATGCATGATTTTAAACATGGGTAATAAGTGACCCACTGGTGGCGCAAGGCTTTCATAAATAAGGCCCTGACTTTGTTTGATGATATTGAGTGGTTGTACTTAGGTTCTGCGCCGTGTTTCTTACATGTTATTGAAAAATCGATTTTTGGGTGCAATTGATTGGTATATGTATTTGGCCCTTATTTATGATTGCCATGTGCAGCTGATGCATGACTTTAAACATGGGTAATAAGTGACGCACTGGTGGCGCAAGGCTTTCATAAATAAGGCCCTGACTTTGTTTGATGATATTGATTGGTTGTACATAGGTTCTGCACAGTGTTTCTTACATGTTATTCAAAAATCGATTTTTGGGTGCAATTGATTGGTATATGTATTTGGCCCTTATTTATGATTGCCATGTGCAGCTGATGCATGACTTTAAACATGGATAATAAGTGACGCACTGGTGGCGCAAGGCTTTCATAAATAAGGCCCTGACTTTGTTTGATGATATTGATTGGTTGTACATAGGTTCTGCGCAGTGTTTCTTACATGTTATTCAAAAATCGATTTTTGGGTGCAATTGATTGGTATATGTATTTGGCCCTTATTTATGATTGCCATGTGCAGCTGATGCATGACTTTAAACATGGGTAATACGTGACGCACTGTTGGCGCAAGGCTTTCATAAATAAGGCCCTGACTTTGTTTGATGATATTGAGTGGTTGTACTTAGGTTCAGCGCCGTGTTTCTTACATGTTATTGAAAAATCGATTTTTGGGTGCAATTGATTGGTATATGTATTTGGCCCTTATTTATGATTGCCATGTGCAACTGATGCATGATTTTAAACATGGGTAATAAGTGACCCACTGGTGGCGCAAGGCTTTCATAAATAAGGCCCTGACTTTGTTTGATGATATTGAGTGGTTGTACTTAGGTTCTGCGCCGTGTTTCTTACATGTTATTGAAAAATCGATTTTTGGGTGCAATTGATTGGTATATGTATTTGGCCCTTATTTATGATTGCCATGTGCAGCTGATGCATGACTTTAAACATGGGTAATAAGTGACGCACTGGTGGCGCAAGGCTTTCATAAATAAGGCTCTGACTTTGTTTGATGATATTGATTGGTTGTACATAGGTTCTGCACAGTGTTTCTTACATGTTATTCAAAAATCGATTTTTGGGTGCAATTGATTGGTATATGTATTTGGCCCTTATTTATGATTGCCATGTGCAGCTGATGCATGACTTTAAACATGGATAATAAGTGACGCACTGGTGGCGCAAGGCTTTCATAAATAAGGCCCTGACTTTGTTTGATGATATTGATTGGTTGTACATAGGTTCTGCGCAGTGTTTCTTACATGTTATTCAAAAATCGATTTTTGGGTGCAATTGATTGGTATATGTATTTGGCCCTTATTTATGATTGCCATGTGCAGCTGATGCATGACTTTAAACATGGGAAATACGTGACGCACTGTTGGCGCAAGGCTTTCATAAATAAGGCCCTGACTTTGTTTGATGATATTGAGTGGTTGTACTTAGGTTTTGCGCAGTGTTTCTTACATGTTATTGAAAAATCGATTTTTGGGTGCAATTGATTGGTATATGTATTTGGCCCTTATTTATGATTGCCATGTGCAGCTGATGCATGACTTTAAACATGGGTAATAAGTGACGCACTGGTGGCGCAAGGCTTTCATAAATAAGGCCCTGACTTTGTTTGATGATATTGATTGGTTGTACATAGGTTCTGCGCAGTGTTTCTTACATGTTATTCAAAAATCGATTTTTGGGTGCAATTGATTGGTATATGTATTTTGCCCTAATTTATGATTGCCATGTGCAGCTGATGCATGACTTTAAACATGGGTAATACGTGACGCACTGGTGGCGCAAGGCTTTCATAAATAAGGCCCTGACTTTGTTTGATGATATTGAGTGGTTGTACTTAGGTTCTGCGCAGTGTTTCTTACATGTTATTCAAAAATCGATTTTTGGGTGCAATTGATTGGTATATGTATTTTGCCCTTATTTATGATTGCCATGTGCAACTGATGCATGACTCTAAACATGGGTAATAAGTGACGCACTGGTGGCGCAAGGCTTTCATAAATAAGGCCCTGACTTTGTTTGATGATATTGAGTGGTTGTACTTAGGTTCAGCGCCGTGTTTCTTACATGTTATTGAAAAATCGATTTTTGGGTGCAATTGATTGGTATATGTATTTGGCCCTTATTTATGATTGCCATGTGCAACTGATGCATGATTTTAAACATGGGTAATAAGTGACCCACTGGTGGCGCAAGGCTTTCATAAATAAGGCCCTGACTTTGTTTGATGATATTGAGTGGTTGTACTTAGGTTCTGCGCCGTGTTTCTTACATGTTATTGAAAAATCGATTTTTGGGTGCAATTGATTGGTATATGTATTTGGCCCTTATTTATGATTGCCATGTGCAGCTGATGCATGACTTTAAACATGGGTAATAAGTGACGCACTGGTGGCGCAAGGCTTTCATAAATAAGGCCCTGACTTTGTTTGATGATATTGATTGGTTGTACATAGGTTCTGCGCCGTGTTTCTTACATGTTATTGAAAAATCGATTTTTGGGTGCAATTGATTGGTATATGTATTTGGCCCTTATTTATGATTGCCATGTGCAACTGATGCATGACTTTAAACATGGGTAATAAGTGACACACTGGTGGCGCAAGGCTTTCATAAATAAGGCCCTGACTTTGTTTGATGATATTGATTGGTTGTACATAGGTTCTGCACAGTGTTTCTTACATGTTATTCAAAAATCGATTTTTGGGTGCAATTGATTGGTATATGTATTTGGCCCTTATTTATGATTGCCATGTGCAGCCGATGCAAAACTTTAAACATGGGTAATAAGTGACGCACTGGTGGCGCAAGGCCTTTATAAATCAGACCCTGACTTTGTTTGATGATATTGAGTGGTTGTACTTAGGTTTTGCGCAGTGTTTCTTACATGTTATTGAAAAATCGATTTTTGGGTGCAATTGATTGGTATTTGCATTTGGCCCTCATTTATGAATGCCATGTGCAGCTGATGCTTGACTTTAAACATGGGTAATAAGTGACGCACTGGTGGCGCAAGGCCTTTAAAAATAAAGCCATGAGTTGCTATTGTATAAACTTAAATATGTTGCAATTTATTGTTTATATTGTTTGCTTTTTAACATTACTTTGTTGTTTGCTAATAGTGGTCTTTCATGTGTTTTTTTAACAGAACAACAGATTCAAATCAACTTCTGAAAAGGAAGCAAAAATGCCTTCAAGGCAAAGAAATATCAAAAATACCATACGGAAAAGGAGAACATCAACAACAGAGTTTATGGAATCCTCTTCAACAACTACTTCAAAAAACACCAGAAAAGCTTCTGGTAAGCCAATTAAGTCTTTTCTTCGCAACATATGTCGTAGGAAAAAAAATGAAATTGCTAATGTGAATATACAGAAAAAGTCAACAAATCTAAAAAGGAAAGAGAAGCCCACAAAAAATGTTTCCATTGGACCAGGAGAGAAGAGAATGGTTAGCAATAGAAGGGTAAATGTTTTTAGGGACATTCGTAGGCGAATGTTTCGCAATAGGGTAGTTTTAAATTTGCTAAAAAATGAAAAGAAAAGTAAACTAAAAGCTGCTTTTTACAAGAAAAAGAAAAGTGTAGAAAAGATTGTTGATCAGGCTTTTGAAGTTAAGAAAAAATTATTTATTTTAATAATCAATAGAATTAGGATACTTAATAAGGCAATGGATGTTTTCAAATCGAACAGTAGATGGAAAAGAATTATTAATCGGAGTAATTTTTGTGAAGTATTTTCTGGTGAATGGATGCATAGTTCAAGTTCTGAGCCTTTTTTTAATGAGGAGAGTTACTTTCAGGAAAATGATTTGGTGCATGCAGTTGACACCAGTGGTCGTGCATATGAGGTGAAAGATAGTTGTGTGATGGAAAAAGAGAAACTTGTATCTAGAGATGCAGAAGAGGTGTTAGCTGATGAAGTTTTAGGGAGACGTACTAAGGGTCCAGTGTACACATGGAAATGCAGTAGTATTTGTAGTGTGCGACAGGAATCAATTGATTTGCTTCGAAATTTCTTACGTACATATAGTAAAAAAAGTCTCAAACAAAAAATGAAGATCCTGCAAGAGTTAGATCCTTGCAGAGTGAGAGAAAGCACAGGTTTGCAAGGGCATTCACTAGCATGTCTTTCTAGAAAAGTTTGTCGGAGTGTTTTTCATCATTTTAGGATGTTAGCAGTGCATCATAATAACGTAAGGAAATTAGTGAGGAAGTTGTATTATGCAAAAAGTCCTGCACTTAAGCTTAAACAGTTAAATAGTGCTCTTTTGCATGGATCTGAAGTGGATGTGAAGACTATTTGTGAAGAAATTGAGTTTTGTAATTTTGGGAACAAAGAGGACAGTGTAGAAATAGATATAGTAATGGATGGTAATGCAGAAGATAATGGACAAATTTCAAGTATTGAAAAGTTTGATGAGGAAATTATCAAGTTTAAGGTGAAATCAAGTGAGAGGCCTAATGTAACTTGTGTGTGTTGTCGACGGACTCATTATAAAATTCAGACTAGGTTAGTTGATTTATATGCAAAAAGTGAATTGGAAAATAATAGTGAATGGGAGGATTTTGTAAGTTATTTGTTGGTGGAGAATTCTTTTGATTTGAGTTTGGATCAGCGTATTTGCACTTATTGTTTGAAAAAATTAAATGAAAATAGAATGCCTGCAAGAGCAGTTTATAATAATCTTCAGTTGATAGATATTCCTTCTGAATTGATGGATCTAAATACTTATGAATCTATTTTGATTCAATGTGTCCATCCTTTTCAGGCTATTGTACGCATGGAGCCTAAGACAGGGAAATTGCCTCCATCAGATTTACTGAGAGGATTAAAGGGAAGAGTTGTTTATTTGCCTCTAGATGTAAAGAAAAATATTAATACAATTGGTGTAGAAAGAGTAGAAGAAGATCCTTTAGTTATTCTAGTTAATGGGGTTCCAACAAAGAGTAAGAAAATTTGGCAAGATTTAGTGGATGTTAAAAAAGTCAAGAAGGCAACGTTGTATTTAGTTAAAAACAATGAGTACTACAAACATGTAAGTGTTGGAGTAGAGGAAACAGCTACAGAAGAAGATAGTGATTCTTCAGTTGGTCAAATTGAAAAAGTTGATGTGTCTAGAACTGAAGAAATATATGAACATTATACTGTTCATCCTTTGCATTCCAAAGAAGTAATGGGAAATGCAATTGACTTGTTTCAAATGAAGGCAGCAAAAGGAAGTCCCATTAGTGTATGGGAAGAAAGTTTGGAAGCTCGTTGTTTTCCACAATTATTTCCAACAGGTTGTGGTGGACGATATGATGATCGACCAGTTCAAATTCCTGCAGCTGAATACCGGACTCTAAGATTATATGCAGAAGATCCAAGGTTTCGTCAATGCATTCCATATTTATTTCATCTACTGTTTGAAAGTGATTTGTCTGGGCTTTCTTATGCAGTTAATCATATATTAAAAAGTGGACCTCATTTGCAAAATGTATGTGCAAGGGACTTTATGGAGAAAGTTAATCTGCAAGACAGTATTTTGGAATCTCAGCTAATCAATCTCATGGCATGTCAACGTGGAACCAACGAGTATTGGTTTCGTCGTCATGGAGAATTGAAATGTATGCTAAGAAACTTAGGAACTCCTACATGGTTCCTCACTCTTAGCTGTGCTGAGTATGCATGGGACGATTTACTTCAATTTCTACGAGAGGCAAATGAAAACATACCAAATATAGAATTGAAAACACCAGGAGAACTGTGTTCTTTAGATCCAGTGAATGTTTGCAGATATTTTAATCATAGATTTGAAGCTATGATGTCTTTTATTACCAACAAAAAAAATCCTCCCCTTGGAGAGGTTTTGGATTTCTTTTGGAGGAAGGAATATCAAGCGAGAGGTGCTCCTCATATACATATGTTGTTGTGGATTAAAGATGCACCCAAATTTGGATCAGATTCAGATGAAACAGTGATGAGTTTCATTGAAGAGTATTCAACATGTGCTGTTCCAAAATCTACTGAAGAAAACAATTTAAGGCAACAAGTTTTACGTTTTCAATCTCATCGTTGTGGAAAGTACTGTCGTCGAAAATTTAAAAACAAGGAAAAGTACTACACGAAATGTCGTTTTGCATTTCCTCGACCAGTGATTTCTAAAGGAAGAGTAAATAATTTGATGTCATCTCTACGACATACTGTGACGAGAAAATCTCCCAAAAACACATATAATTTGAAAAGAAATGAAGAATCTAAGTACATCAACGATTACAACCCAGTGATTTTGTCCATGTGGAATGCTAACATGGATATTCAGTTCGTTGCTGACAACTCTATTGCTGTGGCTCGATATGTGACATCTTACATCACCAAAAAAGAAAAGACAGAACTGAAGGAAATGTGGGAGGACATTTCACATGAAAAGAGTCTAAGCAAGAAATTATACAGTTTCAGTCTGAAGATGTTGTCGCATCGAGAAATTGGAGCATATGAATGTTCTGATCGGTTATCATCAGCAAGTCTCTATGCCAAATCAAGAACAATCATTTGGGTGAGTCTTGGTCTTGCTGCAACACGAAACCGAGTTTTGAAATCTGTACAAGAAATTGAATATTTGGCGGAAAAAGAACCAAACAGTACAGATATTTTGAAGACAAATATGTTGGATACATACTATCCAAATAGAAGTACTCACCTTGAGAACACATGTTTGTATGAAGTTCTTCAAAACTACAGTTATAAGAGGAACATCACAGAAGATATCAATAATGGAAAATATGCACTCATTGGCTATGAAGGATGTCTAGTGAAGCAGAAAAAAGGCCATTTGATTAATCATCGAAAATTGAGTTGTGAAGTTCCAGACAAAAGAGAATTTTACTATTTAGCTCTTTTGCAACTCTTTAAGCCATGGCGTACAGAAGAGGAACTACTTGGAGATTTTCTCTGTTATGAAGACTCTTTTAATGCAACTAAGGATACCATAGAATGTCCTATTTTTCTAAATTATCTGCAAATGTTGAATGAAGAAATGGAGCAAGAAACCACAATTGCTGAAGAGATAGCTAGAAACAGTTCTCAAGATAGTCAGAGTTCTACTTCATTGAGCCAGGATCCACTAGGAGGACCAATTATCCAAAATGAAGCTGCCACTGCCATGGATGAGGTGGAAAGAGCTATGGAACAAGCTCAAGAGGATGGAGTTAACTTAGAAGATTTGGTAACGCAACTAAACATTGAGCAGAAAAAGATATATGATGAAGTCACAGAGCAGATTGAACATGGATTCAGACATGAGAAAAAAGAGTGCTCATGTATATTATTTGACCCTGTCCGACTGTATGTAAGTGGAGAAGCGGGGACAGGAAAAAGTTTTCTAATTAAAGCCGTTGCAAGTTATCTGCAGAAAAGGACTGATTCACCACTGTCTTGTGTTGTAACTGCTCCAACTGGTCTGGCAGCACATAACATTAAAGGGATTACTCTACATCGTTTATTGATGCTGCCAGTTGAACATGATAATAAATTGCATTACAACAAGCTATCTGGAGATGCGTGTTCTGAAGTTTCAAGAGTCTTGAAGAAAATGAAACTTCTTATCATAGATGAAGTAAGCATGGTCTCAAATCTAATGCTTGCTTTTGTGCATTTGAGAATGCAAGAAATTCTTAAAACAGACTATGATGTGTTATTTGGAGGAAAACACATTATTGTTTTTGGAGATCTATTGCAGTTGACTCCAGTAAAAGGACAACCAGTGTTTAAAATGCTCACGCATGAAGATACCAGGAAGTCCCTTGGAAGCATTGGAAATGTTAATATATGGCTAAATTTTAAATATGCTGAACTGCTTCAAAATATGCGACAGGCCAAGGATGAAGATTATAAAAATATTCTACAAGATGTAAGAATTGGAAAAATGACTGAGAAAGAGAAAAAAGCTTTGCATAGTCGATTAATTTCAAATTTGTATGCAAATGAAAACATTCTTCCAGAGAATATTTTTAAAAAAATGACTGAGAAGAAATCTGGGATATGTTTGATGCCAACTCTGCAAGAATGTTCCATCTTCAATCAAAAAATGTTAGACTTAGAAAATGAAGAGATTGTGAAACTGGAAGCAATAGATAAAATAGAGCATATGGGTGCAACAATTGTTTTGTCAGAAAATTTGAAAACTAAATTGCATTCATTGGAGAAAAGTATTTCAAAAACAGCTGGTTTTGAAAAGACTCTGAATGTGTGTTTAAATTGTCGTATCATTTTGAGAAGGAATTTAAATGTTGAAAGCGGTCTGGTAAATGGAGCAATGGGTTATGTTGTTGATTTTGTGAATTACAGAAATAGAGATGGAATTGAATTTTTAAAAATAAAATTTGATGGCATTGAACAAGTACAACAAATAAGTCGTTGTTCTGCTAGATTTTTACTTGTAAAAGACTTATATGTTCGCCGAAAACAGTTTCCTGTTTGTTTGGCGTATGCAGTGACAATTCATAAATCTCAAGGTTTAAGTGTAGATAGTGCATTGGTGAACATTGGAAGATCTGTGTTTAAAGAGGGTATGGCATATGTGGCATTATCTCGAGTCAGAACTTTATCAGGATTGTACTTGATTGCGTGTGATGAGACAAAGATTTCTGCCGATCTAGATTGTGTTAAAGAATACAATAGGTTAAGAAGAGAGTATGCTCCACATTTGCCTCAATATCCTCTGTTTGAAAAACGTGTGGTAGGCCGAAAAAGAAGAAATGAGGATAATTGTAGTGAGGTAGTTGCAAAAAGACAAAAAGTAGAGAAAACTGTAATTGAAAACAGGAAGAAAAAGAATTGTGGAGAAAATGTTGTTGGATTTCAGTTTGAAAACAGTTCTGGTGTCAACTGCTATGCTAATGTAGTGGTTAATGTTGTTTTTTTTCTTAAAAGTTTACAAGAACAGATTGTTGAAAATCGGGATCAAAGATTGTGTGGTTTATTGAATTCTGTGTTTCAGAAATGTAGCAGTGTTACAGCACAAATAGAAAGTGTAACAGAAATTCGAAATATTTTAGATTTGTGTTCTGGTCAAGATAAATTTTCACAGAACATTCAGCAGGATTGTCAGGAATTTTTAATGTATATGTTTGGTGTTTTGGAAGATGAAGGTGTAGATGTAGATAATCTTTTCAGTCTTTCTTATCAATGGCAGCATGACTGCCACAATTGTAGTTTATCAAGTACTACTACAATAGACACTGAAAGATTTATATATTTGACTTTACCAGACTGTAAATCAGTGTCTTTTAAAAATCTAGTTAAAGCAGCAGATCATAATATGGTGTGTACCCAATGTAACTGTACAATGCTGTCCACATTATTTATACAAAGGTATGGGCAGTATATTATTTTAGTTTTCCAACGATGTAGACCTGATGGAACTAAATTGACAACTTCTATCAAAAATTTTGTGGCTTCTCAGTTATCAATTTCTGGAAGGACCTTTACAACTGAAGCTATTATTTATCATGATGGATCTTCGACCACCTCAGGACATTATACATGCTACTTAAAATCTGAAAATGGATGGAGTTACTGCAATGATTCTCATTTAACTTATAAACAACGTTTGCCTTATGACTCTACAAATTCTTATCTAGTGTTTTTAAAACCAAAGTTTTAGTAAAGGGAATTGGCCTTTGAAGACGGGAATAGTTAATAAAAGTTAGTTAGTTAGTTAGTTAATCTAATATTTGAAATTATTTATCTCATGTAGATACTTTAAGTGGATCTCAAAGTAAAAAATACTGATATATCTGACACAAATTGGCCGTGAGGAAAATGTAAGATATGATGTTGTTAGAAGTTGATGAAATTGAAGTTATAGAGCACAGCAGACTTTTTTTCACCAAAAGGACCTTCACTATCTGCAATCTCATGTAGATACTTTAAGTGGATCTCAAAGTAAAAAATACTGATATATCTGACACAAATTGGCCGTGAGGAAAGTGTAACATATGATGTTGTTAGATCTTTTTTCATAGGAAGTCGATGAAATGGAAGTTATAGAGCACAGCAGACTTTTTTCCACCAAAAGGACCTTCACTATCTGCAATTTGGTCTCACGGAAAAGTAAGTGAATCAAAGATTAGTGTACTTATATGAGATGTATGTTTGAATGGGTTTTTTTAAACACAATCTTTTAGATTGTGTTTTTTTTTTCCCGCTGTTATATGATGAAGACTTTGATCTCACTAATTTAAGTGAAATTCAATATATTCTGAGAACAGCAAAAATAAATAATGTAACATATTGTAGAAGTTATTGTGTAGTTTGCATTGTGTAATTTATATTGTGTTCACATTGTCTTATACTCATTTTCTTTTTCACCCTTATTTACCTCTCTTTACTAATTTACACTCTTTTTTCATCGCTGTTTCTTTAGTGCACTTCATTCACAACTTCTTAATCTAATAGGAACTGTCTGCATTTCCTCTGTTCCTTCCACCACTTTTTATCTTTTTCATATTCTCACAGTACCACTGCTTTAGTTTCCTAACCCTCTCTTTCTTTTTCTCCTTTTTTTTTCTTTCGCATCCATTGTACTGTAGTTCACTTAGTTCTTCCTTTTGTCTTTCTGTGTACTTACTCTCTCACTCCTGTTTTATCCATCGTTCTATACTAACTTCATTCCTTTCATCCCTTCACTCTGTTACTTTACTTCACTCACTCTCAATCATCTTCTATTCCTCTTTTTTATTTATAGTTTCTCAATCAGACTTCTCTCCTTTTCACTCATTTTTCTTTTATTTTCTTATCTTTACTGATTTTGATTTGATATCTTACATTCTTTTAGTATCTTATTTACCTTTAGGAATTTGTTCTCTTTCTATTTCTTTTTCCTTTTTTTTTCTCTTTCTACATTACTTTCTTTCTGTTTTTGTATCCTTCACTATTGCATCATTTCTTAGTAAACTTTTGTAGATTTTTAAACCTCATGAACTGTTGTTTCTATTTTATTATATATTTTTAAGAAATTATAACGTGTTTTTTCTTTTATCTTTCATAGATACAAGTTTGCATTGATTATATGGTAAGTGTGTTTACAAAATCTTTTTTGTTATCACCTTTTGTTTTATTTTCACTATTTTTCTGTCACCCTACCGCACCCCTATTTCCTTACTTTGCTTCCCTCACTTATTCTTTTGTTCCATGTTTACTTCCGACCACATTCAATTTCTTTCAGTACTTCTGCCTATGCACACTCCTTCACTTACCTTTTTTACTGGTTCACTTAGTCCCTTTGTGACAGTCCTTCTTTTACTCTCTCTCTTGTTTGTCTCTATTACTCCCCATGTGTTACCCTTATTCACTTACATGTACCCTCTTTCACCCCTTTTTACTTATATTCACTGATATTTACTTTCCCTCAATCACTGCTATTCTTTTCCTCTGATTCCGTCACTACCTGACATTCCCATACTTAACTGTCCTTCTTTTTACTTTCAACATCCATTTACAATCTCCCTTAACCTCTGCTTTAGTCTTCTTCCTATTTCTTCTTTCTTTTGCTCCCTTATTCATTTTTCTTTTCTCAGTTACTTCCTTTTACACTTTTTATCTGTCTTACTATCTATTACACAGTCCCTCCTTCATTTTTTTTTTCTTTTTTTTTGTTAGTGCGCTGACGGTACGCGCACCGGTGCGCGCACCGAAAGCGAAATATAAAAAAAAATATTTTAAATTAAAAATATTATCTCAATATACATTATAGTGTTCATTTTTACAAAAACATACTTTAGCAATTCACTAAAAAACACATAGGTATGAGTCTGTATAAAAAGTTAGGAATTAGCATTAAAAAAATCTATGAAATTCACTGAAAAAACCAAAGGTTTCACACCAGTTATAGTTAGGAATTAGCATTTAAAAAACCTATGAAATTCACTGAAAAAACCATAGGTTTCACACCAGTTATAGTTAGGAATTAGCATTTAAAAAACCTATTAAATTCACTGAAAAAACCATAGGTTTCACACCAGTTATAGTTAGCTGGAAATTTTACTGATATAAAACCATTGAAATTCCCACGTTATAGTTAGTCGGACTCACTATAACTTGCGCGTGCAATGCACTGCTGATGACATCACATATTACATCACTCATGACATGGTCAGTGACATCACTCATGACATCACTGATGACACCATCCTTGTGACACAGTGACAGACCTCCTTTCAGTGTAATGTAACCCATGAAACACATATTCAAAAATAGAAACTAATATTTTCAAAAAAGTGGATATACCCATACCAGTTACAACAACCAATTCAGTAATACCACCATCTAATACACATCCACTCATGTGTATGTATATGGGTTATTAGATATTTTTATTAGTATCAGTATGAGTGTCTATATGGTTTGGTGGGGGTATTACTTAGCACATAGATGCATGAGTGACTGACTCTTTGTTTGTATGTGTTTTGAAGACAACATATGTACAGGACTGTATGGGTGGATGAGTGTCTATATGTGTTTGTTAGTGAGTGAATGACTGTCTCACTAGTGTCTTTATCAGTAACTACATATGTTTTAATCTAGTATATATGAATATTGATGTATATAAGTGAGTATATGTGAGAGTAAGAGATTGTAAGAGTTCCTGTTTAAATAAGTATGTGTTTCTATAAGTGATTGTTTAAGAGAATAAATATGTGTAATTTTAAATAGAAGTAAGGTGGAAGTGTGTGTATAACTCTATATTCAAATAAATGGATGTCCAATAGTTTATTTGCACGTGTGAATATGTGTGTGAGTAACTTTTGGATGAATGTCGGTGTGTAACAGGATGTATAGGTGTATCACTTCATATGATCAGTGAGTATATGTATGAGTGACTATATAGAACTATTGGTGAATGAGTGGATGTGTATATAGATAGTGGAATTACTGAATTGCTTGTTGTAACTGATATAGGTATCTCCATTTTTTAAAAAATTTCAGTTTCTATTTTTGAATATGTGTCTCAAGGGTTACATTATAGTGAAAGGAGGTCTGTCACTATGTCACAAGGATGGTGTCATGAGTGATGTCACTGACCATGTCATGAGTGATGTAATATGTGATGTCATCAGCAGTGCATTGCACGCGCAAGTTATAGTGAGTCCGACTAACTATAACGTGGGAATTTCAATGGTTTTATATCAGTAAAATTTCCAGCTAACTATAACTGGTGTGAAACCTATGGTTTTTTCAGTGAATTTAATAGGTTTTTTAAATGCTAATTCCTAACTATAACTGGTGTGAAACCTATGGTTTTTTCAGTGAATATATATATAAACATGATAGCACAGCACCTCTAGGCACCAACCAGGAAACGGACCACAACGGCAAGTTTGATTATCTCAGTGATTTATTTCCACCATGCAGACATGACGCGTTTCGTCCGGTGAAACCGGACTTGATCACATGACATGCCGTGACCCCTCATGTGACTAAATACTGTTCTTTACATCATAAACTCCTCCCTCAAATGTATAGACATGAGACACAGATTTTCCGACAATTAAATAGTCCAAGAAATATTTTTCTCACAAAATGGAAAAATAATATGAAGCACATGTTATATCCTTTGCATTTACATGATATTTAAACACATACATCACCATTTCCCAAAAATTCATTGATTCATTATTGAGGGTATGATTTGAACAGAAAATATAAAAATAGTGTTAACCCAAAGCAATT
The DNA here is from genome assembly GCF_964263255.1 of Lissotriton vulgaris. Lineage (NCBI taxonomy): Eukaryota > Metazoa > Chordata > Amphibia > Caudata > Salamandridae > Lissotriton > Lissotriton vulgaris. The sequence goes on along the minus strand of NC_141696.1, from coordinate 649,759,391 downwards.
CAACTAATCCTGTAACTGGTACTTATTGAATATCTATTTCATACAAGATGATACATGTCGAAGATTCAATCCATTGGTTTCATCAAACATGTCTTATTATATATATATATATTCACTGTAAAAACCATAGGTTATAGACCATATATAGTTAGGGATTAGCATTTACAAAACCTTAATTTACTCGCACAAAACCATAGAAATTCGCATATATAGTTAGTTGCAATAACTATATATCGCGCACCCGCAATCCACTCCTGATGATGTCACATATTACATCATTCATGACATGGTCAGTGACATCACTGATGACATCACTGATGACATCATCCAGTGTTTGTATGTTTCTGTAAAGTTAAAATATGTCTTACATATTGAAGAATGAGTGGTCGATAAGTATCTGGATGAAGGATTTAGTAGGTGCATGACTGACTGTATGAGTGAGTGATTAAATGTGTCTCACTGAGTGCATGGGTTAGTGACTAAACTGTCTTAATTTGTGCATCATTATGTCTGTTGTTCTGTAAACTGCTGCATGTGTTAATCAGTAGCTATATGAGTAACTATATGGGTTATTGATTGGTTGCCCAAGTATTTGTATTGGAGACTGAGTATGTGTTTGGGTGGCTGAGAGGTGTATGACTCTGTGCATAGATGTGTGAGCAGTTGATTCACTAGATGTATGGGTTCAAACGTGCATGTTGAAACAGCTGTATAGGCAGTTGACTGTGTGCATGAGTGTATTGGTGAGTGAATGGATATCTCAGTGCTACATGTCATAGTAAGTACATATGTAAAACACAGTCCATGTGAGAGTTGACATATATAAATAACTGAGCATAAGAGCCAGTGAATGTGAGAGTGGCTTTATGAATCATTGTGAACTTGTATGAGAGATTGTATAAGAGAGTAAATATGTGTTAGAATATGTTTGAATTAGTAAGGTGTGTATAACTGTATAGTTGAGGAAATGGAGGTGTGATTGATACTTTGCATGACTGACTAGGTGTGTGAGTAACTCCAAGTATGAGTGACAGTCTGTGAGTGTCTCTTTACACTGAGTGGATCTAAGGTTATATTAGAGTCTGAAGAGCTTCATCGTATTATCACATGAATGATGTCATCAGTGATGTCATTTAAGATGTCATTTAAGATGTCATCAGTGATGTCATCAGTGATGTCATTTGAGATGTCATCAGTGATGTCATTAGTGATGTCATTTGAGATGTCATCAGTGATGTCATCAGTGATGTCATTTGAGATGTCATCAGTGATGTCATCAGTGATGTCATCAGTGATGTCACTGACCATGTCATGAATGATGTAATATGTGACATCATCAGCAGTGGATTGCGAGTTCTGAGCAGCGCTTGTAACACTGTCTGAAGCTTATTTGCACCTGCTGCAGCTTCACTATTCTCAAAGTAAGTGGGGGCCATTTGTGGACCTGACTGCATTTGAAAACAATGTGATGCGGTGCCTCCCTAAACCGCTTGACGGAGGCCCCCGAGGGGAGGTGTGATGGCGCAGACTCGGAGGGGGCGCTTGGCTCCGACCCCCTCCCCAAGTCTTGTTGCCCTGGTGTGGCCTGAGATCGCCCCCGACATAGGCGGCCGGCTCCCGGGGTCAAGCGGAACTTTTTGCCTTTTGGTGACTCTTCCATTCTGGACCTTGTCCCACAATCCGTTTGACCTGAAGACACGTCCTGCGGTGCCCTAGTCCGACCATCACATATTCCTGCGCCAGGAAATGGCGTGGGATGCACGAGAAGGGAGAGGCGGCACGAAAGAGCCTCCCCCACCTCCCCAGGTGGAGGTTTTTCAGGTACACCCCAACGCTTTACGCAACCAGCTGAGTTGCGCCCGCTCTTGCGGCTACAGCGTCTGGCCCACCATCCACTTGAATTGCGCCCACTCTTGCAGTGCAGCGATAGGTTGCTGCCACAGGACTCTCAAAATGGCGGCCTGTTCTTTGGATTTGGGCCTGGTCCACTAAAATGGCCCTGGGACACCTTGGAACTCGGACGCTTGTCTGCTAGGGCTTGGGCCCCATTCTCGAAAGCGTCCCCTCAGCCTTAAAGATTCTACAAAAGTAACCGGGGCCCCCGACTCCCGCAGACTTCCGGTGGTGAGCGACTGCCATGATTGCTCGCGGAATGGCCACGACGTAGCCATGGGGTGCTCTCATGCTGACGCCAGCTTCAATCTGAAACATCCAGAAACACTGTAGACTACCAATTCGATCAGTTCCGGTGGAGCCCCAACGTGACCCGGTAGAAAAGAACTTGCCCTCCCCTTTTTTGAGTGATGGTTCTTGTTGCCTGTCCCTTCTGTTGTCATTTTACAGAACTTTTTGGACTACTGAAAGGGGTTGTGTTCCGACCGCTGGTTGGTGGAGACATTTTGACTATATTCTGGACCTACGTTGTCGCGTAATGCGTCATATGACGCATCGCGTTAGCGCACCCGGAAGTGCTCCGGTGCGCGAGGCGCAGCTTCCCAAAAGCGATCCAGAGCGCAGCGCGTAACGTAAGCATAACAGGTCATGTGACTTGTTAATAAAACTTTTCATTGGTTCATTTTACTTTTGTTATTCTAATGATGAAAGGCTTGGTCATATGACCTAAAAATAACACTTTTCATTGCTTTCGAACATTTTTTTTTCCCAAATGATGAAAGCCCCACCTTGTTTTTTCTCACTCTGACTTGTAAAGCAAAGGACCCAGATGCATTTACAGTTTATCACTAACAATGTTCCAGGCTAATGTATTTTCCCGGGAAATTTACAACTGTCCTGCAAGTAAAATATTCCTTTTTCGAGAAAAAGGGCGTTTCTTCGTCCCATGAGGGAACCGTTGAGCAAAAGAGGCTCGGCCTGCTGTCTTAGTCGCTGATAGGCATGAATATCAGATTCTTATCGATCACTTTATATTGCAAGAGTAGAAAACACAACAGCCCTTGACCATTTATCTTTACTGCGTTCCTGCGTATTATACCTTTTAACCGTCATGTAATTGGACTGCTTTATTTCACTTGCCTTTTACTGATTCGAAAACAGTGGCTATTATTCAAAACTTTACCAATGTAAGTACTACTACCATGTTTTGTTTTAAAAACCTTTATTGTGAAAATGTCAGTATACAAATACGGGCCTATAACCACGTCGGTCGACCACGGAGCAAACTGGAATCGTATTTGATAAGGGGACATTTACACTGTAGAAGAACGTTACGGGCGACCCATTAGGTTGCAAGAACTAAGGTGTCTAACAGTTGCGGAATCGATGGACGTACATTTTATAATTAAAATACGACAAGCCAGTTACAATAAAATTATCTAGATATACATTTGCGGGCAAGTACCATGGGTGACGTTAATTCGAACTTTCAATAGTACAGTAATCAATAACACATCAGAACTTAATATCAATAGGGATGTCGAAATGTTCAATCAATTCTCGTCCCCGCCCGCCATGTGCTTCAAAACTGCATACGTATCTCGTGATATCAAGGTTGGGCAACCAGTACAAAACAAGGAGTTGCGAGTCCCATTTATACCAGCGCCATTTTGGGCGATGCCGAGCAGGTCCAGGATATAGTCAAAATGTCTCCACCAACCATCGACTATGATAATGTTCATAAGCTCTATTGATTAGACTAACACTCCTCTCTCCACATGAAATTAATTTGCCGCAAGTTAAACATGTCATTTTCATTTGTCCAAAGTTCTTCTGAAGATTTAGAACCGTTTCCCTTGCCTCTGATGCTGTCACTGCCACTTCATTGGTGGATGTACTGGCAGGTCGGGGGTTATCCACCAAATCTCGAATTTGGGCAGCACTATAATTAATCGGGTGCCACCTCTCCATATGACGATGCATGGTATAATTACCATAACTATATTTTTTTGGGTTCCTCTGGAGAGTACATCGTGGCAGATGAGGCAGGTAACGTACCGGGCATTTACCTTTTTTGCATGTGGAGGAAAGGAAAAAAATTCGAGCGTCCGAGTTCCAAGGTGTCCCAGGGCCATTTTAGTGGACCAGGCCCAAATCCAAAGAACAGGCCGCCATTTTGAGAGTCCTGTTGCAGCCGCCTATCGCTGTAGCAGCAAGAGCGGGCGAAACTCAGCTAGACGGCGCCCCACTGCAGATGAAGTGCCTCCACCTGGAGAGGCGGGAGAGGCTCATTTGCGCCGCCTCCCCCCCGCAGCATTGTAGGATGGCCACACCAGTACGGCAACTTGCTGGACACCACCTCGGTGCCATCCACATCTCGGCGCGTTGTGCTGCCTTCGGCCTACTGTAGCCGCAAGTGCGGACGCAAATCAGCTGGATAGCGAGTGAAACACCAAGGGGCGCCCCACTGCAGCCGAGGAGCCTCCATCTTGGGGGCGAGGCACCGCATCACATTGCTTTCCAATGCAGTCAGATCCTCAAACAGCCCCCACTTACTGACGCCACCTCACAGGCCAACAGGGCACCCCACGGCGACTTTTGGCGCAGCATTGTAGGATGGCCACACCAGTGCGGCAACTTGCTGGACACCACCTCGGTGCCATCCGGATCTCGGCGCATTGTGCTGCCTTCGGCCTATTCGCACATCGGTCCGCTACTGACGCCGCCTCATGGGCCAACGGATTTTTTTGGCTTTTTATAGCCCAAAGCCGCATAACAGGTCATGTGATTTGTTTTTAAAACTTTTCATTGGTTCATTTTACTTTTGGTTTCCTAATGATGGAAGGCTTGATCATATGACCTAAAAATAACACTTTTCATTGGATTAAAACATTTTTTTTTCCCAAACGATGAAAGCCCCACCTTTTTTTTTCTCACTCGGCAATCCAAAAAGGTTCTGTTAGATGACAACAGAGGGGATAGGCAACAAGAACCATCACTCAAAAAAGGGGAGGGCAAGTTCTTCCCTACCGAGTCACGTTGGGGCTTCACCGGAACTCATCGAATTGATAGTCTACAGTGTTTCGGGATGTTTCAGACTGAAGCTGGCGTCAGCATGAGAGCACCACCATCTCGTAGCTCCGTCGTGGCCATTCCGCAAGCAATCATGACAGCCGCTCCCCACCGGAAGCCTGCGGGAGTCGGGGGCCCCCAAGACCTTTGTAGAATCTTCAGGGCTGAGGGGACGCTTTCGAGAATGGGGAAAAAGCCCTAGCAGACAAGCGTTCGAGTTCCAAGGTGTCCCTGGGCCATTTTAGTGGACCAGGCCCAAATCCGAAGAGCCTGCCGCCATTTTTAGAGTTCTGTGGCAGCCGCCTATCGCTGCACCGCAAGAGTGGGCGCAACTCAGCAGAATGGCGGATTTTGGCACAGTGTACCATTCGCACAAAAGACAGCTACTGACCATTGTTGCTTCTTTTTTCAAAAAATGTTTTAAATGTGTTTACTGTTTTTGTTGTGTTGTATATATTTATAAGTTATTAAAGTTTTATAATCCTACTACTTTGTTGGAGTGCTATATATTTTTAATGTGACACATAATTGTAAAAACTTTGATGTACAAAATGGCCTCCCTGGAATCTTCCGCTTCAGGCTCGGTCCCACACACCCTCACAGTGAGAATCCCCTCCCCAATCACAATACAGGATGGTTATCAGATAGTAGGAACGCGTGTGCTGTGACGGATCTCATGAGGTGGGGGCCTTGATCTACTGTAACTCCTTTGAACAGGGGTGATTCTTTAAAGTTGGGGCCATAAACTACATCCGCACGGCTAGGTGATAGCCTAGGACCGGCCTGGACATTCGGACACAGAGGAAGAGGAGTGTCAGAGGGTACGGTAGTGAATAGGGTGAAAGGGTGGTGTCGGGCGGGCACAGGGTGTGATTCTCAGGGAAGAACAGCGCAGATGGGGGGAGGTTTATGGCCCATGCATGAGAGAGAGAGCGGGGGTGATCAGTGCGTGGGGGAGATGCTTGCGAGGGTGGGGAGCCATGCTGAGGATCGGCGACGTGCAGAGAGTGGGTCTGGTCAAGGCATCTAAAATGGCTGCCGTGCACGACAAAATTGTGGCTTTGGAAAAAAGGCAAGATGGCGCAGACAATGTTTATCAATACGGATTAATTTATAACAATTTTTTTTAACAAAATATTTACTCGCAGTGACAAAATGGCGGTCAACACTTCCTGATTTCCTTCTTATCGAACGTTAACAGACGTCACGCAGCAAAAAAAAAAAAACGCTCACGCGCAGCCGCTGGAAGACATGTATCAACATATATGAGCCTCCTCAGCCACCCTCAGAAAACATAAAGGGTCAGGATACGTCTCCCGTACCCCCTTATACCCTGTAATTTAATTAAAATGAAATACAAAATGGCGAATTCCCGTTTCGCTACCTGTTCGCGAACCGGGAAGCGCTTCTACCGTGAAAAATCAATTTCTTTTTTTTTTTCCCCCACGGGACCCTTTATTAACCCCAACATCATTCCTAGTGGGTCACGAGGGGTCTACCTTGCCCCCTTTCATTAAATTCCCCCTTCGTTTTTCTCCTCCTCTTTTCTCTCGATCCTACCGAGAGACAAGATGGCGGACGCTCCGGACTGTTTAGAATGTTGACAGACACCGGAGAGCCAATCAGCTTCGCTTCGCAAAGCTCCGTTTCGCGACAAGTACGCGAACTGGAGCGCTATTCGGGACGCTGTCACAGATATATCTGTTTTTTAAAACGTTAATTTCTCAAAATCCACTGGAGCACATATATTGAGACCCAGCAAAGGCACATCGGGTCAACAGTCCCTACAATTTTGCCAAGTTTCGTGTAAATCCATTCAGCCGTTCGAGCTAAAAGTGAGGCCAAACGCCCTATGGAAAAATGAATAGGAAAAACGCGTTTTGAGACCCCCCTTTTTTCCCGGCCCCCCTTGATGAAACTCCCCCAAATTTTCAGGGGCTGATCAGAAACAAAATGTGCCATTTTCCTGAAAATTTCAGCCGATTCCGTCCACAAACGCCAAAGTTATTAGACATAGAATTTTCAAAAGTTCCATAGAGAAAAAATCCTAACTATATATACCTACTGGCGACCGCCAGTAGATAATATATATATCAAAAACGCAAAAGAGTCACATCAGACCCCTACCACTAACAGCAGCGGGCCCAGACGGGATTGCGAGTCCCAACAATTCCAACGCCTTGCCTTTTTTGTTTTATGAAACAAAAGAACAGTCCGGGCCACAAATGTAAATAAAGTCTGTTTATTTCAAAATCACTCCACTCGACGCGTTTCGAAGTTCAAGCCTTAAAAAGCATTCCTTGATGTCTATCCTGACTACTGCCTTCGATCTACACTGCGCACAGCAGGGTTCATAACTTGTATTCAGCTTTGGATCTTTAAATATGTATTATATTGCAATCTGCATTGTTAGAATGAGTGGATGTATAAGTGTCTGAATGGAGGATTTAGTAGCAATGTGATTGACTGTTTACTTGACTAATTTATAGTGTCTCACTAAATACATTGGATAGTGACTAAACTGTGCGAACATCTGTATTACTTTCTCAGCTGTTGTGTAAAGTAATACACCCTTTGGTTACTAGCTGTGTGGAAGTCTATATTAGTTATTGATTAGTGAACTGATTATTTGTATGAGAGAGGGAATGTGTGTGTGGTCTGGTGGGGGGACTGTCCAAAGATGTGTCAATAGTTGATTCAGTAAGTATATGACGTTAAGACTACATGTTATAATAGTTGTTTGGGTAAGTGAATATGTATATGGTGTGCTGATGAGCAAATATATCTCTCAATGGTACATGTCCAACAAACTAGAAAAATAAATGTCAGTGTACGTGACATTTGTTCTATATAAATAAGTATACATAAGACTCAGTGATTGCATCAGTGACTGTATAGATAACTGTATACTTGTAATAATGATTTTATAACACACTTAGTATGAGTTACTATCTATATGAATAAATGAAGTGGTGTTTGTATAAGTGTGTAGCTGAGTAAATATAATTAAAATCCATTGTTTGTATAAGTGAGTTGGATGACTGCATAAGTAAATAGGATGTGTGCCGGTGTTTAATGTTAATATAGTTGTATAAGTATATTTGATGGTGTTCTATTGATCATTGATAGCATGTATGAGTGAATATTTAGGTCATTGATTAGATTTGTGTGTAGATCTAGGAATCACTGAGTGGATTTTTAGATACTTGTATTAGTGTGTCAATGGATTAAAATATGGTACTCTGTATATAAATTGAGCGATGAAAGGTTATTGTAGTATATGATAAGGTGTATCTGATTGTCACGTGGATGATGTCATCAGTGATGTCATTTGAGATGTCGTTAGTAATGTCATCATTGATTTCACTGAGCATGTCATGAATGATGTAATATGTGACATCATCACCAGTGGATTGCAGGCGCGAGAGTTACAGTTAGTACAACTGACTATAACAGAGTTTCAAGTTTCAAGTTTATTTTATTTATGATTTCGGAACTCAGATGAGATACACATAAAAATGTATACAATTAAGTACATTTACACACAATCATTATTCAATAAAGATATAACAATATACATTTCCAATCATAATTAATATAGAGCTAGAAAAGTTTTAAAGAAGTTAAAAATGTTATAACAAAACAGTTCATTAGGGGGATTGTGAATGGCATCTAAAAAAGAGATAGCAGAGGAAATACCCAATTGAAAACAGATAGGTCTCAGCCACTTGCGCCTGAATGCAAGTAAAGCTGGGCACACAAAAAGAACTATAACAGAGGAATTTCAATGGTTTTGTATGAGTGAAATGTCCAGCTAACTATAAAACCCCTGAAACGTATAGTTTTTTTCAGTGAATTTGATAGGTTTTTTAAATGATAATTCCTAATTATAACCTGCCTGAAACCTTGGGTTTTTCAGTGAATGTCAAAGATTTTTTAAATGATAATTCCAAATTATAATGTTCATTAAAGCATATCTGTTTTCTTCTATATTTCTTAATTATCATCCCATTTTCAACTTAGTAAAAACTACGAATATTACCACTCTTCAATTGATTCCTTCTTCCAACAAAATCGCTACAAACCAGAACCGCAACTAATGTTTATAATATACAAACTAGACATTTAATTAGTGTAAGGACGTCGACTATGTACTGTGTGAATTACATCCAACCCAACTCACACCCATATTTAAAGACAAATATGTGATAGAGGTACTAATTATGCACTTCTGACACCCAACAAAATCACAACACCCAGCACCACCATTACTACAACCACCCTTCCTGACCTCTCCCCCTCTACCACCTCAGAGGCAGCCCAAAACAGGACAACGGACCTTCCCAAAATAATATATCCCCTCAACAGCATGCTAGTTGAATGTTCAGAGATGTTGCAACCAACTATGTTTAAGGGAGGAAACTAGCACATCTACAATAAATTACCCAATGCCAAGACTACCGGTGATATGGTATACACAACTCACTATACAAACCAAAAACTTTTCCGTGTGTAGATATACTATTGATACGTGTAGTGTACTACACAGTGGATGCAACCATATTATCTCAGACACTGGGGAATATCTCGTTCATGTAGCTGTGTTGTTCCCCACCTTGAAGCAGAAGCGGAGTGGGCTGGTCCAATGTAAGCAACTCCAGCGTAATATTATAAATAATTAGGCTATGCCTTGCTCGTGGTTCACTTGTGCAAAGACAAAAAACTATGTCACAGCGAAGGCCCTCACCCTGTCACGTGCTGCCGCCATGACCAAGTGCCTCCTCGATACAGGCCCATTACAAACTCAGCACAACAGCACCGCAGACTTATATCTGTATCAATTACTGCCTTCGGTCTAGACTGCGGACAGCAGGGTTCACAACTTGAATTCAGCTTTGGATCTATACTATGGACAGTATTTAATTTAGGCCGCTGAGGCCGGCAGCATGCCAATTATGTCAATATAGAGGTAGTTAACGGTTTGACACAGCCTCGTTACCGACAACCCGGAGGTCCGGTGGCGTTTGGCATTAATATTGTTACATATTCTGTACCTTGGGCAAAATCATATCTGATATGTCATTACAGTAGAACATTTATTTTTAATTTTCACGTGTATAAAACATCTTTAACCTTTCCAGAACTATACAAAGATCACTGCATCACAACATTCTCACTCCTACTGTGTTTGGTGTATTTTGTTGATTCCTGACATGGTGTTTCCCCACACCCGTGGGCCTTTCTAAATAAATCTACAGTCTACTCATCATCTGTTGATGGCCTCCCCTTTAGATATTCAATTAGGTACATCCAGTAGTCTTTGGGTCTAGCGCCTGCAGGCAGTTCTTCCTCATAAGTATTTAGTGTGTCTTTACAGTTTGTGAGATCTGCCAACCAGTTCTTCAGCTTGGGGTACTTTTTGCTGTTCCAGTTGAGCGAGACTCTACGCTCAGCCATTAGTAATGATATCACACAGTACTTACGCTTTCTTGCTCGTATATTCGGAACCAGGCCTAATAGGCACACTTTTATTGAACAATCTATATGCGTGTCCAGCATTACGTCTAGTGCGTCTGTCACTGCTCTCCAATAATCAGCGATCCTGGGGCAACTTCAAGCTAGATGTATAAAATCTGCATCTTCCATTCTACATATCCTGCATCTTGAGTCCACACTCAAACCATATCTATGCAGTCTGGGTGGTGTGTAGTACATTTGATGTAAGTATTTGTAGTGGATTATTCTTAGGTTTCTGTTCGGGGTAAGCATAGCAGTTAACATACATGCTGTGGACCGGTCTTCTGTGGATAGTGGTTCAACTATAGCGCTGTTCCATTTAAGTCTCATTTTGTCAGTGTTACCCGCAATGTCTTCTTGTAACCTGGCATACAACCTGGAAACTATATGTGCTGCTGTGGGTGTTGTCAATAAATATTGTAAGGAGAGCAGTTGCTGAGGTTCTTCAGGGTACATAGTGTATAGTTCTTTCATTGCCCTCTGCAACCGATAATAAGTGAAAGTGAACAGTAACGTCCGGTTACTAATATAACTCAATGCGTCTAGTGATTTGAACTGCCTTTCCTCGTAAAGATCACCCATTTTATCAATTCCTGCTCGTTGTAACAGTTCCATGCCTACTGTTTCTTGCGTCACCGAGAGCCCCGGATGATGTGCTAAAGGCATGTCAGGTGCATACAATGGGAGCTTTTCGCTTTTTTGACCATCAGGTGCCATGCTGTGTTGGTGGCATCTATTGTGTTTATGTCTTTTGCGTGTAGTGGCGGGTGTTTGTGTGGCATTATTGCTGATAAAGGAATAGGGTGAGCATCTCCTGTTTCAATACGTGCGACATGAAAGGTATCTCGTGATACCAGTAGAAAGCGAATTGCGCTTGTGCGCACAGATAATAAAGATAGAGATCCGGCAACTTGAAACCACCCTGTGCATAAGGTAGCGTCAGTGTTTGGAGTTCAAGCCTAGCTTGTTTTCCTGCCCAAATGAGGTTCAATACCAAACTGTTTATATTTTGGAAGACTGCTGACAGTGGTTTTATGGGGATGTTGTTGAATAGGTAAAGGAATTTGGGTAGAAGCACCATTTTTACTATGGCAGTTCTATCTGCTTATGAAAGCGGTAATTTATTCCATCTGCTTATTCTCTCCTCCAAGTCTGAAATGACCCTCCCATTGTTCGTACAAATGACCAGTTCAGGGTCTCGGTGGTACCAGATGCCTAAGTATCTCGTGGGTTCTTCCTGCCATTCCAGCGGGTAATCTAATGCAAATGGAGTGGTGCTATCTGTTAGCGGTATTATTAGAGATTTGGCCCAGTTGATTAGCAGACCAGAGTGTTGGCCAAATTTAATGTATTCCCTCATCATGGGGTTGAGGTTTTGGGCAGGGTCTTTCACATGTAGCACCATATTGTCTGCATATAGGGATATGTGCAAGGGTCTCGTTGGGAACTGAAGTGCCGAATAATGGTGATGTTGCCTGATTTTGCACGCTAGAGGTTCCAGCACCAACGCGAACAGCAGTGGGGACAGGGGGCAACCCTGTCTAGTGTCCCTACCGATCGCTATTGGGTCAGAGACATAACCATTGACCCTTAATCTTGCTGACTGATCTGTGTATAGCATTGTTATCCATTGTGCAAACATTATCGGAAAGCCCATGCGTCTCAACACTGCATGTAGATACTCCCATTCAATTGTATCGAAAGCCTTCGCGGCGTCCAGAAGGATCGCCGCAGCTTTGGTGTCTGGTGTTAAGTAATGAGAAAGGGCAAATAGTGTTCTCGTGTTATGTGTCGTTGCTCTCTCAGGTATAAACCCTGACTGATCTGGTCTAATCAGTGATGGCATCAGAGGCTTAAGACGGGTGGCTAGCAAGCATGCTAGTATCTTGGCGTCTACGTTTATAAGTGATAATGGCCTATAGGAGTCGCATATTTCTGGGTCTTTCCCGGGCTTTAGCAGTGTTATTAGCATCGCTTCTCGAAGCGACGCCGGGAGGATTTGCTTCTCATGTGCCTCCCCATACATTTCCACCAAGTGCAGGGCCAACTGATCCACAAACGCCTTGTAGAACTCGCCAGTGAACCCATCAGGCCCTGGTGCTTTGCCGTTTGGGAGAGCTTTAATGATCTGGGTTACTTCTTCAACCGTGATCGGGCTGGACAAGTATGCCCTGTGACCATCTGATAGCCATGCAATTTCAACATCTGCCATATAATCCAACCTGGTGTCAGGGGACATGCATAGGTTCAACTCATATAGTTGGCCATAAGTCTTACAGAATTCCTCTAATATCCCTTTCATGTCATATCTGTTAGTCCCCGCGGTGTTACGTACTGTGTGAATGTGCTGTGGGGTACGACCCGTACATATCTTTTGAGCTAGTGCCCTTCCAAGCCTGCCACCTTCCCCTTACGCTCTGGCTATACCCCGCTTCGAAGTGTACTTAAGTTCAGCATTTGCATATTCCTGATGTTCAGTCAGTACCTGTTTGATATCCCCCAGTATGGTAATGTCTTGTGTGTGTTCATATCGACGCTCTAGTTCACTCAATTTAGATTCCCTAGTCCGTATTTGCTGCCTAATGTCTTTCAGTATCCCCGCTGTTGTGCTGATACATTTTCCCCTAATCGTTGCTTTGAAAGCCTCCCAAATAGCCCCTTGTCCTCAGTCATCTGAGCGTTGAGGTCAAAGTACTCTACTATGGCTTTGCGTATGGTTTCTGTGTATGCTGCATCAAGGAGCGCTGTTGCATTAAATCGCCAGGTGAAGGGCAGTGGTACATAATTAGGCAATTGCAATGACAATAATACTGGGCTGTGGTCTGAGAGTGTACGTGATAGGTGTTTAATATCTGTTGTTCATAAAGATACCTCACTTGACCCTAACCAAAAGTCAAGCCTCGACTAACTATTATTGGCAGCTGAGACGTGTGTGGCTTCTGTGCAGCCTGGGTTTCGTGTCCTCCAAATGTCACTTAGGTGTAACTCTTCTATAGCATCTTGCAACTCTGTACGTCCTCGTTTGTGTGTTTCTACCGTGTTAGGTGATCTGTCTAACCCATCACGCTATGCTATATTAAAGTCACCACCCCACACCAAATGCGATACATTTAAATCGAAGATAATGTGCCATAGTTTAGTGAAGAATCCGGCATCATCTGTGTTTGGCCCGTACGTGTTTAATAAAGCTACAGTCCGGTGTCCGAGCAGACCGAGCACTATAACATATCTACCTTCCGGATCTTTAAGTACCTTCGATACTCGGAAATTAATACCTTTTCGTATTAGTGTGCTTACACCTCGTGCGTATGATGAGTAGTTGGAGCTATGCACAGACTCCTCCCATCTTTTTCCTATGGTTGTCGTTGCATGTGCTGCAATGTGTGTCTCCTGGAGGAAAGCAATGTCTATCTTGTGTCTGGTGAGGTATGCAAATATTAGTCGTATTTTTTTGTTTCATACCCCTTACATTCCAAGTGAGAACGTTCAGGTTAGCTTCTTTTAGTACTTCAGCGTGTGACTCTGTTCCATCTAATTTTCTCGACACTGTTTACTATCTGTAATTTGCGATTCGGCCCTTTGTCAGCTACAGGGAAATCTACCATTTCATACAGAAAATGTAATTCAGAGTTTGCAATGCTTCTCAGATACAGTGATTTGTAATGAAAATCCCCAACTGTTACTCTTCTCCCCCCACCCACTTCCGCAACCCAATCCTGCCAAAGCCAAAACTCCAAACAGGTTAAACTATAAAACCAACATGTATCGGGGAACACCCATGTTGGGGGTCCACCAGGTGCACACTTCTCCACCCACATTGTGGATGTGGACGGGTAGACCGTCTCATTTAACAAACGCGATCATGGTGCTATTAAGCTACAGTCTACTCTTGTACTGTCGTTATTTTGTGCTATATGTCAAAGCCATAAAGTCTGCCATCTGAGTTCATGTTACATGCGCTCCTGGAGCGTCAACACCAGTTTCATTTTAGTACAACACGGTTGTTTTAGGAAGGTCTCTTTCAGGTACTATGTGGATCTCAGACAGTACACACCCTGTTACGACCAGATGTCTGCCTAGTGTCCATGGGAAATGTTTACGTAACTGGGCCACACAGTCTGCCCCTTCCCCCAATGTTTCCGAGCAGTTCCATTAACTGAGTAAAAACTCCATTATTTGCTCTATTCAGAAGTATCCTAGAATCGTGTATCTGTGATAAAACATGTTACAGGTCTCAGTGACCCGTGCATTAGTGCGGTCTTCGCCTTTCGTCAACATGCTGATGCCATCGTCCTACCACAGACTGTGTTGGAGTGGTTCATGCATCACGCATCCCTTGTGCCATGATTTATGTATTGCAGGGTATATGCGAACATCAATTGTCATTAACATGCTGAGTGTGGTATAACCAGCCCTGGGATTGTGTCCCCTGGCCTATGTAGTGCGCAATGCATCCCACCCTCCAACAGCACAGATTGTTTCTGTTGTATTGTTTATGTGGGCGTTGAGCAGTTTGCGAAAAAAACAGGAAAGCCCGCCTTGTCTCAGTTCACACCATCGTAGTTCCTTAGCACTGGGCATCGGCAGTACTTTATATCATAAGCCAACACTGGAACAACATTACCTTATAAGTACCTCTAAACTCTCCTCGTCTTGCTGTTCTTCACGTTCTGGTGTCCGTCTTCGCCTATCTAGTT
The DNA here is from genome assembly GCF_964263255.1 of Lissotriton vulgaris. Taxonomy (NCBI): domain Eukaryota; kingdom Metazoa; phylum Chordata; class Amphibia; order Caudata; family Salamandridae; genus Lissotriton; species Lissotriton vulgaris. Next base: position 649,744,212 of record NC_141696.1, on the reverse strand, counting down.
TTTTGATAAATTCATGGGCTGCCTGTGGTGTGGTTAAAACCATTGATCGTCCTGCGTGGTTCACCTTAAGTTTTGCGGGATAGAGCATGGAGTATTTTACACCCAGGTCTCTAAGCTTCTTTTTCGCCGATTGGTACTCTTTGCGGGCAAACTGGACCGCCATGGTGTGGTCCGGATAGAAATCTAGTTTGTTTCCCTGTTGAATGATGTCGCCTTTTTCTCGTGCCTGTCTGAGGACCGCGTCCCTGTTCCTGTAGTTCAACAGACGTGCTATTATGATGCGTGGGGGTGCCCCTGGCTCCGGGCGTGGTGCCAAGGAGTGATGGGCCCTCTCCACCAGGAACACCGCCGAGAACTCTCCCGCTCCAAAGGAGATTTTCCACATACAATTCCATCTTACCAGTGTTTGTTGACTCCGGAAGACCCGCTATGAGAATATTGTTGCGGCGGGACCTCGCTTCCAAATCCTCCGCCTTACTGCGTAGTGCTTCCATCGTCTTTTCCATGGTGGCGCAGGCTTTGGCGTTGGTATTAGAGACGTCTTCTACTGCCGATATCCTTGTTTCTGCCTCTACTAATCTATTTCCATGCTTGTCCATTTTGGCGGCCATGTGGTCAACTCTCTGTGTGAGAGTATCCAATTTTCTGTTCATTTCTTGCAGGCTGCGTTGTATAGCGCGCAGTACTCCCTCCATTCCAGCTCCCTCCTCCATCTCATGGTCTCCTTCCGTCTCCGATCTGCCAGTCGCTCCTTTAGTCTGCTTTTTTGCCTCAAATTGCAGCTTTGTCTGCTGTTTTTCCGGCTTGCCCATCGCGCCGGCTATGCTATATCCTCCATGGTTTGCGCGCAGCAGACTTTGAATGGCGTGCGCCCTTCTCGTCACTGTGGTCATCCGTTTGCTGCTTAGCTCTATGTACTTAGGGTGCAGTTATTATAACTTTGACAGCAGAGTCGGTCGCAACTGAGGCAGTTTATGTGTCACTTGTTGGCCTTTAGTGATAATGCAGGTTAATGTCCGTGTTTGTATAGAGACCTCACCAGTAACGTTAATAATCGCTTACAGAAATTCGGGCACATCCCCTCTCGGTTAGTGCGTTCTTACACATCTCCTCCCATAGACATTTCTTCCGCCAGGTACATAATCCCTTGTTGCAAGGCACGCGTAGCTCGCTAGGTACAGGAAGCTCTCAAGGTCATGCAGGGCCTTCCTCTTCTGCCAGATAACATCGATACAGCGCCACCACGCCTATGGGACCATCACAGCACCCCACAGCGCACGCAAATCCCTCTTATATATGGCCGATTTGCGATAGTAAGATCGCTGTACAGTATAATGCGTGGGCACATTTTAATTGGGCCGTCACTCCAGGGCCATACGCCAGCCGTCGCCAGTTTCCCAGCGTGAGATTGCAGCCTTTGACTCCTCCGGCTCCCTCGTTCTTCTGTTAGCAGAGTTACTCCTAGAGCTTCCAGCCCCTCGCATGCACCTTCCAGCAGACAGTTGCAAACGGCCCAGCAGAGGTACAGTCGCTAGTGCAGGGTATGTGGGCAATTAGAGGTCTCCATGCTCATTGAGCAGATACATTTAAAACATCGCTGTGGCGTGTGTTATCTTGCAGAGGCGCGCTACATTATTGTGCGTTTCACTCGGGCCGCCATCTTGCGCTCCGTGGAACGCATGTCACATCTTACTCACAGTTCGTCTCCCACACTGCCAAGAGGCAATTTGTCTGTTTTGGAGGGTCTCTGGTCACCCCGCCGTTTCAGGTGAGCACTCGGTGGTCAACTCCGATGTCTCAAGGTGCCCGTTTCTGCCGTTGCTTCATATCGCAGCCGCCGCCATCTTGAGATTTCGTCCGCAGTCCACGCCGTTTCGCCCCGCAGGTTCTGATTTCGGTAGTTTCAGACCTCGAAAATACCTGCTTGGTAGTCCATGGATGTTCCGACTGCTCGCTCAGCAAAGTCCGTTCATTTTGATAGCCTTAGCACTGCTGTTTACTCCGTAACAGTCTCCCGTCCGGCAGAGCTGCCTCAGGAGCCAGCCATCCCGCAGTGCGCCCTCTAGCGCCCCCCCATCTTGAATTTAGCTTTGGATCTACACTATGGACAGCAGGATTCACAACTTGAATTCAGCTTTGCATCTACACTACACACAGTAGGAAATTCACCCTTGATTTATTTAATGCAGAGAAAATTGTACTATATATGTTCAGATTTAGTTAAATAAGTGACAAAAAATCATTCATCGATATCTGTGCTGACTACTGCCTTCAATGTATACTGCGGACAGTAGGGTTCACAAATTGAATTTAGCTTTGGATCTACACTATGGACAGCATGAAGTTCAGCCTTGATTTATTTAAGGCAGAGACAATTGTACTCTACGTCCTCAGATTTTGTTAAAGGATGCGACAAAAAACATTCCTCGATGTCTGTGCTGACTACTGCCTTCGATCTACTTTGTGAGGGCTCACTATTCAGGTGGAATGGCGATTGCACATGACACATTCCAGTAAGAAAGAGACATTGTACCAGTGCGACCAACCCAAACCACTAATCATAGCAAGGTGCACACACGCTGAGTTTTTCAGGTACCACTAACTCACTGCACCACAAGTCATCTCCACGTGGCCTTATTAAGGCAGAATTCACTAGGCAAAAAAATTGTTCCCAGTGTGGCCGGCCCGGACCATGCATCATTGCAAGTTACGTACACTCTCAGTGCCAAAGGTACTACTAACGCAGTGCACCATAATTCATCGCCTCATTGCCGTATTCAGGCAGAATTCAACAGACAAAAGACATTGGTCTGAAAGCGGCCCCCCTGGACCACGCATTATCGCAGGGTACATACAAGCTCAGCCCCAAAGATACTACTGACTCAGTGCACCAAAAAATCATCGCAAAGAAGAGTGAACAGTTTTATGTCAGCAATGATGCATGCTATCACTTTTAAATCGAATTAATGCAAAATTCAATAGACAAAAGACATTACTCCAATTACTGTGCCTCCACCCCCCCAACCACGCATAATTGCAGGGTACGTACACGTTAAGCGCCAAAAGTACTACTAACTAAGTGCACCATAACTCATCGCCACATAGCCTTATTAAGGCAGAATTCAGTAGGCAAAAGACATTGCTACCAGTGTGGCTTGGCCGGAGCACAGATCATCGCAGGCTCTACAGAACATTGATGCTTCAGGTGCCACTAACTCAGTGCACCACTTATCATCGCTGGTGTTCTATTGGCTTAAACAACACCACGCCCAGCACGGAAACCCACCTGCATCAGCGAAACCTCATGGTAGAACATGGTGAGAACCTCATGATCCCAAAAAACAAGTTTACAAGAGAATTTTGAAGGGCAGGCTCCTGGCCCAAATGGTATACCACCTATACTATTTAAACAAGATCCTGAATTTTGGACCGTAGCCCTAAAACCGGTTTTCGATAAAATCCTACGGACATCAATATTACCATTGTCATGGAGGGGCTCAATAATCTCACCCATTTATAAAAAAGGAAACAGGAGTGACCCAAAGAGCTACCGGCTAGTAGCTCTTTTGGACAATGAGGCTAAATACTATGCCGGGGCACTCTTACAGTAATTAACAACATGGGCCACAGAAATTAAAGCAATACCATATAATCAAACTGGATTTTGTAGAGATATGGGCACTGCTACTAACATTTCTGCCCTCTCACTTATGATTGATACCACACTTGTAACCAAACAGCCTCTATACATCTGCTTCATCGATTACAGCTCAGCATTAGATCATATAGACAGAAATATTCTGTGGCCAAAACTAAAAACGTTAGGTATCCCGCCATTACTCTTGAGACAACTAATCCTTCTGCATAGCAACACCTGGGTACAAGTGTAGCTGGGGGCTGGAGACTACTTATCCAAAAAGATCAATACAACCCCTGGACTAAAACAAGGGAGCGTACTTGCCCCGACACTTTTTAATCTATTTATGGCTGAGCTTTCAATCCAACTTAATGGAATTAATGCGCATGCCTCTAAGCTAGGAGGTCAACAGCTATCTAACATTCTATATGCAGACGACTTAGTACTTATCAGCAGGACACCCATAGGACTACAACGCCTGCTGGACACTACATTCCAATACTCAGACATCAACAGACTAAGTATTAACCAAGATAAAACAAAAGTCGTGTGTGTAAATCAAAGAAAAATAAAAACAAAGTACAACTGGCACCTAGCAAAAGTTAAGCTTGAAGTCGTACAAGAATATAAATACTTGGGGGTCATGATTGATAGCAAACTACAAAGTGCAATGTGAGGCAATAAAAAAGAGAGGATTAACAACAGCGATTGCACTAAGGGATTTGAAAAACTTAACCGCCGGGCCAAGCTTTCTCCCTCTGACTAAGGTGATACAGGCCAAACTTATCCCATCAATCACATATGGAAGTGAAGCCATGAGAGGGAGGGAGGTACGCGGAAACATTGAATAGCATCATCGATAGGGCGCTGAGAATAATATATGGTTTGCCTGGATACACATCCCCTGCACATATGCGGCTTGAATTTGGGATACAAAGACAGGAGCTAGATAGAAAAGGAGCTTTTGTTAAAACCTGGTTCAAGATTAAAAAAGGGCAACCAGAAACACTGAATTTCTACTTGTGGAGAGAAGTAGAAACTGTAGAAACCTGCCCAGCCAGGCACTTTCTGGACACTGCACTGGACCAGCTGGGGGTAAGGCAACTCTGGGCAACATCGGCGACCATGGAAAGCTTCAAAGAAATTGTGAACAACATTGTCAAAAAAGAGTCCATTATACAAGACAAAGCGGCCTTGACGGAGCGTTCACATGGCTGGCTCACTATTCAATCATATAGTAAAGCATCTCCCCAAGCGTACCTACTCGCTAACTTCTCTAGAGCCACCAAAGAGAAGTTTCTGAAATTCAGGTTAGGTTTATTGCCAACAGCATACCATCTGCCACCTTGGCTCCGCCCACCAAAGCCAGCAACGTGCCGTCTCTGCGGGGAAGAAGAGGAGGACATAGTCCATATTATAAGCATATGTCCAGAGCTGATGCGGGAACGCTGGTCACTACTTAGACCAACTTTTAACAAAAATCAAATTCGGTTGCGCAGACAAGCAGTACTTGAAAGTTTCTCTGGCGAAGATATTCAATTAAGCTGCAACTTGGTAAAATTTTTAACTGCAGCGGACCTTCTATTAAAACAGACATCATCGGATCAACGATGAAGCCGTACTGTAACAGAGATGGAGACAACCAGTCAATCCTTTGCGCTCACATCTGTTATTGTGTTATTAAGCACACAATTTTAAGCACTTTTTACACATATAAGCCTTAAAGGAAATGAACAATAGCCTATTTTTGTATAGACTAATGAATGTTGAGACAGGACTACGCACTACATACATGCATTTGTTAGCATGTCTTTTTTTATTTATTTTTTAGCTAAGACTCTTATTAGCAGGGCAAGTCTCATGAACTGCTACGAACCTCAAATGATAAAAATGAAGAAACAATACTATGGGTTGTCAGGGTTGGAGGAGCGGATCCGTTTCGTGTTCTCAAAGTGTGCCTTTTAACTGCGATCAAAAATATATTTTAAACTGATGTTTTGCTGCTTATAAATGATATTAAATCTTTTTAATTAACTGCACAATAAACATATTACTTACTTACCTATCATCGCTGTTTGCAGATACGCCAACTTACCAATACTGTGCAGCTCTACTCAACGCCACTTGGCCGTGGGCTCTTGCTAACCGCTGTCTCCTGCCTACACTGCGGTCATCAGAGCTCACAATTAAATAGACTCTTCATTCATTATTTGCAGAGTACAGTATCACACTAAGTATAACATCCCTCAAACCTACACACTATCACTTTAGTATCCTTCCTTCAAGGACTTCTTTTATATCAGTTATAGATTTAGTTGAATAATAAAATTCACCCCGTAAGTGCAAAGGAACACTGAATGGCAGTCTACATTGCAGACAGCACAGGTCACAATTTGAACTATAATGTCCCTGAAACCTACATATTTTGACAACGTATTCCCTATATGTTTCGTCTTATTTGAATCATGATTACAGGTGATGCAGTCCAGTAGGCAACAGACAATGTTTCCAGTGCAGTCCATTCGGACCACGCATCATCGCAGGGTGAGCACACAGTGAGCACCAGACGTACCACTAACTCAGTACACCATAAATAATCACCACGTGGCCTTATTAGGGCAAAATTCAATAGTCAAAAGACATTCTTACCAGTGCGGTCTGCCTGGACCACGCATCCTCGCAGACTCCACGCAAACCGTCCCTACCTAAGTGCACCACAACTCATGAACCCTTTTTGATAGAATCTTTCGTGTATTATTTCACATGTAGTGCTCCTACCTTTGTACAGCAGAAGTCATAAACTGTTTTTGATGGAATATCTGTGTATGATATCATGATTACTATTGTACTTGTTTCCAACAACAACGTAATAAAATGGAGTCAAGCACATGTGCCTGTACCCACTTCAACTATCTATCTGTGTCTGTGTATTCATTATGTTTGTAAAATGCTGCTGCTGGGCCCAACCACATTATATTAATTTAATTTAATTTAATTGCGGGTTTATATAGCGCTAGGAATCGACTCCCGGAGGAGTATCTCCACGCTTCGACCGCTGGGGAACCCGTCCTGGCTCACCCTGAGAGATGGTCCCTAATGGGTATCTCTAAGGTGCGACCAAGCATCCCCGGCGGTCTGGGGGGGCCGTTGTGAAGATGAGGCAAGCTAATGCCCAGAGTTGCCGAGTGTGGTCCCTGACTGGAGTAGGCACCGAGCCGAGAATTATCGAGCCCGCTGACCATGGTCCACGACCCTGCCGCGTCGGGAATCGAACCCTGGTCCCGGGCCGTCCTCTGCTTACGGGTCTGCCGCCTCTAACCTGTGAGCCACACCACTCCACTATTGTGCTGTAAACAGCGTATGCAACCATCTTACCTCTGGCAGTAACAAAAACTTTGGTTATATAACTTCCTCTCGCTCATTCTACAAATACAGACGTAGAAACTGGATCATTACAATACTGCAAGCAAAGTGTATAGTAAATTTATAAGTGTGTGCTATTGCTTGAGGTTTATTTTTCTTAGCATATTTATATAGCGCGAAGTCGACCCAAATCTATGTCAGCGATTTACATGAGCACCGTATTTACAGTACATTTTAAGGCATGCGTAGATTATGTTGTTTGTCTACAATAACAGGATGTGGATGCAACGCCGAGGCACAAAACACTGATTTCCAGCACCAAGTTCGACTGTATACCCGAATGACCACATGCCTATATATATTAGATGCCCTTCATGTGTACAAAAACGGCAACCTAAAACATTCGTAGCCCTGTATTACTACAGCTTCAACACTCCACTGAATGTACAGAAAACATTCATATTCACAGAAATGCGTCATATCTACCATCATTTATGTGTGGAACTATGGATGAATGTAGGATCAGTGATTCCCCGTACCTTCCATGTTGGCCATGTTGTGGGACTTCACAGACATAATGACACATTTGTGTTTAAGACCCGAGCAATGGCAGCACTACAACACAGATAACTGAATCAGTTAATTTCTCATTTAGCTCATGACGGAACCATGCCCATAGCTCCAGAGTCATTGTTCACAGCCTTGCGCAGCACTGGCATACGTCAGGTCAGCCCACTCTGCTTACGCTTCCAGGAAAACACAACAACACTACACGGCCAGGATTTTCATTGTAGTGATTTCTTAGTTCCAGGTCTAGTTGTCAGAACGGCACACACACACACTCCCTCATGGCTGGTATACAACCCCACCACACCCATCCAGCAGAGGCATCACAACACATGTGACCCTACCAATAAAAAAGACCGGGCGCACGTGCTCTATATCATTTTAGAGTTGCTCCCATCGCAAGTGCTGTGATGGCCCGTGCTGGTTGATCAGATGCCTCATGTTGGCCCGAACTACCGAACAGGGGGACCCACCACCATGTGCGTGACCACTTTGGTCACTGAGTTAGTGGTACCGGAAGGACTGAGCAGGTGAGGAACCTGCAATTATGATGGGTGCACAAGTTTGTCCTTTGCCATAGCGATATCAAGACTCAGCAACAAATGTTAGACTTCTTGGTGGCAGAGTGGGACTGCATGATATAGAAGTTGTTCTGTCCACAAAAAGGTGAGCAGTGTGGCCTGGGTGCGCACTGGAGGGAGTAGATGTGATACAGCAGACTGGATACAAAAAAGTGACGCAGCGATTTAGGCGTATGCAGTCCTGCATACCCTATCTTATTGCATTTGTATTTTTTTCCTATAGTAGGAAAGTTGCAATAGTCGGTCAAATGTCCATCGCTCCCACATGCGTAGTGAAGTAGATGAGTATTTATATTTTTTATACTATGTACACTGGAATTTTCCATCTTATTTTGACAACCTTTCTTTTCTCAATTCATTTAGCACTCGCGCCTCCATTGCTGTGCGCATTACAGCTCGTGCCTTTGTTGGAGTGCACAGCAATGCTCACGCAGTGCGATACATTTTCTAAATGAAAAAACAGGGATATGAACCTAACCTATGAATCACGCATGCTCGTGCGTGTATGTTTCCTTCCGCGCTTAACCATTGGCCTTTGCGTGTGACTTATTCTAAAACGCTTCATGCAATTGGCCAGAGACGGGCGCATTGCTCCGTTCATGGCCTATTGGGATTTATTATGCGCTTGCTGTGCGTAATAGACCTGAGGTTTCAATTATCGTGATGATTAAAACCATGTGTATGACTGCGCACCACATGTTTTTTATAACCGGATGGAAAACATTACTACTCAGCTAATTGTTAATAATTCGAAGCCCCTTAAACAAGTTCGAACCGTACAAATGGTTGTATTTTTTAATGGGGGAGGGAAGGTGTGTGAAAGGGCAATGTTATTCTACTCCACATTAAGGTAGTGGCGATTACCAATCATAACATCTTTCTTTTACAATCTTTTAGATCTGGAGCTTCAGGGTGCACTATGTCCCAGCACGTGGTGGAAGACACACCAGTGACAGAAAGGTGAGCTGTGAATATTCTTTACAGTCACTCTCTCATTCCTCTCTCCTTTGATGAACAAATGGTGCACAATCTTATCTTCCATTTCACAAATTGGCATCCCCCAACACCTCCAAAGCTTAACATTTAAGGATTCTGCGATGATGCGTGACCATCGTAACAACACGTAAGAAGGTTGCTTCGACACGTGGTGGACCCTCTTTGAAACACGCCAATGGCACAAGATGATCTTGTTTCCAAAGAAACAAAAAGTCACCTGTGGGAAGAGAGAGAGGATAGTGTGCAGCAACTTGAGTGTGTAGGAATGTACAATCACCTCCGGGCAGAGGGAGTGGATAGGTTGCAACAGTCTGGGTGCGCAGGAAAGGGCACTCACCTCCGGACACTGGGAGTCAATGGGGTGCAGCAGTCTGGATACGCAGTAATGAGAACTCACCGCTATGCAGTGGGAGTGCATGGGGTATAGCACCCTGGGAGGAAAAGAGCGGTCAGACACCTCCTTGCGGTGGGTGTTGATGTAATACAGTACCCTGGGTGTGCAAAGGCATAACGCAGAAATATACGTGTGCAGTTGTATGTACTCTGGAATTCTAATTCTATACTATCTACATATGGTTGGACACACACTAGAGGCAAAAAGTGAGCTGAAAAGATTTTCTCCAGTATCAATACTACCTCTCCTGCTTCATCTATTACTTTCTATCACACTTTCAATGTCTTTCTTTCTCGCTTTCTCTCTCTCCCTGTCCCTACACTGTTTCTCTTTCTCTATTCAAGTTATGAACGCTGCTTTCCCCACAGCAGATAAATAAATCAAGGCTGAATTTAACACTGTCTGCAGTATAGATCCAAAGCAGAATTCAAGTTGTGAGCTCTGCTAAAAGCAGTGTTTGCAAAAGGTAAGCAGAGCGGCCCAGATACACAATGCCTCCAATTAAATGCATTGCGAACAAATGATATGGTCCTGCATAATGACGTGATCTCTCACCTCATTCTGTCTCATCTCTGAATTATTTTAAAGACCTGCTGGACCATACTGTAGATCTGAGCCAGCAGGCACTTCCCTACAGACACCTCTTCAGCGCAGGCCTACAAGAGGGGTGGGATGTATCAAGCACACTGCACACGTGCGAATAAGCAATATTGCCAAGTGTTATGTTAATTTGTGATCTTTGACCTCATTTAGTCACATCTCTGTCTCATTTTAAATACCATCCATACCATAAGATAGGCCTAAGCCTACAAGCAGCGCTGCCCTACAGACTCCTGTTGAGGGTGATACTGCGGGAGGGGCGGGGTGTACTACCCTGAGTGTGCATGTGAGAAAAAACAATCTTGCCTTTCGTAATGATGTAATCTTTCACCTCATTCAATCACATCGATCTAATTTTAAGGACTTATGTTTCATTTTTGTTTTGCAGGTTACCTACGCTGCTACCACTGGAGTCCATCTCATATTTTGTTTATTATACTGTTAGATTAAAGTAACGTTTCTATTTATTTATTTCTGTTTTGATAAAACATAATGTAAAAAAAAACTGAGTGTATACATCTACTTTTTCTGACAACATTTGACTTTTTAGTGTGATAATCAACTGCCTAGAAAAGATTTCAAAATCCAAACTATTTAACATTACAGTACACCTCCAAAATTAATTTAAGTAACTCTAAGGCACATAAATCCTGACTAAATACACAACTACAAGAGTTCTATGAGTGTATCACTTTATAACATCATAAGTACTGTCCGTTTGATTACAAAACAAATAAAGCACTGCCTAGCACCACCAAGGCTTCAGAGACTGCTGAGGCACACCCTGCATATTAAAATAAAGATCCTGAGTATGACAATACCCAGACTTAAGGTGCCTCGAACTCCTCGAACAATTAGTAAATAATTCTCGGCAAGGTGGCCGTCTCCTCGACAACAAAACGTCTCTGTCCCCTTTTTCGCCCAATTCACATGTGACATTAACACAGTACTTGGGGACATATTTACAAGGAAGCCTTTAAAATTATACCCCTTAATTTGTAAAAGAATAACTGACAGGGCTCAAAGTTTTACTAAGAAAAGAATGATGTTCATAACTAGAAGTTGAATACCGAGGCTAACTCTTTACCAGAGGCTGGAGCTGCGATTAACGGTTCCTATGGAAAAATGTTAAAAGTCCAGCACACTTGCAGTTTGGATTAGTAACATTGTGTGCTGAACTTGTGACCTGTGTGCTCAATTAAGTGTTCCATGAACTGTTACTATGGTAACAGGCAGTAGGCAGTTTGGAAGTAGGGTTCAAAAGTGCTGGCTGTACAGAAACAGTCATATTTACCCAAAGTCCTCTACATGACACAGGAGAAAACAAACAGAGACAACAGAACAGTGTTTACATTAGGAGCAAAAGAAGTAAACAACTCTTCGAGTTAACCTCAAAAGAGGGCGCAAGCAATAGCCAATGTTGTTACAAAACCCCATGTACAATTTCCCTACTCTGTACTCAACAATGGGCAATTCTTTATCAATCCAAATCAGACACTGCTGCTTCACGTTTCACAGTGTGCACTTCACTAAATACTTTGTGACTATTTAAAAGAAAGATGGGATTGTTGACATTCCAAAACTTAAGGGCATATTTACAAGGACAACGTTAAAATATTGCTGCTTTAGCGGCAGCTAACTGCCGTTAAAACAGCAATAATAGACTTGAAAGTCCTTTGTTGTCTTACTGGAAGATTTTTTCTACACAGCTGTTTGCTATGCCAGGGTGTGAGCCAAAGCTCCCGCCCTGCCATAGCAAACTTGGTTTGGATTTTGCAAGAGAGAACAGGGAAACCTACTCACTCTTTCAAAATACAAAGCAGATTGCTTTTCCCCACGGGGAGCTGCATATTAGCAGGTCCCTGTGTGGAAAAGTAATGGCAGCTTCAGAAGGATGCTGGGAGCTGGCTAGGACCATAGAGACATTGGGGTGATAATATTTACACCACATTTTTGCCTTTTAAAAAAAAAAATGGCAAAACACCTGTACACCTGTGCCATGTGGCGCACATACATGCCCTTAGGGCATGTATGTGTGCCACATGGCACACAAGCCTAAAACAGGGGTGCCAGAGGGTGTCAAAGTGACACCCCCGGCACCCTTGCAAAATTTTATAAAATTTTATAATATACCGAATCAGTATTTGCTATTGAATCCTATGGGCCTTGAAGCCCATAGGATTCAATATCAAATACTTATTCGGTATTTACCGAATCGGTAAATACCGATTTTTACAGATTCGGTAAAATTTACCGAATTGGTACCTACATTAGAAATACCTACTTTTAATTACCGAATCAGTAAAGTTCGGTAATTAAGAGTTGGTATTTCTGATTTTGCTACATCTGGCCCCTAGAGTACTAAAATATCATACCCATCCTCCCATTGTCTTCGCCGTCTCCCGCTTTCTAAATTGAATTTGGTTAAAACGCGGAAGTTTTTTAATGATATTAAATGTAATCCAAATATTTAATGAATTCAATGTATCCTTTAATAACTGTATCCTATTGTGAATGATTTAATCTGAATTTTAGTAGTGATGGTTTAAATAGAAGTGTATATATATGATTACGTTAGTGAGCGATATGCTTTATGTTATTTATTACTGGAATGTATTGTTTTATGGATTTTATCATGTACTGTTATGGTCCATTGTGACCAAGTGATGTCAGTGACCATGTCATGAGTGATGTAATAAGTGACGTCGTCAGCAGTGCATTGCAGGCGCGCAAGTTATAGTTAGCTCAACTAACTATAACAGGGGAATTTCAATGGTTTTGTATGAGTCAAATGACCAGCTAACTATAACATGTGTGAAACCTATGGTTTTTTTCAGTGAATTTCTAAGGTTTTTTAAATGCTAATTCCTAACTATAATTTGTCTGAAACCTATGTTTTTTTCAGTGAATTTCAAAGGTTTTGTATATGATAATTTTTAAATGTATGAATTATTATATTATTTCTTTTTACACTAATTTCCTACATTTCTATTATAACTATTTATAGTTTTTTTATTTTTTAAGTTATATTCCATATTCTTATTGTAAAATAATAACAGAACAAATTTCAAAAATATATATATTTTTCAATATATTAAAATTAAATTCTATATATTTCCTTTTTCATTTTTGGGGGGATAATTGTACGGTACGCCTACGGTGATCGCACCGTCCTTTCTACGGCTAATCATACTCTGCGCGTACTAATGCACATGTCACGAATACGTTTTGACGTTACGCGGCTTATCGGCGCTTCCGCGTGGCTTCATGTACGCTTGTACGGCGCCCCGTACGCGTACCCCACGAAACTCTTATAATGTGTAAAACGATATATCTATGTTTTTAATGTAAATTTTAAGGGTAGACATTATCTGGGATAATCATGAAAATTGTTTTTTTTTACTTTTAATAAGCGTATATTACTTTTAAAAGCAATTATGCAAATCGCGGCGGTACGGCGTACGTACTCACACCGTAAGATTACCGTAAGCTTACGCAAAGCCATTTGACTTTCAAAGAACAGATTTGATTGGTTCATAACACTTCCTATTCCAACTGTTTAAAGACCCCTTCCATTTTAATGATTCCACTATGACTTTCTCAGGAAAAGCATCTCTAATGCGGAGCTTCAGTCATTTAGAAAAAAAATTCACCATGGCTGAATTTGTTGACTCTTCTTTTCAACATTCCTCTGATGAAGAATTTCTACCTGAGCAGCCTCAGAAGAAGAGGAAGGAAGCTGCTATTTAGACATTTTTTACATTTCCTGAAGAGGAAAAAAAGGTCAACGCTCCCAAAGTGACCTGTAAAATTTGTGAGGTTACTCTCTCTAGGGGTGATCCCAAAAAAAATACTCATTCGGGACAGCAGGCATGGTGCACCATGTGAAGAATCTGCACCAGAACAACTACGCCAGAGTTGCAACACAAAGGTTGCAGGAGGAGTGTCAGGCTGCTGTTCCTAGCACTTCAAGTGCACCAACTTCCCGAGCACTCCGCATGCAAACATACAACCAGATTTTGCGGATATGACTATTCGTTGCAAATTTTGCGATGAATTATTATGCTATGGGGAACAATCTATTGACCTCATTGTGAGCAGAAAACGGGAGCACCGTTGTCCACGGCAATATTTTTTTTTTTTACTGTTTTCTTGCTGTTCCACAGTTTTTTTGGTTCCAGTTTCATTTTTTTGTTTAAAAAAAAAAAACGTGTTCAAAAAATACAAAAAAATACAAAACTAAAAAGACAAAAAAAAAAAAGTTCTTGTCAGAACTACCTTCACTGGTCAAGAAAAGAGCTATATTTTTATAATAGTGTGTACAACTTTGTCTGAATGTGCAGTGCATTAATGAATGAATGAATTAATACATTAGTAGTTTATGGTGAATGTGAAAGTGCAGAACTATAAGGAAGTGCTACAGCATAAATCTATAAGGTGTTTACTTATAGTATACTGTAGTACTTTCAAAGCACTTGATGTAACATATGTGCATACATATGATACACGTCTATGCTTCCCTTTACACTGCTGATGAAACTGCCTGGATGAATTTGTAAGTGTTAGGGGCAGATTTACAACCTCCTTCTGCCTCTTTTACACCACTATTGAATCACTCTTCTGACGCAGCGGTAGTGCAAAAGACGCGTCATGGTCTGTGGTATTTACAATATGATGCATCTGGGAGGTGCGTCACATTGTAAATTCCTTTACCAGAAGGAGACATTCCTACACAGGGGGATGGGGGGGCGTTCCAGTGCAGGAACACCTCCTAAAAGATTTCACTTTGTCACTTTTGAGCTCATGCTGAGTCAAAACCCTGCACTTGCTTGAAGCAGGTGTCAGGTTTGACTCAGCATTCTGAGCATAGAGCAACCAGAGCATTGCTGGAGATGCGTTACACTTGCAACACAACTCAAGCAATGCGCCGCCTTCACGGCACAGATACATCACATATCTGTGCTGTTTTTGCCCCATAGTGCACCACATTGTAAATACGGCGCATCCATGGTGGTGATGTCACAGTGCACAACAACTGGCATATCCCTTGGGATGTACCAGTTATTGTCATCTGCCCATTAGTGTTTTAATTAAGCATGGGCGAATTTTGCAAATTCGCGATTTGCGAATTTGCGTATTAACGAATTCGCAATCCGCAAAATCCCAAACTTTCACAAATTTGCAGATTTTTTCTTTTTTTTGCGTTTGCAAGGGTTTCTGCCAGTTCGCGAGGGTTTTTTACCAGTTCGCAAACGCTGGTTCGTTGGGTCACAACGGTCAGTTGTTTCTACGTCTGGTTCATCACAGCACCCTCTGTTTTACAACTGCCACCCTCTGTCTCACCCATGCCACCCTGTGGTAAATCACTGCCACCCTCTGGTTCAATCACTGTAGATTATGGGGGGAAAAGCACACCTGCCCTGCCTCAACTGACATGAATGAAATAGGGGTTGATTAATGTGTCACTGAATTTTAACTTCCAGTCTGGCACCTGCTTCCTTATCTGTAATTGCTTTCTGTTGCAGTGTAATTTTTTCTAACAGGACCTTTGTGGCATACTTGTAGCTATTCTCTGAGCCTGCTGTGAGGGTCAGAGCAGGGTCATAGAATAGTTGCAAGTAGGCAACTGAACTCTGGAGGGGCCCCTCAGGAAGCACTACAGGGAATGGTTACTAATGATGAGCATGAACTTTTGCTCCTGCTGAGTGCTTTCAGTTTTGCAAAATCGTTTTATTTCTGCAATTTTGCGGTATTCGCGGGCCGCGAATTTGCACGAGGTTGAATTCGGAAGCCGCAAATTCGTGCGAATATGCAATTTGTTTTTTTGCGGCGTGTTAGTTTGCGTGTTTTTTTGCGTTTTCGCAAGCCGCTGGTAGCGCAATGAGGTGAAGTTACTCTAGCGGTCCTACATGGGCGCGGCCATCTTGTTTGCGTGACGCATTTCTGTTTGCGGGCGCTATGTGTAATCTCTCAAAGTGTGCGGCTCGCTAGTACTAGTTCGCGTGCGATCGCGAGGAAAATCTCGCGCGAACTTACTCATGCGGTCTTGAACGGGCGCGGCCATCTTGTTTTTCATTCATTGCTATGGTTCTGGGCATGCTTTCTGTATCCTCTTTCAATCTCTGCCATCCTTTGCTTGTTTGAAGTTTTTTTTAATCTATTTTACTTATTATCCATCCCTTTTTTTATCTCTATATTTTTGTGTTTTCTGCTACTTTTGGTTAATTTTAAACTACTTTTTTAAACTCTTTTCTTTTCTTCTTCCCTATTCTACTTCTTATTTCTTATTTACCTTCCTTTCTGCCCAGACCATGGTAAAGGGAGCCGGGAAGCAGCCCGAGAAGAGGAAGGGTCCCACACCCCGTGCCCGGCTCCCGTGCGGGCGTTTGAGGGGGGAGCTAGTGATGCCACAGGAGATCTTTAGCGCGGAAGGGGTGGCCGCACTAGTGTTTTATGTCCAGCGCCGCCTCCCTAGGACCATCATGGTAGGCGGCAAGATCGCTAGCGGCTACGGGCTCCGGGAGCGCCAGAAGCGGTGGGAGAAGGTGTGCGGGGCCATGTATCAACACTCTCGGGTCCGGCGCACCTACAACCAGGCCACCCACCGTTGGACGGATCTCCTCGACCGGGAACGTGACTTGCTCGACCTGCTCGGCATCAAGATCCCCAGGCTTGGTGAGTAGTAGTAGCTTTTTCATCACTACTCTGTTTTCTCCTGCTCTGTGTGTTATTATATTGCAAATTTTTGTTTTTTACCAAGAGCAATAATGCTGCCGATTACATTGTAGGTAAATTATATTTCAAAATCTTCTATGCATTTCAGGTGCACTGCTCTCCTTCTCAGTAGCGTTGCTACTATGCTTATTTGTTTTCGATTTTGTGTTCATTTCATTGGCCTGAGAAATTATGTATGAGTGTAGTTTAAAGAACTGCGTAATTCTAGACACTAAGGGGCAGATTTGCAATTACTGGCGCATCCCTGCAAAGTAGCAGGGATGCGCCAGTAATTGTGCGCCACGCCACCACCACCCATGGTGCGCGGTATTTACAATGCGGCGCACCATGGACCCAAAATGTCACCGAAGCGTTACGCATCTGTGCCGTAAAGGCAGCGCATTGCTGTAGTTGCATTGCAACGATGGCGCAGCTCCAGCAATGCTCTGGGGTGCCCTATCTCCCCAATGCTGCATCAAGCCGTATGTCTGCTTCAAGCAGGCGCAGGGTTTGAGTCACGCATCCTTGTCCTAAAAGTGACTGATTAAAATCTTGTAGATTTCCTTCAGCCACTTTTAGGATGCGTTCCTGCGCAGGAACGCCCTCCCTTGCGCCGGAACGCCCCCTTATGGCGCAGGGCTTTACAACGTGATGCATCTCCCATATACATCACGTTGTTAATACGCCGCACCATGGCGCCTCTTTTGTTCTGCCGCTGCGTCACAAAAGTCACGCAACAATGGAGCAAAAGAGCTGCAAGGGGCTTGTAAATCTGCCCCTACAGACTCAAGTCCAGTCGTTCCTTTGTACACCTGGCAATAAGAAGAAATAGTGGTGGTGGATTGATAGTTTGAGTATTTTAATGACTGGTTAATGTAGTAGGAAACTTTTTAGTTCTGTCGCTGATCTGCAATCACGATGGAGTTCGTCTGTTACTTCGCGAGTTGCGGACTGCTGCCTGCCAGTCCTAGGCGAACCTTTTTAGTAGTTTGTTTAGTGAGTTACATAATTTTCCAAGTCGATGGTCCACAAATCAAGCAATGCTAATATCGTAGTAGACCACATTAGATAGGACAATATATCCTGTGGAATAGTTGTCTATTTGCTATTTTGCCAAAATATTTTGTTATTGTTCTTTTGAAATGTTTGATTTGGTTGACAACAATCATCCATGTTTTCGGGTCTTTCTTTCTTTCATGTTGTACATCAGCTCCCCCCAGGGGCAAGAGGACAGAGGAGGAGGTGCTATCGGCTGCTGTTCAAGGCCAGGATTGGTCAGGCGAGGGCTCCTTTGCTGGCCCCGGTAAGTTTTAATTTTAATATAGAGTACCTATTTTTTCCTAGCGTTCTTCATTCGATTTTTTCTATAAGCATAGTTCCTATAGCATACATTTAAGTTCTCCATGACGACAGTACCAGTACTCATTAGTACCACGCTGACATGCCATGAGATTAATTAGCTGAGATTCCAAAACATTATCTTTCTGCTGTACTTTATCCATGAATTCCTTTGCTGAAACATTTTTCAGATGTACACCTGTTTTCAATATATGGTTCACTGCATAACAAAGTCCAGACAAGTCATTCTCTGACAAAAGATGAAACACATACGGAATACATTGTCGAAATCTTGGATCTTCTGCATACAACCTTGATGTCGGGATTCAGATGCAGGAATCTGCTCAGGTCGGCAATCATATCGTCCTCCTTTTCCTGTTGGAAACAATTGAGGGAAACAACGAGCTTCCAAGCTTTTTTCCCATACACTAATGGGACTTCCCTTTGCTTCTTTCATTTGGAATAACTCTATAGTATTTCCCATCACTTCTTTGGAATGAAGTGGATAAACACTGTAATGTTCATAGATTTCTTCAGTTCTGGACACATCCACATTTTCAATTTGTCCAGAATGCGAGTCACTATCTTCTTCTACAGTTATTTATTGTTCTCCCACATACACATTTTTATAGTATTGATACTTTTTTACCAAATACGTTACCTTTTTTACTTTCCTAACATCCACTAATTCTTGCCAGATTTTCTTACTCTTAGTAGGAACGCCATTAACTAAAATAACTAGAGGTTCATCTACAACATTTTCTACACCAATTTTTTCAATATTTTTCTTTAAATCTATAGGCAAATATACAACTCTTCCCTTTAATCCACTCTATATATCTGAAGGAGGCAATTTCCCTATCTTAGGCTCCATACGAACAATAGCCTGAAATGGATGCACACATTGAATAAGAATAGACTCATAGGTATTTAAATCCATCAGTTCAGAAGGAATATTTACCAACTCAAGATTATTATGCACAGCTCTGGCAGGCATTTTGTTCTTCTCTAATTTGTTATAACAATATTTACAAATACGCTGATCAGAACTCAAATCAAAATAATTCTCTACCCAAAAATAAGTTGCAAATTCCTTCCATTCATTATTGTTTTCCTTTTCACTTTTTAAATACAGATCAACAGTCCTGGTCTGATTTTTATAATGAGTTCGTCTACATCAAATACAAACATAATTTGGCCTATCACCTAAAATTACCTTAACCTTTGTACTTTCTTGCTCAAAATTTTCTATACTACAATGTTGTACATTCTCTTCCACATTTCCTTCTATTAATGTATCAATTTCTGCACTTTCTTCCTCAGGATCAAAGTAACTAACCTGAATTTCTTCACAAACATTCATTACATCTGATACAGATCCACACAAAAGAGCACCGTTCAACTTTTTTAACAATAGTGCTGGACTTTTTGCATAATGCAATCTTCTGACTAATTTCGGCATTTGAGTATGATTTACTGCTAACATCCTGAAATGGTGAAAAACACTTTGAATTACTTTTTTAGAAAGACAAGCTAGAGAATGACCTTTCAAACCAGTATTTTCTCTCACTCTGCAGGGGTCTAGTCCTTGCATCATCTTAATCTTTTGTTTAACACTTTTCTTAGTATAGTTACGTAAGAAATTGTGTAATAAATCAATAGATTGCTGCCGTACACTACAAATACTACTACATTTCCAAGTGTGCACTGGAGCTTTAGGACGTCTCCCTAAAACTTCATCAGCTAACACCTCTTCTGCATTTCAAGGAACAATTTTCTCTTTCTCAATAGAACAACCATTTCTAACCTCATAAGCACGACCACTAGTGTCAACTGCACGCAACAAATCATTACTCTGAAGATAACTCTCTTCATTAAAAAAAGGCTCAGAACTTGAACTGTTACCATTCACCCAAAAAAAATCAGAAAAATTACTTCTGTTAATTACTCTTCTCCACTTACTTTTGGACTTCATTAAATGGATTTGCTTATCTAGTGATCGAATTCTATTGATTACTAAATAAACAACTTTTTTTTCAATTTAGAAGCTTTCCCAATTATATTTTCTATACGTTTCTTTTTCTTATACAATGCTGTATTTTTTTTTACATTTCTTCACTTCCTTGATCAAATTCGACACAACTCTATTATAAAACATTATTTTTTCTAATTTCCTGAAATTGATTCTTCCTCCTTTTACTATACACTGTTTTTTTACAAGATGATTTCCCATGGTAGTTCTCTTTTCTCTTGTTTTTCTTTTAATTTGCAGATACACTATTTGTATTTTTCACACTGTCCACACTACTCCTACTGTTTGATAAGTTCTTCAAAAAAATCTTTGTTCTCTTACCAGGACTTTTTTTCTTTTTGTTCACACATTATTGTCAGGTAAATCTTGTGGATGAATTCTCTTTATATAATAAGCTTTATTAAGTTGTCTCCTCTTTTCACTTTTTGAAGGCATGATGAATTTCTTTCAGTGTTGATAAATAGAATCTGAATAATAAAAATAAATATATGAAATATACTATTCTATTACTAAATAAATAAAATAACAAAAGTGCATATACACTGCATAAATCTTTCAAGAACTACATCTGGAAGAAGAATACCTTATTGAATTAATCAGAAGTTCAAGTTTTCAGCAGTGAATGGATTAGTATATGCTACTAAATGCATCACTAGAACAGTACAATTGGAATCACATACTATAACAGCGGAACTGAAGGTATAAAATACAAGTTTCCAGGTGCATAGAAGTCTGCATGCATAGTGTATAGAAGTTAGAAGCAGTCCATGGCCTAAGGCCTACTTCAATGCATCAGTACTTGGGTAAAGACTAAATAATTACAGTTCTCTAGCGAGATTGCCTGACTGAATTTATAAGTGCTTCAGTGTTAGTGCAGTGAATGGATTACCACAGACTGCTAAATTGGTCACTACAGTACTACAAGAACAGTCACAAAGTGTTTTTTGGAAGTATAAGGAAACAGAGTGGAGTATTGAAGATATAAAGCACAAGTGTACAGGTTAATAGAAGAATACATATATACAGGATAGAGGTTTGAATCAGTCCATGGCCTAAGGCCTACTGAACTGCATCAGTACTTGAGTATTGACTAAATGATTATATTTGTGTTAGGAGAGTACCTGACCAAATGTATAAGTGCACAAATTTTAGTGCACTAACAAAATGATCACAAACTGCTAAATGGGTCACTATAATAGTGCAAGAACAGTCACAGAGTGTTTGATGGAAGTATAAGGATACGGAATGGAGAATTGAAGATGTAAAACACAAGAGTGCACATGGATACAACAATGCATATATACTGGATAAGGGATTCAAGCAGTTCATCTGCTAAGGCCTACTTCACTGCATCAATACTTGAGTACTGACTAAAAGATTACACTTCTGTGAAGAGAGTGCCTGATTGAATTTATAAGTGCTTCAGTGTATGAGGACAGATGAGGAGTATGAGGAAAGAGGGAAGAATATGAAGGGAGAGGAGTGAGAATGAGAAAATAGAGAGGAGTATAAGGACACACGGGTGTGTATAAAGAGAGAGGGATGTGTATGAGGAAACAGGAAGGAGTATCAGAAAATAGGGGGGGTTATGATGAGAGGACGGAGTATGAGGAAAGGAGGGCAAATGAGGAGAGAGGGTAGAGTAACTGGAAAGAGAGGGAGTATGAGGACGGGGTGAGTATGAGGAGAAAGAAAGGAGAATGATGAGACAGGGGGAATATCAGGACAGAAGGAGAGTATAAGGAGAGAGAAGGAGAATGTGAGGAGAGACAGAAGAGTATGTGAAAAGAGGGGTGAGTATGAGGACAAAGGGGAAGTAGAAGCAAAGAGGAGTGTGTATGAGGAGAAAGCAGACAGTATGAGGAGAGAGGGAGGAGAATGAGGAGAAAAGAGAAATATAAGGAAAGAGGGTGTGCATGAGGAGAGAGGGGAATATGAGGAGAAGGGGGTGTATGAGGAGAGAGGGAAGAGTAAGATGAGAGAGGGGGAAGTATGAAAAGAGCGAGGAGTATGATTAGAGATAAGGGAGTATCAGTAGAGAGGAAGGAGTATAAGGACAGAAGGGGGAAATGTGAGAACAGTGGGGGTAGTATGAGGAGAGAGAGGAGGAGTATGAAGACAGAGGGGGTAGTATGTGTAAAGAGGAACAAGTATGAGGAGAAAAGGGGACTATAAGGAGATAGGGCTGTGTATAAGCAGAGAGGGTAGATTATGAGAAGAGAGGGGGAAGAATGTGGAGAAAAGAGGAGTATAACGAGAGAGAGGGTATATGAGGACAGAGGGACTACTGTTTGAAGAGTGGGAGGAGTATGAGGAGTTGGGGAGGATGAGGAGTGAAGGGGGTATAAGGAGAGAGGGAGGAATATGACAAGAGAGGGAAATATGAGGAGGAGAGAGTATGAGGAAACTGGGAGTATAAGAGAAGAGGATGAGTTTAAGGAAAATGGAGAGTATAAGAAGAGAGAAGGGATTATGAGGAGAAAGGTGGGAGTATGAGGAAAGTAGGGGGTATAAGAAGAGAGGAGGTAGTATGAGGAGAGAGGGAGGAGTAAGAGGAGAGAGGGGGAATATGAAGACAGAGGGAGTATAAGGACAGGGGGGAGTATGAGAAGAGAAAGGTGAGAATGAGAAAAGAGGGGTAATATCAGGAGAGAGTGGAGAGTGTTAGGAAAGAGAGGGGGAGTGTGAGGAGAGAGGGGGAAGTATGAGAAGAGAGAGAAGAGTATGAGAAGAGAAGAGGTAGTATGTGCAAAGACGGGCAAGTATAAGAAGAAAGGGGGAGTATGAGGAGAGAGGAGTATGTATGAGGAGAGAGGAGGTAATATGAAGAGAGAGAGAGTAGAATGTAGACAAAGGAAGAATATAAGGGGAGAGAGAGTATATAAGGAGAGAGGGGATAGTATGAGAAAAACAATGAGTATAAGGAGAGAGGAGTGTGTATGAGGGAGAAGGGGCAGTATGAGAACAGAGGAGAGAGAATGTGGAGAAAAGGGGAGTATAAGAAAAGAGGAGGTGTATTAGGAGACAAAGGGTACTATGAGGAGACAGTAAGAAGTATGAAGAGATGAAGGAGTCTGAAGAGTGAAGAAGGTATGAGGAGAGAGGTGGAACTGTAAGGAGAGAAGAAAGAGTATGAGGAGAGAGAGAGGGAGTGTGAAGAGAGAGGGGAACTATAATGAGAAAGGGGTATGTATGAGGAGAGAGGGGGGAGTATGACAAGAGAGGGGTTAGAATATGGAAAAAGGGGCGAATATAATTCCTTAATGTACACCGACGCACAGTGTGATATTAGACAAAAACACATTTACTACTGTAAAACTGTTAAGTGACTGCACACATTCCATGTATATAACTACTACATTTCAGTGAACAACCCTGACTCATTTTGCAAATACATATGCAATTTACTACATTGTTTTTGGCAACATTACATCAAAAAAAGTGACACAATAGATCAACAAAGAAGCGCAATGGGATTGTAAGTCTGCCCCTGAGTGTATGCAGGGAGAGAGGGAGGAGTAAGAGGAGAGAACATGGGAGTATGAAGAGAAAGAGGAAGTATGAAGATAGAGGGGGAAAATGAGGACAGAGGAGGAATATGAGGAGAGACAGGGGAATATGAACACAAAGAAGGGGAGTATGAGGACATAGGAGAATATAAGAAAAAGAGGGTAGTATGAGGAGAGAGGGAAGAGTAAGAGGAGAGAGGGGAGAATATGAAGATGGGGGAGTATAAGGACAGGGGGGAGTATGAGAAGAGAAAGGTGAAAATGAAGAAAGAGGGGGAATATCAGGAGACAGTGGGGAGTATAAGAAAAGAGAGGGGGGGTGTGAGGAGAGAGGGGGAGTATGAGAAGAGAGAGACAAGTATGAGAAGAGAAGAGGGAGTATGTGCAAAGAGGGGCGAGTATAAGAAGAAAGGGGGAGTGTAAGGAGAGGGGAGTATGTATGAGGAGAGGAGAGATGAATATGAAGAGAGAGAGAAAAGAATGTAGACAAAAGAGGAATATAAGGGGAGAGGGAGTGTATAAGGAGAGAGGAGATAATATGTAGAGAGAGTAAGAAGTATGAGGAGAGGGGTGAATAGGAAGATAGGGGGGAATATGAAGAGTAATGGGAATATGGAAAAAGAGAGGCAAGCATGAGGAGAAAAGAGGAGTATAAAGAGAGAGGAGTGTGTATGAGGAGAGAAGGGAGAACATGAGAACAGAGGACGCAGAATGTGGAGAAAAGGGGACTATAAGAAAAGAGGGGGTGTATTAGGGTACAAAGGGTACTTTGAGGAGACAGGAAGAAGTATGAGGAGATGAAGGAGTATGAAGAGTGAAGGAGGTATGAAGAGAGAGGTGGAAGTATGTTGCTCTGTGTGACTACCTAATAACCTACCTTCACCCTCAAAATGATGTTGCACTATTCTTTCCATTCCTGATCTGCAAGTTTGTTTTGCTCTGTCCCAGACCATCTAGACTACCTTATCTTGCACTCCTGTTGAGGCCATACTACTACTTCTACCCTCTTTTTATCTTGACGGCCCTTATAATTTCAGCTGAGTAGGAACACTTGGTAGACTGTCACTATATAATGCGTGAAAAAGTTTCTGCAAGGACCCACTAACCTCACTTTCCACAACCTGCTTATAATATGTGAATCAGTGTCAATCAGTATTTAATGTGTAAAATATTGTTATCGTACTAGCTTGGTCGCCTACCTCTACCTCTCTCTGCTTGCTCCACTCGTCTTGTTCAACCAGTTGATAATGTGTAAATCTGTGTCAATCAGTATATAATGTGTGATATATTGCTATCTTACAAGCCTGGTCACCTACCTCTACCTCTCTCCGCTCTATATTGACAACTTTTCAAATCTTAATATCACCCGTCCTACCATACCACTGCCCCCTAATTTCCCTTTCCCCTCCCTAACCCCCTAATCATTTACTCTCCTTCCCTTGCTCCCCCCAGATTTGATGCTGTCACGCCCTAAAACTCTACCCCTCCCACTCCCTCTACTTCAGTGCTCCAACCTTTAGCCCCCTTCTTCTTTAAATTTCCCCCTCTCCCACCGCGCTCTTACCCTTAGCCCTCTCGTCTATACTATCCCCCACCCCTTCGCTCGCTCCCCTTCTCTCTACTAGCCAAACCTCACCACCATGTCCCACCTCAATACCACCCACACACTACCCCCCTCAGACCCCAACTGACAAACAGGCCGCCCTCACCAAACATGGACCCAACTCCTGGACCATTCCATATCCTCCCAACCTTTCGAAAAATGCCAAAAAGAATCTTAAACATACATTTTTAAAACAACCCCCGAAACCCTTATCGAAGACAACTATCACAGCCCCACGTCCCCATAAAAACTAACTATATTTTCTACACCAAACGCCCCTCCAAATGGAAGAGCACCTTTTTACGCCACCTCCCATTATCTAGCTCAATCAGAATCCCCATAGTTTTAAACTTGCCACTTCTCATTCCTCCTTCTTCCCTGGTGATATAACCATCTCCATCTACAAAACTGGAAATGTCTTAATCCAAGCCTCTGAACAACACCAGCACTCTTTCTAACCAGCTGACACTACCCTCTCACCCTTCAACACCCTCTCAGTCCATCAATCCCTAAGTACACCCCTCAACCACCACAACTCCTAACCCTCTCCCTAACAACAGTCCCCCCACAACAACTACTACTCTGGCACCCTCACTTGAACTCTCCCCTACCGTAATACTATCCCTTCCAGCAAAACCAGCTTCCTGCCCCATCCACACCCAAATCCCCCCTACCTCCCAGAGAATCACTCTTCTACCCCATGACACTCCTTCCCGCTTTGACTCACCCCTCCCATTAACTCCTAGCCCACCCTGCTCTCTGACATCATCCCCCCACCACTCCCCTGATACACTCCTCTATATTCCCATATCCGACAATGACTGTACACCCCCCAACTACGAACCACCTCCCCAGTACACCTCCTCCCCTTCTAAACCAGCCCATAATGACTAAACGCCCCCATGCCCATGCCCTGGTCCCTTCCTCAACAAATGACACTACTTATATGTCACCCTCACCTGAACCCTCCCCATATGCACTCTTCCCACTCCAACTCCCTTTCACACCTATTTCCAACTCTCCCCCTCCTACCAGAGACTAACACCACCCCCCACGACACTCCCCCCGTAATGACACAGCCCCCTCCGCAGCGCCGGTTATACCCACTTCTCTAGAAACATCCCCCCCTTCTCGGCTAACCCACTCCTTCAAATTCCCATGTCCCCTAAAGACCATCCACTTCCAACACCCTATCAACTCCCTAACACCAACCCATCCCTTGTAAACCATCCCCTTATGACCATTTCCCCCAAGGTAATGACCCCCCTCCTCTAACCTCTCACCCACCCAATACTCCAATACCACATCCCCTTTCACACCTCACTTGCTCCCCTCACCTCCCCCCTTCCCTATCACCCCCCTCCAAGCCATCACACATCATTCCCATCCCTCCCTCCCAACACCGGGCAATACTACCCTCCCCTCCCCTGGCCTCCCACATTCCTCATTTAAATACAGACCTGCCCACACTACTCCCCCCCGGATGAACCGCTCATACCAAGAGGTCAATCTCATCTCTCTAGTCACTCTGCCCCTAACACCCCCTCCACTCTAACCACCTCCACCTCCCTCCTTCTTAACCTCAGCCAGACACTTCGCAAATTGTACGACAATCTCGTTACCTGAGCTACTGAACTTACCGTACTCAGAAAAGATTTCAATTAATTCAAATCTTACAAACGCACTGCCCGCCCCTCCTGGCCTTCCCCCCTTTACGCTAACCCTTGAAAGCTCTTAGATCCCAAACATGGGCTAACAACACCACTCCTCTCCCGCTCTCACAGACCCCTTTGAACCTCTAACACCTACTCTGCCCCTGACCTCTCTGCCCTCTGCCTCACCTACCTTAATGACCCCCCACCTAAAGAATCTCCCCACTCACTAGAGTATCCCTGTTATTTTGGGGACCAGCAGAATCCCTGAGCCTCCGAGCTCCCCGAGACCTGCCTCCCATCTCACTAGTATTCAATTACTCCCCCCTATTGCCTAACCCAAACCCCTGACTTGCATGCTCGTCAACTGCCGTTCAGCTGTCCGACATGTGACTGAAATCTCAGAAACCATTCTTAACGAAGACACCAATATCGCCTTCCTCTCCAAAACCTGGCTCAAAGACCATTTGACACCCATCATCGACCTTCCGACCCCTCCTGCTACTCTGTCCTCTGAAGAAATAGCCCTGAAAAAATAGGGGGTTTCCTAGCAATCATTTTTAAAGAAGAACTTCAGCTTTCCCCCATTAATAACACTGATTACACAACCTTCGAATACTCAGGTGTCAAACTCGAAATTAAATGCTCCCCGCTATATGAATGCATAACATCTATCATCCCCCGGGTGAACCCCTTCCCTTTGCAGAAGAATTCTCCGACCTCCTAACTAAATCGTTACTTTCCAGCTCCAAAAACCTTTTCCTAGGAGACCTCAACCTCCACTGGAACGAACCTAATGACCCAGCAATCAACCTCATCAATAATCTCCTTGAGATTAGCGACCTCAAGCAACTTTGCCTCTGCCCTACCCACACCAAAGGAGCTATTCTAGATGCAATCATCTCCAACCCAGATCTTACATCCCTATCCGACATCATCCCCAGCGACTGGTCTGACCACCATCTCATTCTGTTCACAATATCTCCCCCAGCCCCTCCTGCCCCTATAAAATAAAATAAAGCTACAATTGTAGCTATACATTTTAAACAAATCCCTCCTGGTGCACTGTAACATAAACTCCAATCCCAACTTAGTCTCACCCCCCTCTTCAAATGTTAATGATCTCACGGAGCATTTCAACAAAACTGTAACGGAGGTGCTAGACCAGCTTGCCCCTCTGAAAACTAAAACATTAAAAAATGCCCCCTCTAAATCATGGTTCACACTATCTCTTAATAAAGAAAGACGCTCACTGAGACTGGTGAAAATAACATGGAAACAACACCCCTCCCCATCCCATCTTGCCCTCCTTAGAACTGCAAGATCCTCCTACAAAAAACACATCTTTTCAGAGAAAGTGTCATTCTTCTTTCTTCAACTCTCTCATTCCAAAAACAGACCTAGAGAACTGTTCAACATTATTAGAAACCAAACCGCCCGGCTCCCCTTAACCCGGTAGCCTCCTCTAACAAATGCGAAGAAATTGCCAATTTTTTCTATGAAAAAATCTCAAAAATAGACCGCTCTTTCATTGATACTCTACCCTCGCTCACCCCTCAACCACCCCTGATTACCGCACCTCTTCCACCTCTTCCCTTGAACACTTCCCTGACCCCTTCTCCCCCCTCCCTTCTCTTAACACTCTGGAACCCATTTCCCTTCGGCTTAAAAATAACGCCTCATGGCATAATTTCCACATTGTATCTGAACAGGAGGTCTTCAACATTTTAGCCAAAATCAAACCTTCCTCCCACACCAAAGATCCTCTCCCTTCCGCACTCATCCAAGATCTCAAACATGCCATTGTCTCCTACTGGACCAACATCATCAAAGCCTCCCTCTCAACAGGGAGTGTGCCCATCTCCCTTTAATTCGGGCAACCCCAATCCGACATGTGACTGAAATCTCAGAAACCATTCTTAATGAAGACACCAATATCGCCTTCCTCTCCAAAACCTGGCTCAAAGACCATTTGACACCCATCATCGACCTTCCGACCCCTCCTGCTACTCTGTCCTCTGAAGAGCTAGACCTGAAAAAATAGGGGGGCCCCCCTCCAACATTAAAAAGCCCATGGAAGGTCCCCAGGGCTGGGGGTCCATCACGGACCCCTCTATTTTGAATATTAGAACCCTGGGGAGGTGGTGGTCCCTAGGGCATGTTGGGGGGCTTGAACCCCCCACACAGATGTTAAAAACAAAGAAAAAAAAAGAAAAAGAAGCCCGGGGGTGACGGTCCCTGGGGCTGCGGGGGGCGGTGATCCCCCACATACATATAGTTAAAGCCCCCGGAGGTGGCAGTCCACAGAGCTGGAGGACCCCTCCGGGCCCCCCCATTATAAATAAAAACATTGCCCACGGGATTTGGCCCCCCGGGGACTAAATAACAACAACGCAGGCTCAGTTTTATTTTTTCACGGCATACGTGTAGTCTACGGCTTTTAAAAAAAAAAGATTTTGACCTTGGGGATCATTCTGAAACGCCCTAGCGGGTCAAGAAGTCCTTCAGCAAATAGAAAACTTTTCCTGACAATCTACACACTCAATCTACACACATATACACATAAATACCAAATCACATTTATTCCCACATTAAATCAAAACGAAAAACACACATTTCTATATCTTGAACTTTTGAACCCGTTCCAACTGACAAAACTTTCAACCCTACCCCCATTCCACATTCTGCCAGTTACCATAGAAACATTTCAGGGAACACCTAACTGAACACACAGGTGCAAAGTTCATCATACATTGTTGCAAATCGAAACAGCAAGTGTGCTTGACTTGTCAATATACCAGCTTATCTTAAGAAATGTTCTTTTCTATCACTTTTTCTTAACCAATTAATAAAAGGCTTTTAAAAAACAGAAAATTGCACCTAGTTTTTTATGTAAAAAGTTTTCAAATAACCAATCACGTCTTTGCTTTTTTCAAAACTCCACTTATCCACCATTTTAGAAAAATCTTATTTTTCAAACTTCCATTTCATTTACAGAGACCATCTGAGTGCATCCAGACCTCTCTTCAAGATGTTTATAGTGTGGATTGTGGGACACAGCTATATTTTCTGGAGTCAAAGGTACGCAGAACAGAAAGGAATTCACAAAGACCTAGGTGTATCAAATGTAGACATAAAATGGATTAGACAGAGAGGATTAAAGTGGGTCCAATTGAAGCCATTGGTAAAATCCTTTTTGAATCTCCAACACCCTGACTTCATAATTGTGCACTGTGGTGGCAATGACCTAGGCACTTTGACTGGAGTAGGTCTGGAAATGTTTATGAAGGACACCTTTACAGAACTGATGTCACTTTTCCCCCAAACTACCTTTGTCTATTCTAATCTATGCCAAAGGAAGAATTGGAACTGGTCCAATCAATTTTGTCCACAGATTGAGAAAGCTAGGAAACATGTGAATAAATCTGTTTCTGCTTTTCTCCGAGACTATAGAATGGGGTCCATTTACAACAACGATCGGCATTTCAATATGCAAGGCATCTATAGGCGAGTCTTCATCATGAACTTTAGACTCTGCATCTGTACTTACTTGAGTAGATACTAAAATCTCCCAATAAGCACAAGGGCTCATTTTAGAGCCACCCAACATCTAAACACATACACTTCATAAATATCTGAAAAATATATTTTTCTTGCTTAGGTATGCTTACGGGCGACTTACACAGTTCGCACCGTACGTCTTCCCTACGTGCATAGTACGCGTACGGTAAACTACCGTAATTTATTTTTTTACCTATAGCACTAATTTTTATAATCCCTGGGGAACCCATCCCCCAGAGCTGAAATACAACTCTGGGGACCGTGGGGGGAGCCTGGGGGAGCCCCAATGCCCCCACGATCCCAGCCATCTCCCCGCGTCCTCCGGGAGCCGGCATTGGTTTTCGTCAGAGAGAGTAGCTTACATGCTGCTCTGTCTAACAAAAAGCAATCTGCTTTCCTACTTAAAAGAGAGAGCAGGTTAACCTGCTCTCTCTTTCAAATAGAAAAGCAGTTTGCTGTGGTAGGGTGGGAGCCGCAAGGCTCCCGCCTTACCATAGCAAACAGCTTTGTTCCGGGGTAGACACCCCGGGACACTAGGGCAGTTGGCCCTGGGGGGTGGTGGTACGCAGGGCCACCACAAGGCTCCAGGACGGGGGCCTCATGGCCCCCCACCAACATTAAAAAGCCCCAGGGGGTGGTGGTCCTGGGGGCTAGGGGGTCTGTCACGGACCCCCCTATTTTAAATACTAGAGCCCCGGGGAGGTGGCAGTCCCCGGGGTATGTGGGGTGGCTTGAGCCCACCCACACAGATGTTTCTTTAAAAAAAAAAGGAAAAAAAGAAGCCCCGGTGGTGACAGTCCCCGGTGCTGCGGGGGGGCTTTGAGCCCCCGCATACATATAGTTAAAGCCCTGGAGGGTGGCAGTCCCCAGGCCTGGGGGGCCCCTGTGGGCCCCCTCATTATAAATCAATACATTGCCCCCAGGATTTCCCCACGGGGGGCTATTTAAAAAAAAACGGACTTCGTTTTTTTTCTTTTTCACGTTGTACGTGTACCATACGAGTATCATGCGATTTAAAACAAATAGAAAATGTGGGGCCTTACGGTCCTTGTGGGACCCCTGAGCAGGCCTAGGGGGTCAGGGTGTTTCCACTCTGCCCCCTTCGCATATTTTTTGCAGTTCTTTCACTGCTTTCTTGTGCCTCGATTCTACAGAGGCACAAGATGGCTGCCAACACTTCCTGGTTTGGAGTGTTGACAGACAGTTGACAGCCAATGAGCATGCAGTTCGTGCTCATAATTGTACGCACACTATCCTCGGACAGTACTCATACGGTACTTCATCTATAGATATATCTATGATTTTATTTGAGATTTTCTCAGAAACTACTGAACAGATTTACACCATTTAACAAAAAGCGAAATCTGCGAACTAAACTCTACCTTTTTGCCAAATTTGGTATAATTCCGCTCAGCAGTTCAAGCTGTAGCTTCACTTAAAGGTCCCTATGGAAAATTGCATGGGGAAAACACGTTTTGGGACCCCTCTTTTTTCTCCGCACCCACTTCAAAAATCACTGTGAAACTTTATGGGAAGGAGCAGAGTGGAGCAGGCCATTTTCTTGAAGAATTTTACGTGTATTCGTCAACCGGTGCTAAAGTTATGCCAAATAGAATGTTGAGGATTTCATATGGAAACTAGTTCCTAACTACATCTACCTACTGGCGACCGCCAGTAGGTAACATACATATATATATATATATATATATATATATATATATATATATATATATATATATATATATATATATATATATATATATATATATATATATATTACCTACTGGCGGTCGCCAGTAGGTAGTTATAGTTAGGATTTTTTTCAATGTTAAATCTCAAAATTCTATTTGGAATAACTTTGGCACCGGTTGACGAATCTGCCTGAAAATTTCCTGAAAATGGCCTCGTCGAGCTCCGGTCCTTCCCTGAAAGTTTGAGGGGGATACGTCAAGCGGGGGCCGAGATAAAAGGGGGGTCCCAAAACGCATTTTCCCCATGTTAATTTCCATAGGGCGGTCAATTTCACTTTTAGCCCGAACGGCTGAATGGATTTACACCAAACTTGGCAAAATTGTAGGGACTTGTAGCCCGATGTGCCTTTGCTATGTCTCAAGATATGTGCTGCAGTGGATTTTGAGTAATTTAGGTTCAAAAAAATATATATATCTATAGGCGCTCTCCGGTGCGCGCACTTGAGTGCGCTCCTGGCGCGACACGCGACTTGCGCGCAGAAAGCTGATTGGCTCTTGGGTGTCTGTAAACATTCTAAACAGTCTGGAGCGGCCGCCATCTTGTGTCTCGGTAAAATCGAGACACAAGGGGTTTGAAAAAAAAAGGGGCAAATGACCATAAGGGGGAAGAGTAGACCCCCTCTGACCCCCTAGGTTTGATGTAGGGACTAAAATAGGGTCCTGCAGGGCATTAAAAAATTTTTTTCGTTTTGCGCGGGGGAAGCGCATGGTACGCGCACCGGCGAAGCACGGGGAAAATCCAGGACCATATTTATGAAGGCCTTGCGCTGTTAGTTTTGCGCCTCCTGTGCGTCAATTTTTGTGACGCACCAGCGGTGTAAAAAAATGCGCATTGTTATGCAATATTTAAAAAGTGACGCATCTATCTAGATGCGTCACTTTTTAAATATAGTGCAACGAGGCACATTTTATTACACTGCTGGTGTTATGCGTCACTTTTCTGTGCGCACTCCTTATGACATTCCAGATGTGTCATATTTAATGTATGACGAATCATGTTGCAAGGAGTTACAGATACGTCAGTATTTCTGACATATCTGTAAACATAAAAGTGATGCGAGGCAGGTGCAAGATTTTGACGCAACAGCATCCTAAAAGTGACGCAGAGAAATCTTATAGATTTCAGTACGTCGTTATTACCAAGCTTTTTGCGGGGGAATGCCCCCTTTGCATACATTATACCTGACGCAGATATAATGTGGCGCAGAGTTTTAAAAAGTGACCCATGTACCTAGATGCGTCACTTTTTAAAAATGGCGTCAGGTATAATGCATGCAGAGGGGGTGTTCTCCCGCAAAAAGCTTTGTACTAGCGACGCAGTGAAATCTTTGAGATTTCACTGCGTCAGTTTTAGGATGCTGTTGCGTCAAAATCTTGTGCCTGCTTTACAGCAGGTGTTAGACTGAGGCAAGACCTTTCACATGCTGCTTTCCCCATTTGAAAGGACACATTACTGGAGTTGCGTCACTTTTGTGACGCACTCCAGCAATGCGTTACTTGGAATGTCATAAGGAGTGCGCACAGAAAAGTGACGCATCGCACCAGTGGTGTAAAAAAATGTGCCTCGTTGCGTTATATTTAAAAAGTGACGTATCTAGGTAGATGGGTCACTTTTTAAAATCAAGCGCCACATTATATCTGCGTGAGGTATAATGCATGCAGAGGGGGTGTTCCCCCACAAAAAGCTTTGTAATAGCGACGCAGTGAAATGTTTGAGATTTCACTGCGTCACTTTTAGGATGCTGTTGCATCCTTTAAATATAGTGCAACGAGGCACATTTTATTACACTGCTGGTGTGATGCGTCACTTTTCTGTCCACAGTCCTTATGACATTCCAGATGTGTCATATTTAATGTATGACGAATCATGTTGCAAGGAGTTACAGATACGTCAGTATTTCTCACATATCTGTAAACATGAAAGTGACGCGAGGCAGGCGCAAGATTTTGACGCAACAGCATCCTAAAAGTGACGCAGAGAAATCTCATAGATTTCAGTACGTCGTTATTACCAAGCTTTTTGCGAGGGATTGCCCCCTCTGCATACATTATACCTGATGCAGATACAATGTGGCGCAGAGTTTTAAAAAGTGACCCATGTACCTAGATGCGTCACTTTTTAAAAAATAGTGTCAGGTATAATGCATGCAGAGGGGGTGTTCCTTGCAAAAAGCTTGGTAATAATGACGCAGTGCGTCACTTTTAGGATGCTGTTGCGCCAAAATCTTGCGCCTGCTTCACAGCAAACCTTTCACATGGTGCTTTTTCCATGTGAAAGGACACATTACTGGAGTTGCGTCACTTTTGTGACGCACTCCTGCAATGCGTTACTTTTGTGTTTACAGATATGTCAGAAATACTGACATATCTGTAACTCCTTGCGAATTGATTAGTCATATATTAAATATGACATATCTGGAATGTCATAAGGAGTGCGTCCAGAAAAGTGACGCATCGCTGTTTTCACGTAGCGATGCGTCACTTTTCAGAAATGAGGCCTCCAGTTTATTCACTGTGTCATAACTTTCTTTTCTAACACTCACCTTCTTTCATTCCTCCTACTTCACTTCCTTTCACCTCTCATACCTTTCTGTTCTTTCTTACTCATTCTCCTTTCAATTATCAATGCACTATATTTCACTTACTCTTCATTTTTTAAGAATATAGCTCTTTGATGAGAATTGGAGGTAGTTCTGAAAAGAACTTTTGGTTTTCTTCTTTTAACTGAACAGGAACAAAAACAGGGAATAGAAACAGCTCAACAGGAGCAAAAAGAAAAGAAAAAAATTAGGGGTGGGAAGGGCAGCGATGGTTCTCCAATGCCCGAACCATGAGCAGGACACTTTGCTCCCCATAGGTGAGGAGTTGATTGCAGTATCTGCATCTGACGACCCCATGGTTAAATGCAGGTTGAATGTTTGCTACCTGCTCCTGTGATTGTTCTCTTCCAGAAGAAGTTGCTCCTCCTGTTGATGTAGAGGCCCCATCTCTGGGAACCTCTTGTGCCAGAGCCCTGACACTTTCCCGGGCAAAATTCTGGGGGTGCCTCCTCTCCACATGGCGAATCATGGTGAAGTTGCCAAAAGAGTATTTTTTTGGGGGGTTACCCCGTGACAGGACCTGTTTGCAGATCCTGCACTCTACTTTTGGTGCATTCACCTTCTTCTGGTCTGCTGGAAACTTAAAAAATTTCCAGATGAAATGTTCTTTGACCTTCGGCTGAGGAGGCTCTTCATCAATGAAATCATTGGAGTCATCTTCACTGCTGGATGGTCTGGCAGCCATGATTAATCAAGGAATATGGAGCAGCAAAAAAGGCAGGTCTTTCAGTCACAAAAGTGAAAGAAGAAGTGAAGGAAATGGGTGGGGATTTCATTCATTGTAAAAAAAAACTGTTAGCAACCAATGAAAAGTGTTATTTTAGGGTCACATGACCCGACGCGTTTACGCTGCGCGCTCCGGAGCACTTCCGGTGCGTTTACGCAGCGCGATCGTAGGCGCTTCCGGGGCGCAAACGTGGCGCGATCGTAGGCGCTTTTGCGTGCGTTTATGCACCGCGAACGTAGGCGCTTCCGAGGGCACTTACGTTGCGCGCCGAAGTGACGTCATCAATCTTTTATAGAAATGCATAATCATTTTCCTTATTAAAAAAAACTAATTTTATTTGTATGGTACGAAATGTTTTGCATTATTATTAACTTTTCATTCATATTTTTTTTCACGAACGACAGTTGCGCTCTGGGTGCGCTTTCAGATGAGCTCTCGGAAAAGCTTACCGGAGAGCTTAGCTGAAAGCTTCCCGGAGCGCGCACCCGGAGCGCAAAAGAAAAAAATTATATAAAAAAAATGAATACTTAAAAAAAAACAGCAAATTGTAAAAAAAAAAAAAAGGTTAGAAACTCGATATACAAAGGAATTAGCATTTAAAAAACCTATGAAATTCACTGAAAAAACCATAGGTTTCACACCAGTTATAGTTAGGAATTAGCATTTAAAAAACCTATTAAATTCACTGAAAAAACCATAGGTTTCACACCAGTTATAGTTAGCTGGAAATTTTACTGATATAAAACCATTGAAATTCCCACGTTATAGTTAGATGGACTCACTATAACTTGCGCGTGCAATGCACTGCTGATGATGTCTTATTAAGCCAGTTAACCAATCAATTTTTAAAAACCATCCATTTAGACACTTATTTAAACATTTATTCTTCCATCAACTTTTACATATACATATATAAAATATATTTATTTTTCAGAAAGACACACATTCACTGGATGGTGTCATCAGTGATGTCATGAGTGATGTCACTGACCATGTCATGAGTGATGTAATATGTGATGTCATCAGCAGTGCATTGCACGCGCAAGTTATAGTGAGTCCATCTAACTATAACGTGGGAATTTCAATGGTTTTATATCAGTAAAATTTCCAGCTAACTATAACTGGTGTGAAACCTATGGTTTTTTCAGTGAATATATATATAGATAGATAGATAGATAGATAGATAGATAGATAGATAGATAGATAGATATATATATATATTCACTGAAAAAACCATAGGTTATAGACCATATATAGTTAGGAATTAGCATTTACAAAACCTTGAAAATTCACTGAAAAAACCATGGGTTATAGACCATCTATAGTTAGGAATTAGCATTTACAAAACCTTATTTTACTCACACAAAACCATTGAAATTTCATATATAGTTAGTTGCACTAACTATATATCGCGCACCCGCAATCCACTGCTGATCATGTCACATATTACATTATTCATGACATGATCAGTGACATCACTGATGACATCACTGATGACATCACTGATGACATCTCAAATGACATCACTGATGACATCACTGATGACATCACTGATGACATCTCAAATGACATCACTGATGACATCACTGATGACAACATCCAGTGACTGTATGTTTCCAAAAAGTCAAAATATGTCTTACATATTGAAGAATGAGTGGATGTATAAGCGTCTGGATGAAGAATTTAGTAGGTGCATGACTGACTGTATGAAAGAGTGATTAAATGTGTCTCACTGAGTGCATGGGTTAGTGACTAAACTGTCTTAATTTGTGCATCAGTATGTTTGTTGTTGTGTAAGCTGCTGCAAGTGTTGATCAGTAGCTATAAGAGTGGCCATATGGGTTATTGATTGGTTGCCCAAGTATTTGAATGGGAGGCTGAGTGTGTGTGTGGGTGGCTGGGAGGTGCGTGACTCTGTGCATAGATGTGTAAGCAGTTGATTCACTAGGAGTATGAGTTCAAGAGTGCATGTGGAAACAGCTATATGGGCGGTTGACTGTGCATGGGTGTGTTGGTGAGTGAATGGATTTCTCATTGCTACATGTGCAAGTAAGTACGTATGTAAAACACAATACATGTGAGAGTTGACATATATAAATAACTGAACATAAGAGCCAGTGAATGTGTGAGTGGCTGTATCGATCACTGTGAGCTTGTATCAGGGATTATATAAGAGAGTAAATATGTGTTATTATATGTTTGAATAAGTAAGATGTGTATAACTGTATAGTTGAGGAAATGGAGGTGTGATTGATTCTTTGCATGACTGACTAGGTGTGTAAGTAACTCCATGGATGAGTGACAGTCTGTGAGTGTCTGTTTATACTGAGTGTATGTAAGGTTATATTAGAGTCTGAAGAGGTTCATTGTATTATCACATGAGTGATGTGATCAGTGATGACAAATGAGATGTCATCAGTGATGTCATTTGAGTTGTCATCAGTGATGTCATCAGTGATGTCATTTGAGATGTCATCAGTGATGTCATTTGAGTTGTCATCAGTGATGTCATCAGTGATGTCATTTGAGATGTCATCAGTGATGTCATCAGTGATGTCACTGACCATGTCATGAATGATGTAATATGTGACATCATCAGCAGTGGATTGCGGGTGCGCGATATATTGTTAGCGCTTCTAACTATATATGGAATTTCAATGGTTTTATGCGAGTAAAATAAGGTTTTGTAAATGCTAATTCCTAACTATATATGGACTATAACCTATGGTTTTTTCATTGAATTTTCAAGGTTTTGTAAATGCAAATTCCTAACTATATATGGACTATAACCTATGGTTTTTTCTGTGAATTTCATTGGTTTTTTAATAGCAAATATGAAAAGCTTTAAAATGTCAAGTACGTGATAGATAAAAACATTTTCGTATTTATCCACGCTGATGTGCTTTGAACGCTGCACCCCCCCCCCCTCCCCTCTTTTGTCTTAATAGTACTCTCTCTTTGCAGATACTGAAGGGTAGTTAACGCAGGCCTTTACCCCCGTTGTAATCCGTCGTGCCTGCTTGTCTCTCCATTTGATTGATTATTATCCAAGCATTTACTGTTTTTCAATTGATTCTCTTTGGTTCATTCTCTATTTACAAACAAGCACAAAGTCGCAATCCTCTGTTTAGTCTTTGCAGATCGTGAAAAATCGTGTAAAAAAATAAAAGTAATCGAGCAAAATCAGTAGGCCACTAATTGGATCTCTTTTTGACCTCGCTAAAATAGAAATATTATAAACAACCCTTCATGAGAAATACGAAAATAGTGAGATGAACTGAGCTCCACACCATGAGGGCTGCAAGACAGCTCGGCTCCGTCACCCACCCCGGCCAAAATAACGACAAACCCTATGCAAATATTAAAAATATAGACAACACACCAGCAAAGAAACAGGGTAAAACATTTTATTAAATAACTATTTACATAACGTTGGTTTATAAGATGATGTCAGTAGTGGACCGATGTGTGAATAGGTCGGAAGCAGCACAAGGCGCCAAGATCCGGATGGAAAGTCCTGGATATTGGGTGCCATAGTTCAGAGTTCTGAGTTTGAGCCTTTTTCAATGCCTGTGCTTTGTTGTTTCCCCTCCATCAAAAACAAAAAAAATATATAAAACTGTGCAAAAATACAAAAAAAACAAAAAATGTTTACAAAAGCAGTGCTTGTAAGACTGTCTGAAGCTTATTTCCACCTACTGCAGCTTCACTATTCCAAAGTAAGTGAGGGTCGTTTGTGGACCTGACTGCATTTGAAAACAATGTTATATGGTACCTCCCTAAACCGCTTGACGGAGGCCCCCGAGGGGCGGTGTGATGACACGGACTCGGAGAAGACGCTTGGCTCCGACCCCCTCCCCAAGTCTTATAGCACTGGTGTAGCCTGAGATCGCCCCCGACATAGGCGGCCGGCTCCCGGGGTCCGGCGGAACTTTTTACCTTTTGATGACTCTTCTATTCTGGACTTTGTCCCACAATCCGTTCGACCTGAAGACACGCTGTAGTGGGGCGCCCCTTTACCGTTTTAGTTGCCATTCCGCCCGCTTTTGCTACACTGTGCCTCTTCCGCCATTCAGCTGTTTACCGCCCGCTCTTGCGACTACAGCGTCTCGCTCACCATGTAGTTAAGTTGCTCCCGCTCTTGCGGTGCAGCGATAGGCGGCTGCCACAGGACTCTCAAAATGGCGGCCGGCTCTTCGGTTTTGGGCCTGGTCCACTAAAATGGCCCTGGGACACCTTGGAACTCGGACGCTTCCCTGATAAGGCTTGGGTCCCATTCTCGAAAAGCGTCCCCTCAGCCGTGAAGATTCTACAAAAGTCTTGGGGGCCTCCGACTCCCGCAGGCTTCTGGTGGGGAGCGGCTGCCATGATTGCTCGTGGAATGGCCACGACGGAGCTACGAGATGGTAGTGGTCTCATGCTGACGCCAGCTTTAGTCTGAAACATCCAGAAACACTATAGACTACCAATTCGATCAGTTCCGGTAGCGCCCCAACATGACCCGGAAGAGAAGAATTTGCCCTCCCCTCTTTGACTGATGGTTCTTGTTGCCTGTCCCCTCTGTTGTCATTTAACAGAACTTTTTGGACTGCTGAAAGGGGTTGTGTTCTGAACGCTGGTTGGTGGAGACATTTAGACTATATTCTTGACCTACGTTGTCGCGTAATGCGTTTTATGACACGCCGCGTTAGCGCACCCGGAAGTGATCCGAGGCGCGGCGCGCAGCGCGTAACGTAAGCATAACAGGTCATGTGACTTGTTAATAAAACTTTTCATTGGTTCATTTTACTTTTGTTATTTTAATGATGAAAAGCTTGGTCATATGACCTAAAAATTACGCTTTTTATTTTTTTCGAACATTTTTTTTTTTCAAACATATGTTATAATATTCCAGGCTAATGTACTTTCCCGGAAAATTTACAACTATCCTGCAAGTAAAATATATTCCTTTTTCGAGAAAAAGGGCGTTTCTTCGTTCCATGACGGAGCCGTTGAGTAAGAGAGACTCGGCCTGCTGTCTTAGTCGCCGATACGCCTGATTATCAGATTCTTATCGATCACTTTATGTTGCAGAAATGAAAAACACAACTGCCCTTGACCATTTATCTTTACTGCGTTCCTACATATTATACCTTTTATCCGTCATGTAATCGGACTGCTTTATTTCACTTGCCTTTTACTGATTCGAAAACAGTGACTAAAAGTAAAAACTTTACCAATGTAAATACTACTACCGTGTTTTGTTTTAAAAACCTTTATTGTGAAAATATCAGTATACAAATACGGGCCTATAACCACGTGGGCCGGCCACGGAGCAAACTGAAATCGTATAAGATGAGGAGACATTTACACTGTAGAGGAACGTAACGAGCGGGCCATTAGGTTGCAAGAACTAAGGTGTCTAACAGTTGCGGAATCGGTGGACGTACATTTTGTAATTAAAATAAGACAGGGCCACTTACAGTAACATTTTCTAGATATACATTTGCGGGCAAGGAGTTACGAGTCCCATTTAT
The DNA here is from genome assembly GCF_964263255.1 of Lissotriton vulgaris. NCBI lineage: Eukaryota > Metazoa > Chordata > Amphibia > Caudata > Salamandridae > Lissotriton > Lissotriton vulgaris. The sequence goes on along the minus strand of NC_141696.1, from coordinate 649,703,071 downwards.
ACCGGCGCCATTTTGGGCGAGGCCGGGCAGGTCCAAGATATAGTCAAAATGTCTTCACCAACAATCGGCCAGACCAGAACCCCTTTCGGCCCTTTATGCTACAAGATGGTGTCTTCCATTCAGAAAATATTGTTGGCAGCATTTTGAAAGGAAAGATAAACAGCCGTTCTCCTAGTGAGTCTCACATTGTTACATTTAGGAAGAATGTTGAAGAATAATATGTGGAAAATCTGAAGCCATTTTTCTACAAACTCTCAATCAGCCTAAGTCATGGGCGATCTTTGTCCACACCAGGGCAATAGTGAAGCTGCAGCAGGTGCAAAGGAGCTTCAGACAGTCTTACAAGCACTGCTTTTCTAAACATTTTTTTGTATTTTTGCACAGTTTTATATATTCTTTTTTGTTTTTGATGGAGGGGAAACAACAAAAAACAGGCATTGAAAAAAGCTCAACAGTGCAGGGCGCCTTGTGCTGCTTCCGACCTATTCACACATCGGTCCCCTACTGACATCACCTCATAAGCCAACGGGGCACCCCACACTGACTTTCGGCGCAGCATTGTAGGATGGCCACACCAGTGCGGCAACTTGCTGGACACCACCTCGGTGCCATCCGGATCTCGGAGCGTTCAAGTCACTGTACCGCAAGAGTGACCGGAACTCAGCTGGTCACGCCGTCTTTCGGCGCAGCATTGTAGGATGGCCACACCAGTGCGGCAACTTGCTGGACACAACCTCGGTGCCATCCGGATCTCGGCGCGTTCGACTCACTGTACCGCAAGAGTGACCGGAACTCTGCTGGACCCGCCGTCTTTCGGCGCAGCATTGTAGGATGGCCACACCACTGCAGCAATTTGCTGGACACCACCTTGGGCAACAGTGAAACTGCAGCAGGTGCAAATAAGCTTCAGATAGTCTTACAACCACAGCTCAGAACTCTCAACTATGGCACTCAATATCCAGGACTTGCCATTCGGATCTTGGCGCCTTGTGCTGGTTCCGACCTATTCACACATCGGTCCACTACTGACATCACCTCATAAGCCAACGGGGCACCCCACGCCGACTTTCGGCACAGCATTGTAGGATGGCCACACCAGTGCAGCAACTTGCTGGACACAACCTCGGTGCCATCCGGATCTCGGCGCGTTCGACTCACTGTACCGCAAGAGTGACCGGAACTCAGCTGGACACGCCGTCTTTCGGCGCAGCATTGTAGGATGGCCACACCAGTGCAGCAACTTGCTGGACACAACCTCGGTGCCATCCGGATCTCGGCGCGTTCGACTCACTGTACCGCAAGAGTGACCGGAACTCAGCTGGACACGCCGTCTTTCGGCGCAGCATTGTAGGATGGCCACACCAGTACGGCAATTTGCTTGACACCACCTCGGTGCCATCCGGATCTCAGCGCGTTGTGCTGCCTTCGGCCTATTCGCACATCGGTCCGCTACTGACGCCGCCTCACGTGCCAACGGATTTTCTACGGTTTTTGTAGCCCTATACCGCATAACAGGTCATGTGACTTCTTTATAAAACTTTTCATTGGTTCATTTTACTTTTGGTTTCCTAAAGATGGAAGGCTTGGTCATATGACCTAAAAATAACACTTTTCATTGGTTTAGAACATTTTTTTTTCCCAAACGATGAAAGCCCCACCTTGTTTCTGGATCATTCAGACTGAAGCTGGCATCAGCATGAGAGCACCACCATCTCGTGGCTCCGTCGTGGTCATTCCGCGAGCAATCATGGCAGCCGCTCCCCACCGGAAGCCTGCGGGAGTCGGGGGCCCCCAAGACTTTTGTACAATCTTCACGGCTGAGGGGACGCTTTTCGAGAATGGAGCCCAAGCCCTAGCAGGCAAGCGTCCGAGTTCCAAAGTGTCCCAGGGCTATTTCAGTGGACCAGGCCCAAAACCGAGGAGCCGTCCGCCATTTTAAGAGCCATGTGGCAGCCGCCTATCGCTGCACTGCAAGAGTGGGAGCACCTCAACAACATGGTGAGCGAGACGCTGTAGCCGCAAGAGCGGGCGCAACTCAGCTAGATGGCCGCCACCTGGGGAGGCCCGTTCACGCCGCCTCCCCCACGCCCCCCCCGGGCCGACGCACGCCAATTTTCGGAGTAGCATTGTAGGATACCAAAACCAGTGCGGCAGTTTACTGGACATCACCTGGGTGCCTATCGTACATGTTGTGTCAGCCATGTGACACTGGACACAGACCGCTACTGATGAGGCCTCCCCCCGCACCACCCGGGACGCCCCACGCTGTTTTTCTGTGCTGCATTGTAGGATCCCTAAACCAGTGCGGCACCCAGGCGACATCACCTGGGTGCCGTCCAGAACTCTGCACGTTGTGCTGCCTTGGGACTATTCGCACAACAGACCGCTACTGACGAGGCCTCCCCCCGCCCCACCCGGGACGCCCCACGCCAATTTTCGGAGCAGCATTGTAGGATCCCTAAACCAGTGCGGCACCCAGGCGACATCACCTGGGTGCCGTCCAGAACTCTGCACGTTGTGCTGCCTTGGGACTATTTGCACAAAAGACAGCTTCTAACCATTGTTGCTTTTTGTGTTGAGAAATGTTTAAATGTTTTTAGTTTTTGTTCCGTTCGTTAAAGTTAGTAGTTAATAAAGTTTTATAACCTTACTTTGTTGGAGTGTTATCTATTTTTTTATAAACGGGTGAATGGGGCCTTTAATCGGGTTATTGTCATGTGTGGGCTTTGGAAGTGTGCTGCTGCAGGATCGGACATTTCAAACTCAAATGCACGTTCTTTTTCTTACCTTTCCGAAGCATGGAGCGCAATAGCAGGCAGAGAAAGGGTGATGCACGTGTTGAACACTACCTGACCTGGCAAGTTGCTGGCAGTGCCCCCCCGCCCGCTCCTGAAAGAGGGCACACACACACCGCCGCCCCGAGTACTTCACAAATCTTTAAAAGACCATGCGCTTGTTCATGAGGCTTAAATGGTTTATCACCTCTTCTAGAACCCCTGCATCGACCCTCTGACGTTTCATGGAAAAATTACCTTGTAACACAATACCAAGCCCTGTCAGCTGAAACCCCCAAGGAATCGTGGGGCATATTATCAAGGGGGTTTATCTCCGCTTTTTTGGCTTTAAAAGCCATGAAAGCGGAGATAAAATTATTTCCCTATTACCAAGCTGTCGCTAACACCAGTTAGTGACAGCTAAAAGGAGATAGCGACCATCTTGGGCCCCGCTTTGCATGTCAGTGATACTTATCACTAATGACATGCAAAGTGGCGTGCCAAGATGTTAGCGACTGGAAACAGTCCCTAACATCGCTACCTTCTATTACCAACTTTTGGAGATATTCGCGCTAAGGGCGAATATCTTCAAAATCTAACACCTGCCCTGAGCAGTTCTTAGCCATGTTATCCAATGGGAGGTGGATAACATGGCTAAGAGCATTAGGTCGATAATACATGAATATCGCTGACTTTTCTGCGATAATAGCAAGGTTTATCTGCGATAAAAATCGCCGATGTGCGGCGATAATTTTTGTCTCTAAACAAGTTAGAGACAAAAATTATCGCTAGTTGTTCATAATATGCCCCCGGGTTTTTGCTTGCAGAAATCGGGAGGCGGGAGACTAGCACTGAAATCAGTACTCACACGCCTGAATCAGGAGGATTGGCATGTCTGAATTCTCTACAGCTGGGGCCATAAACTACATCCGCAGGGTTAGGTGATAGCCTGGGACCAGCCTGGCATCTAAAATGGCTGCCGTGCACGACAAAATTGTGGCATTCGAAAAAAGGCAAGATGGCGCAGCCGCTGGAAGAGATGTATCAACATATATCAGCCTCCTCAGCCACCCTCAGGAAACATAGGGGATTAGGATACGTCTCCCGCACCCCCTTATACCTAGTACTTTAATTAACGAAGCACAAAATGGCGAATTCCCGTTTCGCTACCAGTTTGCGGCCCAGTTCGCGGCCCGTGAAGCGCTTCTACCGTGAAAAATCATTTTTTTTTTTATTTTCCCCACGGGACCCTTTAATAACCCCAACAACATTCCTAGGGGGTCAAGAGGGGGATACCTTGCCCCCTTTCATTAAATTCCCCCTTAGTTTTTCACCTTTTCTTCTCTCTCGATCCTACCGAGAGACAAGATGGCGGCCGCTCCGGACTGTCACGCAGCAAAAAAAAAAAAAAGCTCACGCACAGCCGCTGGAAGAGATGTATCAACATATATCAGCCTCCTCAGCCACCCTCAGAAAACATAGGGGATTAGGATACGTCTCCCGCACCCACTTATAACTAGTAATTTAATTAACGAAGCAGAAAATGGCGAATTCCCGTTTCGCTACCAGTTCGCGGCCGCGCTTCTACCGTGAAAAATCATTTTTTTTTATTTTCCCCACGGGACCCTTTAATAACCCCAACAACATTCCTAGGGGGTCAAGAGGGGGATACCGTGCCCCCTTTCATTAAATTCCCCTTTCGTTTTCCACCTCTTCTTCTCTCTCGATCCTACCGAGAGACAAGATGGCGGCCGCTCCGGACTGTTTAGAATGTTGACAGACACCGGAGAGCCAATCAGCTTTCTGCGCGCAAAGTTCCGATAAGCGAAAAGTAAGCGGACCGGATCGCTGCCCAGAGCGCTGTTACAGATATATATCTTGGTTTGAACGTTAATTTCTCAAAAACTACTGGAGCACATATATTGAGACCTAGCAAAGGCACATCGGGCTAACAGTCCCTACAATTTTGCCAAGTTTCGTGCAAATCCATTCAGCCGTTCGAGCTAAAAGTGAGTCCAACCGCCCTATGGAAAACTCAATGCAAAAAACGCGTTTTGGGACCCCCCTTTTTTCTCAGCCCCCCCTTGACGAAACCCCACCAAATTTTTAGGGGCTGCTCAGAAACAAAATGTGCCATTTTCCTGAAAATTTCAGCCGATTCCGTCCACAAACGCCAAAGTTATTAGACATAGAATTTTCAAAAGTCCCATAGAGAAAAAATTCTAACTATATATACCTACTGGCGATAGCCAGTAGGTAATATATATATATATATATATATATATATATATATATATATATATATATATATATATATATATATATATATATATATTAACTACTGGCGGTCGCCAGTAGGTAGTTATAGTTAGGATTTTTTTCAATGTTAAATCTCAAAATTCTATTTGGAATAACTTTGGCACCGGTTGACGAATCTGCCTGAAAATTTCCTGAAAATGGCCTCGTCGAGCTCCAGTCCTTCCCTGAAAGTTTGGGGGGGATACGTCAAGCGGGGGCCGAGATAAAAGGGGGGTCCCAAAACGCATTTTCCCCATGTTAATTTCCATAGGGCGGTCAATTTCACTTTTAGCCCGAACGGCTGAATGGATTTACACCAAACTTGGCAAAATTGTAGGGACTTGTAGCCCGATGTGCCTTTGCTATGTCTCAAGATATGTGCTGCAGTGGATTTTGAGTAATTTAGGTTCAAAAAAATATATATATCTATAGGCGCTCTCCGGTGCGCGCACTTGAGTGCGCTCCTGGCGCGACACGCGACTTGCGCGCAGAAAGCTGATTGGCTCTTGGGTGTCTGTAAACATTCTAAACAGTCTGGAGCGGCCGCCATCTCGTGTCTCGGTAAAATCGAGACACAAGGGGTTTGAAAAAAAAAGGGGCAAATGACCATAAGGGGGAAGAGTAGACCCCCTCTGACCCCCTAGGTTTGATGTAGGGACTAAAATAGGGTCCTGCAGGGCATTAAAAAATTTTTTTCGTTTTGCGCGGGGGAAGCGCATGGTACGCGCACCGGCGAAGCACGGGGAAAATCCAGGACCATATTTATGAAGGCCTTGCGCTGTTAGTTTTGCGCCTCCTGTGCGTCAATTTTTGTGACGCACCAGCGGTGTAAAAAAATGCGCATTGTTATGCAATATTTAAAAAGTGACGCATCTATCTAGATGCGTCACTTTTTAAATATAGTGCAACGAGGCACATTTTATTACACTGCTGGTGTTATGCGTCACTTTTCTGTGCGCACTCCTTATGACATTCCAGATGTGTCATATTTAATGTATGACGAATCATGTTGCAAGGAGTTACAGATACGTCAGTATTTCTGACATATCTGTAAACATAAAAGTGATGCGAGGCAGGTGCAAGATTTTGACGCAACAGCATCCTAAAAGTGACGCAGAGAAATCTTATAGATTTCAGTACGTCGTTATTACCAAGCTTTTTGCGGGGGAATGCCCCCTTTGCATACATTATACCTGACGCAGATATAATGTGGCGCAGAGTTTTAAAAAGTGACCCATGTACCTAGATGCGTCACTTTTTAAAAATGGCGTCAGGTATAATGCATGCAGAGGGGGTGTTCTCCCGCAAAAAGCTTTGTACTAGCGACGCAGTGAAATCTTTGAGATTTCACTGCGTCAGTTTTAGGATGCTGTTGCGTCAAAATCTTGTGCCTGCTTTACAGCAGGTGTTAGACTGAGGCAAGACCTTTCACATGCTGCTTTCCCCATTTGAAAGGACACATTACTGGAGTTGCGTCACTTTTGTGACGCACTCCAGCAATGCGTTACTTGGAATGTCATAAGGAGTGCGCACAGAAAAGTGACGCATCGCACCAGTGGTGTAAAAAAATGTGCCTCGTTGCGTTATATTTAAAAAGTGACGTATCTAGGTAGATGGGTCACTTTTTAAAATCAAGCGCCACATTATATCTGCGTGAGGTATAATGCATGCAGAGGGGGTGTTCCCCCACAAAAAGCTTTGTAATAGCGACGCAGTGAAATGTTTGAGATTTCACTGCGTCACTTTTAGGATGCTGTTGCATCCTTTAAATATAGTGCAACGAGGCACATTTTATTACACTGCTGGTGTGATGCGTCACTTTTCTGTCCACAGTCCTTATGACATTCCAGATGTGTCATATTTAATGTATGACGAATCATGTTGCAAGGAGTTACAGATACGTCAGTATTTCTCACATATCTGTAAACATGAAAGTGACGCGAGGCAGGCGCAAGATTTTGACGCAACAGCATCCTAAAAGTGACGCAGAGAAATCTCATAGATTTCAGTACGTCGTTATTACCAAGCTTTTTGCGAGGGATTGCCCCCTCTGCATACATTATACCTGATGCAGATACAATGTGGCGCAGAGTTTTAAAAAGTGACCCATGTACCTAGATGCGTCACTTTTTAAAAAATAGTGTCAGGTATAATGCATGCAGAGGGGGTGTTCCTTGCAAAAAGCTTGGTAATAATGACGCAGTGCGTCACTTTTAGGATGCTGTTGCGCCAAAATCTTGCGCCTGCTTCACAGCAAACCTTTCACATGGTGCTTTTTCCATGTGAAAGGACACATTACTGGAGTTGCGTCACTTTTGTGACGCACTCCTGCAATGCGTTACTTTTGTGTTTACAGATATGTCAGAAATACTGACATATCTGTAACTCCTTGCGAATTGATTAGTCATATATTAAATATGACATATCTGGAATGTCATAAGGAGTGCGTCCAGAAAAGTGACGCATCGCTGTTTTCACGTAGCGATGCGTCACTTTTCAGAAATGAGGCCTCCAGTTTATTCACTGTGTCATAACTTTCTTTTCTAACACTCACCTTCTTTCATTCCTCCTACTTCACTTCCTTTCACCTCTCATACCTTTCTGTTCTTTCTTACTCATTCTCCTTTCAATTATCAATGCACTATATTTCACTTACTCTTCATTTTTTAAGAATATAGCTCTTTGATGAGAATTGGAGGTAGTTCTGAAAAGAACTTTTGGTTTTCTTCTTTTAACTGAACAGGAACAAAAACAGGGAATAGAAACAGCTCAACAGGAGCAAAAAGAAAAGAAAAAAATTAGGGGTGGGAAGGGCAGCGATGGTTCTCCAATGCCCGAACCATGAGCAGGACACTTTGCTCCCCATAGGTGAGGAGTTGATTGCAGTATCTGCATCTGACGACCCCATGGTTAAATGCAGGTTGAATGTTTGCTACCTGCTCCTGTGATTGTTCTCTTCCAGAAGAAGTTGCTCCTCCTGTTGATGTAGAGGCCCCATCTCTGGGAACCTCTTGTGCCAGAGCCCTGACACTTTCCCGGGCAAAATTCTGGGGGTGCCTCCTCTCCACATGGCGAATCATGGTGAAGTTGCCAAAAGAGTATTTTTTTGGGGGGTTACCCCGTGACAGGACCTGTTTGCAGATCCTGCACTCTACTTTTGGTGCATTCACCTTCTTCTGGTCTGCTGGAAACTTAAAAAATTTCCAGATGAAATGTTCTTTGACCTTCGGCTGAGGAGGCTCTTCATCAATGAAATCATTGGAGTCATCTTCACTGCTGGATGGTCTGGCAGCCATGATTAATCAAGGAATATGGAGCAGCAAAAAAGGCAGGTCTTTCAGTCACAAAAGTGAAAGAAGAAGTGAAGGAAATGGGTGGGGATTTCATTCATTGTAAAAAAAAACTGTTAGCAACCAATGAAAAGTGTTATTTTAGGGTCACATGACCCGACGCGTTTACGCTGCGCGCTCCGGAGCACTTCCGGTGCGTTTACGCAGCGCGATCGTAGGCGCTTCCGGGGCGCAAACGTGGCGCGATCGTAGGCGCTTTTGCGTGCGTTTATGCACCGCGAACGTAGGCGCTTCCGAGGGCACTTACGTTGCGCGCCGAAGTGACGTCATCAATCTTTTATAGAAATGCATAATCATTTTCCTTATTAAAAAAAACTAATTTTATTTGTATGGTACGAAATGTTTTGCATTATTATTAACTTTTCATTCATATTTTTTTTCACGAACGACAGTTGCGCTCTGGGTGCGCTTTCAGATGAGCTCTCGGAAAAGCTTACCGGAGAGCTTAGCTGAAAGCTTCCCGGAGCGCGCACCCGGAGCGCAAAAGAAAAAAATTATATAAAAAAAATGAATACTTAAAAAAAAACAGCAAATTGTAAAAAAAAAAAAAAGGTTAGAAACTCGATATACAAAGGAATTAGCATTTAAAAAACCTATGAAATTCACTGAAAAAACCATAGGTTTCACACCAGTTATAGTTAGGAATTAGCATTTAAAAAACCTATTAAATTCACTGAAAAAACCATAGGTTTCACACCAGTTATAGTTAGCTGGAAATTTTACTGATATAAAACCATTGAAATTCCCACGTTATAGTTAGATGGACTCACTATAACTTGCGCGTGCAATGCACTGCTGATGATGTCTTATTAAGCCAGTTAACCAATCAATTTTTAAAAACCATCCATTTAGACACTTATTTAAACATTTATTCTTCCATCAACTTTTACATATACATATATAAAATATATTTATTTTTCAGAAAGACACACATTCACTGGATGGTGTCATCAGTGATGTCATGAGTGATGTCACTGACCATGTCATGAGTGATGTAATATGTGATGTCATCAGCAGTGCATTGCACGCGCAAGTTATAGTGAGTCCATCTAACTATAACGTGGGAATTTCAATGGTTTTATATCAGTAAAATTTCCAGCTAACTATAACTGGTGTGAAACCTATGGTTTTTTCAGTGAATATATATATAGATAGATAGATAGATAGATAGATAGATAGATAGATATATATATATATTCACTGAAAAAACCATAGGTTATAGACCATATATAGTTAGGAATTAGCATTTACAAAACCTTGAAAATTCACTGAAAAAACCATGGGTTATAGACCATCTATAGTTAGGAATTAGCATTTACAAAACCTTATTTTACTCACACAAAACCATTGAAATTTCATATATAGTTAGTTGCACTAACTATATATCGCGCACCCGCAATCCACTGCTGATCATGTCACATATTACATTATTCATGACATGATCAGTGACATCACTGATGACATCACTGATGACATCACTGATGACATCTCAAATGACATCACTGATGACATCACTGATGACATCACTGATGACATCTCAAATGACATCACTGATGACATCACTGATGACAACATCCAGTGACTGTATGTTTCCAAAAAGTCAAAATATGTCTTACATATTGAAGAATGAGTGGATGTATAAGCGTCTGGATGAAGAATTTAGTAGGTGCATGACTGACTGTATGAAAGAGTGATTAAATGTGTCTCACTGAGTGCATGGGTTAGTGACTAAACTGTCTTAATTTGTGCATCAGTATGTTTGTTGTTGTGTAAGCTGCTGCAAGTGTTGATCAGTAGCTATAAGAGTGGCCATATGGGTTATTGATTGGTTGCCCAAGTATTTGAATGGGAGGCTGAGTGTGTGTGTGGGTGGCTGGGAGGTGCGTGACTCTGTGCATAGATGTGTAAGCAGTTGATTCACTAGGAGTATGAGTTCAAGAGTGCATGTGGAAACAGCTATATGGGCGGTTGACTGTGCATGGGTGTGTTGGTGAGTGAATGGATTTCTCATTGCTACATGTGCAAGTAAGTACGTATGTAAAACACAATACATGTGAGAGTTGACATATATAAATAACTGAACATAAGAGCCAGTGAATGTGTGAGTGGCTGTATCGATCACTGTGAGCTTGTATCAGGGATTATATAAGAGAGTAAATATGTGTTATTATATGTTTGAATAAGTAAGATGTGTATAACTGTATAGTTGAGGAAATGGAGGTGTGATTGATTCTTTGCATGACTGACTAGGTGTGTAAGTAACTCCATGGATGAGTGACAGTCTGTGAGTGTCTGTTTATACTGAGTGTATGTAAGGTTATATTAGAGTCTGAAGAGGTTCATTGTATTATCACATGAGTGATGTGATCAGTGATGACAAATGAGATGTCATCAGTGATGTCATTTGAGTTGTCATCAGTGATGTCATCAGTGATGTCATTTGAGATGTCATCAGTGATGTCATTTGAGTTGTCATCAGTGATGTCATCAGTGATGTCATTTGAGATGTCATCAGTGATGTCATCAGTGATGTCACTGACCATGTCATGAATGATGTAATATGTGACATCATCAGCAGTGGATTGCGGGTGCGCGATATATTGTTAGCGCTTCTAACTATATATGGAATTTCAATGGTTTTATGCGAGTAAAATAAGGTTTTGTAAATGCTAATTCCTAACTATATATGGACTATAACCTATGGTTTTTTCATTGAATTTTCAAGGTTTTGTAAATGCAAATTCCTAACTATATATGGACTATAACCTATGGTTTTTTCTGTGAATTTCATTGGTTTTTTAATAGCAAATATGAAAAGCTTTAAAATGTCAAGTACGTGATAGATAAAAACATTTTCGTATTTATCCACGCTGATGTGCTTTGAACGCTGCACCCCCCCCCCCTCCCCTCTTTTGTCTTAATAGTACTCTCTCTTTGCAGATACTGAAGGGTAGTTAACGCAGGCCTTTACCCCCGTTGTAATCCGTCGTGCCTGCTTGTCTCTCCATTTGATTGATTATTATCCAAGCATTTACTGTTTTTCAATTGATTCTCTTTGGTTCATTCTCTATTTACAAACAAGCACAAAGTCGCAATCCTCTGTTTAGTCTTTGCAGATCGTGAAAAATCGTGTAAAAAAATAAAAGTAATCGAGCAAAATCAGTAGGCCACTAATTGGATCTCTTTTTGACCTCGCTAAAATAGAAATATTATAAACAACCCTTCATGAGAAATACGAAAATAGTGAGATGAACTGAGCTCCACACCATGAGGGCTGCAAGACAGCTCGGCTCCGTCACCCACCCCGGCCAAAATAACGACAAACCCTATGCAAATATTAAAAATATAGACAACACACCAGCAAAGAAACAGGGTAAAACATTTTATTAAATAACTATTTACATAACGTTGGTTTATAAGATGATGTCAGTAGTGGACCGATGTGTGAATAGGTCGGAAGCAGCACAAGGCGCCAAGATCCGGATGGAAAGTCCTGGATATTGGGTGCCATAGTTCAGAGTTCTGAGTTTGAGCCTTTTTCAATGCCTGTGCTTTGTTGTTTCCCCTCCATCAAAAACAAAAAAAATATATAAAACTGTGCAAAAATACAAAAAAAACAAAAAATGTTTACAAAAGCAGTGCTTGTAAGACTGTCTGAAGCTTATTTCCACCTACTGCAGCTTCACTATTCCAAAGTAAGTGAGGGTCGTTTGTGGACCTGACTGCATTTGAAAACAATGTTATATGGTACCTCCCTAAACCGCTTGACGGAGGCCCCCGAGGGGCGGTGTGATGACACGGACTCGGAGAAGACGCTTGGCTCCGACCCCCTCCCCAAGTCTTATAGCACTGGTGTAGCCTGAGATCGCCCCCGACATAGGCGGCCGGCTCCCGGGGTCCGGCGGAACTTTTTACCTTTTGATGACTCTTCTATTCTGGACTTTGTCCCACAATCCGTTCGACCTGAAGACACGCTGTAGTGGGGCGCCCCTTTACCGTTTTAGTTGCCATTCCGCCCGCTTTTGCTACACTGTGCCTCTTCCGCCATTCAGCTGTTTACCGCCCGCTCTTGCGACTACAGCGTCTCGCTCACCATGTAGTTAAGTTGCTCCCGCTCTTGCGGTGCAGCGATAGGCGGCTGCCACAGGACTCTCAAAATGGCGGCCGGCTCTTCGGTTTTGGGCCTGGTCCACTAAAATGGCCCTGGGACACCTTGGAACTCGGACGCTTCCCTGATAAGGCTTGGGTCCCATTCTCGAAAAGCGTCCCCTCAGCCGTGAAGATTCTACAAAAGTCTTGGGGGCCTCCGACTCCCGCAGGCTTCTGGTGGGGAGCGGCTGCCATGATTGCTCGTGGAATGGCCACGACGGAGCTACGAGATGGTAGTGGTCTCATGCTGACGCCAGCTTTAGTCTGAAACATCCAGAAACACTATAGACTACCAATTCGATCAGTTCCGGTAGCGCCCCAACATGACCCGGAAGAGAAGAATTTGCCCTCCCCTCTTTGACTGATGGTTCTTGTTGCCTGTCCCCTCTGTTGTCATTTAACAGAACTTTTTGGACTGCTGAAAGGGGTTGTGTTCTGAACGCTGGTTGGTGGAGACATTTAGACTATATTCTTGACCTACGTTGTCGCGTAATGCGTTTTATGACACGCCGCGTTAGCGCACCCGGAAGTGATCCGAGGCGCGGCGCGCAGCGCGTAACGTAAGCATAACAGGTCATGTGACTTGTTAATAAAACTTTTCATTGGTTCATTTTACTTTTGTTATTTTAATGATGAAAAGCTTGGTCATATGACCTAAAAATTACGCTTTTTATTTTTTTCGAACATTTTTTTTTTTCAAACATATGTTATAATATTCCAGGCTAATGTACTTTCCCGGAAAATTTACAACTATCCTGCAAGTAAAATATATTCCTTTTTCGAGAAAAAGGGCGTTTCTTCGTTCCATGACGGAGCCGTTGAGTAAGAGAGACTCGGCCTGCTGTCTTAGTCGCCGATACGCCTGATTATCAGATTCTTATCGATCACTTTATGTTGCAGAAATGAAAAACACAACTGCCCTTGACCATTTATCTTTACTGCGTTCCTACATATTATACCTTTTATCCGTCATGTAATCGGACTGCTTTATTTCACTTGCCTTTTACTGATTCGAAAACAGTGACTAAAAGTAAAAACTTTACCAATGTAAATACTACTACCGTGTTTTGTTTTAAAAACCTTTATTGTGAAAATATCAGTATACAAATACGGGCCTATAACCACGTGGGCCGGCCACGGAGCAAACTGAAATCGTATAAGATGAGGAGACATTTACACTGTAGAGGAACGTAACGAGCGGGCCATTAGGTTGCAAGAACTAAGGTGTCTAACAGTTGCGGAATCGGTGGACGTACATTTTGTAATTAAAATAAGACAGGGCCACTTACAGTAACATTTTCTAGATATACATTTGCGGGCAAGGAGTTACGAGTCCCATTTATACCGGCGCCATTTTGGGCGAGGCCGGGCAGGTCCAAGATATAGTCAAAATGTCTTCACCAACAATCGGCCAGACCAGAACCCCTTTCGGCCCTTTATGCTACAAGATGGTGTCTTCCATTCAGAAAATATTGTTGGCAGCATTTTGAAAGGAAAGATAAACAGCCGTTCTCCTAGTGAGTCTCACATTGTTACATTTAGGAAGAATGTTGAAGAATAATATGTGGAAAATCTGAAGCCATTTTTCTACAAACTCTCAATCAGCCTAAGTCATGGGCGATCTTTGTCCACACCAGGGCAATAGTGAAGCTGCAGCAGGTGCAAAGGAGCTTCAGACAGTCTTACAAGCACTGCTTTTCTAAACATTTTTTTGTATTTTTGCACAGTTTTATATATTCTTTTTTGTTTTTGATGGAGGGGAAACAACAAAAAACAGGCATTGAAAAAAGCTCAACAGTGCAGGGCGCCTTGTGCTGCTTCCGACCTATTCACACATCGGTCCCCTACTGACATCACCTCATAAGCCAACGGGGCACCCCACACTGACTTTCGGCGCAGCATTGTAGGATGGCCACACCAGTGCGGCAACTTGCTGGACACCACCTCGGTGCCATCCGGATCTCGGAGCGTTCGAGTCACTGTACCGCAAGAGTGACCGGAACTCAGCTGGTCACGCCGTCTTTCGGCGCAGCATTGTAGGATGGCCACACCAGTGCGGCAACTTGCTGGACACAACCTCGGTGCCATCCGGATCTCGGCGCGTTCGACTCACTGTACCGCAAGAGTGACCGGAACTCTGCTGGACCCGCCGTCTTTCGGCGCAGCATTGTAGGATGGCCACACCACTGCAGCAATTTGCTGGACACCACCTTGGGCAACAGTGAAACTGCAGCAGGTGCAAATAAGCTTCAGATAGTCTTACAACCACAGCTCAGAACTCTCAACTATGGCACTCAATATCCAGGACTTGCCATTCGGATCTTGGCGCCTTGTGCTGGTTCCGACCTATTCACACATCGGTCCACTACTGACATCACCTCATAAGCCAACGGGGCACCCCACGCCGACTTTCGGCACAGCATTGTAGGATGGCCACACCAGTGCAGCAACTTGCTGGACACAACCTCGGTGCCATCCGGATCTCGGCGCGTTCGACTCACTGTACCGCAAGAGTGACCGGAACTCAGCTGGACACGCCGTCTTTCGGCGCAGCATTGTAGGATGGCCACACCAGTGCAGCAACTTGCTGGACACAACCTCGGTGCCATCCGGATCTCGGCGCGTTCGACTCACTGTACCGCAAGAGTGACCGGAACTCAGCTGGACACGCCGTCTTTCGGCGCAGCATTGTAGGATGGCCACACCAGTACGGCAATTTGCTTGACACCACCTCGGTGCCATCCGGATCTCAGCGCGTTGTGCTGCCTTCGGCCTATTCGCACATCGGTCCGCTACTGACGCCGCCTCACGTGCCAACGGATTTTCTACGGTTTTTGTAGCCCTATACCGCATAACAGGTCATGTGACTTCTTTATAAAACTTTTCATTGGTTCATTTTACTTTTGGTTTCCTAAAGATGGAAGGCTTGGTCATATGACCTAAAAATAACACTTTTCATTGGTTTAGAACATTTTTTTTTCCCAAACGATGAAAGCCCCACCTTGTTTCTGGATCATTCAGACTGAAGCTGGCATCAGCATGAGAGCACCACCATCTCGTGGCTCCGTCGTGGTCATTCCGCGAGCAATCATGGCAGCCGCTCCCCACCGGAAGCCTGCGGGAGTCGGGGGCCCCCAAGACTTTTGTACAATCTTCACGGCTGAGGGGACGCTTTTCGAGAATGGAGCCCAAGCCCTAGCAGGCAAGCGTCCGAGTTCCAAAGTGTCCCAGGGCTATTTCAGTGGACCAGGCCCAAAACCGAGGAGCCGTCCGCCATTTTAAGAGCCATGTGGCAGCCGCCTATCGCTGCACTGCAAGAGTGGGAGCACCTCAACAACATGGTGAGCGAGACGCTGTAGCCGCAAGAGCGGGCGCAACTCAGCTAGATGGCCGCCACCTGGGGAGGCCCGTTCACGCCGCCTCCCCCACGCCCCCCCCGGGCCGACGCACGCCAATTTTCGGAGTAGCATTGTAGGATACCAAAACCAGTGCGGCAGTTTACTGGACATCACCTGGGTGCCTATCGTACATGTTGTGTCAGCCATGTGACACTGGACACAGACCGCTACTGATGAGGCCTCCCCCCGCACCACCCGGGACGCCCCACGCTGTTTTTCTGTGCTGCATTGTAGGATCCCTAAACCAGTGCGGCACCCAGGCGACATCACCTGGGTGCCGTCCAGAACTCTGCACGTTGTGCTGCCTTGGGACTATTCGCACAACAGACCGCTACTGACGAGGCCTCCCCCCGCCCCACCCGGGACGCCCCACGCCAATTTTCGGAGCAGCATTGTAGGATCCCTAAACCAGTGCGGCACCCAGGCGACATCACCTGGGTGCCGTCCAGAACTCTGCACGTTGTGCTGCCTTGGGACTATTTGCACAAAAGACAGCTTCTAACCATTGTTGCTTTTTGTGTTGAGAAATGTTTAAATGTTTTTAGTTTTTGTTCCGTTCGTTAAAGTTAGTAGTTAATAAAGTTTTATAACCTTACTTTGTTGGAGTGTTATCTATTTTTTTATAAACGGGTGAATGGGGCCTTTAATCGGGTTATTGTCATGTGTGGGCTTTGGAAGTGTGCTGCTGCAGGATCGGACATTTCAAACTCAAATGCACGTTCTTTTTCTTACCTTTCCGAAGCATGGAGCGCAATAGCAGGCAGAGAAAGGGTGATGCACGTGTTGAACACTACCTGACCTGGCAAGTTGCTGGCAGTGCCCCCCCGCCCGCTCCTGAAAGAGGGCACACACACACCGCCGCCCCGAGTACTTCACAAATCTTTAAAAGACCATGCGCTTGTTCATGAGGCTTAAATGGTTTATCACCTCTTCTAGAACCCCTGCATCGACCCTCTGACGTTTCATGGAAAAATTACCTTGTAACACAATACCAAGCCCTGTCAGCTGAAACCCCCAAGGAATCGTGGGGCATATTATCAAGGGGGTTTATCTCCGCTTTTTTGGCTTTAAAAGCCATGAAAGCGGAGATAAAATTATTTCCCTATTACCAAGCTGTCGCTAACACCAGTTAGTGACAGCTAAAAGGAGATAGCGACCATCTTGGGCCCCGCTTTGCATGTCAGTGATACTTATCACTAATGACATGCAAAGTGGCGTGCCAAGATGTTAGCGACTGGAAACAGTCCCTAACATCGCTACCTTCTATTACCAACTTTTGGAGATATTCGCGCTAAGCGCGAATATCTTCAAAATCTAACACCTGCCCTGAGCAGTTCTTAGCCATGTTATCCAATGGGAGGTGGATAACATGGCTAAGAGCATTAGGTCGATAATACATGAATATCGCTGACTTTTCTGCGATAATAGCAAGGTTTATCTGCGATAAAAATCGCCGATGTGCGGCGATAATTTTTGTCTCTAAACAAGTTAGAGACAAAAATTATCGCTAGTTGTTCATAATATGCCCCCGGGTTTTTGCTTGCAGAAATCGGGAGGCGGGAGACTAGCACTGAAATCAGTACTCACACGCCTGAATCAGGAGGATTGGCATGTCTGAATTCTCTACAGCTGGGGCCATAAACTACATCCGCAGGGTTAGGTGATAGCCTGGGACCAGCCTGGCATCTAAAATGGCTGCCGTGCACGACAAAATTGTGGCATTCGAAAAAAGGCAAGATGGCGCAGCCGCTGGAAGAGATGTATCAACATATATCAGCCTCCTCAGCCACCCTCAGGAAACATAGGGGATTAGGATACGTCTCCCGCACCCCCTTATACCTAGTACTTTAATTAACGAAGCACAAAATGGCGAATTCCCGTTTCGCTACCAGTTTGCGGCCCAGTTCGCGGCCCGTGAAGCGCTTCTACCGTGAAAAATCATTTTTTTTTTTATTTTCCCCACGGGACCCTTTAATAACCCCAACAACATTCCTAGGGGGTCAAGAGGGGGATACCTTGCCCCCTTTCATTAAATTCCCCCTTAGTTTTTCACCTTTTCTTCTCTCTCGATCCTACCGAGAGACAAGATGGCGGCCGCTCCGGACTGTCACGCAGCAAAAAAAAAAAAAAGCTCACGCACAGCCGCTGGAAGAGATGTATCAACATATATCAGCCTCCTCAGCCACCCTCAGAAAACATAGGGGATTAGGATACGTCTCCCGCACCCACTTATAACTAGTAATTTAATTAACGAAGCAGAAAATGGCGAATTCCCGTTTCGCTACCAGTTCGCGGCCGCGCTTCTACCGTGAAAAATCATTTTTTTTTATTTTCCCCACGGGACCCTTTAATAACCCCAACAACATTCCTAGGGGGTCAAGAGGGGGATACCGTGCCCCCTTTCATTAAATTCCCCTTTCGTTTTCCACCTCTTCTTCTCTCTCGATCCTACCGAGAGACAAGATGGCGGCCGCTCCGGACTGTTTAGAATGTTGACAGACACCGGAGAGCCAATCAGCTTTCTGCGCGCAAAGTTCCGATAAGCGAAAAGTAAGCGGACCGGATCGCTGCCCAGAGCGCTGTTACAGATATATATCTTGGTTTGAACGTTAATTTCTCAAAAACTACTGGAGCACATATATTGAGACCTAGCAAAGGCACATCGGGCTAACAGTCCCTACAATTTTGCCAAGTTTCGTGCAAATCCATTCAGCCGTTCGAGCTAAAAGTGAGTCCAACCGCCCTATGGAAAACTCAATGCAAAAAACGCGTTTTGGGACCCCCCTTTTTTCTCAGCCCCCCCTTGACGAAACCCCACCAAATTTTTAGGGGCTGCTCAGAAACAAAATGTGCCATTTTCCTGAAAATTTCAGCCGATTCCGTCCACAAACGCCAAAGTTATTAGACATAGAATTTTCAAAAGTCCCATAGAGAAAAAATTCTAACTATATATACCTACTGGCGATAGCCAGTAGGTAATATATATATATATATATATATATATATATATATATATATATATATATATATATATATATATATATATATATATATATATATATATATATATATATTACCTACTGGCGGTCGCCAGTAGGTAGTTATAGTTAGGATTTTTTTCAATGTTAAATCTCAAAATTCTATTTGGAATAACTTTGGCACCGGTTGACGAATCTGCCTGAAAATTTCCTGAAAATGGCCTCGTCGAGCTCCAGTCCTTCCCTGAAAGTTTGGGGGGGATACGTCAAGCGGGGGCCGAGATAAAAGGGGGGTCCCAAAACGCATTTTCCCCATGTTAATTTCCATAGGGCGGTCAATTTCACTTTTAGCCCGAACGGCTGAATGGATTTACACCAAACTTGGCAAAATTGTAGGGACTTGTAGCCCGATGTGCCTTTGCTATGTCTCAAGATATGTGCTGCAGTGGATTTTGAGTAATTTAGGTTCAAAAAAATATATATATCTATAGGCGCTCTCCGGTGCGCGCACTTGAGTGCGCTCCTGGCGCGACACGCGACTTGCGCGCAGAAAGCTGATTGGCTCTTGGGTGTCTGTAAACATTCTAAACAGTCTGGAGCGGCCGCCATCTTGTGTCTCGGTAAAATCGAGACACAAGGGGTTTGAAAAAAAAGGGGCAAATGACCATAAGGGGGAAGAGTAGACCCCCTCTGACCCCCTAGGTTTGATGTAGGGACTAAAATAGGGTCCTGCAGGGCATTAACATTTTTTTTTCGTTTTGCGCGGGGGAAGCGCATGGTACGCGCACCGGCGAAGCACGGGGAAAATCCAGGACCATATTTATGAAGGCCTTGCGCTGTTAGTTTTGCGCCTCCTGTGCGTCAATTTTTGTGACGCACCAGCGGTGTAAAAAAATGCGCATTGTTATGCAATATTTAAAAAGTGACGCATCTATCTAGATGCGTCACTTTTTAAATATAGTGCAACGAGGCACATTTTATTACACTGCTGGTGTTATGCGTCACTTTTCTGTGCGCACTCCTTATGACATTCCAGATGTGTCATATTTAATGTATGACGAATCATGTTGCAAGGAGTTACAGATACGTCAGTATTTCTGACATATCTGTAAACATAAAAGTGATGCGAGGCAGGTGCAAGATTTTGACGCAACAGCATCCTAAAAGTGACGCAGAGAAATCTTATAGATTTCAGTACGTCGTTATTACCAAGCTTTTTGCGGGGGAATGCCCCCTTTGCATACATTATACCTGACGCAGATATAATGTGGCGCAGAGTTTTAAAAAGTGACCCATGTACCTAGATGCGTCACTTTTTAAAAATGGCGTCAGGTATAATGCATGCAGAGGGGGTGTTCTCCCGCAAAAAGCTTTGTACTAGCGACGCAGTGAAATCTTTGAGATTTCACTGCGTCAGTTTTAGGATGCTGTTGCGTCAAAATCTTGTGCCTGCTTTACAGCAGGTGTTAGACTGAGGCAAGACCTTTCACATGCTGCTTTCCCCATTTGAAAGGACACATTACTGGAGTTGCGTCACTTTTGTGACGCACTCCAGCAATGCGTTACTTGGAATGTCATAAGGAGTGCGCACAGAAAAGTGACGCATCGCACCAGTGGTGTAAAAAAATGTGCCTCGTTGCGTTATATTTAAAAAGTGACGTATCTAGGTAGATGGGTCACTTTTTAAAATCAAGCGCCACATTATATCTGCGTGAGGTATAATGCATGCAGAGGGGGTGTTCCCCCACAAAAAGCTTTGTAATAGCGACGCAGTGAAATGTTTGAGATTTCACTGCGTCACTTTTAGGATGCTGTTGCATCCTTTAAATATAGTGCAACGAGGCACATTTTATTACACTGCTGGTGTGATGCGTCACTTTTCTGTCCACAGTCCTTATGACATTCCAGATGTGTCATATTTAATGTATGACGAATCATGTTGCAAGGAGTTACAGATACGTCAGTATTTCTCACATATCTGTAAACATGAAAGTGACGCGAGGCAGGCGCAAGATTTTGACGCAACAGCATCCTAAAAGTGACGCAGAGAAATCTCATAGATTTCAGTACGTCGTTATTACCAAGCTTTTTGCGAGGGATTGCCCCCTCTGCATACATTATACCTGATGCAGATACAATGTGGCGCAGAGTTTTAAAAAGTGACCCATGTACCTAGATGCGTCACTTTTTAAAAAATAGTGTCAGGTATAATGCATGCAGAGGGGGTGTTCCTTGCAAAAAGCTTGGTAATAATGACGCAGTGCGTCACTTTTAGGATGCTGTTGCGCCAAAATCTTGCGCCTGCTTCACAGCAAACCTTTCACATGGTGCTTTTTCCATGTGAAAGGACACATTACTGGAGTTGCGTCACTTTTGTGACGCACTCCTGCAATGCGTTACTTTTGTGTTTACAGATATGTCAGAAATACTGACATATCTGTAACTCCTTGCAAATTGATTAGTCATATATTAAATATGACATATCTGGAATGTCATAAGGAGTGCGTCCAGAAAAGTGACGCATCGCTGTTTTCACGTAGCGATGCGTCACTTTTCAGAAATGAGGCCTCCAGTTTATTCACTGTGTCATAACTTTCTTTTCTAACACTCACCTTCTTTCATTCCTCCTACTTCACTTCCTTTCACCTCTCATACCTTTCTGTTATTTCTTACTCATTCTCCTTTCAATTATCAATGCACTATATTTCACTTACTCTTCATTTTTTAAGAATATAGCTCTTTGATGAGAATTGGAGGTAGTTCTGAAAAGAACTTTTGGTTTTCTTCTTTTAACTGAACAGGAACAAAAACAGGGAATAGAAACTGCTCAACAGGAGCAAAAAGAAAAGAAAAAAATTAGGGGTGGGAAGGGCAGCGATGGTTCTCCAATGCCCGAACCATGAGCAGGACACTTTGCTCCCCATAGGTGAGGAGTTGATTGCAGTATCTGCATCTGACGACCCCATGGTTAAATGCAGGTTGAATGTTTGCTACCTGCTCCTGTGATTGTTCTCTTCCAGAAGAAGTTGCTCCTCCTGTTGATGTAGAGGCCCCATCTCTGGGAACCTCTTGTGCCAGAGCCCTGACACTTTCCCGGGCAAAATTCTGGGGGTGCCTCCTCTCCACATGGCGAATCATGGTGAAGTTGCCAAAAGAGTATTTTTTTTGGGGGTTACCCCGTGACAGGACCTGTTTGCAGATCCTGCACTCTACTTTTGGTGCATTCACCTTCTTCTGGTCTGCTGGAAACTTAAAAAATTTCCAGATGAAATGTTCTTTGACCTTCGGCTGAGGAGGCTCTTCATCAATGAAATCATTGGAGTCATCTTCACTGCTGGATGGTCTGGCAGCCATGATTAATCAAGGAATATGGAGCAGCAAAAAAGGCAGGTCTTTCAGTCACAAAAGTGAAAGAAGAAGTGAAGGAAATGGGTGGGGATTTCATTCATTGTAAAAAAAAACTGTTAGCAACCAATGAAAAGTGTTATTTTAGGGTCACATGACCCGACGCGTTTACGCTGCGCGCTCCGGAGCACTTCCGGTGCGTTTACGCAGCGCGATCGTAGGCGCTTCCGGGGCGCAAACGTGGCGCGATCGTAGGCGCTTTTGCGTGCGTTTATGCGCCGCGAACGTAGGCGCTTCCGAGGGCACTTACGTTGCGCGCCGAAGTGACGTCATCAATCTTTTATAGAAATGCATAATCATTTTCCTTATTAAAAAAAACTAATTTTATTTGTATGGTACGAAATGTTTTGCATTATTATTAACTTTTCATTCATATTTTTTTTCACGAACGACAGTTGCGCTCTGGGTGCGCTTTCAGATGAGCTCTCGGAAAAGCTTACCGGAGAGCTTAGCTGAAAGCTTCCCGGAGCGCGCACCCAGAGCGCAAAAGAAAAAAATTATATAAAAAAAATGAATACTTAAAAAAAAACAGCAAATTGTAAAAAAAAAAAAAAGGTTAGAAACTCGATATACAAAGGAATTAGCATTTAAAAAACCTATGAAATTCACTGAAAAAACCATAGGTTTCACACCAGTTATAGTTAGGAATTAGCATTTAAAAAACCTATTAAATTCACTGAAAAAACCATAGGTTTCACACCAGTTATAGTTAGCTGGAAATTTTACTGATATAAAACCATTGAAATTCCCACGTTATAGTTAGATTGACTCACTATAACTTGCGCGTGCAATGCACTGCTGATGATGTCTTATTAAGCCAGTTAACCAATCAATTTTTAAAAACCATCCATTTAGACACTTATTTAAACATTTATTCTTCCATCAACTTTTACATATACATATATAAAATATATTTATTTTTCAGAAAGACACACATTCACTGGATGGTGTCATCAGTGATGTCATGAGTGATGTCACTGACCATGTCATGAGTGATGTAATATGTGATGTCATCAGCAGTGCATTGCACGCGCAAGTTATAGTGAGTCCATCTAACTATAACGTGGGAATTTCAATGGTTTTATATCAGTAAAATTTCCAGCTAACTATAACTGGTGTGAAACCTATGGTTTTTTCAGTGAATATATATATAGATAGATAGATAGATAGATAGATAGATAGATATATATATATATATATATTCACTGAAAAAAACATAGGTTATAGACCATATATAGTTAGGAATTAGCATTTACAAAACCTTGAAAATTCACTGAAAAAACCATGGGTTATAGACCATCTATAGTTAGGAATTAGCATTTACAAAACCTTATTTTACTCACACAAAACCATTGAAATTTCATATATAGTTAGTTGCACTAACTATATATCGCGCACCCGCAATCCACTGCTGATCATGTCACATATTACATTATTCATGACATGATCAGTGACATCACTGATGACATCACTGATGACATCACTGATGACATCTCAAATGACATCACTGATGACATCACTGATGACATCACTGATGACATCTCAAATGACATCACTGATGACATCACTGATGACAACATCCAGTGACTGTATGTTTCCAAAAAGTCAAAATATGTCTTACATATTGAAGAATGAGTGGATGTATAAGCGTCTGGATGAAGGATTTAGTAGGTGCATGACTGACTGTATGAGTGAGTGATTAAATGTGTCTTACTGAGTGCATGGGTTAGTGACTAATCTGTCTTAATTTGTGCATCATTATGTCTGTTGTTCTGTAAACTGCTGCATGTGTTGATCAATAGCTTTATGATTAAGTATATGGGTTATGGATTGGTTGCCTAAGTATTTGTATGGGAGACTGAGTGAGTGTGTGGGTGGCTGGGAGGTGTATGACTCTGTGCATAGATGTGTGAGCAGTTGATTCACTAGATGTATGGGTTCAAAAGTGCATGTGGAAACAGCTGTATGGGCGGTTGACTGTGTGCATGAGTGTATTGGTGAGTGAATGGATATCTCAGTGCTACATGTCAAAGTAAGTACATATGTAAAACACAGTACATGTGAGAGTTGACATATATAAATAACTGTGCATAAGAGCCAGTGAATTTGTGAGTGGCTGTATGGATCATTGTGAACTTGTATCAGGGATTGTATAAGAGAGTAAATATGTGTTAGTATATGTTTGAATAAGTAAGGTGTGTATAACTGTATAGTTGAGGAAATGGAAGTGTAATTGTTTCTTTGCATGACTGACTAGGTGTGTGAGTAACTCCATGGATGAGTGACAGTCTGTGAGTGTCTATTTACTCTGAGTGTATCTAAGATTATATTAGAGTCTGAAGAGGTTCACCGTATTATCACATGGATGATGTCATCAGTGATGTGATCAGTAATGTCAAATGAGATGTCATCAGTGATGTCATCAGTGATGTCATTTGAGATGTCATCAGTGATGTCATCAGTGATGTCATCAGTGATGTCACTGATCATGTCATGAATGATGTAATATGTGACATGATCAGCAGTGGATTGCGGGTGCGCGACATATAGTTAGTGCAACTAACTATATATGAAATTTCAATGGTTTTGTGTGAGTAAAATAAGGTTTTGTAAATGCTAATTCCTAACTATATATGGTCTATAACCCATGTTTTTTTCAGTGAATTTTCAAGGTTTTGTAAATGCTAATTCCTAACTATATATGGTCTATAACCTATGGTTTTTTCAGTGAATTTCAATGGTTTTTTATTAGCAAATATCAAAAGCTTTAAAATGTCAAGTACGTGGTAGGTAAAAACATTTTCGTGTTTATGCACGCTGATGTGCTTTGAACGCTGCCCCCCCCTCCTCTTTTCTTTTAGGAGTATTCTCTCTTTGCAGATAGTGAAGGGTAGGTAATGCAGGCCTTTGCCCCCGTTGTAACCCGTCGTGCCTGCTTCCCTCTCCATTTGATTGATTGTTGTCCTAGCATTTATTGTTTTGGAATTGGTTCTCTTTGGTTCATTCTCTATTTACAAACAAGCACAGAGTCGCAATACTCTGTTTAGTCTTTGCAGATAGTGAAAAATCGTTAAAAAAACAAAAGGAATCAATCAAAATCAGTAGGCCACTAATGGGATCTCTTTTTGACCTCGCTAAAATAGAAACATTATGAACAACCCCTTTTGAGAAATACGAAACTAGTGAGAGGAACTGAGCTCGACACCATGACGGCTGCAAGACAGCTCGGCTCCGCCGCCCACCCCACCCAAAATAACGACAAACCCTATGCAAATATTATAAATATATACAACACACCAGCAAAGTAACAGGTTAAAACGTTTTATTAAATAACTATTTACATGGCAGCCTGCTGCAACATCGATCCAAACAAGCCTTTGTATTTGGGGCTCAAAATCAACAAGTAACAGGGTAAAACGTTTTATTAAATAACTATTTACATGGCAGCCTGCTGCAACATCGATCCAAACAAGCCTTTGTATTTGGGGCTCAAAATCAACCATCAATAGTAAGATTTTCATAGGTGAGTGTAGGTTCATGGTTTTCCATCCACAGACTAAAAGCCTGGAGTGGGAGTGAAAGAACAATAACTAGGTAAGAAGGAAGGCAGAGGCTGTGGGAAGGACTCTGGATATGGTATGTTGCTTGGTCCCTGAGATGCTTCGATGTCACTGCCTTGCACAAATGGCATAAGTCCTGGATGTTGGGTGCCATAGTTGAGGGTTCCGAGCAGCGCTTGTAACACTGTCTGAAGCTTATTTGCACCTGCTGCAGCTTCACTATTCTCAAAGTAAGTGGGGGCTGTTTGTGGACCTGACTGCATTGGAAAACAATGTGATGCGGTGCCTCCCTGAACCGCTTGACGGAGGCCCCCGAGATAATAGCGCCTGCTCCACACCTTGTCCCACAATCCGTTTGACCTGAAGACACGTCCTGCGGTGCCCTGGTCTGACCATCACATATACCTGCGCCAGGAAACGGCGTGGGGTGCACTAGAAGGGAGAGGCGGCGCGAACGAGCCTCCCCCACCTCCCCAGGTGGAGGTTTCTCAGCTACACCCCAGCGCTTCACTCGACCAGCTGACTTGCGCCCGCTCTTGCGACACAGTGCCTCGCTCGGCCAGCTGAATTGCGCCTGCTCTTGCTATTACAACATCTCACCCGCCATCCAACGGAATTGCACCCAATCTTGCGGTACAGCGACAGGCAACTGCTACGGAGCTCACGAAATGGTGGTCGGCTCCACAGACTTGGGCCTGGCCTGCAAAGATGGCTCTGGGCCACCGTGGAACTCGGACGCTTGACTGCTAGGGCATGGGCCCCATTCCCAAAAGAGTCCCCTCAGCCTTGAAGATTCTACAACAGTCACCGGGACCCCCGACTCCCGCAGGCTTCCGGTGGGGAGCGGCTGCCATGATTGCTCGCGGAATGGCCACGACGGAGCCACGAGATGGTGGTGCTCTCATGCTGACGCCAGCTTCAGTCTGAAACATCCAGAAACACTGTAGACTACCAAATCGATCAGTTCCGGTGGAGCCCCAACGTGACCCGGTAGAGAAGAACTTGCCCTCCCCTCTTTGACTGATGGTTCTTATAGCCTGTCCCTTCTGTTGTCATTTAACAGAACTTTTTGGACTGCTGAAAGGGGTTGTGTTCCGACCGCTGGTTGGTGGAGACATTTTGACTATATTCTGGACCTGCGTTGTCGCGTAATGCGTCATATGACGCGCCGCGTTAGCGCACCCGGAAGTGCTCCGGTGCACGAGGCGCAGCTTCCCGGAAGCGATCCAGGGCGCGGCGCGCAGCGCGTAACGTAAGCATAACAGGTCATGTGACTTGTTAATAAAACTTTTCATTGGTTCATTTCACTTTTGTTTTTCTAATGATGGAAGGCTTGGTCATATGACCTAAAAATAACACTTGTCATTGGTTTCGAACATTTTTTTTTCCCAAATGATGAAAGCCCCACCTTTTTTTTTCTCACTCTGACTTGTAAAGCAAAGGACCCAGATGCATTTACAGCTTATCACTAACAATGTTCCAGGCTAATGTATTTTCCCAGGAAATTTACAACTGTCCTGCAAGTAAAATATTCCTATTTCGAGAAAAAGGGCGTTTCTTCGTCCCATGAGGGAACCGTTGAACAAAAGAGGCTCGACCTGCTGTCTTAGTCGCTGATAGGCATGAATATCGAATTCTTATCGATCACTTTATGTTGCAGGAGTGGAAAATACAACAGCCCTTGACCATTTATCTTTACTGCTTTCCTGCGTATTATACCTTTTAACCGTCATGTAATCGGGCTGCTTTATTTCACTTGCCTTTTACTGATTCGAAAACAGTGGCTATTTTTCAAAACTTTACCAATCTAGGTACTACTACCTTTTTTTGTTTTAAAAACCTTTATTGTGAAAATGTCAGTATAAAAATACGGGCCTATAACCACGTGGGCCGGCCACGGAGCAAACTGTAATCGTATATGATGAGGGGACATTTACACTGTAGAAGAACGTAACGTGCGGGCCATTAGCTTGCAAGAACTAAGGTGTCTAACAGTTGCGGAATCGGTGGACGTACATTTTATAATTAAAGTACGACAGGGCCAGTTACAATAAAATTATCTAGATATACATTTGCGGGCAAGTACCATGGGTGACGTTAATTCGAACTTTCAATAGTACAGTAATCAATAACACATCAGAACTTAATATCCATAGGGATGTCCAAATGTTCAATCAGTACTCGTCCCCGCCCGCCATGTGCTTCAAAACTGCATATGTATCTCGTGATATCAAGGCTGGGCAACCAGTACACAACAAGGAGTTACGAGTCCCATTTATACCGGCGCCATTTTGGGCGAGGCCGGGCAGGTCCAGGATATAGTCAAAATGTCTCCACCAACCAGCAGTCGGACCAGAACCCCTTTCAGCAGTCCAAAAAGGTTCCGTTAAATGACAACAGAAGAGATAGGCAACAAGAACAATCAGTCAAAAGAGGTGACGCTTTCGGGAATGGGGCCCATGCCCTAGCAGCCAAGCGTCCGAGTTCCAAGGTGTCCCAGGGCCATTTTAGTGGACCAGGCTCAAATCCAAAGAGCCGGTCACCATTTTGAGAGTCCTGTTGCAGCCGCCTATCGCTGCACCGCAAGAGCGGGCGGAACTCAGCTGGATGGCGGGTGAGACACTGTGCTGCAAGAGCGGGCGGAACTCAGCTGGACGGCGAGTGAAACGCTAAAAGGCGCCCCACTGCAGATGAGGTGCCTCCACCTGGGGAGGCGGGAGAGGCCTGTTTGTGCCGCCTCCCCCCCCACCCCCCGGGCACCCCACGCCGTCTTTCGGCGCAGAATTGTAGGATGGCCACACCAGTGCAACTTGCTGGACACCACCTCGGTGCCATCCGGATCTCGGCGCGTTGTGCTGCCTTCGGCCTACTGTAGCAGCAAGTGCGGACGCAACTCAGCTGGACGGCGAGTGAAACGGTAAGGGGTGCCCCACACCACCTCGGTGCCATCCGGATCTCGGCGCGTTGTGCTGCCTTCGGCCTACTGTAGCAGCAAGTGCGGGCGCAACTCAGCTGGACGGCGAGTGAGACGCTAAAAGGCGCCCCACTGCAGATGAGGTGCCTCCACCTGGGGAGGCGGGAGAGGCCTGTTTGTGCCGCCTCCCCCCCCCGGGCACCCCACGCCGTCTTTCAGCGCAGCATTGTAGGATTGCCACACCAGTACAACAACTTGCTGGACACCACCTCGGTGCCCTCCGGATCTCGGCACGTTGTGCTGCCTTCGGCCTATTCGCACATCGGTCCGCTACTGACGCCGCCTCACAGGCCAACGGATTTTGTAGGCTTTTTATAGCCCAAAGCCGCATAACAGGTCATGTGACTTCTTTATAAAACTTTTCATTGGTTCATTTTACTTTTGGTTTCCTAATGATGGAAGGCTTGGTCATATGACCTAAAAATAACACTTTTCATTGGATTGAAACATTTTTTTTTCCCAAATGATGAAAGCCCCACCTTATTTTTTCTCACTCTGCAGTCCAAAAAGATTCCGTTACATGACAACAGAGGGGACAGGCAACAAGAACCATCTGTCAAAAGAGGGGAGGGCAAGTTCTTCCCTACCGGGTCACGTTGGGGCTCCTCCGGAAGTCATCGAATTGGTAGTCTACAGTGTTTCTGGATGTTTCAGACTGAAGCTAGCGTCAGCATGAGAGTACCACCATCTCGTGGCTCTGTCGTGGCCATTCCGCAAGCAAATGTCCAAGTTCAAATGTGTCCCCGGGCCATTTTAGTGGACCAGGCCCAAATCCAAAGAGCCGGCCGCCATTTTAAGAATCCTGTGGCAGCCGCCTATCGCTGCACCGCAAGAGTGGGCGCAATTCAGCTGGATGGTGGGCGAGACGCTGTAGCCGCAAGAGCGGGCGCAACTCAGCTGAATGGCGGATGAGGCACAGTGCCGCAAGAGCGGGCGCAATTCAGCTGAAAGGTGACTGAAACGCTAAGGGGCGCCCCACTGCAGCAGAGGAGCCTCCACCTGGGGAGGCGAGGGAGGACCCTTCGTGCCGCCCCCCCCCCCCCCGGGGCGCCCCACGCCGTTTTTCGGCGCAGCATTGTAGGATGGCCAGACCAGTGCGGCAACTTACTGGTCACCACCTGGATGCCGTCCGGATCTCGGTGCGTTGTGCTGCCTTCGGCCTATTCGCACAACGGACCGCTACTGACGCCACCTCACTGGCCGACGGATTTTGCCGACTAAAAGACAGACCAAAGCAGCCCATTGTTGCTTTGAGATGGATGTTGCAGCAGGCTGCCATGTAAATAGTTGTTTAAAATGTTTTTTTTTAACGTGTTTACTTTGTTGGAGCGTTGTATATATTTATAAGTTATTAAAGTGTTATAATCCTACTACTTTGTTGGAGTACTATATATTTTTAATGTGACACATAATTGTGAAGACTTTGATGTACAAAAAGGCATCCCTGGTATCTTCCGCTTCAGGCTCGGTCCCACACACCCTTACAGTGAGAATCCCCTCCCCAATCACAATACAGGATCGTTATCAGATAATAGGAACGTGTGTGGTGTGACGGATCTCATGGGGTGGGGGCCTTGATTTACTGTAACTCCTTTGAAGAGAGGTGATTCTTTACAGTTGGGGCCATAAACTACATCCGCAGGGCTAGGTGATAGCCTGAGACCGGCCTGGACAATCAGACACAGAGGAAGAGGAGTGTCAGAGGGTGCGATAGTGAATAGGGTGAAAGGGAGGTGTGGGGCGGGCACAGGGTGTGATTCTCAGGGTAGAGCAGCGCAAAAGGGGGGAGGTTTATGGCCCATGCATGAGAGAGAGAGCAGGGGTGACCAGTGCGTGGGGGAGATGCTTGCGAGGGTGGGGAGCCATGCTGAGGATCGGCGGCGTGCAGAGAGTGGGTCTGGTCAAGGCATCTAAAATGGCTGCTGTGCACATCAAAAGTGTGGCATTGGAAAAAAGGCAAGATGGCGCAGACAATGTTTATCAATACGGATTAATTTATAACAATTATTTTTAACAATATATTTACTCGCAGTGACAAAATGGCGGTCAACACTTCCTGATTTCCTTCGAATTGAACGTTAACAGACGTCACGCAGCAAAAAACATAAAAATCCGCTCACGCGCAGCCGCTGGAAGACATGTATCAACATATATGAGCATCCTCAGCCACCTTATTCAAAAAAAGATCTGAAAAATTCAGATCCAGAGAACCTGGCTAACTTCTGGAACATGACACCTTAAGGTCTGTTTCAGAAACAGGGAAAGGAAACTTTTTCTTTATAGTCCCCTCACTCACCGGAGTTTCCTCACGGTGACATGCTTCATCATTGGGGCTTCTCAACCCAGCTGCGGGTTGAGGCGTGCTGCGACTATCGCGATTGCGAAGGAGCACTTTTATCTGAAGACTATGTGTCGTGTAGTGTGAGAGAAAGGGGAAAATGAAGTGGAGTGGAGGAATTAAAAATATCCTGCTAGTGGGCTAAACTAACTTTATTCCGGCCCCTAGTGGATATATTAAAAATGGGGTGATTTACTAGGGAAACTGGCTCTATTATGGAACACAGTGTCTAGTAAGCGTGTCAACTAGTTTCGAGCTGTACCCCACAGCTCTTCTTCAGGACTACAACAGGGTCCAGCCCTGTGAGTGCCACTCCAAAACAAAAACAGAAAGTGAAAGGTATGCCTATATTAATATTAGAATATACATACTCTTATCTTTGCAATTCTTTAGTAAATTTTTTAAAAGGTTGCACTGAACCTCATGGTCAATCGCGGGAAGGACATATATCCCTGTAATTACTTGTTACGAGGTGTTATCTCGGCGGTAAACCTACTCGGCTCCCCTTCGAGACCGGCGATCGCTTTCTCACACCGGGAGAAGTGAGTATTAAACCAGCCACCCTCAGAAAACATAGGGGGTCAGGATACGTCTCCCGTACCCCCAGAGGGTGCGGTAGTGAATAGGGTGAAAGCGAGGTGTCGGGCGGGCACAGGGTGTGATTCTCAGGGAAGAGCAGCGCAGATGGGGGAGGTTTATGGCCCATGCATGAGAGAGAGAGCGGGGGTGACCAGTGCGTGGAGGAGATGCTTGCGAGGGTGGGGAGCCATGCTGAGGATCAGCGGCGTGCAGAGAGTGAGTCGGGTCAAGGCATCTAAAATGGCTGCCGTGCACGACAAAAGTGTGGCATTGGAAAAAAGGCAAGATGGCGCAAACAATGTTTATCAATACGGATTAATTTATAACAATTTTTTTTAACAATATATTTACTCGCAGTGACAAAATGGCGGTCAACACTTCCTGATTTCCTTCGAATCGAACGTTAACAGACGTCACGCAGCAAAAAAAATATAAAAATCCGCTCACGCGCAGCCGCTGGAAGACATGTATCAACATATATGAGCATCCTCAGCCACCCTAAGAAAACATAGGGGGTCAGGATACGTCTCCCGTACCCCCTTATACCCATTTCTCACATTGTTTTTCCTCCATCTTGTAATTTAATTAAAACAAAACACAAAATGGCGAATTCCCGTTTCGCTACCGGTTCGCGAACCGGGAAGCGCTTCTACCGCGAAAAATCAAATGTTTTTTATTTGCCCCACGGGACCCTTTAATAACTCCAACATCATTCCTAGGGGGTCAAGAGGGGTCTACCTTACCCCCTTTCATTAAATTCCCCCTTCGTTTTTCTCCTCCTCTTGTCTCTCGATCCTACCGAGAGACAAGATGGCGGCCGTTCCGGACTGTTTAGAATGTTGACAGACACCGGAGAGCCAATCAGCTTCGCTTCGCAAAGTTCCGTAACGCGAAAAGTACGCGAACCGGATCGCTACCCGGGACGCTGTCACAGATATATCTGTTTTTTAAAACTTTAATTTCTCAAAATCCACTGGAGCACATATATTGAGACCCAGCAAAGGCACATCGAGCTAACAGTCCCTACAATTTTGCCAAGTTTCGTGCAAATCCATTCAGCCGTTCGAGCTAAAAGTGAGGCCAAACACCCTATGGAAAAATGAATGGGAAAAATGCGTTTTGGGACCCCCCTTTTTTCTCGGCCCCCCCTTGACGAAACCCCCCCAAATTTGCAGGGGCTGCTCAGAAACAAACTGTGCCATTTTCCTGAGGATGTCAGCCAATTCCGTCCACAAACGCCAAAGTTATTAGACATAGAATTTTCAAAAGTCACATAGAGAAAAAATCCTAACTATATATACCTACTGGCGACCGCCAGTAGGTAATATATATATATATATATATGAATATATTACCTACTGGCGGTCGCCAGTAGGTAGTTATAGTTAGGATTGTTTTCCATAGGAAATCCTCAACATTCTATTTGGAATAACTTTGGCCCTGGTTGAAGAATCTTAGCGAATTTCTCAGAGAAGATGGCTCCGTCCGCTGCGCTCCTTCCCTGAAAGTTTGGGGGGGATTGGTCAAGTGGGGGCTGAGATATAAGGGGGGTCCCAAAACGTGTTTTCTGCATGTTATTTTCCATAGTACCTTTAGACTCGGCTACAGGTCGAACGGATGAATGGATTTATAAGAAATTTGCCAAAACTGTAGAGTCTTGTTCGCAGATTACGCTTTTTTTGGAATGGTGTAAATCCGTTCAGTAGTTGTTGAGAAAATTAAAGTTAAAGTCAATTATATATCTATAGGCGCGCACACGTGCGCGCACCCAAGCGGCTGCGTGCGCAAGCGGAATTTTGCTGCGTGACGTCTGTTAACGTTCGATTCGAAGGAAATCAGGAAGTTTTGTCCGCCATTTTGTCACTGCGAGTAAATATATTGTTCATTTCAAAGCGTTGAAACATGGAAAGGGGAGAAGGTAGAGATTGTCTTCCTGCGTAGGTTTTCTCGGGGTGTGCAGTAAGGCCCTTAAACGCAAAAAGATATAATTTTTCCCCGAAAAAAAAATACGGGGTGCGCGCACCCGGTCGCGCACACCTATTTACAAGAGTGTGGAAAAGGAGGTAAATCAGAAGTTTGAGTGCTTAGATATAAGGTGGCTCTGAAAAGAGCCCTTGTGTTAATTGAGTGTTTTCTGCATTTATAAGTAAGTACCGATGCAGAGCCTGATGTTGCAGAGGAAGATTCTGTTTCCTTCATTCGTGAAATGAACACCGTCTCTCCTATAGACGTCTTGCATGTGGTAGCGCAAGTTGTTGTGGTAAATAGAACCCATGCTATAATCTCTGAGGAACGCAGAAACAGATTTATTTATATGTCTCCTTGCTTTCTCAAATTGTGCACAATGGTGATTGGACCAATTCCATTTCTGTCTTTGGCATATATTGGAATATACCAAGGCAGATCGAGGAAAAAGTGTCATCAATTGTCGAAAGGTGTCTTTTAGAAGCATTTCCAGACCTACCCGAGTGATTGTGCCTAGATCGTTCCCACCACAGTGCACAATTATAAGGTCTGGTTCTGGGAGATGCATAAAAGTTTTCACCAATGGAATCAA
The DNA here is from genome assembly GCF_964263255.1 of Lissotriton vulgaris. Taxonomy (NCBI): domain Eukaryota; kingdom Metazoa; phylum Chordata; class Amphibia; order Caudata; family Salamandridae; genus Lissotriton; species Lissotriton vulgaris. The sequence continues at coordinate 649,668,711 of NC_141696.1, read as the reverse complement.
TTGGTGACATTTCAATCCTCTTTTGGAAATCCATGTTATGTGTACATTTGGTAAGCTGAGGTTGCAAATTCGTCTGCTTACTGCATATTTTTCACTCCAGTGAATATAACTGTGTCCTATTAGCCAGACCTTCATTTTCAAGGGATTTGTAGTCGTCCTCCGATCGGTTCTGGAAGTGGAATGGTAGTTAGAAGTTGAAATTTTAAAAGGAAGAGGCTAGGTGTGGTTAAAAAAATAAAAATGATTGGTTGATTGTAACAAGTGGAGAGTGAACAGGTCAATGTTTATGTTAAACGAAAAGTACTATTGGGTGTGAAAAAACAAGACATGTAACAGAGTTGTGGATTTGCAGGTGTTTCTGGAGGGAAAATAGTCTTCTTAGTTAGCTGTAGAACATTGAGACATGAACTTTTGACCTGTGCCTTCAGCAAGGTGCAGAATGAGGTGTAACCATGGAAACAGCCGGAGATGGCAGTTGGTGATGGGTTCACTCTTTGGTGCCTCTGCATCTGAGTCTGTTCTCTGGTGGCTGGCGGACAACTGTTTGTTATTGTGGAGATGAAAGGGTGATAAGGAGAGAAATACGACATAGCGTCTGGCCTGTAGAAGCGTGGGAGCAGTGATTAACTCTGAGTGAAGCGGAACTGTGTCGGTGCTTAGTAACAGTAAAAAAAAAATGTTAACAGTGGTATAACTGTCTTTACAGTGCGCGACCTACTAAGAAAGAGTTCACGGGCCGTAATTGGTTTGCAGGTTCTAGTATCAGTAAGTGAGGTTGAGAAAAGAAAACATTCAGGACTTTATTTATGAAGGCCTTGCGCCACCGGTGCGTTACTTTTTCCCATTTTAAAAAATGAGGCACTGGCGGCGGAAGGTCTTCATAAATAAGGTCCTCAGTGACTACAGTTAAGGTTATGTGGAACCCATGAATAGTTTTTCAATATGAAATCATTTCAGTTGAGATTATGGATTAAAAGAGAAACCGTGAATATTTGAAATGTTTATTTAGAAATGTACTGTTTTAAAGGCAAATAATTATGTAATATGAGTACAGAAATTGCAAAAAACACAGTAATTGGTATTGTCAGTAGTACATGGAATACAAACGCTATAGTTGAAGAAAAATGAATATAGTTGGAAAAAAACATTGTACACTCTTATAAGGAAGTATATTATATTTTAATAAATGGAAGAAGGTCTCTGGCCTTTCAGTTTGGGAACGATATATGAAAATGCAAGTGGTTATACATCATTACTTTATGAATCAACTGTCAAACAACACGAAATTATAATGTCCACTGTTAGTAAAGCAAATAGGTCTGTTCTTCAAAAGAAAATATGGAAAAGAACGTGAAGAATATAGAAAACCAAAAGGAAATGAGGACGTCAATGGCTTGTTTGAGAGTTATTGAAGCATTGTTTAGGGAAAATAGGTAGCTTCTGCTTGTAACGGGAAATCAGTTTTATTATTTGAAAACATGTCAGCTATCCAATTGAGAAGATGAAAGGAGCATTCATGATCTGTCATTATTGGAGCGTCTTTTACCATCATAGGGCAGCTCAGTGGGTTTTCGATGTAGCTCTCTGTTAGGAAATCTTGCGCCGCTGCGAATATATTCCAATGACCCAGAACTCCTTGTATCGCTGCAAAGGCCATAAACCCTCCGTTGTAACAAAGCTGTTCATGATCAAGTAACGGATTCATGAGGTGATTGTAATTCGGTTCAGGAGGTACCAAATTGCAGAGACATAAATCCAGGGCCCACGTGAAATCAAAGCTCAGGCAATGAAATACAGGCTGCACACAGGTGAAATGCGAATATCAAAATGATAATCGATATGAAGTATTCAAAGTCGAGAGTGCTAAGATGCCGTAGTAGTCAAGCATCCTCTGGCGAAATAGTTCTAAGTGGCCCGGCTCGTTTGCGAAGGCAGGAGTCTAGTCACTTATATATTGCTTAGTGGTTATTAAAAAAGTAGCTTTTTTTGAACTGTAGGATGCGTTAAAAAATAAGGGAGTGATTTGAGGGAGTTGTAAAGCAAGGTCAATTTTTTTTACATCAATTCTGTTTTCTGTGAATGTTAGCTTAGTGAAAGATATGTGTGTGAGCAGATGCAACGTTCAGTTTTAAATGTGACAATGGCGCTCTTGTTCATGTCTTCCGATTCAAGGTCGGTATTCGCTGCCAAATACAAAGATTAAGAAACGCATGCGTGGGGTACATAGTGTGCATTCTTAAAGGAAAGTAAAGGAAGGGTTATTTTTACCGCGTTAGCATTGTCGTTTAAAAAGTTATAGTGATTTCTATTGTATGTTAAGAAAGTGTCACTGATGAAGACTGAAAATAAATCCTTATAAATGATACGGACTGGTGTATTTTAGAAAAGGTTTGTAGCATTACATGAATTGTGGAAAAAAAATAATGTAATTGAAAGTGTATGGTTTGAAAATGAAAAGTAGAGGTTTATAGTTCATGTTTTGAAAGCAGTTCTAGAGGGTCAGAAGAAAGTTTATGGTTTGAAAATGAAAAGTAGAGGTTTATAGTTCACGTTTTGAAAGCAGTTCTAGAGGGTCAGATGCATGATAGATTTATTAAAAATAGAACATGTTTTTAAATAGTATTTTGGAAAAAATATGTGTCTTTATGTACTATTTACATTATGTGCCTGTTGCGTATTCTTTGAGTTTTAGTAATCCTGTGTCTTATAAGTTTTCTAGGGGCGGTTTGAGGTTCATGGTGGGTTTGGGCAGGGAGGGTAGGTTGGGGGTTTGTAATAGGGGGTTTGGCTGGGGTGGAGTGCGGAGTTTAGTGAAAAGTGAGGGGGGCGGGGAGTTACGGTGTTTGGTAATGGAGCAGAGTCAGAGGACGCCACATTTGTGTTATGGGCTGCCACGGAAATATGTATTTATTCTCAGAGGTTTATTATATTTAGGATATATATTAGCATGGTGGCTCTTGTCGTTTTGTTGTTTTGTGTATGTTTATAATGCTGGCTCTGTAGTTTTTGTTTATGGACCTTATTGCGACACACAGGGGATTTACGTTGCACAGTTGGCGATCAGAGACTTAGGAAATAAAACTTTATAATTGTAAGGGCTGTAAGCGATAGAAATCGCCCGTTCTCTGTGTAAAAAATATCACCGCTATTGGTGGTATTTTCTACGGTGTTAGTACTCGAAGGAGACTAGTAACATATATGTGTAATAAAATTATGTAATAGGCTCAGCATTTTACATTATCTTGGAGAGCAAAAGTTGATTTTACATAGCAATAAGTCTCTTATAATTAAGGGACGGAGTGTATATAGTGCTATTTAGTACTCTGCTATGTGATTGATGTCGAATATTTCATAAGAGGAGGCTTTAAAAGATTTACGATAAACTGGTTTTCTAGGGAAGTGGGTGGAGTGTTCCGTGTAAATTGCAGAATAGAAACTAGTAAGAACCAATTGGAAGTGTTGTTTTAAAGTCACATGACTGTACATGCGTGTCTCGACGCCTGTACGCGATAGGTGGGTGCGCGCACCCGGTCGCACACTATAAGAAAGCGGCGAGAAAATATCAGCTAATATGCTCTTCAAGCTTGTTTTGGTACAAAGAGTTAGTTCTGAAAAGAACTATTTTTTTTTTTTTTTTTTTTTGGAAACAAGTGTTATGATGCTTTTTATTTCTTTAAGTTGCGACAACATTTTTCAGTATCTCATACTATCCAAATAAAGTGAAGAAATTTAACTTTTCTTGGAGCATTTATGACTCTCAAATATTTGTTTAATTAGAGTAAAGCTTTGCTCTCCGTATACAAGAAGTTCTCCACAGTACCAGATATGGTCTCAAGTCCATCTCAGCACTCGATGGAGATACAGGTCGTCCACCGGAAGATGTGTTGATTACTTCTGATGGTAATAGCGTGGCCTCCGTTTTTCTTGTGAAAGGTGGTCGCTCATTTTCATCAGATTCGGAAGATGAATGCGGAACGGTAGCCATTGTATCGAAGTCTTCGGGAAGATGTTCGACGTTGTTGTCTCTTGAGAGTAGAAAAGAAAGTGATGGTAGTGGGTGGAGTGCTGCGTGTAAATTGCAGAATAGAAACTACCAAGAACCAATTAGAAGTGTTGTTTAGAAGTCACATGACTTCACATGGGAGTGTCAGGTCCTGTACGCGATAGAAGGGTGCGCTGCGCGCACCTGGTCTCGCACTAAAATAAAGCGGCGAAAAAATATCTCATAATATGCTCTTGGAGCACGTTTTGGTAGAAAGAGTTAGTTCTGAAAAGAACTTTTTTTTTTTTTTTTTTGGGGGGGGGAAAGTAGTGTTATAATGCTTTCGATTTCTTAAAGTTGCTACTACATTTTTCAGTATGTAATAGTTTGAAAATGAAGTGAAGAAATTTATCTTTTCTTGGGGCATTTGTGACTGTCAATTTTGAGTTTAATAAGAACGAGGCTCTGCTCTCCATATAAAAGAATTTCTCCACACTTGTTGCATTTCATATGCACCTTCGCAAGATATGGTCTCAAGTCCATTTCAGCACTCGATGGAGATACAGGTCGTACACCAGAAGATGTACTGGCCACCTCTGATGGTAATAGCGTGGCCAGGGCTCTTGTCGATGCTTTTGCATAATGCTCAGGATGCCTTTGTTTAACATGCCGCTGCATGGTGTGTGCAGAAAAGGAATATTTTTTATTTGGATTTCCTCTTGAGAGCTACGAATTGCATATCGTGCAGGTTACTTTTGGCGCATTCACTTTCTTTTGATCTTCAGGATAAGTGAAAAATTGCCAAATGAAAGATTCCTTTTTTCTTCTTAACGGTGGTCGCTCATTTCCTTCAGATTCAGAAGATGAATCTGGTAGGGAAGCCATTTCAGCAAAGACTTCCGGAAGATGCTCGACGTTGTTGTCTCTTGAGAGTAGAAATGATTGTGAGGAAAGTGGGTGGAGTGCTTCGTGTATATTCCAGAACAGAAACTACTAATAACCAATTGGAAGTTTTGTTTTCAAGTCACGTGACTTTACATGCGCTTCTTAGGACGTGTAGGCGGTGACACTATGTAGTTACGAACGTGATTACATACTTAGGAACTAGCATTCAAAAAAACTATGAAATTCACTGAAAAAACCATAGGTTTTACACACGTTATAGTTAGGCAGTAGCATTTGAAAAACCTATGAAATTCACTGAAAAAACCATAGGTTTGACACCAGTTATAGTTAGCTGGAAATTTTACTGACATAAAACCAATGAAATTCCACGTTATAGTTAGTTGGACTCACTATAACTTGCGCGTGTAATGCACTGCTGATGACATTACATATTACATCACTCATGACATGGTCAGTGACATCACTTATGACATCACTGATGACAGACCTCCTTTAAGTGTAATGTAACCCTTAAAACACATATTGGAAAATAGAAATTAACATTTTCAAAAAAATGGACATACCCATACCAGTTACAACAACCAATTCAGTAATTCCACCATCTATATACACATTCTCTCATTCACCAACAGTTCTATATAGTCACTCATACATATACTCACTCATCATATGTAGTGATACACCTATACATTCTGTTACACACCGACAATCATCCAAAAGTTACTCACACACATACTCACACATGCAAATAAACTATTGAACATCCATTTATTTGCATATAAAACTATACACACTCAACCACCCATACAGTCCTGCACATATGGTGTCTTCTGGAAAGGGGCGACCAATCGGTCCCCCCGAACGTATGGTGGAGTACCCCGATCCCCCCGGGAAGCCATCTTGGGCGGGAGGCGAGTCCCGGCTGGTATCCCCAAAGCGGCGTAGCCGGGGCGCGCTTTTTCCCGCCCTAGAGTGGGTTGTCCTAGACACCGAAGCCGCCAGCCACGCCCCCGGAGGCGGGCGGAGGCGGGTTTACGCCCGCCCGAAGAGGGATAAAAGGAGCGACAAGCCAAGGTAGCATCCTCTTGTTCCTGTGCTCTGAAGCTGCACCTCCCCGCTGCACGTGAGCTCGAGACGGAACGAAGAGCCAATTTTGAGCGTTGTAATTTTGTCTTTGTTCTTTCAGAGAATCATCGTTCGAGAATGCCGGGCAAGAAGGTCGGAAAGCGGGTCGGTACCGATCAGATGCTCTGCATGCTCGTGAAAGACATGGCCGAGATGAAGAAACAGATGGCGGCAATGAACGGTGTAGGAGGCCCAAAGCGAGTCGTCGGACCAGCATTGCCGGGAGTAGTCCCGAGCGGGAGAGGTAGAAGGTCCAAGAAGGGGGCGACTGGGGGAGAGACCCCGGTTCCCGAGGCGCCGCCGGCGCTCCCCGATACACCGACTGAAGCCCCGATCCCGGTCCCGAAGGAGGGGCAACCAATCCCTGTTGTAGTCACCCCTGTGAACGGGGAGGATATGCCTCCCGAGTTGGCTGCACAGCTGGCAGCGTGGTTGGGGAAAGATAGCGAAGGCACCACAGCGGATGACGCCAGGGCAGTAATGAGGCAGTTGCGGCAGTCAAGAGAGGCCGCAAAGGCACCATGTCCTTTTGTTCCCCCGCAGGCTTCGGTGGGTGAAACCGCGGCGGGCACGAGTTCGGCAGCGACTACAGTTACAGCCTCTAGTTCAGGTAAGCAGCGACTGCCGATTGCGGGGGAGGGGTATGTACCCTCGAGAAGGGAGAAAGTGGCTCAGCATATTCCGATTGAAATCAAGGAGAGGATATGGGCTGAGAAATATGTGAACATGTTTTCTTTGCTAACTGATCATTATGAGATCGAGCATGTGAAGGGTCAAAAAGAGTTTTTGCACCCGAGTGTTTGGTGCGCCAAGATGGCCGCTTTTAAGGTCGATGAGAACATAGGTAATTGGGGCAGAGCATTTGGCATTTTCACTTCAATTATGGGGGAACGAAGGCCTGAAATGTTGGCCGAGTTACCAGTGTACCAGACACGTATTATGGAGTATTCTCAGTCATATGAGGGCAATCAGTGGTTTTGTTATGATAATGTTTTTCGGAAGGCCAAGGAGTTCGACACATCTCTGACGTGGGATTGTTACGACTCCATTTCTTGGCAAAAGATGGAGAAATCAGGCATGTTAAAGGCACCATTGGTGGGGGGAAGCGGGGGAGAGTTTTCCCGCCATTCATCTGGGGCGCCCTTTCGGGCAGGTTCAAGTAATGAGCATCACTCGAGATCGAGTGGCAATACAGGCAAAAAGGGCATCTGCTGGAATTTTAACAGAGGAAAGTGTACGAGGCCCCAGGGGTCATGCAAGTTTAGGCACGACTGTGGGGGGTGTGGGCAATCCTCGCATCCTGAGACCATGTGCAGAGCCAAAACGGGTGATAACGGAGGTAGGGGAAGCGCCAAACAGGTCTGAAATAGTCCGAGGGGCGCCTTTACCTACCCCGGTTGATACCATGGCAATGATTCCTTGGCTCAATGAATACCCGGATCATGTCTCCGCTGGGGTGTTGCGAGATGGGTTTTCGTATGGTTTCCGCATCCCAGTGGGGAATTTTCAGGGTAAGGCACAGTGTAGGAACCAACTGTCGGTCCGGCAGAATACGGCGGTGGTACAGGCGAAGATTGTGAAAGAGTTGACCCGGGGTCGGGTTGCCGGACCATTCGACACGCCACCAGTTGCTAATTTTGTTTGTTCCCCCTTGGGAGTGGTCCCCAAGAAAAACCCGGGTGAGTTTCGATTAATACATAACTTGTCCGCCCGAGAGGTCTTTCGGTGAATGATGCGATAGACCCGGAGGTATGTTCGGTGCGGTACGCATCTTTCGATGAGGCCGTCACCATGTTGAATCGCCTGGGGCCCGGAGCGCTGATAGCCAAATCAGACATCGAGTCAGCGTTCCGGTTGCTCCCGGTACACCCAGACGATCAGCGTCTCCTCGGTTTTATGTTTCAGGGTCGCTATTACATGGATAAATGTATGCCAATGGGATGCTCCATATCTTGTGCTTATTTTGAGAAATTCAGTTGTTTTCTGCAATGGGTATTCACAAGAATGACGGGGTTTCAACATGTTATGCATTATCTTGATGATTTTCTGTTCCTGGGGGCAGCTGGGGATCCAGAATGTGCACAAGCTTTAAATGAATTTTGTGGTCTGATGAATCAGTTTGGTGTGCCATTGGCACCAGGTAAGACGGTGGGGCCATCAACTTCGCTCGAGTTTCTCGGAATAGAGCTCGATTCACTGGAAGGTCGCTTCCGGCTGCCCAAAGAAAAGGTGGGGAGATTCAGGGCCTCCCTTGAGGCATGTATTCGGGAAACCAAGGTGAACTTGCATCAATTGCAGCAAACTGTGGGTCAGTTGAATTTTGCCCTTAGAGTAATGCCAATGGCCCGCCCTTTCTCCCGCTCGATTGCTCAAGCCATGGTCGGTCTTAAAGAAGGGCACCATCTCACGAGGCTCTCGGCCCAGATTCGCCAGGACATGCGCATTTGGTTGGCATTTCTGGCGGATTTCAATGGTCGGGTGGTCCGGCGGTGTCCTCCGAGGAGTCGGGGCTGTGGACAGATTCGGCGGGGAGTATAGGCTTTGGCGCCATATTCGGTAATCACTGGTCGGCCCAAAAATGGCCGTCATGGTGGCACGAGTGTGGGCTGACGAGCAACATTGCGTTTCTCGAACTGTTCCCTATTCTGGTGGCCCTACAAACATGGCCTGAGGGGTTCCGGGATCACTCTGTGGTGTTCTGGTCGGATAACATGACCGTGGTTGAGTGTATCAATAGTCAGGCAGCACGATGCAAATGGATTCTGAGATTGCTTAAGGAAATTGTGTTACTATGTATGCAATTGAACGTACTCTTTAGGGCAAGACATATGCCAGGAGTACTGAATCAGGCGGCTGATGCGCTTTCTCGTTTCCGTATGCAGGCCTTCTGGGGTTTTCTGCCCACAGCGGACCCGGTGTCGGCACCATTCCCCGAAGCTCTCTGGTCTCTCGGTGCCCCGAACTACAAAACCTCGTGGGAGAGAGTTTAGCACCCAGGACGAGGAAGGCATATGAAGGGGCGTTCCGTTCTTATCAGTCCTTTTTGGGTTCGGCTAGGGGGGAGCTTTGGGGCCAGGAAGAATATGTTGTAAAGTTTTTGCTGTCGTTACATCAGGCAGGCAAATCGGTAGCCACGGCCCAGAGGCATCGGGCCGCCATTTCCTTCATGGCGCAGGCTCATGGGATCCAGGACCCTACTGCATCTTTCGTAGTACAGAAAGCGCTGCGTGGGTGGCAACGCCTTGAGGGTCGCAGAATAGATGAAAGGCACCCGATAGGTCTGGAGAGGTTGGCTCTGTTATTTTCTGTTCTCCCTGCGACTTGTTCATCCCAGTCTGAAACAGTGTTATTCAGGGCCGCTTTTGCATTAGCATTCCATGGGGCTATGCGGGTAAGCAAACTGGTGGCGAGGAACAAGCAGGATACGGGGGGTTGACTGTGCCGAGAGCACATTCTAGTTAAGGGGGATGCGATGATGGTCTCGTTTCCCAGGTCCAAGACCGATCAGGGTGCGATCGGGGACAGTATAGTAGTCCATCGGAGTCCCGGATCTCCCATGTGCCCCGTCGTATGCGTTGAGGAATATTTGGCGCAGAGGGCGGCATCGTGGGGGGGGACCCTGTTGAGGCACACTGATGCCACCCCACTGACGAGGTTTCAGTTCCAGCGGGTGCTAGCAATGGCAATTTCGGCCGCGGGCTTGAACCCGGGCGATTTTGGGACCCATTCCTTCCGGATAGGGGCTGCTACAGAGGCTACAGCCAGGGGTCTGAGTGTGGAAAAAGTGAAACAATTGGGGCGTTGGTCCTCGAACTGTTACAAAAGGTATGTGCGGTTGCACATGTTGTGAAGCTGTAATCATGTACTCACGCTTCTTGTTTTTGTTTGGTTTACAGTTTCGCAAGCTTACGAGGCGGGGCGGACTGTGCAGTCGACCCGACACCTGGGAATCAGCGGTCAAAGATCACCGGCTGCGGAAAAAGTGGTGTGGGTCGTGGGCCACTCATACGTGAGGTGTGCCGCGGACGTATTCAAAGCAGGTGACATGATTCACATGGCTGGGGAATACGGGTACAGGGTGACCTTCTATGGAAGGGGCGGGCTCTGTATTGACCAGTTTCAACCTTTTGTCGAGGGTTTGTTAGGGCGGACAAGGTCACCGCCATCTATAATCATAGTGCATCTTGGGGGCAATGATTTGGTGACCACTGGTAGACGACTACTTCTCGAGGCGATACTATCCACAGTAAGTTGGTTGGCGAGAAGGGTTCCAGGGTGCACAATTGCATGGTCCCATATGATTCCACGAAAAGTGTGGCGGGGGGCGAATTCTGTGTCTGCGATATTATCATTCGGTGAAGAAGGTAAATAACAAGTTGGCTAGACTGTTTCGTACAAGTGCTTTGCATTCAATTCCTCATGGTTGTATCAGGGGGGACAGTATGTATCTGGAGGATGGGGTCCATTTGTCCCGGGTGGGGAATTCTTTACTCATAGGGGACCTCGTAGCCTGGCTAAAGAGTTTACAGCATGACCTTTAGGTAGGAGTTTTGTGGGGGGTCCGGATAGCCGGTCAACTGCCTGGCCTGTGGCGTTAAGGTCATGATCGGTGAGCAGTAATTGGAAGATCCCTATGGGGGGGGCGTCACCCATTACGGATGGGAGCGCCCGGGGGGAGGTGGCCATTGGCCCCTCAACGGGGAGGCGGTCCCTTCTAAGGATGGGACGCCGAAAGGAAAGGGAAGGCGGTCAAGGCCCCTCCCTGGATAGGAGGGGCTACGGGCCCCTCCTGGGAATTTCCCGGGGCCAGGACATCTGCGACGGCAGATGTGGTAAGTTGTGAGGGGTGGGGAGGGGGGTCCACGCTACCTTCTAGACACATCACACGAGTCCTCGAACGACCAGCAAATGGCGTCGAGTTAATTGGGGCCCCCGTCAAGACAAGGGAAATTGGTATGTGCACATGAGGTACAGTCCTCTGTGTGGCCGCCCCTCACAAGTGAGGGGGTAGTTCTGGTTTAGGGATCTGACACCGGTTACGACCTTGCCGTTGGCCCTTAACGTTAGGATGTACAATTTCAATTTAAGAATGTATTTGTAGGATGTTAGTATCGGCTAGGAGAACCTTTGTATTAGAAATATGTTAAGGTCAGCCAAAACATCGTAATATGGAAATGAAATTCTACATGATATGAAACTGTTATTTTAATGTTTTAATTTTGTTTCATATTTTAATAAATACGGCCGGGAGGGTAACTCCCTCCCGCCTTCCAAAAGTTCAGAAACGTTTCCGTATTCCAATTCTTGGGGATTGTGTTGAGAGGGGGTGGCGGGTATCTCAGCCATACGGAAAGGGGCGACCAATCGGTCCCCCCGAACGTATGGTTGATTACCCCGATCCCCCCGGGAAGCCATCTTGGGCGGGAGGCGAGTCCCGGCTGGTATGCCCGAAGCGGCGTAGCCGGGGCGCGCTTTTTCCCGCCCTAGAGTGGGTTGTCCTAGACACCGAAGCCGCCAGCCACGCCCCCGGAGGCGGGCGGAGGCGGGTTTACGCCCGCCCGAAGAGGGATAAAAGGAGCGACAAGCCAAGGTAGCATCCTCTTGTTCCTGTGCTCTGAAGCTGCACCTCCCCGCTGCACGTGAGCTCGAGACGGAACGAAGAGCCAATTTTGACCCACCCACCAGCCCCTGAGGACAGCAAGTGGTTTGAAGTAAAAGTTTTGATGTGGTAACTCAATTTTCTTACAGGTTACTTGGATTAAAAGTTGTGATTCATTATGCAATAAAGTGGTAACTCAATTTTCTTACAGGTTACTTTGATTAAAAGTTGTGATTCATTATGCAATAAAGTGGATAATTTCTTACAGTATTTTTTATCGAATAAAGTATTTGCACCAGTGTTGATCAGTGATGTTTCGACAGTTCATATATTGAGCATCTTTTGTCTTTTAGTGAGTAGTCCTTTTTAGTTTAATGTCGTATTTATTTTCGGTCGGGCGGTAAGGTCATGATCGGTGAGCAGTAATTGGAAGATCCCTATGGGGGGGGCGTCACCCAATACGGATGGGAGCGCCCGGGGGGAGGTGGCCATTGGCCCCTCAACGGGGAGGCGGTCCCTTCTAAGGATGGGACGCCGAAAGGAAAGGGAAGGCGGTCAAGGCCCCTCCCTGGATAGGAGGGGCTACGGGCCCCTCCTGGGAATTTCCCGGGGCCAGGACATCTGCGACGGCAGATGTGGTAAGTTGTGTGGGGTGGGGAGGGGGGTCCACGCTACCTTCTAGACACCTCACACGAGTCCTCGAACGACCAGCAAATGGCGTCGAGTTAATTGGGGCCCCCGTCAAGACAAGGGAAATTGGTATGTGCACATGAGGTACAGTCCTCTGTGTGGCCGCCCCTCACAAGTGAGGGGGTAGTTCTGGTTTAGGGATCTGACACCGGTTACGAATTTGCTGTTGGCCCTTAACGTTAGGATGTACAATTTCAATTTAAGAATGTATTTGTAGGATGTTAGTATCGGCTAGGAGAACCTTTGTATTAGAAATATGTTAAGGTCAGCCAAAACATCGTAATATGGAAATGAAATTGTACATGATATGAAACTGTTATTTTAATATTTTAATTTTGTTTCATATTTTAATAAATACGGCCGGGAGGGTAACTCCCTCCCGCCTTCCAAAAGTTCAGAAACGTTTCCGTATTCCCATTCTTGGGGATTGTATTGAGAGGGGGTGGCGGGTATCTCAGCCATATAAACACATACAAAGAGAGAGTTAGTCATTCATGCATCTATGTGATTAGTAATACCCCCATGAAACCATAGAAACACTCATACTGATACTAAAAAAACATCTAAGAACCCAAATACCTACACATGTAGGTACTCATCAACCCATGCAGCCAGTTATTCACAAAGTGAAACACTGATACATATATTTAAATATTTAAACATTACTCGCTAATATATGTATTCACTAAGGTACACTTAATATGCCAGTTATGCAATCATTTCTTTTTGAAAAAAACATTCATTAAGACAATAATTTAAACATTTATTCTTCCCTCGACCTTTACATATACATATATAAAACATATTTATTTTTTAGAAAGACACACATTCACTGGATGGTGTCATAAGTGATGTCACTGACCATGTCATGAGTGATGTAATATGTAATGTCATCAGCAGTGCATTACACGCACAAGTTATAGTGAGTCCAACTAACTATAACGTGGAATTTCATTGGTTTTATGTCAGTAAAATTTCCAGCTAACTATAACTGGTGTCAAACCTATGGTTTTTTCAGTGAAAATATATATATATATATATATATATATATATATATATATATATATATATTACCTACTGGCGGTCGCCAGTAGGTATATATAGTTAGGATTTTTTCCCTATGGGATTTCTGAAAATTCTATGCCTAATAACTTTTGCGTTTGTGGACGGAATTGGCTGAAATTTTCAGGAAAATGGCACATTTTGTTTCTGAGCAGCCCTTGAAAATTTGGGGGGGTTTTGTGGAGGGGGGGCCGAGAAAAAAGGGGGGTCCCAAAACGCCTTTTTCCCATGTTAATTTCCATAGGGCGGTTGGACTCACTTTTAGCCCGAACGGCTGAATGGATTTTCACGAAACTTGGCAAAATTGTAGGGACTGTTAGCCTGATGTGCCTTTGCTAGGTCTCAATATATGTGCTTCAGTGAATTTTGAGAAATTAACGTTTAAATCAAGATATATATCTGTAACAGCGCTCCGGGCAGCTATCCGGTTAGCGAACCTTTCGCGTAACGGAACTTTGCGATGAGAAGCTGATTGGCCCTCCGGTGTCTGTCAACATTCTAAACAGTCCGGAGCGGCCGCCATCTTGTCTCTCGGTAGGATCGAGAGACAAGAGGAGGCCTAAACAAAGGGGGAAATTACCATAAGGGGGCATAGTAGATCCTCGTTGACCCCCTAGGTTTTATGTGGAGGTTTTAAAAGGGCCTAGGAGGGTCCAAAAAAAAAAATTTTTTTTTGCGTGGTAAGCGCCAAGTTCGCGAACCGGATAGCTTTCTGGGCAGCGAACTTTATGGATAAAAGAATGAAAGACTTTTCTAATACTGTATGTTAATTGTTTGTTGTTTTTCTTTTTTTTTTGTTTTCTTTTTATTAAAGTGTTTTTTTTATTTTGATTCTTTTTCATAATTTATTAAACTTTCTAACATTTCAGTGTCTGAAATGTCATTATTTTCTTGAAATATTGTTTGCAATCTGTGAGGTTGCAAAATGTCCTCATTTGCAAGGAGGAGATCTACTGCTTGGACACATTGCAGCAGTTCATTATCCAAGCTTTCATCCATAAATTCCATGTCAATTGGTTCAATCAATTCCTGGCTGCTCTCTTCCAGGTCCATCTCAAAAGAAACTTGCTGCTCGCCTTCCATTTTGCCTGAAATTTGGATTAAAAAAATATATATTAGTAGAGATAGGGCACTGTTGGGATTAATTTTAGATAGGCAGTTTTTATCAGTGAATTTATCTTTTGGCAGTGTATAGTATCAGAGTGGAAATAGGACTATAAAAAAGTGTATGTGATTTAACCAAGACAAGCCTAACTCCATTCATAACTATAACAGAGAAGTCTATCTAAATCCATAACTACTACAGAGGGATAGTATATATCTATCAGAAAAATTCTACCATATTAAGTTATAGTGCACAATATACTTCAGTTTTAAAAATAACAACTTACCTTCACAAACAAGTTGAAGTGTTTAGTAGCTAATCAAATGTAATGTACAACAAGAAGTAGCAGTCAAAATGGCTGTGTTTCCTTCTCTTCCTTTATATATATTCAGGTATATAACCAATCAAATGTCAGGTAATAAAAGTAGAAAATGAAAGTAACATTTTCATTGGTTGTCAATTCCAACACTTCAGATGTGTTTTGTGAAGTAATTTACCTCACGGTACTTGGAGAGGTCTACAGGCTAAATGGCTAAATGGAATTTCAATGAAATTTGTGAGAATGGAAGGGATTGTTATGTAGTATGAGCTAATCTATATTTGGTGAGAGTGTCTCTAGTCGTTTTTCTGTAAATTACTTTCCCGCCTTTTTTTAGGACCGCTTTCCGGGAAGCTGCCCGGTTAGCGAACCTTAAGCGTCACGGGAGTCCACCATTTTGTGTTTCGTTCGCATTAAGATACAAGATGGAGGGCAAATAATGTTTAGAATGGGTAGAAGGGGGCATGGTAGACTTATCTTGACCCCCTAGGTTTTCTGAGCGTGACTGAGGAGGCTTATATGTGCGGAAAAAAAAACTTTTTTTTAAAAAATTCCGCGAGGTTAGCTTTCGGTTAGCGAACCGGGTAGCGCTCCGGGGAGCGAATTTTGTGGAAAATTAGTGAAAAAAGTTAGAGAAAAATAATAATTATGAGTGATCAGATGTAGGGTAGCTCTGAGAAGAGCTTTTGGGTTTATGGTACATTTAGGTACTTATAAGTAGGTACCAATGCACAGTCTTAAATTCAGAATGAAAATTCTGTTGCCCTCATCTGAGAAGTGAACTCCATCTCCTCTGTAGATATCTTGCATGTAGTAACGCAAGTTATTGTTGTACAGAGAGCCCATTCCATGGTCTCTAATGTAAGCTGAAACAGATTTGTTTACATGCTTCCTCGCTTTCTCAATTTGTGGACAAAATTGGTTGGACCACCTCCATTTCTGTCTTTGGCATATATTGGAATATACCAAGGCAGTTTGAGGAAAAAGTGCCATTAATTGCTCCAAGGTGTCCTTTAAAAGCATTTCCAGACCTACCCCTGTCAAAGTGCCCAAATCATTACCTCCACAGTGCACTATTAACAGGTCAGGTTTTGGCAAATGCATAAAGGTTTTCACCAAAGGTATCAATTGGTGACATTTTAATCCTCTTTGGCCCAACCACTTAATTTCCACATCTTGTAAATTGAGGTTGTGTAAATTTCTGCTCTCAGCATACCTTTGAGCCCAGTGGATGTAACTATGTCCAACAATCCAGACGTTAAACATGGTGGAAGAAGGTTGTTCTGCAGTCAGATGAAGTGTGGTAATGAAAGGGCAGTTGAAACAGTAGGAGTTTCTAAAGAAAAAAAAATGTGGATTTACAATGCTAATGATTCATTAGCAGTGATTGGTGCATTTCCATTTCTGAAAACAGAAAGTTAGGGTGCATGGATGTGTTCTTTGAAAGATGTAATTTGAATGGTCAAGGAAGAAACATTTAATGAAAGATTGCACTGGATACGCAGGTGCACTGAGAGTTCAGAGTTCAATTGAAACATTGTTGTGTGAATTTGCAAACATGAGAGGTCTTCCAGGAGGTGGTTGCTATGGAAACAAGGCAGACAGGGCAGAGGGGGGAAGGGTTTTGATTTGAAAAAAGTGAGGGAAGAGGTATGATTGGCTAATATGAGAGATATGTGAAAAGAATATCTGTATTTCTGTGCTTTCAATAGCTGCAGCCTTTGGAGTGCATCCTTTTTCTTCTGCTGAAGACAATTTGGTGTATTTCTGAGACTGTTTTCAAAACTCAAAAAATATTTGCTAAGGTGAGAAAAGATTTATTTAATTTAGATAGAGAATAGTATGATTTAAGGAGAAAATGATGAAGAAAGCTGTGTTTTTAAAATGTGGTTTTGTCTCTAGTGATATACTAATAGAATTAGTTTCATAGAGAAATTATAATTGCATATTTGGTGTAACATTCTGGCATGCAGTAACACAAGATATTGTAATACATGGAGGCCATTTCATGGTCTGTTATGTAAGCTGAAACAGATATGTTGCTTTTAAAAACGATTTAAGAAATCAATTACATTTCAGGATATGTACTGCTAGAGCTTCATAGGTTGTTTTGGGCCATATTTATAAGGTATTTGAGTGTCTAAGATGTTATGTTCGCCTTTTAAAATGTAAAGTGTTCCTCATGGGGCAAGTGTCTTGTAAATACGCTCCCACTTGTGCTTGGCAAATTTAGATTTTCATTATGGGAATTACCTAGCCATGTTAATAGTGTCCCAAAAATGGTGCTAGGGCATTCCAGAAAACACTTTCATGTGTCTCAAGGACATTTTTAGTCATTTCTTCATGAATGCAGGTATACAATTGATTTATATGCTGTGTTTAAAAACGAATTTTGAAATGAATTAAATTTCAGGATATGTACTGTTAGAGCTTCATAGGTTGTTTGGGTTCATATTTAGAAGGCATTTTAGTGTCTTTGATGTTATTTTTCCCTTTTTAAATGGAAAGCGTTCCTGATGGGGCCCTGAGCAGTTCTTAGCCATGTTATTTAATAGGAAGTGGATAACATGGCTAAGAGCATTTGCTGGAAAATGCATGAATATCGCTGATTTTTCTGCTATATTCATGCATTGTGGCCGTTTTTTTTCACATTGCTTCATAGGTTGTTTGGGTTCATATTTAGAAGGCATTTTAGTGTCTTTGATGTTATTTTTCCCTTTTTAAATGGAAAGCGTTCCTCATGGGGCCCTGAGCAGTTCTTAGCCATGTTATTTAATTGGAAGTGGATAACATGGCTAAGAGCATTTGCTGGAAAATGCATGTGTTATTTTTAGGTCACATGACCTAGTCATACATCATTTGGAAACCAAAAGTGAAATGAACCAATGAAAAGTTTGATAAACAAGTCACATGACCTGTTCCGCTTACGTTACGCGGTCCGCGCCGCGTCTCGGATCGCTTCCGGTTAGCGGTCCGGAGCACTTCCGGGAGCGCTAATGCAGCGCGTCATTAGACGCATTACGCGACAACGTGATACGTCGCGCTTCCGCGACGCGTCACAGTTCCGCTAACGTAACGTTGACCGGTTCGCGGACTAGGTCGCGGCATCAAGATGAGCTAACGGAAAGCTTCCCGGTTCGCGAACTAGAAGCGTAGGAAAAAAAATATTAAAAAAAAAATTATTAATAAACATCTAAAATATATTTTAAGATTTAAAGAAGAATACATTTTACAGTTACAGGTGTTAGCTTTTAAAAAACCAATGAAATTCACAGAAAAAACCATAGGTTATAGACCATATATAGTTAGGAATTTGCATTTACAAAACCTTGAAAATTCAGTGAAAAAACCATAGGTTATAGACCATATATAGTTAGGGATTTGCATTTACAAAACCTTATTTTACTCGCATAAAACCATTGAAATTCCATATATAGTTAGATGCGCTAACTATATATCGCGCACCCGCAATCCACTGCTGATGATGTCACATATTACATCATTCATGACATGGTCAGTGACATCACTGATGACATCACTGATGACAACATCCAGTGACTGTATGTTTCTGTAAAGTGTAAATATGTCTTACATATTGAAGAATGAGTGGATGTATAAGTGTCTGGATGAAGGATTTAGTAGGTGCATGACTGACTGTATGAGTGAGTGATTAAATATGTCTCACTGAGTGCATGGATTAGTGACTAAACTGTCTTAATTTGTGCATTATTATGTCTGTTGTTCTGTAAACTGCTGCATGTGTTGATAAGTAGCTATATGAGTAACTATATGGGTTATTGATTGGTAGCCCAGGTATTTGTATGGGAGACTGAGTGTGTGTGTGGGTGGCTGGGAGGTGTATGACTCTGTGCATAGATGTGTGAGCAGTTGATTCACTAGATGTATGGTTTCAAAAGTGCATGTGGAAACAGCTGTATGGGCGGTTGACTGTGTGCATGAGTGTATTGGTGAGTGAATGGATATCTCAGTGCTACATGTCAAAGTAAGTACATATGTAAAACACAGTACAAGTGAGAGTTGACATATATAAATAACTGTGCATAAGAGCCAGTGAATGTGTGAGTGGCTGTATGGATCATTGTGAACTTGTATCAGGGATTGTATAAGAGAGTAAATATGTGTTAGTATATGTATGAATAAGTAAAGTTTGTATAACTGTATAGTTGAGGAAATGGAGGTGCGATTGATTCTTTGCATGACTGACTAGGTGTGTGAGTAACTCCATGGATGAGTGACAGTCTGTGAGTGTCTGTTTACACTGATTGTATCTAAGGTTATATTAGAGTCTGAAGAGGTTCATCGTATTATCACATGAATGATATCATCAGTGATGTGATCAGTAATGTCAAATGAGATGTCATCAGTGATGTCATCAGTGATGTCATTTGAGATGTCATCAGTGATGTCATTTGAGATGTCATCAGTGATGTCATCAGTGATGTCACTGACCATGTCATGAATGATGTAATATGTGACATCATCAGCAGTGGATTGCGGGTGCGCAATATATAGTTAGCGCATCTAACTATATATGGAATTTCAATGGTTTTATGCGAGTAAAATAAGGTTTTGTAAATGCAAATCCCTAACTATATATGGTCTATAACCTATGGTTTTTTCACTGAATTTTCAAGGTTTTGTAAATGCAAATTCCTAACTATATATGGTCTATAACCTATGGTTTTTTCTGTGAATATATATATATATATATATATTCACTGAAAAAACCATAGGTTTCACACCAGTTATAGTTAGGAATTAGCATTAAAAAAACCTATGAAATTCACTGAAAAAACCATAGGTTCCACACCAGTTATAGTTAGGAATTAGCATTTAAAAAACCTATTAAATTCACTGAAAAAACCATAGGTTTCACACCAGTTATAGTTAGCTGGAAGTTTTACTCGCATAAAACCATTGAAATTCCCACGTTATAGTTAGATGGACTCACTATAACTTGCGCGTGCAATGCACTGCTGATGACGTCACATATTACATCACTCATGACATGGTCAGTGACATCACTCATGACATCACTGATGACATCATCCTTATGACAGAGTGACAGACCTCATTTCAGTGTAATGTAACCCATGAAACACTTTTTCAAAAATAGAAATTAACATTTTCAAAAAAATGGAGATACACATACCAGTTACAACAACCAATTCAATAATTCCACCATCTATATACACATCCACTCATTCAACAACAGATCTATATAGTCACTCATACATATACTCACTCATCATATGTAGTGATACACCTATACATCCTGTTACACACCAACAGTCATCCAAAAGTTACTCTCACACATACTTACACATGAAAGTAAACTATTGAATATCCATTTATTTGCATATACAGCTAAACACACACTACCACCTTACTTCTAAGGAAACTTACACATACTTACTCTCTTAAACAATCACTTATAGAAACACTTACTTATTTAAACAGGAACTCTTACAATCTCTTACTCTCACATATACTCACTTATATACATCAATATTCACATATACTAGATTAAAACATATGTAGTTACTGATAAAGACACTAGTGAGACAGTGATTCACTCAGTAACACACACATATACAAACTCATACACCCATACAGTCCTGCACATATGCTGTCTTCAAAACACATACAAAGAGAGAGTCAGTCATTCATGCATATATGTGATAAGTAATACCCCCACCAAACCATACACACACTCATACTGATACTAAAAAAACATCTAATAACCTATATACCTACACATGTAGCTACTCACCAACCCATGCAGCCACTTATAAACAAAGTGAAACACTAATACATATATTTAAATATTTAAACATTTCTCACTAATATATGTATTCACTAAGATACACTTAATAAGCCAGTTAACCAATCAATTTTTTAAAAAAACAAACATCCATTTAGACACTTATTTAATCATTTATTCTTCCATCAACTTTTACATATTCATATATAAAACATATACATTTTTCAGAAAGGCAAACATTCACTGGATGGTGTCATCAGTGATGTCATGAGTGATGTCACTGACCATGTCATGAGTGATGTAATATGTGACGTCATCAGCAGTGCATTGCACGCGCAAGTTATAGTGAGTCCATCTAACTATAAGGTGGGAATTTCAATGGTTTTATGCGAGTACTTCCATAACTGGTGTGAAACCTATGTTTTTTTCAGTGAATATATATATATATATATGTATATATATATATATATATATATATTCACTGAAAAAACCATAGGTTTCACACCAGTTATAG
Source organism: Lissotriton vulgaris (assembly GCF_964263255.1). Lineage (NCBI taxonomy): Eukaryota > Metazoa > Chordata > Amphibia > Caudata > Salamandridae > Lissotriton > Lissotriton vulgaris. The sequence goes on along the minus strand of NC_141696.1, from coordinate 649,647,624 downwards.
TTAGGAATTAGCATTTAAAAAACCTATTAAATTCACTGAAAAAACCATAGGTTTCACACCAGTTATAGTTAGCTGGAAATTTTACTGATATAAAACCATTGAAATTCCCACGTTATAGTTAGTTGGACTCACTATAACTTGCGCGCCTGCAATGCACTGCTGATGACGTCACATATTACATCACTCATGACATGGTCAGTGACATCACTCATGACATCACTGATGACACCATCCAAAGAATGTGTGTCTTTCTGAAAAAATAAATATGTTTTATATATGAGTGTGTATACATATGTTTTATTCTAGTATATGGAGTATTGATTTATATAAGTGAGTAAATGTGAGAGTGAGAGATTGTAAGAGTTCCTGTTTAAATAAGTATGTGATTCTATAAGTGATTGTTTAAGAGAGTAAGTATGTGTAAGTTTCCTTAGAAGTAAGGTGGTAGTGTGTGTATAGCTGTATATGCAAATAAATGGATGTTCAATAGTTTTTTTGCATGTGTGAGTATATGTGTGAGTAACTTTTGGAAGACTGTCGGTGTGTTAACGGATGTAAAGGTATTTCACTACATATGATAAGTGAGTATATGTATGAATGACTATATAGAACTGTTGGTGAATGAGTAAATGTGTATATAAATGGTTGAATTACTGAATTGGTTGTTGTAACTGGTATAGGTATCGCCACTTTTTTGTAAATGTTAGTTTCTATTTTTGAATATGTGTTTCAGGGGTTACATTACACTGAAAGGAGGTCAGTCACTCTGTCACAGGGATGGTGTCATCAGTGATGTCATGAGTGATGTCACTGACCATGTCATGAGTGATGTAATATGTGACGTCATCAGCAGTGCATTGCAGGCGCGCAAGTTATAGTGAGTCCAACTAACTATAACGTGGGAATTTCAATGGTTTTATATCAGTAAAATTTCCAGCTAACTATAACTGGTGTGAAACCTATGGTTTTTTCAGTGAATTTAATAGGTTTTTTAAATGCTAATTCCTAACTATAACTGGTGTGAAACCTATGGTTTTTTCAGTGAATTTCATAGGTTTTTTAAATGCTAATTCCTAACTATAACTGGTGTGAAACCTATGGTTTTTTCAGTGAATTTCATAGTTTTTTAAATGCTAATTCCTTTGTATATCGAGTTTCTAACCTTTTTTTTTTTTACAATTTGCTGTTTTTTTTTAAGTATTTTTTTTTTTTTATATTTTTTTTCTTTTGCGCTCTGGGTGCGCGCTCCGGGAAGCTTTCAGCTAAGCTCTCCTGTAAGCTTCTCCGAGAGCTCATCTGAAAGCGCACCCAGAGCGCAACTGTCGTTCGTGAAAAAAAAATATGAATGAAAAGTTAATAATAATGCAAAATATTTCGTACCATACAAATAAAATTTGTTTTTTTTAATATGGAAAATGATTATGCATTTCTATAAAAGATTGATGACGTCACTTCGGCGCGCAACGTAAGTGCCCTCGGAAGCGCATACGTGCGCGGCGCATAAACGCACGGAAAAGCGCCTACGATCGCGCCACGTTTGCGACCCGGAAGCGCCTACGATCGCGCTGCGTAAACGCACCCGGAAGTGCTCCGGAGCGCGCAGCGTAAACGCATCGGGTCATGTGACCCTAAAATAACACTTTTCATTGGTTGCTAACAGTTTTTTTTTACAATGAATGAAATCCCCACCCATTTCCTTCACTTCTTCTTTCACTTTTGTGACTGAAAGACCTGCCTTTTTTGCTGCTCCATATTCCTGGATTCATCATGGCTGCCAGACTATCCAGCAGTGAAGATGATTTCATTGATGAAGAGCCTCCTACCCCAAAGGTGAAGGAACATTTCATCTGGAAATTTTTTAAGTTTCCAGAAGGCCAGAAGAAGGTGAATGCACCAAAAGTAGAGTGCAGGATCTGCAAACAGGTCCTGTCACGGGGTAACCCCCAAAAAAAATACTCTTTTGGCAACTTCACCATGATTCGCCATGTGGAGAGGAGGCACCCCCAGAATTTTGCCCGGGAAAGTGTCAGGGCTCTGGCACAGGAGGTTCCCAGAGATGGGGCCTCTACATCAACAGGAGGAGCAACTTCTTCTGGAAGAGAACAATCTCAGGGGCAGGTAGCAAACATTCAACCTGCATTCAACCATGGGGTCGTCAAATGCAGATACTGCAATCAACTCCTCACCTATGGGGAGCAAAGTGTCCTGCTCATGGTTCGGGCATTGGAGAACCATCACTGCCCTTCCCACCCCTAATTTTTTTCTTTTCTTTTTGCTCCTGTTGAGCAGTTTCTATTCCCTGTTTTTGTTCCTCTTCAGTTAAAAGAAGAAAACCAAAAGTTCTTTTCAGAACTACCTTCAATTCTCATCAAAGAGCTATAATCTTAAAAAATGAAGAGTAAGTGAAATATAGTGCATTGATAATTGAAAGGAGAATGAGTAAGAAAGAACAGAAAGGTATGAGAGGTGAAAGGAAGTGAAGTAGGAGGACTGAAAGAAGGTGAGTGTTAGAAAAGAAAGTTATGACACAGTGAATAAACTGGAGGCCTCATTTCTGAAAAGTGACGCATCGCTACGTGAAAATAGCGATGCGTCACTTTTCTGGGCGCACTCCTTATGACATTCCAGATATGTCATATTTAATTTATGACTAATCAATTCGCAAGGAGTTACAGATACGTCAGTATTTCTGACGTATCTGTAAACACAAAAGTAACGCATTGCAGGAGTGCGTCACAAAAGTGACGCAACTCCAATATTGTGTCCTTTCACATGGAAAAAGCACCATGTGAAAGGTTTGCTGTGAAGCAGGCGCAAGATTTTGGCGCAACTGCATCCTAAAAGTGACGCACTGCGTCATTATTACCAAGCTTTTTGCAAGGAACACCCCCTCTGCATGCATTATACCTGACACTATTTTTTAAAAAGTGACGCATCTAGGTACATGGGTCACTTTTTAAAACTCTGCGCCATATTGTATCTGCATCAGGTATAATGTATGCAGAGGGGGCAATCCCTCGCAAAAAGCTTGGTAATAACAACGTACTGAAATCTATGAGATTTCCCTGCGTCACTTTTAGGATGCTATTGCGTCAAAATTTTGCGCCGGCCTCGCATCACTTTTATGTTTACACATATGTCAGAAATACTGACGTATCTGTAACTCCTTGCAACATGATTCGTCATACATTAAATATGACACATCTGGAATGTCATAAGGACTGTGGACAGAAAAGTGACGCATCACACCAGCAGTGTAATAAAATGTGCCTCGTTGCACTATATTTAAAGGATGCAACAGCATCCTAAAAGTGACGCAGTGAAATCTCAAACATTTCACTGCGTCGCTATTACAAAGCTTTTAGTGGGAGAACACCCCCTCTGCATACATTATACCTCACGCAGATATAATGTGGCGCTTGATTTTAAAAAGTGACCCATCTACCTAGATACCTCACTTTTTAAATATAACGCAACGCAACACATTTTTTTACACTACTGGTGCAATGCGTCACTTTTCTGTGCGCACTCCTTATGACATTCCAAGTAACGCATTGCTGGAGTGCGTCACAAAAGTGACGCAACTCCAGTAATGTGTCCTTTCAAATGGGGAAAGCAGCATATGAAAGGTCTTGCCTCAGTCTAACACCTGCTGTAAAGCAGGCACAAGATTTTGACGCAACAGCATCCTAAAACTGACGCAGTGAAATCTCAAAGATTTCACTGCGTCGCTATTACAAAGCTTTTTGCGGGAGAACACCCCCTCTGCATGCATTATACCTGACGCTATTTTTAAAAAGTGACGCATCTAGGTACATGGGTCACTTTTTAAAACTCTGCGCCATATTGTATCTGCAACATGATTCGTCATACATTAAATATGACACATCTGGAATGTCATAAGGAGTGCGCACAGAAAAGTGACGCATAACACCAGCAGTGTAATAAAATGTACCTCGTTGCACTATATTTAAAAAGTGACGCATCTAGATAGATGCGTCACTTTTTAAATATTGCATAACAATGCGCATTTTTTTACACCGCTGGTGCGTCACAAAAATTGACGCACAGGAAGCGCAAAACTAACAGCGCAAGGCCTTCATAAATATGGTCCTGGATTTTCCCCGTGCTTCGCCGGTGCGCGTACCATGCGCTTCCCCCGCGCAAAACGAAAAAAAAATTTTAATGCCCTGCAGGACCCTATTTTAGTCCCTACATCAAACCTAGGGGGTCAGAGGGGGTCTACTCTTCCCCCTTATGGTCATTTGCCCCTTTTTTTTTCAAACCCCTTGTGTCTCGATTTTACCGAGACACAAGATGGCGGCCGCTCCGCACTGTTTAGAATGTTTACAGACAACTGAGATCCAATCAGCTTCCTGCGCGCAAGTCGCGTGTCGCGCCTGGAGCGCACTCCGGTGCGCGCACGGGAGAGCGCCTATAGATATATATATTTTTTTGAACCTAAATTACTCAAAATCCACTGGAGCACATATCTTGAGACATAGCAAAGGCACATCGGGCTACCAGTCCCTACAATTTTGCCAAGTTTGGTGGAAATCCATTCAGCCGTTCGGGCTAAAAGTGAAATCGACCGCCCTATGGAAATTAACATGGGGAAAACGCGTTTTGGGACCCCCCTTTTATCTCGGCCCCCGCTTGACGAATCCCCCCCAAACTTTCAGGGAAGGACCGGACCGCCATGAGACCATTTTCCTGAAAATTTCAGGCAGATTCGTCAACCGGCGCCAAAGTTATTCAAAATAGAATGTTGAGATTTAACATTGAAAATTATCCTAACTATAACTACCTACTGGCGACCGCCAGTAGGTAATATATATATATATATATATATTCACTGAAAAAACCATAGGTTATAGACCATATATAGTTAGGAATTCGCATTTACAAAACCTTATTTTACTCACACAAAACCATTGAAATTCCATATATAGTTAGTTGCACTAACTATATATCGCGCACCCGCAATCCACTGCTGATGATGTCACATATTACATCATTCATGACATGGTCAGTGACATCACTGATGACATCACTGATGACATCTCAAATGACATCACTGATGACATCTCAAATGACATCACTGATGACATCACTGATGACATCACTGATGACATCTCATTTGACATTACTGATCACATCACTGATGATATCATTCATGTGATAATACGATGAACCTCTTCAGACTCTAATATAACCTTAGATACAATCAGTGTAAACAGACACTCACAGACTGTCACTCATCCATGGAGTTACTCACACACCTAGTCAGTCATGCAAAGAATCAATCACACCTCCATTTCCTCAACTATACAGTTATACAAACTTTACTTATTCAAACATATACTAACACATATTTACTCTCTTATACAATCCCTGATACAAGTTCACAATGATCCATACAGCCACTCACACATTCACTGGCTCTTATGCACAGTTATTTATATATGTCAACTCTCACATGTACTGTGTTTTACATATGTACTTACTTTGACATGTAGCACTGAGATATCCATTCACTCACCAATACACTCATGCACACAATCAACCGCCCATACAGCTGTTTCGACATGCACTTTTGAAACCATACATCTAGTGAATCAACTGCTCACACATCTATGCACAGAGTCATACACCTCCCAGCCACCCACACACACACTCAGTCTCCCATACAAATACTTGGGCAACCAATCAATAACCCATATAGTTACTCATATAGCTACTTATCAACACATGCAACAGTTTACAGAACAACAGACATAATGATGCACAAATTAAGACAGTTTAGTCACTAATCCATGCACTCAGTGAGACACATTTATTCACTCACTCATACAGTCAGTCATGCACCTACTAAATCCTTCATCCAGACACTTATACATCCACTCATTCTTCAATATTTAAGACATATTTTAACTTTACAGAAACATACAGTCACTGGATGTTGTCATCAGTGATGTCATCAGTGATGTCATTTGAGATGTCATCAGTGATGTCATCAGTGATGTCACTGACCATGTCATGAATGATGTAATATGTGACATCATCAGCAGTGGATTGCGGGTGCGCGATATATAGTTAGTGCAACTAACTATATATGGAATTTCAATGGTTTTGTATGAGTAAAATAAGGTTTTGTAAATGCGAATTCCTAACTATATATGGTCTATAACCTATGGTTTTTTCAGTGAATTTTCAAGGTTTTGTAAATGCTAATTCCTAACTATATATGGTCTATAACCTATGGTTTTTTCAGTGAATTTTCAAGGTTTTGTAAATGCTAATTCCTAACTATATATGGTCTATAGCCTATGGTTTTTTCAGTGAATATATATATACATACATATATAAATATATATCATCTGTATATCTATATAAATACAAACATAAATGCATGCATACATATACTTATATGCATACATATGCATGTTATTTACATGAAAGTTGAAAAACACTAATAAAAGCAAAGCTAAAAAGCCACCTCATTACAAACAGAATGGCTTTAACTTAAACGAGGGCGAGATCTATTGCATTTTCAATGCTTGTTTACTTTGGTTCCATCAAGAAGGCATTCAGATGTGTCACACATTTGCCATACATTCTGAATGTTAGCACTCTAGTTGCACATTAGATCACTGTAGTAAAGCTACTGCTCACCAGGGACGTCTGCTGCTGGTATTCAAAGTGCATGTTTCAGTCTGCATGTCAGAATTTTTTTAATGAAATAGAAGAGGATTTGAGAAGTCACTCAGAATGATCCCTAATTTTTCTTTCTGAAGCACTAATCATACTTTCTATGGCAAAATGAACCCCCTCATGTTGTTCATTTTTAAATTGAGTGTTTTCAGACTTACCACTTCATTCCAATCAAGATGGCTTCTGGTGTGCCATACTTTTGTCATAAGTAAGACTGTTAGCGCTCTAGTTGTTCTTTAGAACACTCTGGGACATTCTGTCATTGGGCTATACTTGGGATACATCTGGGTGATATTTGGGCTACATTTAGGCTCTTTTGTCTCTGGTGGCCATCTTGGGAGACTGTATGTCAGAATTTTTTAATGAAATTGAAGAGGGTTTGAGAAGTCACTCAAAATGTGCCCTAATTTTTCTTTCTGCAGCACTAATCATAATTCATATGGCAAAATATACCCCCTCATTTTGTTCCTTTTTAAATTAAATATTTTAAGAGTTACCACTTTATTCCAATCAAGATGGCTTCAGGTGTGCCATACCTTTGTAATAAGTAGGACTGTTAGCGCTCTAGTTGTTCTTTAGAACACTCTGGGACATTCTGTCATTGGGCTATACTTGGGCTACATATGGGTGATATTTGGGCTACATTTGGGCTCTTTTGTCTCTGGTGGCCATTTTGGGAGACTGCATGTCAGAATTTTTTAATGAACTAGAAGAGGATTTAAAAAGTCACTCAAAATATGCCCTAATTTTTCTTTCTGCAGCACTAATAAAAGCTTCTATTGCATAATATACCCCCTCATTTTGTTCCTTTTTAAATTAAATGTTTTAAGAGTTACCACTTTATTCCCATCACGATGGCTCCAGGTGTGCTATACCTTTGTAATAAGTAGGACTGTTAGCGCTCTAGTTGTTCTTTAGAACACTCTGGGTCATTCTGTCATTGGGCTATACTTGGGCTACATCTGGGTGATATTTGGGCTACATTTGGGCTCTTTTGTCTCTGGTGGCCATTTTGGGAGACTGCATGTCAGAATGTTTTAATGAAATAGAAAAGGATTTGAGAAGTCACTCAAAATGTGCCCTAATTTTTCATTCTGCAGCACTAATCATACTTTCTATGGCAAAATATACCCCCTCATGTTGTTTCTTTTTAAATTAAATGTTTTAAGAGTTACCACTTTATTCCAATCAAGATGGCTTCAGGTGTGCCATACCTTTGTAATAAGTAGGACTGTTAGCGCTCTAGTTGTTCTTTAGAACACTCTGGGACATTCTGTCATTGGGCTATACTTGGGCTACATCTGGGTGATATTTGGGCTACATTTGGGCTCTTTTGTCTCTGGGGGCCATTTTGGGAGACTGCATGTCAGAATGTTTTAATGAAATAGAAAAGGATTTGAGAAGTCACTCAAAATGTACCCCAATTTTTCATTCTGCAGCACTAATCATACTTTCTATGGCAAAATATACCCCCTCATGTTGTTTCTTTTTAAATTAAATGTTTTAAGAGTTACCACTTTATTCCAATCAAGATGGCTTCAGGTGTGCCATACCTTTGTAATAAGTAGGACTGTTAGCGCTCTAGTTGTTCTTTAGAACACTCTAGGAGGCTGCAGTAGAACACAAAGGAATCAACTGACAGTCTCTGTCCTTGTTGGATGTACATGTTTGACTGAGAATGTCAGACTTCATTTTCACATGACTGAGAAAGATAATGTGAATTTACAGAAAATATGCTTTCAGTTTAGCTTATAGATCCCCTTCCAAACCACTGTGGGAAAATCATGAGATATTAGTTTTCTTTCAAACATGATTCGTGATATCACAGCAGAAGGCTTTTTCACATGGTAAAATCACCTTAGAACACACCACAATTCCTAAAACGAGTATGGTACCATCAAAAAATGATTTATAATGTAACTAAAGTCCTAAAACCCTCTATTAACTACAATGCTTTTTAATGAGGTGCTATCATGTATATTGGTCCCAAGATGGCTGCCAACACTTCTTGGATGAAGTGCTGACAGCCAATCAGATCAGATGTGTGGTTTGGCTCCGCCCAGATATATATCTTTTTTTGAACCTAAATTACTCAAAATCCACTGGAGCACATATATTGAGACCTAGCAAAGGCACATCGGGCTAACAGTCCCTACAATTTTGCCAAGTTTCGTGCAAATCCATTCAGCCGTTCGAGCTAAAAGTGAGGCCAACCGCCCTATGGAAATTAACATGGGAAAAACGCGTTTTGGGACCCCCCTTTTTTCTCGTCCCCCCCTTGATGAAACCCCCCCAAATTGCCAGGGGCTGCTCAGAAACAAAATGTTCCATTTTCCTGAAAATTTCAGCCAATTCCGTCCACAAACGCCAAAGTTATTAGACATAGAATTTTCAAAAATCCCATTGAGAAAAAATCCTAACTATATATACCTACTGGCGACCGCCAGTAGGTAATATATATATATATATATATATATATATTCACTGAAAAAACCATAGGTTAGAGACCATATATAGTTAGGAATTTGCATTTACAAAACCTTGAAAATTCACTGAAAAAACCATAGGTTAGAGACCATACATAGTTAGCTGGACATTTTATTGACATAAAACCACTGAAATTCCATATATAGTTAGTTGCACTAACTATATATCGCGCACCCGCAATCCACTGCTGATGATGTCACATATTACATCATTCATGACATGGTCAGTGACATCACTGATGGCATCACTGATGACATCACTGATGACATCTCATTTGACATCAATGATCACACCACTGAAGATATACTTCATGTGATAATACAATGCACCTCCTTACACTCTAATATAACCTCTGTTACACCTAATGTAAAATACAGAGTATCATTTATGAAACCATTGACACACCAATACCAGTTACTACATACGCACTCACTGATTCCTACGTCTACACACACATTCACTCATTCACCCATACAATTACTCATACATACAGTCACTCATTATTACAACAATATCATATGCACTCATACACATATGCAAACACTCACACACTGCCACTCATCCATGGAGTTACTCACACACCTAGTCAGTCATGTAAAGAATCAATCCCACTTCCATTTCCTCATCTATACAGTTAAACACAGAACACCTTACTTTTTCACACATATACTAACACATATTTACTTACTACCTTTGAAGAAGTTCCAGGAGGAACGAAACATGTTGGGACAGTGCCACAATCCGGTTGTTTTTCCATGAATAAAAAAGCTACAAGCTGAGTCTTCAGGTGTGACCAAAGTTTCCTTCCTCGGGAGTGAACATTGTTTAAATATATATCGGCGTGGTTCTGCCGAAGGTCATACACCGCCACAAGAGGCCCGTGGATCTCCCGCCCTGAACCATTTTGTTGGACTCGGAAAACCGATAAGGGAGATTGGTGCCGCCGGGGAATGCACCTCGGTATTGGTTCTGGAGTCGGTTTTAAATGTAAGCTGACCCGTGAAAACTCACTGCTCTAATTCAACCCACACGGAAAAACAAGCGCCGAAATGATAAACACCCTCACGCTCTACCCACTGGAGGGTTTATTATTGACAGTTTTTTGATTAACAAGCCCGAGAAAGTGTCAGAAATCATCACGGAAAAGAGACACACTGAGTGAAACACCAAAAATAAATGTGAAGGGAATTGAAAGCAAATCGGATTGGAAATCAAAATGTCGAGGACCAAAGCGCGACCACAAGTCCCATAATTCATTTAAAACGGAAGTGATTGCTTAAAAGAATGCCACTGGAGGCAAAAAAATGATTTTCCAAAACATCGAACTGGGGAGTGACGCGCAACTGGTCTCTGAGCGAGGCTTACCTTTGAAGAAGTTCCAGGAGGAACGAAACATGTTGGGACAGTGCCACAGTCCGGTTGTTTTTCCATGAATAAAAAAGCTACAAGCTGAGTCTTCAGGTGTGACCAAAGTTTCCTTCCTCGGGAGTGAACATTGTTTAAATATATATCGGCGTGGTTCTGCTGAAGGTCATACACCGCCACAAGAGCGCCGTGGATCTCCCGCCCTGATCCATTTTGTTGGACTCGGAAAACCGATAAGGGAGATTGGTGCCGCCGGGGACTGCACCTCGGTATTGGTTCTCGAGTCGGTTTTAAATGTAAGCTGACCCGTGAAAACTCACTGCTCTAATTCAACCCACACGGAAAAACAAGCACCGAAATGATAAACACCATCACGCTCTACCCACTGGAGGGTTTATTATTGACAGTTTTTTGATTAACAAGCCCGAGAAAGTGTCAGAAATCATCACGGAAAAGAGACACACTGAGTGAAACACCAAAAATAAATGTGAAGGGAATTGAAAGCAAATCGGATTGGAAATCAAAATGTCGAGGACCAAAGCGCGACCACAAGTCCCATAATTCATTTAAAACGGAAGTGATTCCTTAAAAGAATGCCACTGGAGGCAAAAAAAATGAATTTCCAAAACATCGAACTGGGGAGTGACGAGCAACTGGTCTCTGAGCGAGGCTTACCTTTGAAGAAGTTCCAGGAGGAACGAAACATGTTGGGACAGTGCCACAATCCGGTTGTTTTTCCATGAATAAAAAAGCTACAAGCTGAGTCTTCAGGTGTGACCAAAGTTTCCTTCCTCGGGAGTGAACATTGTTTAAATATATATCGGCGTGGTTCTGCCGAAGGTCATACACCGCCACAAGAGCGCCGTGGATCTCCCGCCCTGAACCATTTTGTTGGACTCGGAAAACCGATAAGGGAGATTGGTGCCGCCGGGGACTGCACCTCGGTATTGGTTCTGGAGTCGGTTTTTTAATGTAAGCTGACCCGTGAAAACTCACTGCTCTAATTCAAGCCACACGGAAAAACAAGCGCCGAAATGATAAACACCATCACGCTCTACCCACTGGAGGGTTTATTATTGACAGTTTTTTGATTAACAAGCCCGAGAAAGTGTCAGAAATCATCACGGAAAAGAGACACACTGAGTGAAACACCAAAAATAAATGTGAAGGGAATTGAAAGCAAATCGGACTGGAAATCAAAATGTCGAGGACCAAAGCGCGACCACAAGTCCCATAATTCATTTAAAACGGAAGTGATTCCTTAAAAGAATGCCACTGGAGGCAAAAAAATGAATTTCCAAAACATCGAACTGGGGAGTGACACGCAACTGGTCTCTGAGCGAGGCTTACCTTTGAAGAAGTTCCAGGAGGAACGAAACATGTTGGGACAGTGCCACAATCCGGTTGTTTTTCCATGAATAAAAAAGCTACAAGCTGAGTCTTCAGGTGTGACCAAAGTTTCCTTCCTCGGGAGTGAACATTGTTTAAATATATATCGGCGTGGTTCTGCCGAAGGTCATACACCGCCACAAGAGCGCCGTGGATCTCCCGCCCTGAACCATTTTGTTGGACTCGGAAAACCGATAAGGGAGATTGGTGCCGCCGGGGACTGCACCTCGGTATTGGTTCTGGAGTCGGTTTTAAATGTAAGCTGACCCGTGAAAACTCACTGCTCTAATTCAACCCACATGGAAAAACAAGCGCCGAAATGATAAACACCATCACGCTCTACCCACTGGAGGGTTTATTATTGACAGTTTTTTGATTAACAAGCCCGAGAAAGTGTCAGAAATCATCACGGAAAAGAGACACACTGAGTGAAACACCAAAAATAAATGTGAAGGGAATTGAAAGCAAATCGGATTGGAAATCAAAATGTCGAGGACCAAAGCGCGACCACAAGTCCCATAATTCATTTAAAACGGAAGTGATTCCTTAAAAGAATGCCACTGGAGGCAAAAAAATGAATTTCCAAAACATCGAACTGGGGAGTGACGCGCAACTGGTCTCTGAGCAAGGCTTACCTTTGAAGAAGTTCCAGGAGGAACGAAACATGTTGGGACAGTGCCACAATCCTGTTGTTTTTCCATGAATAAAAAAGCTACAAGCTGAGGCTTCAGGTGTGACCAAAGTTTCCTTCCTCAGGAGTGAACATTGTTTAAATATATATATATTCACTGAAAAAACCATAGGTTATAGACCATATATAGTTAGGGATTAGCATTCACAAAACCTTAATTTACTCGCACAAAACCATAGAAATTCGCATATATAGTTAGTTGCAATAACTATATATCGCGCACCCGCAATCCACTGCTGATCATGTCACATATTACATCATTCATGACATGGTCAGTGACATCACTGATGACATCACTGATGACATCTCAAATGACATCACTGATGACATCACTGATGACAACATCCAGTGACTGTATGTTTCTGAAAAGTCAAAATATGCTTTACATATTGAAGAATGAGTGGATGTATAAGTCTCTGGATGAAGGATTTAGTAGGTGCATGACTGACTGTATGAGTGAGTGATTAAATGTGTCTCACTGAGTGCATGGGTTAGTGACTAATCTGTCTTAATTTGTGCATCATTATATCTGTTGTTCTGTAAACTGCTGCTTATGTTGATCAGTAGCTTTATGATTAAGTATATTGGTTAATGATAGGTTGCCCAAGTATTTGTATGAGAGAGTGAGTGTGTGTGTGGGTGGCTGTGAGGTGTGTGACTCTGTTTATGTGAATTTAACAAGGACCCCCTGAGTTAATGAATTAAGAAATTCCTAGGTCAGGGAAATAGTACAGTTGAGAAATAACAACCTAGGTAATTTAAAGAATGAAATACCGTAATGGCAAGGATTAATGAAGGTATGACTACATCTGGCTAAAAAAACATGATTTTATTTATCAATTGTCACAGTAAAAAAGGAGATTCATTCATATAACACAAAATCAAGATTAAAAATTCCCAATAAACATATGACATGGACATCAATGCATAAAAGTAAAACACAAAGAGAGAGGGTAAGTGGCATGAAAATAGGGTCTCAAACCCTATTTTCATGCCACTTACCCTTTCTCTTTGTGTTTTACTTTTATGCATTGATGTCCATGTCATATGTTTATTGTGAATTTTTAATCTTGATTTTGTGTTATATGAATGAATCTCCTTTTTTACTGTGACAATTGATAAATAAAATCATGTTTTTTTAGCCAGCTGTAGTCATACCTTCATTAATCCTTGACATTACGGTATTTCATTCTTTAAATTACCTAGGTTGTTATTTCTCAGGTGTGTGACTCTGTGCATAGATGTGTGAGCAGTTGATTCACTAGATGTATGGGTTCAAAAGTGCATGTGGAAACATCTGTATGGGCAGTTGACTCTGTGCATGAGTGTATTGGTGAGTGAATGGATATCTCAGTGCTACATGTCAAAGTAAGTACATATGTAAAACACAGTACATGTGAGAGTTGATATATATAAATAACTGTGCATAAGAGCCAGTGAATGTGTGAGTGGCAGTATGGATCATTGAGAACTTGTATCAGGGATTGTATAAGAGAGTAAATATGTGTTAGTATATGTTTGAATAAGTAAGGTGTGTATAACTGTATAGTTGAGGGAATGGAGGTATAATTGATTCTTTGCATGACTGACTAGGTGTGTGAGTAACTCCATGGATGAGTGACAGTCTGTGAGCGTCTATTTAGTCTGAGTGTATCTAAGATTATATTAGAGTCTGAAGAGGTTCACCGTATTATCACATGAATGATGTTATCAGTGATGTGATCAGTAACGGCAAATGAGATGTCATTAGTGATGTCATCAGTGATGTCATTTGAGATGTCATCAGTGATGTCATCAGTGATGTCACTGACCATGTCATGAATGATGTAATATGTGACATGAGCAGCAGTGGATTGCGGGTGTGCGATATATAGTTAGTGCAACTAACTATATATGAAATTTCAATGGTTTTGTGTGAGTAAAATAAGGTTTTGTAAATGCTAATTCCTAACTATATATGGTCTATAACCTATGGTTTTTTCAGTGAATTTTCAAGGTTTTGTAAATGCAAATTCCTAACTATATATGGTCTATAACCTATGTTTTTTTCAGTGAATTTCATTGGTTTTTTAAAAGCTAATATCTGTAGCTGTAAAATGTATTTTTCTTTAAATCCAAAAATATATTTTATATGTTTCTGATAAATTTTTTTTTAATATTATTTTTTTCGCTCCCGGTTCGCGAACCGGGAAGCTTTCCGTTAGCTCAATTTGATGCCGCGACCTGGTCCGCTAACCGGTAAACGTTCCGTTTGCGTAACTGCTGCGTTAGAAATCAACATCGCGACGCGTCGCGGAAGCGCGACATATCACGTTGCCGCATAATGCGTCTTATGACGCGCCGCGTTAGCGCACCCGGAAGTGCTCCGGACCGCGAACAGAGGCGCGAAACGCAGCTTTCCGGAAGCGATCCGGAGCGCGGCGCGCAGCGCGTAACGTAAGCGGAACAGGTCATGTGACTTGTTAATAAAACTTTTCATTGGTTCATTTCACTTTTGGTTTCCTAATGATGTAAGACTAGGTCAGGTGACCTTACAATAACACTTTTCATTGGTTTAGAACTATTTTTTTTTCCCAAATGATGAAAGCCCCCACCTTTTTTCTCACTCTGACTTTCAACTTTGTGAAAGGAAGACCTATTTTGCACAGTGGAAAATGGCTTCACTAGTAGCTTCAGCTGGTGGACCCCCACCACCACCACCACCACCTCCTCATAGGAAGAGAGGACCACCTCCACAGTTCCTTGCAAACCCAGAGGAGGAAGAGGATCAAGAAAAGGAAGAGGAAGAACAGGCACCACAATTTTTAGAAGAGTTGCCCCGGGTATCTCATTATAAAAATAGTTTTATTTGGCAGTTTTTTTCATTTCCTGCAGGAGAGAAAAAAGTTAATGCTCGCTATGTGACGTGCCTAATATGCAAGCAGAACTTATCTAGAAGCACAGATAAAAAGTATAGTTATGGCAACTATACTATGCACCGTCACATGCAGAGGTGGCATCCTCTAAATTATAGCCGGGCAGAGATGCGTGACCTGCAAGACAACCCTCCAACTTCTGTGGCCAGGACATCAGCAGAGATATCTCTGTCAGGGCCAGAGGCACGGGAAACAGTGCCAAACATCCAGGAAAACTTTGTGCACATGAAGATTGTTTGTTTATATTGTGGTACCTTACTTTCATGTGCCAATATGAGCATTAAATTAGTAAATAGAGCATTTGAAAGTCACAAGTGCTCTAAACGCCCCAAAAAATAAAAAAATTTTTTGCTGCTGTTGAGCCCTTTTCAATGCCTGTTTTTTGTTCTTTCCCTTCCAAAAAAACAAAAAAACATAAAATTGTTCAAAAAATTCAAAAAAAACAAATAATGTTCAGAAAAGTAAAAAAAATATATAAAACAACAAAAACATAAAAAAAAGAGTTCTTTTCAGAACTACCTCCCCTTTATACAAAAATTTGCTAGAATGTTTAGCACTCTGGCAAGCTCTATTTCTTTTAGTTCGCTTTCCGGTTCGCTCGCCGGTACGCGAACCGGGAGCTAACCCCCCAATTATTTTTTTTTTTTAAAAAGGAGTAAGTACAAGGGAAGTAAACAGAGAGTAATGTTAAAAGAAAGACAGCTATAGGGACTAAACCAGAGATGCTGTTTAATAGATGTATTTACCGAAGAAAAGATGGAAGAGGATATAATTGTGAAAAACAAAATAGATAAGGAAGTGAAAGAATCAAGCATTGAAAATGCAATAGGTCTCGCAATAGAAGAGTTTGACCTTTTGGTTTTGCAAATGGATGAGTGGTGTTGCGTGGATGAGTGGCGTTGCGTGGATGAGTGGCGTTGCGTGGATGAGTGGCGTTGCGTGGATGATTGGCGTTGCATGGATGAGTGGCGTTGCATGGATTAGTGGCGTTGCGTGGATGAGTTGCGTGTGTGAGTGGCGTTGTGTGTGTGAGTGGCGTTGTGTGTGTGAGTGGCGTTGCGTGTGTGAGTGGCATTGCGTGTGTGAGTGGCGTTGCATGTGTGAGTGGCGTTGCGTGTGTGAGTGGCGTTGCTGTGGGGAGGGGGGGAGGAGAAATGCACACGGCGGGAAGGGGAGGGGACGGAGCGGGGAGAGTGGAATGAGGGTGTGAAGCAGCCGGGGCCTTTGAAGTGAAGCTAAGCTTCACTTCAAAGGTGTGGGAGGAGTGCGGCTGAGGGAACAGACGGCGATTTGGTAATGTGCACACTCATTTTAGGTCAATGCGCTTGCGCATTGACCTAAAAGCTACGGGCACAGCTCCAAATTGCCACATTTAGTTAAACTTTGTTTAAAGCCCTATAGTCTGAAGTCCTATAGAAGCTGTGGAACTAATAGTAGGTGAATGTGATAGAAATGTAACGAAAAGAGTACAAAACATTTACCTTATAATTGTCGTTAACTTATTCACTTTTTATTTTCATAGTTTCAATCTGTGAAAGAGAGAACAAACATTTGAAAAATATTAAAACATGTATTTAAAAATTAGAAAAGACAAGGGAAAAGGTTGAAGGACAAACAGTTTTTCAACAACTTTGACACTTACAGAAGCCTCTGCTTCTCCAGGCCCCCTACACAGTCCTAAAGATATATATTTTAAACTAATAGTAGGTAGGTAAGCTTTATTTCGATATAAAAACATATCATAAAAGCAATCCATTACAATAGTAAAAACACAATTCAACAATTACACAGTATAAAAAAGCCTACAAATTAACAGTGGCATTTAAAAAGAGTGCATTATTAGCCAAAAATTTTAAGAGCCGGTACAGGTAAGGACACATTACTGTAACAACTGTTTCTTTGCAGTTCTTATCCGCCAAGCCCAGCCCAAAAATGTGGCCATACCAGAGGCAAAGAAAGGGCGGGCATCTGAGCGCAATATGCGTAGGGCTTCCAAATGTGATCTAGTGCCCAAGGTCCTGCATAAAGGCTTCAACCATCTCAGCCTGGGCGCCGTATAAGCCTGACACTCAAACAACAGATGGGCAATGGACTCGACCCTTGAGTCACAGAAGGGGCAATAAGGTATGGTTTGGTATGGTGGTTTCCAGGTGGAAGTTAACAACCCTAAGGGAAGTACTCCCACCCTAAACTTAAAGTACAATGCTCTGTCGCCTGAGTTGTGGATTGAGTCCAAATAAGGTTCTCTAAAAGGGAGCTCCTTAACTCGCAGGAACTGAGCAACAGATTTACAATTTTTTGGGTTGCACAATCTCTCGTTATCCGCCCATAACCAGTAAGCCTTCTTTAGCATTTGTTTTGAAGGTGCTGTTCTGTTGACCCAGGCGTCTCATAAGCCCAGCTCATAGAGAAGTCGCTTGACCTCCCTGAGCCAGGTTACCTTGTGCCAGCCTGATAGGGATAATAGTTCACTTAGGGCATCTGCATAGCTACACAATTCAGGGACGTTCCAAATCCTGGCCCATAATAAGAGGGGGCGTAACCTGGCTTGCTCGCAAATTGGGCGCGTGCCTGCATCTAGCAAGAGGGGGATTGTAGGGGTGCTGTGGGGTAACTTCATAAGATCTTTATGGAAGTTGTTTTTGAGGTGGGATAAGGTGTCAGCTCTCTGTACACCCCACAGTTCTGCACCATACAATGCTGAGCTCACCACCCTTGCTCTATAAATGTCTAAAAGTGCCCCAATAGGTTTTAAAGATGAGGCACGTTGTTCTTTGAGCAGTGCCCCTGCAACCCTCTTGTGGGTCAGGAACACCTTCTGGTGGTGTGCCTTCCAACTCATGGTGTCACAGAGACGAATGCCCAGGTAGTCAAATTCTTTGAATCTTTCCAGTGGAACAGAGTCTAAAGCAGGAGGGACAACAGATTTCCTGGGAGGGTTAAGGACAAGGAATTTGGTCTTGCTAATGTTTATGGACAGGCCCAGATTATCGCAGAAAGCCTTAAAACTAGAAAGCAACTTTTGGATACCTGCTGGTGATTTTGAAATTAGGAGGGTGTTGTCCGCAAATAGGAGCGTCGGAACTTTCCTGCCAGCCAGGGATGGTGCATCTGACGGGTGTTGAAGCAGATGCTCCACCACTCCGTTAACATAAAGAGAAAACAGAGTGGGGGCAAGCACACACCCCTGGCGGACGCCCCTATCTACAGGGATACAAGATGTTTTTTCCCCCTGGGTACCCCATCTAATCTGAGCAAAGTTGCTATCATGAAACTTTATGAGCAAAGCCAACAAATAGGGGGGAATGCCCAACCCTTTGAGGACATTCCACAATTGGACTCGTGGGACAAGGTCGAAGGCAGTTCGCAAGTCTATAAAGACTAAATACAAACTGCCCCCTCCCAGCATAACCACTTTTCAATATATCATTAAAAGGCGAAATGTCTGCTCAATGGTGCCTGTCCCTGTTCTAAAACCTGCCTGGAAATCTGACAAAACCTAATTTTCTTCAGCCCACTGGATGATTCTACCTAGTACCACCTTACCCGCAACCTTTTGTGTTGAGTCAAGGAGACTGATAGGGCGATAGTTGGCTGGGTCGTCCCGGCAGCCTTTCTTAAAAATGGGGACGACCTCAGCACCCCTCCATGAGTCGGGGAAATGACCTCCCAGCAAGGCTTCATTCAAAAGTGAGGCAATTAATCTGCTCCATGTTGGTGGATATTTCTTCAACAGATCGCCCAGGATTCCATCAGGGCCTGCAGCCTTATTGGTTACAATACAGCTGATTGCCCTTTCAACTTCCTCCGTGCTGAAGGAGCAGTCATTAAATGAAGTACCGGCTGAGAAACTGACCAGAGAACCCATGCTTGGTTGGGGTGCCCCCCGTGGAACAGAGTATAGCTTAGAAAAGTGGGCAAACGAGACATCACCAGGAATATTACAGGTAAGCTGAAGATCAAGAGGCTTGTCCCTGGCTCTCAACAGGTCCCAAAACCCCTTGGAATCTTTCCTAGTGCTTGCCTCCACTAACTCCCACCCAAAAACTATATTCATGAGCCTCCTTAGCCTCAGCTACAGTTTTTTTATAGAGTTTCCTCGCAAGTCTGATAATGTCTGGATCCTTACTTTTCACTGCGGAAATGAGTTCCCCCTTAACAACCCGACATTTGGAGGAATACCACTTATCTCTAGCCCTTGAGGCGCCTTTCACTACAGCCCTTGCTCTGGATTGGGGTAAAGTAAACAGATCACTTAGTGCCACAATAGTTTCTGTAAATATTGGTAGAACAGCTTGGCTGGTGACACCTAAGGCGTTGAGGCGCGACCCCACTGCTGACATAATGGTCCCCGCTTCAGCCATCCTTTACTCATCCGCTGCTGCTTCAGCCCACTTTAGGCCCCTGCCACAGTTTGAGGGTACAAGTTCATGGGAGGTTTTCCACTTGTGGGCAAACGTGGCTCGGTTCCCAGCCTGCCAAGGCATAGTGAGGGTTAACGAGAGAGGATTGTGATCGCTATCACAGGACGCTATGACCTCCATGTCCTGGTGGAACGACCACAGATTGTAGTTCAGCATGATGTAGTCTATTCTGGAGGTATGACCCATCCTGTTGTAGGTATGTGCACCCATAGAATCCGATTTGGATCGTCCATTAGTTGGTCTCAGGTCGTGTTCCATGCAGAGTGCATTGATGTCTACCGCACTCTGCGTCCATTTAAGGATCGGATCTAAGGTCAGGGTGGGGATACCTCTCCTTGTATCCTCATCCCAAGTGTCCAGAATGTCCTCCCTAGCCAATGGTTCGAAGCAGCAGTTGAAGTCGCCTGCAAGGAGAACGTAAGAATCAATACTGCAGGCGGCTAGCTCACTGATTAGTCCTGTAGAGGGTAAAGATGATACCCCGCCCCTGGCCCCCCTTAAATAAAGGTTAAACATTTCTAGCTTCCTTCCCCCTGGGCATGATATGGTTATCCTCTGAAGGTCAGGGGATTGAGTGGTCTTGTGGCTTGCACTTAAACCTAGTAGCCCCCTCTAAAATTGTTCTTAACAGGAGGAGGGCCCTGGGTTGGTTGTTGAGCCACTTCTCTGGGAGGGGGTCTAAATGGGACAGGTGCATTGGGATTAACTAGTGGTTGAGGAATGAGGCGCTTAGGAGCCTTAGGTTTAGAGGCGGTGGTAATATGATCCACACCCACAGTCCGCGGTTTAGGAACCAGCCGTGCAAGAACTGGTACCGGGGGGGGATGTTGCGGAGCTTGAGGTATTGGGATTAGAGATGGTGGGACAACTACAGGAAGGCCTTGGTTTTCTAGACTTCTCAGGCCGAGAGTGGCCAGGGCAATAATGCTCTTTTCCATCTCAAGCAAGTTATTCTCGATGCGTGAGAGTCTAAGATCGAGGGGGGAAAGAAGTTTCTTAAGAGTTTCCCAAACTAGACCTATGAATTCCCCATCATTCCTTTCCAGACCCTCTACATGTGAGCCCGCGTCCTCTACCATGGTGGGAGAAGAAGAAATGTCTGACCCTTCCATGGCTCCCTCGCATTGTGGCTGTTCCCTAGAAGCACACCCTCCTATAGCATTAGATACAGGAACGTTAATCAATTTCAACTGTTGTGCTACCGCAATTTTAGCCTTCTTACGAGAGTAAGCAGACCGAGAATTGCGTTTCCTTTTGGCTTGTTTATCTTTAGTTGTAAAAGACCTAGGTGAAAGCATTACAGGGGTGGTGAAATTGAAGCTAACAGCCTGTTTAAGAGAAACGTTCAGTGGGTTCACTTCGCCTTCCTGGGTCGGTGGTTCTAAAGCAGGGGAAAGAGGGGGAAGAATCGGGGTATGGTGGACATCGCCCTGTGTAACTACACAATGAGGAATGGCTGGACGCTTCGGGGTAACCGCAGTGGCTATGTGGCCCAGGGAGGATTTTTTAGAAAGTTCGATTACCTGGGACAATCTTCTGGCAGCTGCCAATTCCAGGGAGACACGAGTCTGAAGCTTAGAAATTTCTTGGTCTATGGCTATGTTAGTATGGGTAATAAAATCGTCCATGGGACCATTGATTGGCGGGCCACCCTTGGCGGCCTTACTCCGTGTTAACCTGGTGCACATGACTTATTTACAACTACCAGGACAACCCCCTAGCTTAACAGTGAAGATAGGCGGTAGTATGGTTTGCCGATGTGAGCACAGACAAAGAAAGAAATATCGGGAATATGGACGAAAGAGGAAGGCCCAGTTCAGTCCTCTCAGACCTCGAACGGCCTCAAACGGCCCGCTCTTAGCCCGGTCTTCGCCCCGAGCTGCGTCCCGCGCTGTGGGAGTTAGGGGCTATAATATAGGTCCGTGATGGGCAGGGAGCGGGCCAGCAGGGAGAGCGGACCGGATGCTGGTATCCGTGGTCTCGCATGGACTCCTGGTTGATGGAGTCCCCGCACGCTCGCAGCCCCGCCGTGCCTCTTGCCCTGTCTGCCTTGCTGGTCCTCCTCCTTGTGATGAAGTAGCGATGCCCCACACACTCCTAGACGAAGCGGCACCCGCGGAGCGGGTGCGGCAAGAAGTGGAATGAGTCGCCTTGAGCAGGTACGCCTGTGAGTTCGCCTGTGCTGCGCCGCCTCCATGGGTTCAAAGGAACGGTATCTAATAGTATCTTGATGCAGATGAAGTGAGGCCTATTTTGGAACATGGTGCATCTTTTGCACTGCTGCTGTCTCACAACAGTAATGCAATGGCAGCGCAAAAGAGGTGTAAAGCCATCATAAAATTGTCCCTAATATTTTAAATGATTATTTCAGGATGCAAATAAGATGTGTCCTATCCAGAGGTTTGTTTGAGGTGAGGCCTACTCAGGTTTCCAAATAAAACAGTACCCAGAAGTGCAGCACTGTATGCAACAACTTTGACACTTACAGAAGCCTCAGCTTCTCCATGTCTACTACACATTTCTAAATGTATATCATAAGTACAAAAAGTAGAGAATTAATTATACATATTAAATGGTTTATTTTTGCTGTTCTCAGAATGTATCAAATTTCACTAAAATCAGTGACTTGAAGGTATTCATCATGTAACAGCGGGGAAAAAAAAACACAATCAAAATGATTGTGTTTAAAAAACCCATACAACATAAGAAATCAGAATTCAAAACTCCTTAAAATTAACTTACTTTCCATGACGTCGAAGGATGTCCTATGAACAGCTTACACTCTGTTGTGCTGTTAATATTTTCAGCCCGCCACTTTCTGAAAGAAAACCTCCATCGTTTTGAAAAATATGTTACATACGATAAAAGACTTCTCGCTTTCTACCACATGTTTCCACAAGGCCAAATCATGTAAGAGCCATTTACAACTCTTGGAATTCTTGTAAGCAAATTCCATCATTTTCTATTTTCGCAACTTTCAGAAAGAAAACGTTTACGATTACTTTCACAATCCTGGACTACTAATATCTTGCCCTTGTTGCTCACTCATGTTCTACATTTCCTATGACACTGGTACTGCTTACTATGAAGCAGACTTACTTGCATCAGGTTTATATTTTTGAATTTTTAAAATGACATTATAATCAAAAGTTTGGACAAATAATCTAGACAGCAATGCAGACTTACATTCCCTCTACTCCATGAACCTCTTGAAATTCCTCAGAACAAATTCCGAGATTCTTTCCCTAAAATTTTGGTTTTAAAAACACCAGGTAAGAATTTTTAAGGTCAAAAGGCAATTTCTTTTTGAAAGTTAAAACAGAATCGTTGCAGAATGACCAGCCGTTTCTGGACTTTAAATAAGTTGTGTAATGTCCTGATGTTGTTGTAGGACCGTCATGATATATAATTGCTGCAGTTACAAAAGTCCTTCCTGATATTGACAACTGCGAAGCAACAACATTTTTAATTAAAGTTGTCAATTTTGTTCCATCAGGCCTACATCGTTGGAACATTAAAATGACATACAGGCCATATCTTCGTATAAATAATGTTGACATCATTTCAGATTCACATTGGCTACACTCCGTGTTGTGATCAGCTGCTTTTACTAGCTTATTAAAGGACACTGATTTACTATCTGGCAAAGTTAAATATATAAATCTTTCTGAGTCTACACTAGTAGTACTTGATACCCTACAATTCTCACAGTCATGCTGCCATTGATAAGAAAGCCCAAACAGGTGATCTACATCTACACCTTCAGCATGCAATACATCAAGCATATAAATTAAAAACTCCTGACAATCTTGCTGAATATTTTGAGAGAATTGTGTTTGACCTGAACATCTGTCTAACAGATTTCGAATTTCAGACACACTTTGTATTTTTGTTCTATCAGTGCTACATTTCTCTAACACAGAGTTTAACAAACTGCAAAATCTTTGATCCGAATTGACCACAATCTCTTCTTTTACATTTACTAGAAAAACAAAACATTAACCACTACATTAGCATAGCAGTTGACACCAGAACTGTTTTCAAATTTAAAACCAACAACATCTTCAACAGAATCCATTTTCTTTCTGCTTATAATCTCAGGTTCATCGACTTTTCGTCTTTTTGCTATAACCTCCCTACTAATTGTCACATTTCTTCGTTTCGGGCCTACCACACGTTTCTCAAACAAAGGATATTGAGGCAAATGTGGCGCATACTCTCTTCTTAACCTATTGTATTCCTTAACACAATCTAGATCCGCACAAATGTTTGTGACATCACACTCAATCAAGTACAAACCGGATAAAGTTCTAACTCGTGACAATGCCACATATGCCATACCCTCCTTGAACACAGAACTGCCAATATTCACCAAAGCACTGTCTACACTTAAACCTTGCGATTTATGGATTGTCACCGCATATGCCAAGCAAACAGGAAACTGCTTATGGCGCACATATAAGTCTTTTACAAGGAAAAATCTTGCAGAACAACGACCAATTAGCTGTAGTTCCTCAATGCCATCAAATTTAATTTTTAAAAATTCAATTCCATCTCTATTTCTGTATTTCAGAAAATCAACAACATTACCCATTGATCCATTTACCAGACCTCTTTCAACATGTAAATTCCTTCTTAAAATTATACGGCTATTTAAGCACACATTCAGAGTCTTTTCGAAACCTGCAGTTTTAGATATAGTCTTCTCTAATGAATCCAATTTTGATTTCAAGTTCTCAGACAAAATAATTGTGGATCCCATATGCTCTACTCTGTCAATAGCTTCTAGTTTCACAATCTCTTGGTTTTCTAAATGCAACATTTTGTTGTTGAAGATGGCACATTCTGCAAGAGTTGGCATCAAACATATTCCAGATTTCTTCTCAGTAATTTTCTTAAAAATATTCTCAGGCACAACGTCTTGTTCTGGATATAAATTTGACAGTAATCGTGCATGTAAAGCTTCTTTCGCATGCTCAGTCACTTTTCCAATTCTAACATCTTGTAGAATATTCTGGTAATCTTCATCCTTCGCCTGACGCATATTTTCATGCAGTTCAGCATAATTGAAGTTTAACCATATATTTACGTTGCCAATGCTCCCTAGGCACTTCCTGGTATCTTCATGCGTGAGTATTTTGAACACAGGTTGTCCTTTCACTGGTGTCAGCTGCAGAAGATCTCCGAAAACAATGATGTGTTTGCCACCAAATAACACATCATACTGTAAAGATTGTAAGCAGCGCAAGAATCGCATGCGCCACTAACCTGAATCCTATGCCCAGCAGGAACGACGGGATGACTGTCCTCACAACCTCACACCGCACTTCACCCAACCACGGGACAACCACCGCAATTGGTGCGAACACAGTCGGAGGTCGCAAGGGGGAATCTGGGGATGAATGAAGGGGTCTTCTAAGCTTCTCAAGACGAGATTCGGATTCAGCAGCTTTACTGGGAAGACCTCCCTGAAGGTGGGCGAAAAGATGTAAAAGGATATAGTATCTTTGCCTTGACGTAAATATCCCCACCTCCCCAGGGCTCCGTAACTTACCACTGGTGTAAGCGTTCTTTTCCGTGTAGAAAATCAGGGTTACTGGAAATACAGGAAGTCTATACACCAGCTGGTGAAAGTTAATGCACTTTTCTCTCCAGCTCCTGTAACAAGCTCCGAAGTTGAAACTCACTCCGGTAATCTTTTCGAACGTGTACTGAGTACTAAAATCCCAAAATACTTCTTTTGGGATTGGCTTGGATCAGGAGTCGATAATCCCCTCAATGCAGGAAACCAAACGCAAAAACAACTTAGGGGTGTGTGCGAACCGCACTCTACCTTAAACCAGGCGATAACCTCAGAGACTGCAAACAAGAGATGCAGAAGAGAGCGAGCCCGCTCTCCGCAGTCTTTTCTCCACAAGCGCGGCTTTGTTTTACTCACAGAGACGCGCTGAAAAGTGATGAGCTGGCCACGCAGGCACTTCGTCGTCGCGGCGGGTGTCTGCTCAACTGACCACGCAGGCACTTCGTCGTCGCGGCGGGTGTCTGCTCAACTGACCACGCAGGCACTTCGTCGTCGCGGCGATCAAAACACAGGCTAGTCAAAATACTCCAGGACAGGAACTCCGAAGCAGGAAACAACATGGAAACAAACCAGGAACAGGATTGACAAGCCCCGTTTTGTTCAAGGGGAGGAGCTTAAGTAATATCCTCCCACTGTGCAGCCTCCTGGCGCCGCTTGGCCTTCTGGGACTGGTAGTCTTTCTGCCCATACCTCACAAAGTAGTATTTGCGGCAACTTGCCGCTCTGCCAAGGGCGTTCACTACAGAACCCCCCCTCAAGGACTGCCGTCCCGGCGGTCGTCCCGGCTTTCCAGGAAAATTGTCGTGGAAAAGCGCAACCAAATCAGGACAATGTAAGTGGGCCGCCGGTTCCCAAGAGCGGTCTTCGGGACCGTAGCCCTTCCACTCGACCAGATACTGGACCCTACCCCGTACCATACGGGAATCCAGTATGGACTCCACTTCGTACTCCTCCTGCCCATCCACTTCCACGGGTCCAGGACGGTCAGGCAACCTAACACTCGGGAGGCAAGGCCGTAGAAGTGATACGTGAAAAACCGGATGTATGGACCAGGATACCGGTAGAGAGAGTTTCATGGCCACGGCGTTGATCACTTCACAGATACTATACGGCCCAACGTATTTAGGCTTCAGTTTGTTGGCGCCACGCAAATGCAAGTTCTGGGTGGAAAGCCAGACTTTATCTCCCACCTTGTACACTGGCTCCCGGGATCTCTTCGTATCTGCATACATCTTCTGGGAGTTCTGAGCCTTCTGCAAATTGTACCGAGCCTCTAACAGTACGGCTCGGAGATGCGCATGGTGTTCCTGGATGGAGGGAACCAAGGAAACACCAGGCCATTCGAAAGGGAGTATATTCGGGTGGAACCCGTTCAAACAGAAAAAAGGAGAACATCCCAGAGTGGCATGCACCGCATTGTTGTACGCAAACTCTGCAAGCCATAATAAGGTGGTCCAGCTGGTTGTGTTCTGTAAGGTGAAACAGCGTAGGTATTGTTCCAGGGTTTGGTTTAACCGTTCTGTTTTACCATCCGTTTGCGGATGGTAGCTGGATGACAGGCGAGCGTCTATCTGGAGGATGGTACAGAGCGCCTTCCAGAAATGGGAAGTGAATTGTGTACCCCTGTCTGTGATCACCACATTCGGAAGCCCATGCAGACGCACAACGTTTTGCAGAAACACCTTCGCCAATTCGCCGGAGGTAGGTAGACTAGGTAGGGAGATGAAGTGACCCATCTTGGTGAGATGGTCTACCACTACCAAAACGACGGTTTGCTTCTCACACGGCGGCATTTCCACAATAAAATCCATGGACACAGTATGCCAGGGTTTGGGTGGAATGGGCAGAGGGCGTAACAATCCTGTCGGTTTAGCATGAGACGATTTACTCTGTGCACAGATCGCACAGTCTTTTATGTAATTCTTCACATCAGTCCGGACGCTGGGCCACCAGAAGGACCGTTCCACCGTAGAGAGTGTCTTGTATACCCCCAGGTGTCCTCCTAGTACTGAGTCATGGGCCCACTTCATCACCTTGATTTGCAACGCAAGGAGGGGAACATATAGTGCATGGTGATGATACGCTAAATGATCTTTTTCACAGCGATGATCCGGCTCTTCCAAGATCCATGCGGGTACATCTAGGTCAGTGAGGGCGATTCTAACGTCCTCGAGAAAGTCATCCGAGGTAATTAAGGCAATGGAGGCCTCGCTGTACTCGACACCCTGTAGGATCGAGGGTGATTCGACAGTTCTCCCTGTGTCATCTTCCCCCAGCCGGGAGAGAGCATCCGCCTTACCATTCCTAGTTCCTGGTCTATATCTGATGACAAAGTCAAAATCGGAAAAGAAAAGGGTCCATCTCAGTTGACGAGGGGTCAATGCTTTCGCGGTTTTCAGAAACAGGAGATTACGGTGGTCAGTAATGATCTCCACAGTGTGCACAGCTCCAAGAAGGTAATGCCTCCACTCCTCGCATGCTCTTTTAATAGCCAATAGCTCCTTGTCCGTGATGGAATAGTTGACTTCACACGGAGTGAGTTTCTTTGAATAGAACGCCACAGGATGAAGCTGTCCTGTAGAAGGGTGTCGTTGTGACAATATGCCGCCAAGAGCATATTGGGAGGCGTCCGTTTCGAGGATGAAAGGCAACTGAGGGTTTGGGTGCCGAAGGATGGGGGCTTGTGTGAACTTCAACTTGAGAGTTTGAAAGGCCTTTTCTGCTTCTTCTCCCCATTTGAAGGAAACGTTCTTTCGCAAGAGAGACGTGATGGGGTGA
This sequence comes from Lissotriton vulgaris, assembly GCF_964263255.1. Classification (NCBI taxonomy): domain Eukaryota; kingdom Metazoa; phylum Chordata; class Amphibia; order Caudata; family Salamandridae; genus Lissotriton; species Lissotriton vulgaris. Next base: position 649,619,280 of record NC_141696.1, on the reverse strand, counting down.
ATTATTTTGGAGAAGTCCTGGACAAAGCGCCTATAATAATTGGCGAACCCAAGAAAACTTTGAACAGATTTGATAGTCTGCGGCGTTTTCCAGGAGAGTATGGCCTCGACTTTTCTCATGTCCATCCTAAATCCTTGGGCATCGATCACGTAACCCAGAAAAGCCACTTGTCTGACGTGAAAAAGACATTTTTCTAGCTTGGCATACAACGAGTTACGCTGTAGTCTCTCCAACACCTCCTTGACGTGCGTAATGTGTTCCGAGAGGGAGGCAGAGTACACCAGAATGTCGTCAATATAGACGATGCAGAAAGACTCCAAACACCCCCGCAACACCTCATCCATAAAAAACTGGAAGGCGGCGGGGGCGTTGCACAGTCCAAACGGCATCACCCGATACTCAAAGAGTCCGAATTTTGTTCGGAAGGCCGTCTTCCACTCGTCCCCAGTCTTAACTCGCACGAGATGGTATGCCCCTCGAAGGTCCAGTTTGGTGAAATACCTCGCCCCTTTAAGTTGATCCATAAGCACGGGTATCAAGGGCAATGGGTACCGGTTTTTTACCGTTACCCGGTTGATGGCTCGATAGTCAATGCATGGACGCAATTCCTCACAGTCCTTCTTGGGGATGAAAAACATAGGCGACGAGACAGGGGAGGTGGAGTGTCTAATGAACCCGGTGGCCAAATTGTCGTCAATGTAGGTCCGTAGATACTGTGTCTCCTTTTCGGTTAGGGCGTACACTCTGCTGCAGGGCAGATCCGCACCTGGAACAAGGTCCACACGACAATCGTAGGTCCTATGTGGAGGCAGATGAGTGGCTTTTCTCTTATCGAACAAGGAGGCGTATTCGTGGTATTCCGCCGGTAAAACCGTGGCACAACAGAATCTGTCAACTGAGCAGGCTCCCGCCAGGCATGAGGCAGGTGTGGGTTCTGAAACACTGCGGAGAAGGTCTCTGTCCTGGCAATGTTCTTGGCAATATTGGGATGTCATTCTAACTGTACGGGTTGACCAGCAAACAGAAGGGTCATGTAAAGTTAGCCAGGGCATGCCTAAGATAAGCCGGAATTGTGGGGCGTCTATGAGGTCGAATTGTATATATTCGTAGTGATGGGTTCCATATTCCATCAGTAAGGCCAGGGTATGTTGAGTCACGGGTCCCGATGACAAGTCAGTGCCGTCCACAGCCTTGACCAGCTCGGGCGTTGTTTTCCTGTCACAGGGAATACCCATTCTTTTTGCATAAGTTTGGTCGATATAGTTCCCTGTGGCTCCTGAATCCAATAGAGCGTCCACAAGAAAAGGTTTCTGTTTCGGTACCTGCAGGGTTACGTTTATGTTCATGTGTGCAACCGCAGGGTGAAGGGTGTTCGCGACGTACGAGGAGACCAGGGGAGACTGGAGTCCTGAATCAGTGGTCTCTGTCTGATCCAAGACCATTAGTTTTCCGACGGCTCTTCCGTCTTCAGGGAGGCCTGTGTTCTGGGAAATACATTTCTTCCGGAAGAAGAAGCCCGAGCTCTGCATTCGTTAACAAAATGCCCACTTTTTCCACAGTACATACATAGTTTGAGCCTTCTTCTCCGATCTCTTTCTTCTCTGGTGAGGGGGCCTCGTATTCCACCTATTTGCATAGGCTCTGGCCCTTCCTGTGGCTTGGTTTTTTCAGCACTCGCTTGTCGAGCTCTAACCATGGGATAGGAGAACCGAGAGTCCCCTCTGCTCCGATCACCTCTCCGCTCCAGCAATCGATGGTCCAGTTGGACTGTTAAGTCAATAAGTTCCTCACATGTGGAGGGCAATTGCACCACCTGTGCTAAGACGTCCTTCAATTCCCCCCGGAGACCCTGATAGAATAGGGAGATTCTTTTCTGAGCCGGCCAGTCTGTCTCAACTATGAGGCGGTTAAAAGTCGTAATGTAGGACAAAAGGTCCTGCGAACCTTGGCGTAAGGTCATTAACTCATGGTCCAATGATATCATGTGCGACTTTCTGTCGAATAGTTTACGCATTTCAAGACAGAAATTGTCGAAATTATGTAGTACGGGATCATTCCGTTCCACTAAAGGAATGGTCCATCCGGATGCGTTTCCCCCCATATATGACATAACGAAGGCGGTCTTTGAAGAATCCTCCTGAAAGATTTGAGGTTTGCAAAGGAAATGAAGGCGACACTGGTTTAGAAAGGTCTCAAATTTTTTGGGATCTCCGTAAAACCTTTCGGGAGGAGCCAGAGGTATACCATGGGTCTGCAGAATATGTACCGTCGGGGTGGCGTCCGTGGACGTAGAAGGGGCTGCAAAAGTTCCCCCAGGTTGGAACGATGGAGGAGGGGGCAAGGTAGCAGGTCGTATTAGCGGTCTGCTACTAGGCTCTTTTTGGGCGAGATCAGACATTTCTTTACGTAAGTCTGACATTTCCTTGTACAAAGCTTGGTTTTCAGCTCGTGATGTTTGAACTTCGCTTTGCAATTCCGAGACGCTTTCCAACAAAGAGGTGAGTATAGTGTTTGTATCCATCGTTCGGGCTGGTTAGCGTTCTTGGGCTTGTCAATCTGTAAAGATTGTAAGCAGCGCAAGAATCGCATGCGCCACTAACCTGAATCCTATGCCCAGCAGGAACGACGGGATGACTGTCCTCACAACCTCACACCGCACTTCACCCAACCACGGGACAACCACCGCAATTGGTGCGAACACAGTCGGAGGTCGCAAGGGGGAATCTGGGGATGAATGAAGGGGTCTTCTAAGCTTCTCAAGACGAGATTCGGATTCAGCAGCTTTACTGGGAAGACCTCCCTGAAGGTGGGCGAAAAGATGTAAAAGGATATAGTATCTTTGCCTTGACGTAAATATCCCCACCTCCCCAGGGCTCCGTAACTTACCACTGGTGTAAGCGTTCTTTTCCGTGTAGAAAATCAGGGTTACTGGAAATACAGGAAGTCTATACACCAGCTGGTGAAAGTTAATGCACTTTTCTCTCCAGCTCCTGTAACAAGCTCCGAAGTTGAAACTCACTCCGGTAATCTTTTCGAACGTGTACTGAGTACTAAAATCCCAAAATACTTCTTTTGGGATTGGCTTGGATCAGGAGTCGATAATCCCCTCAATGCAGGAAACCAAACGCAAAAACAACTTAGGGGTGTGTGCGAACCGCACTCTACCTTAAACCAGGCGATAACCTCAGAGACTGCAAACAAGAGATGCAGAAGAGAGCGAGCCCGCTCTCCGCAGTCTTTTCTCCACAAGCGCGGCTTTGTTTTACTCACAGAGACGCGCTGAAAAGTGATGAGCTGGCCACGCAGGCACTTCGTCGTCGCGGCGGGTGTCTGCTCAACTGACCACGCAGGCACTTCGTCGTCGCGGCGGGTGTCTGCTCAACTGACCACGCAGGCACTTCGTCGTCGCGGCGATCAAAACACAGGCTAGTCAAAATACTCCAGGACAGGAACTCCGAAGCAGGAAACAACATGGAAACAAACCAGGAACAGGATTGACAAGCCCCGTTTTGTTCAAGGGGAGGAGCTTAAGTAATATCCTCCCACTGTGCAGCCTCCTGGCGCCGCTTGGCCTTCTGGGACTGGTAGTCTTTCTGCCCATACCTCACAAAGTAGTATTTGCGGCAACTTGCCGCTCTGCCAAGGGCGTTCACTACACATACTCTGTTTTAAGAACTTCTTGCATTCTTAAATGCACAAAGGCAAGCATGAGATTGGAAACCATGCTTACTTCGTCAATGATAAGAAGTTTTATTTTCCTCAAGACTCTTGAAACTTCACAACAAGATTCTCCAGATAACTTGTGGTATTGTAATTTGTTGTCATGCTCCACTGGCAGCATCAGTAGACGATGCAAAGTAATTCCTTTAATGTTATGTGCTGCCAGTCCAGTTGGAGCGGTGACAACACAAGACAGCGATGACTCAGTCCTTTCCTGCAAATAGCATGAAATTGCTTTAATGAGGAAACTTTTTCCAGTTCCCGCTTCTCCACTCACGTACAATCGGACAGGCTTCAACGACATACATGAGCACTCTTTCTTCTCATGACTTAATCCATGCTCAATTTGCTTGGTAACTTCGTCATATATTTTCCTCTGCTCAACGTTGAGTTGTCTTTCCAAGTCTTCTAAGTTAACCGCATCCTCCTGAGCATGTGCCATGGCTATTTCTACTTCATTCATAGCAGTGGCAGCTTCATTTTCGATAACAGGTCCTCCTAGTGGATCCTGACTCAATGAAACAGAACTCTGACTGTCCTGAGAACTGTCTCTAGCAATCTCGGCTGCAATCGTTGCTTCCTGCTCGATTTCCAAAGTCAACATTTCTAGATATTTGGGAAAAGCAGAACATTCTATGGTCTCCTTGGCGGCATTGAAAGAGTCTTCGTAACAGAGAAAATCTCCAAGCAGTTCCTCTTCTGCACGCCAAGGCTTGAAAAGTTGCAAGAGTGCTAAATAGAAAAACTCCTTTTTTTCTGGAGATTCGCCACTCAATTTTCGATGGTTTACCAAGTGGCATTTTCTTTGCTTGACCAGACATCCCTCACTTCCAATTACAGCATACACTCCTTTATCAATATCTTCTTTGATGTTCCTCTTGAAAACGTAATTTTGAAGAACATCATATCGACAAACATTCTCGAGGTGACTGCTTCGATTTGGATAATATGTATCCAACATGTTGGTCTTCAAAATGTCGGTACTGTTTGGCTCCTTTTCCGCCAAATACTCAATTTCCCGGACAGGTTTTAGAACTCGATTTCGTGTTGCAGCAAGACCAAGACTCGCCCCAAATGATACTCCTGGATTTGGCATAGAGACTTGCTGAAGACAAACGGTCAGAACATTCGTAAGCTCCGATTTCTCGATGCGACAACATCTTCAAACTGAAACTGTACAACTTCTTGCTGAGGCTTTTTTCATGGGAAATATCCTCCCACATATCCTTCAATTCTGTCTTTTCTTTTTTGGTGATGTAAGATGTCACATACCGAGCCACAGCCATACAGTTGTCAGCCACAAACTGTATATCCATGTTAGCATTCCACATGGACAAAATCACTGGGTTGTAGTCGTTGATGTACTTGGACTCTTCGTTTCTTTTCAAATTGTATGTGTTTTTGGGTGATTTCCTTGTCACATTATGTTGCAGCGAAGACATCAAACTGTTTACTCTTCCTTTAGAAATCACCGGTCGTGGAAAGTTGAAACGACATTTGGTGTAGAACTTGTCCTTGTTTCTGAATTTACGACGACAGTACTTTCCACAACGATGGCTTTGGAAACGTAGAACTTGTTCTCTTAGGCTTTTCTTCTCCTTTGCGTTTGGAACAGCACACGTAGAATACTGTTCTATGAAACTCATCACTAAGTCATCTGGATCTGTTCGAAATTTGGGTGCATCCTTGATCCACAGCAGCATATGTATATGAGGAGCACCTCTTGCTTGGTACTCCTTTCTCCAGAAGAAATCCAACACCTCTCCAAGAGGTGGATTCTTCTTATTCATGATGAAAGACATCATAGCTTCAAATCTATGATTGAAGTACCTGCATACATTCACTGGATCCAAAGAGCACAGTTCTCCGGGTGTCTTGAATTCAATATTTTCAATGTTTCCATTTGCCTCTCGTAGAAATTCAAGTAAGTCTTCCCAGCTATACTCGGCACAGCTCAGAGTGAGGAACCATGTCGGAGTACCTAAGTTCCTTAGCATACATTTTAAATCACCATGACGACGGTACCAGTACTCATTAGTACCACGCTGACACGCCATGAGATTAATTAGGTGAGATTCCAAAATACTGTCTTGGACATTGACTTTATCCATAAAGTCCCTTGCCGAGATGTTTCGCATCTGTATACCACTTTTCAAGATGTGGTTCACTGCATATGACAGTCCTGACAGATCGCTTTCAAACCAGTGTGGCTCACTGGTAAGAGGCGGAAGACCCGAGAGCAGTGGACGGCCCGGGGCAAGGGTTCGATTCCCGGCGCGGCAGGTTTCTGGACCAGGGTCAGCGGACTCGATAATTCTCTCGCCTCGGTGCCCACTCTGATCAGCGATCACACTCGGCAACTCTGGGCATTAGCTTGCCTCATCTTCACTAACGGCCCCACCAGACCGCCGGGGATGCATGGTCTCACCCTGGAGATAACCATTAAGGGACCATCTCTCAGGGAAGCCAGGAAGGGTTTTGCAGCGGTCGAAGCGCCTTGGGACCCTCCGGGTAAGTAGTGCGCTATATAAATGCCTATACATACATACATACACAAACAAATAGGGAATGCATTGTCGAAACCTAGCATCTTCTGCATACAATCGTAAAGTCCGGTATTCAGAAGCAGGAATTTGATGATGTCGCTCATCATATCTTCCTCCTTGACCTGTTGGAAATAGCTGTGGGAAACACCGAGCTTCCAAACTTTCCTCCCAAACACTAATGGGACTCCCTTTGGCTTGTTTCATTTGAAACAACTCAATAGCATTCCCCATGACTTCCTTGGAATGCAAAGGATGAACACTATAATGTTCATATATTTCTTCCTTTTTAGAGGCTACTACTTTCTCAATTTGGCCAGCACACAAATCGCTATCCTCTTCCTCACTTACTACCTCTTCTGCAACATATACATTCTTATAGTACTTATTATTTTTTTTCAAATACAATGTTGCCTTTTTGACTTTCCTAACATCCACTAAATCTTGCCATATTTTCTTATTCTTTGTCGGAACCCCATTAACTAAGATAACCAGAGGTTCCTCTTCCACTTTCTCTACTCCAATTGTGTTAATGTTTTTCTTCAAATCCAAAGGCAAATAAACAACTCTTCCCTTTAATCCTCTCAGTAAATCTGATGGAGGCAATTTCCCTGTCTTTGGCTCCATTCTTACAATAGCCTGAAAGGGATGGATACTTTGAATCAAAATAGATTCATAAGTATTTAAATTCTTCAATTCAGAAGGAATCTCAACCAATTCCAGATTATTATGAACCGCTCTAGCAGGCATCTGGTTTTGGTTTAATTTGTTACATCAATAAGTACACACACGTTGATCCGATCCCAAATCAAAACAATTTTCTACCATCAAGAATGTTGCGAAATCCTTCCATTCACTATTATTTTCCCTTTCACTTTTTGCATATAAATCCACTAACTTAGTCTGATTCTTATAATAAGTGCGTCGACAACACACACAAGTGAAATTAGGCCTCTCACTTGATTTCACCTGAAACGTGTCAATTTCCTTCTGAAAATTATCTGTACTGGAAACCTGTACATTATCTTCCACATTACCCTCTTCTTCTGGGTCAATTTCAACATTCTCCTCTTTACTTCCAAAGTAACAAAACTCAATTTCTTCACAAATATTCTTCACAGAGCAGCACATAATTGTTTAAGCATAATTGCTGGACTCTCAGCATAATACAACATTCTAACTAATTTCCTCACTTTTATTATGATGCTCTGCTAGCATCCTGAAATGATGAAAAACACTCTGGCATACTCTCCTGGAAAGACAAGCCAGTGAATGACCATGCAAACCTGTCACTTCTCTCACTCTGCAAGGATCTCATTCTTGCAACAACTTCATTTTCTGCTTCAAACTTTTCTTATTAAATGTCCGTACAAAATCACAAAGCAAATCGATTGAATCCTGTCGCACACTGCAAATACTACTACACTTCCAGGTGTACACAGGACCCTTAGGACGTCTTCCTAAATCCTCATTACCTAACACCTCTTCTGTCTCTGTTGTCACAAGTTTTTCTTTTTCAACTGGACATCCATCTTTCACTTCATAAGCTCGACCACTGGTGTCAACTGCATGCACCAAATCATTATCCTGGAAATAACTCTCCTCATTAAAAAATGCCTCAGAACTATGCATCCAGTCTCCTGGGAAAACATCACAAAAATTACTATGATTAATTATTCTCTTCCATCTACTATTTGTTTTGAAATCATAAATTACCTTGTTTACCTTCCTAATTCTGTTGATTATCAAAATAAATAACTTTCGTTTAATTTCAAATGCCTGATCAATAACTTTCTCAACTTTTTTTTTCTCTTATAAAAAACCACTTTCTGTTGACTTTTCTTAATATTTTTTAACAAATTGCCAATTATCCTGTTGCGGAACATTCGTTTACGAATGTCCCTAAACTGTTCTTTCCTTCTGCTATCATGCACAGAGTTATATCTTGCTCTAGCAGTAACATTTTTGATTGGCCTTTCCTTTCCGTTTACATTGCTTCTCTTTTTCCGGACTGAAACATTTTCTGTAGTAATACTTTTTTTACTACAAATTTTTCTTATGAATGATTTTGTGGTCTTACCCAGTGCTTTCTTGGTGACTTGACAAGTTTTTTTTGTAGAGGACTGCTGCAGTAATTGATGGACCTGCTGTCTTTGACGTCTTGTAGCCTTTCTAATTCGATTCTTAGTTGGCATTTTCAAATTTTGAAATAATCTGCAGTTGAATCTGTGCTAAAATATAATAAAAAAATTTATTAACCACTATTACCAAAAAGTAAATCAATAACAGTCATCAAAAACTTAACACCCTACTTGTTATTTTAACATAGAATAATTTTTAGTGCATTGGCAAATTTAGAAATCACAAATAGTAGCAACAAAATTAAATGCTTCTACATTTTACCTGTGTTGTTTTATATGTGAATCTGAACTAAATTTAAGAGCATATTTGATTATTTTAATAAAGACACTACACACAAACTATTTTTGAACTTTTGTTTAATTTTAAATGAAACGGTTTACATTTTTACTACATAGGCTCAAGCAGATCAGCTTCCCACCCTAAGTCATACAATTCTGACAAATCGGCATTCTCATCACATTCTTCATCATCCTCAGGATTTAAATGATCTAAGGGATCTACTTCCACTGACGTTTCAATGACAAGTTCAACGATAAGATCGAGATCAACCGATTGCTCATTATCACTCATGCTTGATGTTGTCGTTATCTTTAAAAAAAGAGAACAACAATGAGATGTTGCAGACTAAGACACAAATCTCAGAGACTATAATAGTAAAATTGTTTAACAAGAGTATCATTTTGCAGCTATTATTTAGCCATGTCCAGCGATGCTGAAGAGGTGAGGCCTATGTCTAAGTCTTCAGTAAACAGGACTCATCTCTTCTTAACCTAGGATAAGCCTCACCGGCTCTGTGTCCCCTGCACATACTTAAATGTATAGGGACAGATTTATGTTAACTGGCACATCCCCAGGGATGCACCAGTTAACCTGCACCACTGCTCTGCTACACATGGTGTGCCACATTTACAATGTGGAGCCCCATTGAATAAAAACAGCACACATGCGTCATGCATCGGTACCGCAAAAGCCACACATTGCACAAGTCACGTCGTAAACATGACATGTCTACTGCAATGCACAGGAGGAAGCCACACATTGCATGGTGCTTCACTCCTTATGCCTGTTTCAAACAGCCATAAGGATTTGATTCAGGAATGCTATAAATCTGACTCAGTGAAATCTTCTAAATTTCACTGTGTTAGTTTTACAGGACTTTCATGCAAATGAATGCCCACCCTGCAACAAAACACCTATATGAAACCTGACGCAGGTTTCATGTGGCACAGGACTTTACAGCATGACACATCTGTCTAGATGCATCAAGTTGTAAATTTGTCGCCACATAGCAAATCTTTTGCACCGCCGCTGCAGAGTACAGAGGAGATAATACATGTGAAGGCCTACCAATGAAGTAAGTCATGTCCACTTCACTCTTGAACAAAGGCCAGACCTCTTTTGTGTCCGTGGACAGATCTAAACTTCATCTGCACAATGTTATTCATAAACTTAGGAAACACAGGTGATGTAATTGAAAAATGTGAAGTTTCTTTTCCTCAATTCACAATTACATCACCTGTGTTTCCTCAGTGACTTAAAATGCCCTAAGACACATGAAAGTGTGTTTTTAAAGCCTTTGCACCATTTTTGGATCACTTTTAACATGGCTATGTAAGTCAAATAATCAAAATCTAAATTTGCCAAGCACAGATGGAAGCATATTTACAAGGAACTTGCACCACGGGGAAAGGTCTTAAATTAAAATGGGAAAAATAACATCAGAGACACTCAAATGCCTTATAAATATGCCCCAAACAACCTATGAAGCTCTAGCAGTACATATCCAGAAATGTAATTGATTTGAAAAAAACGTTTTTAAACACAACATATAAATCAATTGTATACCTACATTCAAGAGGAAATGACTTAAAATGTCCTTAAAACACATGAAAGGGGTTTTTGATTGCCCTTGCACCATTTTTGGGTCACTTTTAACATGGCTATGTAAGTCAAATAATCAAAATCTAAATTTGCCAAGCACAGATGGAAGCATATTTACAAGGAACTTGCACCACGGGGAAAGGTCTTAAATTAAAATGGGAAAAATAACATCAGAGACACTCAAATGCCTTATAAATATGCCCCAAACAACCTATGAAGCTCTAGCAGTACATATCCAGAAATGTAATTGATTTCAAAATACGTTTTTAAACACAACATATAAATCAATTGTATACCTACATTCAAGAGGAAATGACTTAAAATGTCCTTAAGACACATGAAAGTGTTTTTTGATTGCCCTTGCACCATTTTTGGGTCACTTTTAACATGGCTATGTAACTCAAAGAATCAAAATCTAAATTTGCCAAGCACAGGTGGGAGCATATTTACAAGGAACAAGACCCAGGGAGAAAGCTCTTAAATTAAAATGGGAAATATACCATCAGAGATACTCAAATGCCTTATAAAGAAACAGACACCATTATTTCCTTGTGATAAATTTTAAAAGCATTCCTTTTCCTCAAAAACGATTTTCAAGTAATAATTTGAAAACACTGCACAGCTCCTATGTACAAAAACACCCTGTCAGTACTAATACTTCACATTATCTCCAATTACAATTTCTCAAAGAAACAAAATCTATTTGTAAAACACTTGAGACAACGCAACATTTTAAAAACACAGCTTTCTTCATAATTTTCTCCTTAAAGCATACTATTCTCTATCTAAATTAAATAAATCTTTTCTCACCTTAGCAAATACTTTATGAGTTTCAAAACAGTCTCAGAAATACACCAAATTGTCTTCAGCAGAACAAAGAGTATGCACTCCAGAGGCTGCAGCTATAGAAAGCACAGAAATGCTGACATTCATCACACATATCTCTCATGTCAGCCAATCAAAACTCTTCCCTCACTTTTTTCAAATCAAAACCCTTCCCCCCTCTGCCCTCTCTGCCTTTTTTGCATAGCAACCACCTCCTGAAAGACCTCTGATGTTTGCAAGTTCACACAACAATGTTTCAATTGAACTCTGAACTCTCAGTGCACCTGCGTATCCAGTGGAATCTTTCATTAAATGATTTTTTCTTGACCATTCAAATTACATCTTTCAAAGAACACATCCATGCACCCTAACTTTCTCTTTTCAGAAATGGAAATCCACCAATCACTGCTAGTGAATCATTTGCACTGAAACTCCACAGTTTGTTTTCTTTACAAACTCCTACTGTTTCATCTGCCATTTCATTACCACACTTCATCTGACTGCAGCAGAACCTTCTCCCACCATGTCTTCTGTCTGGATTGTTGGACATAGTTACATCTACTGGGCTCAAAGGTATGCTGAGAACAGAAATTTACCTAACCTCAATTTACAAGATGTGGAAATTAAGTGGTTTGGCCACAGAGGATTAAAATGTTACCAATTGATACCATTGGTGAAAACCTTTATGCATTTGCCAAAACCTGACCTGTTAATTGTGCACTGTGGAGGTAATGATTTGGGCACTTTGACTGGGGTAGGTCTGGAAATGCTTTTAAAGGACACCTTTGAGCAATTAATGGCACTTTTTCCTCAAACTGCCTTGGTATATTCAAATATATGCCAAAGACAGAAATGGAGGTGGTCGAACCAATTTTGTCCACAAATTGAGAAGTCGAGGAAGCATGTAAACAAATCTGTTTCAGCTTACATGAGGGACCATGGAATGGGCTCCATGTACAACAATAACTTGCGTTTTTGCATGCAAGATATCTACAGAGGAGATGGAGTTCACTTCTCAGATGAGGGCAACAGAATTTTCATTTTGAATTTAAGACTGTGCATTAGTACCTACTTATAAGTACCTAAATGTACCATAAACCCAAAAGCTCTTCTCGGAGCTACCCTACATCTAATCACTCACAATTATTATTTTTCTCTAACTTTTTTCACTAATTTTCAACAAACTACGCTCCCCAGAGCGCTACCCGGTACGCGAACCGGAAGCTAACCGCGCGAAATTTCTTTTAAACATTTTTTTTCCCGCACATATGGGCCTCCTCAGCCACCCTCAGAAAACCTAGGGGGTCAAGATACATCTACCGTGCCCCCTTCTACCCATTCTGAACATTATTTGCCCTCCATCTTGTATCTTAATTCGACTGAAACACAAAATGGTGGACTACCGTAACGCTGCTGGTTCGCGTACCGGAGTGCTTTCCGGAAAGCGCTCCATTAAAAAAGGTGGGAAAGTAATTTACAAAAAAACGACTGGAAACACTTTCACCAAATATAGATTAGCTCATACTACATACCAATCCCTACCATTTTCATAAATTTATCTGGAAATCCATTTAGCCATTTAGCCTGTAGACCTCTCTAAATACCCTGAGGTAAATTACTTCACAAAACATATCTGAAGTGTTGGAATTGACAACCAATGAAAATGTTACTTTCATTTTCATTTTTTTTTTTACCTGACATTTGATTGGTTATGTACCTGAATATATATAAAGGAAGAGAAGGAAACACAGCCATGTTGACTACTACTTCCTGGTGTACATTTCAATAGGATTTTCACTAATAACTTCAACTTCTTTTTAAAGGTAAGATGTTATTTTATAAATCTGAAAGGAGAAGTATGTTATGCACTTTAAATTAATTTGGAAAAACATTTTCAGATAGTTATATACTGTCCCTCTGTAACAGTTAAACATTGAGAAAGGCTTGTATAATTATGAATTTACTTAGGCTTCTTCACAGGATCTTTTTAATAGTACTACTTCACGCCTGAAACCATACACTGCCCAAAGATAACTTCTCTGTTATAAACTCACAAGTACCTCTCTGAACTTAAACCCAACAGTGCCCTATCTCTACTGATATAATTTTTTTATGCAATTTACAGAAAGAAAATGGAAGCACAACAGAATAAAATTTCATTTCAAATTAAGATTGAAAACAATCCTAACGAAGAAAAAGAAGAAACAGACTTTTTGGATGACACTGTAGACGAAGAATTAATTAAATGTGTTGAAGAATGTGAATCATGGAATGAAAATGACGACATACCAGATGAATTAATGTTACAAATTCTTTTAGATTTTGAAAAATCAGAACAATAAATTTAAATTTTTTAAGTTAAAATTGTTTGAGACATTATTCTTTTTTATTTCAAAATGCTGAAAAAGTACCCAAAAGATAAAATATAAATGAGATTTTTAATATACTGTACAACTTTTTTGTGTTAGATAGTAAATAAAAAAAAATCAACAAAACAAACAATCAAGATAGTAAATAAAAAAAAAAATCAACAAAACAAACAATCAATTAACATGCAATATTTGAAAAGACTATCATTCTTGTTTCCTCATAGTACGCTCCCCGGGCCGCTTCTCGGTTCACGAACCGGAAGCTTCCCACGCAAAAAAAAAAATGTTTTTTTTTTTTTGCCCCACGGGGCCCTTTTAAAGCCTCTACTATTCCCCCTTATGGTCATTTCCCCCTTTGTTTTGGCCTCCTCTTGTCTCTCGATCCTACCGAGAGACAAGATGGCGGCCGCTCCGGACTGTTTAGAATGTTGACAGACACCGGAGAGCCAATCAGCTTCGCTTCGCGAAGTTCCGTTACGCGTCAAGTACGCGAACCGGAGCACTGCCCGGAGCGCTGTTACAGATATATATCTTTTTTTGAACGTTAATTTATCAAAATCCACTGGAGGACATATATTGAGACCTAGCAAAGGCACATCGGGGTAACAGTCCCTACAATTTTGCCAAGTTTCGTGCAAATCCATTCAGCCGTTCGAGCTAAAAGTGAGGCCAACCGCCCTATGGAAATTAACATGGGAAAAAGGCGTTTTGGGACCCCCCTTATTTCTCGGCCCCCCCTTGACGAACCCCCCCCCCCAAATTTTCAGGGGCTGCACAGAAACAAAATGTGCCATTTTCCTGAAAATTTCAGCCAATTCCGTCCACAAACGCCAAAGTTATTAGACATAGAATTTTCAAAAATCCCATAGAGAAAAAATCCTAACTATATATACCTACTGGCGACCGCCAGTAGGTAATATATGGCTGTGGCTGTGGATCATTCACCGGGGCAACGTTTGTGGCATTAATTATCCATGAGCCCAGCTCACCAAGCATCCTGCAAGATTAAACACGGAGATTTGCCAAAAGAAAATCGAAAAGGAATGCTGGTAAGGGAGCAAGATGTCGTTTTTTCACTTGCTGGCTGTGGTAATGAGGGTGCTGCATATGAAAGCATTTAAAAAGACAGTTTCAAAACGAATTTGCAGTCACAGACAGTCCCTATTGTGAGACATTTGGCAGCATGTTGGTAAAGTGAACAATAAAGTTTTCACATGCTGCAGAGAAAATAAAGGACACACCTGCCTGTAATTGCACTCTGCAAGAAAACCAAGCTGCAGTGTAAAACCACGAGGCAAGGAGGAAGCAGAGCTTTTACCCGTGATCAAGCCTCTCTTGGAGGAGAAACGCGTTGGGTTTATTTGGACCTGTACAGCTTTCAATATTAAAATAAAAGCACCTTTTGAACCAACAGCAAGGTGTCAGTGTTCCCTACTTGAAAGACAAGTTTGGTTTTGTGAACATTTTCTACGAGGTAGCCCTGGAACCGTTGCACTGACCCGCCCTGCAGAGTCTGTGGCTCATTCACCGGGGCAACGTTTGTGGCATTAATTATCCATGAGCCCAGCTCACCAAGCATCCTGCAAGATTAAACACGGAGATTTGCCAAAAGAAAATCGAAAAGGAATGCTGGTAAGGGAGCAAGATGTCGTTTTTTCACTTGCTGGCTGTGGTAATGAGGGTGCTGCATATGAAAGCATTTAAAAAGACAGTTTCAAAACGAATTTGCAGTCACAGACAGTCCCTATTGTGAGACATTTGGCAGCATGTTGGTAAAGTGAACAATAAAGTTTTCACATGCTGCAGAGAAAATAAAGGACACACCTGCCTGTAATTGCACTCTGCAAGAAAACCAAGCTGCAGTGTAAAACCACGAGGCAAGGAGGAAGCAGAGCTTTTACCCGTGATCAAGCCTCTCTTGGAGGAGAAACGCGTTGGGTTTATTTGGACCTGTACAGCTTTCAATATTAAAATAAAAGCACCTTTTGAACCAACAGCAAGGTGTCAGTGTTCCCTACTTGAAAGACAAGTTTGGTTTTGTGAACATTTTCTACGAGGGAGCCCTGGAACCGTTGCACTGACCCGCCCTGCAGAGTCTGTGGCTCATTCACCGGGGCAACGTTTGTGGCATTAATTATCCATGAGCCCAGCTCACCAAGCATCCTGCAAGATTAAACACGGAGATTTGCCAAAAGAAAATCGAAAAGGAATGCTGGTAAGGGAGCAAGATGTCGTTTTTTCACTTGCTGGCTGTGGTAATGAGGGTGCTGCATATGAAAGCATTTAAAAAGACAGTTTCAAAACGAATTTGCAGTCACAGACAGTCCCTATTGTGAGACATTTGGCAGCATGTTGGTAAAGTGAACAATAAAGTTTTCACATGCTGCAGAGAAAATAAAGGACACACCTGCCTGTAATTGCACTCTGCAAGAAAACCAAGCTGCAGTGTAAAACCACGAGGCAAGGAGGAAGCAGAGCTTTTACCCGTGATCAAGCCTCTCTTGGAGGAGAAACGCGTTGGGTTTATTTGGACCTGTACAGCTTTCAATATTAAAATAAAAGCACCTTTTGAACCAACAGCAAGGTGCCAGTGTTCCCTACTTGAAAGACAAGTTTGGTTTTGTGAACATTTTCTACGAGGGAGCCCTGGAACCGTTGCACTGACCCGCCCTGCAGAGTCTGTGGCTCATTCACCGGGGCAACGTTTGTGGCATTAATTATCCATGAGCCCAGCTCACCAAGCATCCTGCAAGATTAAACACGGAGATTTGCCAAAAGAAAATCGAAAAGGAATGCTGGTAAGGGAGCAAGATGTCGTTTTTTCACTTGCTGGCTGTGGTAATGAGGGTGCTGCATATGAAAGCATTTAAAAAGACAGTTTCAAAACGAATTTGCAGTCACAGACAGTCCCTATTGTGAGACATTTGGCAGCATGTTGGTAAAGTGAACAATAAAGTTTTCACATGCTGCAGAGAAAATAAAGGACACACCTGCCTGTAATTGCACTCTGCAAGAAAACCAAGCTGCAGGGGAAAACCACGAGGCAAGGAGGAAGCAGAGCTTTTACCCGTGATCAAGCCTCTCTTGGAGGAGAAACGCGTTGGGTTTATTTGGACCTGTACAGCTTTCAATATTAAAATAAAAGCACCTTTTGAACCAACAGCAAGGTGTCAGTGTTCCCTACTTGAAAGACAAGTTTGGTTTTGTGAACATTTTCTACGAGGGAGCCCTGGAACCGTTGCACTGACCCGCCCTGCAGAGTCTGTGGCTCATTCACCGGGGCAACGTTTGTGGCATTAATTATCCATGAGCCCAGCTCACCAAGCATCCTGCAAGATTAAACACGGAGATTTGCCAAAAGAAAATCGAAAAGGAATGCTGGTAAGGGAGCAAGATGTCGTTTTTTCACTTGCTGGCTGTGGTAATGAGGGTGCTGCATATGAAAGCATTTAAAAAGACAGTTTCAAAACGAATTTGCAGTCACAGACAGTCCCTATTGTGAGACATTTGGCAGCATGTTGGTAAAGTGAACAATAAAGTTTTCACATGCTGCAGAGAAAATAAAGGACACACCTGCCTGTAATTGCACTCTGCAAGAAAACCAAGCTGCAGTGTAAAACCACGAGGCAAGGAGGAAGCAGAGCTTTTACCCGTGATCAAGCCTCTCTTGGAGGAGAAACGCGTTGGGTTTATTTGGACCTGTACAGCTTTCAATATTAAAATAAAAGCACCTTTTGAACCAACAGCAAGGTGTCAGTGTTCCCTACTTGAAAGACAAGTTTGGTTTTGTGAACATTTTCTACGAGGGAGCCCTGGAACCGTTGCACTGACCCGCCCTGCAGAGTCTGTGGCTCATTCACCGGGGCAACGTTTGTGGCATTAATTATCCATGAGCCCAGCTCACCAAGCATCCTGCAAGATTAAACACGGAGATTTGCCAAAAGAAAATCGAAAAGGAATGCTGGTAAGGGAGCAAGATGTCGTTTTTTCACTTGCTGGCTGTGGTAATGAGGGTGCTGCATATGAAAGCATTTAAAAAGACAGTTTCAAAACGAATTTGCAGTCACAGACAGTCCCTATTGTGAGACATTTGGCAGCATGTTGGTAAAGTGAACAATAAAGTTTTCACATGCTGCAGAGAAAATAAAGGACACACCTGCCTGTAATTGCACTCTGCAAGAAAACCAAGCTGCAGTGTAAAACCACGAGGCAAGGAGGAAGCAGAGCTTTTACCCGTGATCAAGCCTCTCTTGGAGGAGAAACGCGTTGGGTTTATTTGGACCTGTACAGCTTTCAATATTAAAATAAAAGCACCTTTTGAACCAACAGCAAGGTGTCAGTGTTCCCTACTTGAAAGACAAGTTTGGTTTTGTGAACATTTTCTACGAGGGAGCCCTGGAACCGTTGCACTGACCCGCCCTGCAGAGTCTGTGGCTCATTCACCGGGGCAACGTTTGTGGCATTAATTATCCATGAGCCCAGCTCACCAAGCATCCTGCAAGATTAAACACGGAGATTTGCCAAAAGAAAATCGAAAAGGAATGCTGGTAAGGGAGCAAGATGTCGTTTTTTCACTTGCTGGCTGTGGTAATGAGGGTGCTGCATATGAAAGCATTTAAAAAGACAGTTTCAAAACGAATTTGCAGTCACAGACAGTCCCTATTGTGAGACATTTGGCAGCATGTTGGTAAAGTGAACAATAAAGTTTTCACATGCTGCAGAGAAAATAAAGGACACACCTGCCTGTAATTGCACTCTGCAAGAAAACCAAGCTGCAGTGTAAAACCACGAGGCAAGGAGGAAGCAGAGCTTTTACCCGTGATCAAGCCTCTCTTGGAGGAGAAACGCGTTGGGTTTATTTGGACCTGTACAGCTTTCAATATTAAAATAAAAGCACCTTTTGAACCAACAGCAAGGTGCCAGTGTTCCCTACTTGAAAGACAAGTTTGGTTTTGTGAACATTTTCTACGAGGGAGCCCTGGAACCGTTGCACTGACCCGCCCTGCAGAGTCTGTGGCTCATTCACCGGGGCAACGTTTGTGGCATTAATTATCCATGAGCCCAGCTCACCAAGCATCCTGCAAGATTAAACACGGAGATTTGCCAAAAGAAAATCGAAAAGGAATGCTGGTAAGGGAGCAAGATGTCGTTTTTTCACTTGCTGGCTGTGGTAATGAGGGTGCTGCATATGAAAGCATTTAAAAAGACAGTTTCAAAACGAATTTGCAGTCACAGACAGTCCCTATTGTGAGACATTTGGCAGCATGTTGGTAAAGTGAACAATAAAGTTTTCACATGCTGCAGAGAAAATAAAGGACACACCTGCCTGTAATTGCACTCTGCAAGAAAACCAAGCTGCAGGGGAAAACCACGAGGCAAGGAGGAAGCAGAGCTTTTACCCGTGATCAAGCCTCTCTTGGAGGAGAAACGCGTTGGGTTTATTTGGACCTGTACAGCTTTCAATATTAAAATAAAAGCACCTTTTGAACCAACAGCAAGGTGTCAGTGTTCCCTACTTGAAAGACAAGTTTGGTTTTGTGAACATTTTCTACGAGGGAGCCCTGGAACCGTTGCACTGACCCGCCCTGCAGAGTCTGTGGCTCATT